>NW_026542597.1:78671543-79875542 GCF_028750875.1 Macrosteles quadrilineatus
ACCAATTTTCTTTCTGAGCCAAACGGAAGGTTTGCAGGTTTTAGAGGCTGCAATCGTTTTGAGTCTAGTGCACATATTTCTCAAAAGATGGTTCTTGCATGTCTATCTTCTGAACAGTGCAGTTTTTGTAGGGCCGAGAATCAATTATTTTCTTATATACGCTGGAGTCCCCATCGGCAATAAGTCTTGCATACCGTACATTGTACATTTCCTCACTCTTTTTGAACCCCTCGCATACTAGAGATGACTCCATACTGGTTGAGCTTTGTTTCATGCTCCAGTTTTTATAGCATGTGTGTTCTTTTGCTGCTCCCCTCTTGTATCAGCTCGAGCACAAGTTGTGCAGTACTTGTTTTTTACGCCAATAAAGAGTACTTTCCGCGTCCGAAATCCAACAATGGCAGCCTGAAAAAAATCCTTTGATTTATTTAGATATATATGTATGTACAGGGTGTTTTTTTTTTTTACTTGCATCTTTATTTATGTAAAAACTGCAATAGATAGAAATATGCAGTTTGCGGGAATAATCTATTTACGTAGGGGGTCCAATTGTTTTGAATTCAACGTTACATTAACATTCCCCCCTTTCCTCTCTGCCACCAACTTTTTTTTAAATAGCAAGGTACTCCTTGTGACATATCAAATGAAAGAGCATGAAGAAATAAATTTTTAATGAAAAAAAATTTAAAATCTGTTCATGAATTTGTGAGATAATCCCATATTCCCATGATCCGTATTTCTATCTATTGCGGTTTTTACAGATGCAAGTTAAAAAAAAAACACCCTGTATGTACTATGTATGTATATACTCATTCTGGTATGTATGTGTGGTATGTTTTATGTATGTACGTACGCTTAGGTGTAGTTTGAGACTATTCCAGGGCTACAGATATACAAGGGCTGGCTCACTCCTTTGATGTTAGCGGGCGCCGCCTGATCCTACTTCCCCTCCCCCGCCCCTCCTTAGTGACGTAGCGCTGTTTAGACAGCGAACACAGAATGTTTGCTTCGGCGCGAGGCGCGACGGTAGCCTAGCACGACAGTGCATAAGTCGCTCCTTGCTCGTCATCTACCATAGATATGCGTTGTTATTACAATATCTATGGCATCTACGCGCATATCAATAATTGTATTTATAATCATGTAGTTTTATTGAGTGACACTGTACAGTATTGTATGTAGAAAAATTGCCGCATGAACCAAAAATGTTTCATAAGATATACAAATTGTTTGAAATACTTCAGTTTTGTTAGGTTTTTAGCATTGTTTTTAAGTGTTAATTCGATGTTTTAAGTAAAAATTTAATTTATTAAAATTTAATTAATTAAATTCAAATTATTTTTTTACTTTATTAAAATTTTTTAAAAAATAATGTGTTAATGTAATTATTATTGTTTAAAGAGTAAGTGAATGCAGGATCACACTCACCACTTCAGATAAGGAAGAATAGTTGGTGCGATATAATCGTTTGCACCAGGCACCATCAGCGACAACTGTAATTAGCGGTACGCCGTCCTTGTCAACCTCGTTGTTTTCCCTCGCTAGCTGAGCCTCCTCCGCCGCTGCCGCTTCCATCTCTGCCGCCGCAGTCGCAGTCCAACCCTCTGATAACTGTTCTTCAGTTTTTTTGAAAGTCTTGTTGCTCATTGCAGGGATGTCGAGAGTGCTGAGGAATTCCTCGAGTTGAGCGTGGCCACCTCCTGTTACGATAGTACCACAAACACAGCTTTGTTCACGTCCATTTCTTTTTCATTAATTTTCTCAGACCAAATAGTCTGTTTGAATTTACACATGGTACATTCAACGACAAACCCATTCCTTAGTCCCTGTCTAACTTCAGACAATACAACCATATTCGAAAAATTACAACCTATTGGGCTATGATTGTCCAACATTTTTATCTGGTCGATAAAATCAGCTATGTTAACAATTCTTCTTCCACTTAATTTGAATTCTTTCTTGTTAGGCGTCTTACTAGGGTTTGCAGATTGTTCTTCCGCTCCATGAGTTTCTATAGCTTGTTGTTCTGCCAAAGCAGTATTCCTCTTCCTGGAAATATACAATTTTTGTCAGATAATTTTCCGACTCAATAATCACATGATATTAGGCTTTAATTCGGTGGTAATTTTTTTAATTGGGTGAGAAATAAAAATAATCCAAAATATGATATATTATGAGTGTGTTTGTTGGCGGTCGCCTCACCCGCACATACACCCGCCAGTCAAGGTCGCTGCTGCCCTTTCAGCTGCCAAGCCACACTGATCCCCTGGCGTTTTCCCGCCTACATTTACCTCAATCGGATTTTTACCGTCAAAGTAATAATGAATTAATATTTCTTGTACCTCCTGTAATTTGGGCGTGTTTTGCAGTCGTGTGGATTTTATAAAGATAAGGAAACCCTCACGAATATTAATTTATAAAATTATTTTCTTATACAATTTTTGTTGATTCTTGAGTCAAGTTCTTAATCCTCATTCTGGTATAAAAATAACTAATAGTTTATTATTTTACAATTCATCAGAATCAAGTTAGTTTAATTTTACTTACTTTCTTCTGTTTATTGCTGCTTCCAAACTAGCAGGAAGTCTTCTTTTCTTCTTCTTCGAAGGATAAAACTTCAAGTGACCCATTTGATAGGTTGCTGAAAATTTTCTAGCGGACTTTGGGTAAATGAACTGCAGACCGTCACCAATATTTCAGCTTAGCCACTATTATATATCTACTAACTACTGTAGGCTATTAGCACTAGGCACTGTAGATAAGCACTAGTTAGAAAAGAACCAATAATCGCATGCGAAATGCGAAGTGTTGCAAAACGGAATGTAAACTAATATTCGCTACTGGGACTGGACGACTCTACTGTTTTATTAAAAAATGCAGTATCAGAATGGTGAGCGTGCCGCATAATATTCTGTATTTAGCAATTCGAAGGTGGTGCTATCCGGCGGGAAAACGCTAAACTACCACCGCACCCCGTGAGACCCGCAACACACGTCGACACAGTTGAAATTGCAAGCTGTTTTATAAATTACTAGATAAAATTTTATAAACGACAATTTGTAAAATATGGTATTGTACTTTCAACGGAAATATGTTGTAGTTTTTATAGAAACTGGTTTTAACCTCCTAAGTTGAGAAATAAATTTTGTATGATGGAATTAGTTTCAGTGAAATAACCTAAATCCTTATGGTAAAATCAACTTTGTAATTCCGAAATAAAAAATTAAAAAAATTTTTTTTTGACACGTGTGACATATCAAATTGTACGTAAGATAAAACCTCACAATAGTACAATAAACATTTTTGGATAATATGACGATTTCGTGTAGTAGCATTGGTTTTTTATCCTTGGTCCATGCTAAACTGAGGAGCAGAGCGGTGAGCGGCCCGGTTCACTCCCGCCGGCTCTTAACTCTGTGAATTAGTTTGGGTAGCCCGACCATTCTCTGACAGACAAGTGCATCAGGTTAGTTGGCGTGCATCGGTAGCATGAGTTTTGAGCGACCGCTCATATTGGGTCTCAGGAGACGTGATTTCTAGGTAAGTTCAATTAGGATGCATTCCAACATCCAGGACACTGAACTCCAAGACCACTCTTCTTGCATATGAAGAAGTGGCTGGGATCTCAACGGTTGTTTGATGATGAAGAACTGAAAGATGCAGTCACAGACTGGATCATAGCACAAGCAACAGATTTTGTCACCAAATTTTAAAGCTTGTAAAAATATGCCTTAAGTGATTAAATGAGTATGTTAATTATGTTGAAGAATAAAGGAAAGATGTTGTTTTGAGATGTACACAACATGACAAATTGTATAGTTTTACTCACATAACAGAACGGAGGTTACTTTCTAAACAGCTCTCACACATTACTCTTACCTTACTGAGGATGTCCTTAGCCATGTCATAGAGTATTGTGTCTTGAGCACCAGAATCACCAGAAGACACTCCTCCCTGTAGCTGTAGCATTGTGTTGAACAAACTCTTGGTGCTCTGCAGGTCTCGAGTGATGCCTGCGTTCCAGTGAAGCCCAAACACACCTGGAGTGGGCATCGTTGGTAGCTCCTATAACAAGTAACACTTGAATATGAAATACACAATATACAACATCGGGGACATAAATGTAATGGGTAGCAAACAAAATTTTAATTATATATTACATGGCTATTTGAGCCAACCACGAGAGACAGTTTAAGTTGTCAAAAAACTCTAGTTGGCACAATGTACTTAGGTTTGTCTTCTAAAAATAGATGTCCACTACACAAAGCTAAATCCTATGCAAAATCCAGCTTTACTCATCTAACAAACACTTTGGAAATTGGAAATCAAGAGTCAATCATTGATTGTTGGTTTCATAGGCTGACACACATGATGGATCATCTGCCATCCTCCATCTTAACCTCTATAAGTTATATCTATCCATCCCAGATTGAAAACAATTAAAACGTTTCCACTGCTTGCATAAAAGATTCTTTCACCCCAATGGCAGATCAGATCTCAGGGATCAGTTTTGACCCTTGAAGACTCCTAAGGGAAGTTAAAATGGTATAATATTACCTGTTTCCATCTGTGATCCTATATTTGTTGTATAGAGCAACCGGTTTCAAGGCTATAACCTCATCTTCAGGCTCTTGTTGTCACTCTTGCGAGATCGTCGAGTTTCATAAACACACAAAAACACTAACATTGAAATAAATAAACACGAGACATTGACAGACGAAGACGATTAACATCGATTACTTCATCTGTCAATGTCTCGTGTTTATTTATTTCAATGTTAGTGTTTTTGTGTGTTTATGAAACTCGACGATCTCGCAAGAGTGACAACAAGAGCCTGAAGATGAGGTTATAGCCTTGAAACCGGTTGCTCTATACAACAAATATAGGATTACAGACGGAAACAGGTAATATTATACCATTTTAATATTCAAGAAGTGATCCTGGACCAAATAACATCAATATGATCCTAAGGGAAGGACAAAACACCATGAGAAGAATTTGCAAGTATTAAAACAACATGCTTCCTAAGGAGGAATGTTGCATGAGTATCTGAGGAGCTAGTATCTTACCATACTCCTTTTAAGAGTATTTCTTTTGCATCTGGTGTCAGGTGTAGTTATACTGCACAAAATCAAAAGCCCAGAAGGAGTGGTATTAAGTTAAAAAAAAAGAGTAAGCTTACATTTGCATTGGAAGACCTAATGATCCCCACTCAGTTAGTTATGCAAATGAAATACTTTATGCTCGGTGAACGATTCGTTGAATATAGAGCGAGAAAATCTAACCAATAAATAATCTGAACACAATGAATATCAAACTCAAAATATTTAAACTTTGAGCTCCTGAAGCTCATCCTATCCTCAAGTAGATTTGCTCTCCCTTTCAAAAAACCTCAACATAAAGTCACCACATCCTAATACTCATTCACATACTTGTACATCTACAAACTCACTTGTATAGCATCAATGAAGTTGGAGTATTCAAAGCGCTCAGGCACAGCGTACTTGTTGATGATGTCGCTAAAGCGATAGTTGGTCGAGGATATAACCTGGGTATTGCAGTAGTCAAGCAGGATGGTGTTAAGAGCTCGACGGTCCCAAGCGTCCGTCACACGACCACCGTAGTTACACTCACCCGTCATGTACAAGATGGCGGCAAACGGCACATCCTCGTACTCATTGATGAACATCTGACAGAAGCAGCAGGATATGTTAGTAAAAGATTTTGTACTACGTTTTAATGAAAAACTTTTTCTATGCCAATAAATTAACAAACATATCCTCTTTTGCTTAGTTTCTTTCTCAGATCTGGACAATGACCTCTCCATCTTCTCCTATAGTTTCATACTTCCCCTTCCTCCATCATCTACCAGCTAATTTCTATCTTCTACACATCCCAATTAATTAATTATTATCATAAGTTTGCAAAGCTCAAATTTTAAATATATGACATTGTATCTATATAATAGCTGACACATCTTTAGGTAATGATTTACTACATAATCTACCATTTTCATCCCAAATTTAAGACATTGCAAAGTCAACATAACCTAAAAACTAACCTGTAATTGCTGGATGGAAATTAGATAGTCAGACTCATTAAACTCGTAAGGAATGTTCCACCCAATAGGACCAAACTTTCTACGTTCTTGAACAACAGCATGGAAGAACGTAATTCCGTAGAGCAGCCTAGAAAACATCTTGTCCTTGCCAGGGCAGCCATGGAAGAATGTCATGTCCCTGACAGGATCGGACGTGTAGCTGCGCAACATGTTGAGTTTCAGCCCTGTTGGCGCCTCGTTTGTCATCTTGACTCCATTTTGCAGAATGGAAGGTGGAAACTGAAAACAAATTAACATAATAAACTAATGGTGTTCGGGTTTGTGAAAAATCAATGTATTAGAGTCATAAAGTGGTGAATGAAAATTTCTTGTCTTTAGTGCCAATCTACCTGTAAGTGTTACAACTAATTGAGATTGGGACACGACGACACATTTGAGCCCAAATATGAGCTATGGATTGAGATTATTGGGCTTTAGTAAGGGTCCTGCCTGGCTATAGAAACAGTCCTGGTCTTAGCCAGTAAACAAAGCTACACAATGCCTCTAATTTCACTTATCCTCCATTGATATTGAAATATGCCAATTGCATCCCCATATCAAAGGTATCTAATAATAATAAACTAAACAATGAAAGTAAGGCCTAATGCATTATCCTTCAAATAAGCTATGCAGCAATTCAAGCATCAAGAGGCGAATACTTATGAGTACGAGCTTGTTTTGTTTCTTCCTTTTATGATACATTCTACTTGACATTTTCCCTCCTAAGTGTTGAGCCCATTTCAATGTTTAAAATGCAAAGAATACTAATCCTTATATATAATACGTGAAGGTGATTTCTATGAAACACTTCTCCACCGTTAATAATGGACGGATTTGTATAAACGATGTGTCAAAATTAAGTATTTTTTGTGTAGACACCCCCTTTCACCAATTCCTGTAATAAAAGTCCTCGGGCTTTGCCCCACAGGCCATTACAATCCCATTGTATTTCTTATGAAGAAAACATTTTGTTTACTTAACAGACAAATAATTTGTATTAATTGCATACTAAAACAGCTGTTCATAGTAAACATTACCATAGACAATTACACACACAAGTTTGTTTTCAGAGTGTGTTCATTTTCAGTTTCGATAACTGGAGAGGAGTGATTAATTACATTATCTTTGAGCTAACTCTTCGGGAATTATGACTGTTATTCGTTGTGAAATAACACCTGTAATACTTTGTAATTGCTTGAATTTGAGCAACATGTGCACTAGTGTTTAATAATCAGTGTATTAATAGCTTAAAACTTCTGTCAAATTAATCCTGAACAGTGTGAGCCAACCTCAAAGGTTTCAAAGAATGTTACAGCTACAATCTAGCCAAACAGGATGGCTTTTCAGGTCTGCTACTTGGTCTACATCACCTGGCCATGCTTTGCATTGTTTACGTCTATTCCATACGGCCGTCAAGTAAGTGTACCTTATCAGTGGGATAGCTGGTGAGCCACAGCCGGAAGTCCTGAGATGTATTGGAGATGTCCAGACTCTCACAGATATGATCCAGAGCAGACATCCAAGACACGGCCAGATGACAGTTCTGCAGACAGACCCATCCCCCGTCCTTCTGTGCCGTGTGGATCAGCCCAGCTGCTATCGGGCCCTGGGTCATCAAGTGTAATCAGTGTAAGGTAGAGTCTCGAATACTCGATCTTCAATTATCCAACCTTCAATCTTATAGCCCCCGTTCACTTGGGGCGAATTTACAAGCTACACGTCGGCTTTTTTACACGCAGCTAGTAAAATAGCTCAGTGTGAACGACGTACTCGCTCAAAAGCTGCTTGTAAAAAAGCTCTGGAATAAATTGACGCTGCCGCTACTTTACACGCCAACTCGCCAGCTTTTGAGCAAGAAGGCGTGTAAAGTAGCCCAGTGTGAACACATCAGTTGCTTGTATTTGTGCGCTTGTTATTCAAATATGTCGGAGGATTTGGTTCAAGCTAACTACTAAGCGAGTGGAAAAAGCATCGTGTGAATGACTACAAGCGCACTCGCCGGCGTCTTTCTACTTGTTTGCTAGTTGGCAAGTGGACAAGCTCCGTGTAAACGAATACAAGCACACTCGCCAACTCGCCGGCTTCTTACACGCTGGCAAGTAACTTGTAAACTCGCACCGTGTGAACGAGGCTTATCCATCCTTGCCGCAGCCGGTTTAGATGAGTTACGCGTCGGCCGTCAACTCTTAATTTCCACAACCTCGCCCACAAAATTCATGGTAGTCAATCGTCCACAGCTCGAGACGGTTATTGTAAAAGGTTGAAAAACTGAAGACCAGTATAAAACCTTATTAAGCAACTTGTTTGGGAAATATATATGAAATGTACAGGGCCAAATTTGACTTGAGGTCAGAATGCCTGGTAGGCCATCGATGACCGCTTTATAGAAAACATGGATTTTAATTATGTAACTACATCACATTACAAGATCATTAATTTAAGTTCACTCAAAACCAACAAAAAAAATTTCACAAATTTTACAACTATTGAAATTTTAAAACATCAAAATTAATTTCTAAAAATATATAGCGGCAAGTCTAATGAAGAAGTCCCAACGTTTAATACGTTCTACAAATACTGTTTCCTTACTTCAGTCACTTTCCTATTGTAAAGTATTAAGACAAAATACATAGTAAATTGCAGTAAATTTGCATGATATTTAGTGTCAAAAAAGTCAAATATTTCAATACCTATTTGGTAGGTATTAGCTTAGTCTAGCAAAAAGAACTTACTTGTCTAAACCATGTAAAACCCAGCCCAGATCATACCTGTCCTTGTCCAAGAGAAATCGACTGAAACTTTGCCCCGAAACCTTTCTTTGCG
The DNA here is from genome assembly GCF_028750875.1 of Macrosteles quadrilineatus. NCBI lineage: Eukaryota > Metazoa > Arthropoda > Insecta > Hemiptera > Cicadellidae > Macrosteles > Macrosteles quadrilineatus. The sequence goes on from NW_026542597.1 coordinate 78,680,467, forward strand.
GCAAACTGCATGAGTCCTGCAATAGGGTCGACGCCCGGGGAGAGGATGAAGATAAGAGGCGAAAGACAGTTGGAGTCACTGTAGGATTTGGCAATGTCAAACGGAGGCGGCTGTACGAACCTCGGTCCGATCTCTTCTTCTACACATCGTATCAACAGGGGCACCACCTGCGGATGTAGCCTACAGTAGTGAAAAAGTTGGAAGAAAAACTGGCAGCTTAAAAGTAATGTTTCGCTAGGATTTTGGATAACATTTTATTTATACGACTCCGTCACGCCACAGTGGGTATTTGAAGGTGAAGAGAAGAGAAGGAATAAGAGCTCATCATTAATTATTCATTAATTGTTTAATGAATAAGAGCTTTGTTACTGACTAAGATATTTGGTTCTATATGGGAACGACCGTATATTAAAAGCCTAATATAAAATAGCTGTCACAGCTGTCAATGATCAAGGTCAGCTGTGTCCCATTTCGAACCATCAAAAAGCTTTTGACTTTTCTTAGAATCGAACCAGCCACCTTTTGATCACTAGACAAGCACTGTCCACTCAGCTATCCAGGTGTATTTCGGTTAACAGCTGGCTTAACATAGACTTAGATATGGCAGCTGAATTTTAAATAAATCTATGTTCTACAGTTTGTTCTTGAATCTTTACTCCACACTGTCAGGAAAAAGAAAGCTAGCAAAAAAAATAGCAAAAAAAATGTACTCTCTAATTAATTACGGTTTTCTTAGCAAAAACAAGCCACACAAATAGCATTTTTGTGACTTTCATGAACTATACACCCGGCAAGGAGATTTTATTGTAATTTAAAAAAAATGCTTCCTAGCCAAATCTTTCAGAGAAATCCTTTGGAAACTACATACATTTAATAAATTCTAGTAATGATTCTCATTCAGAATCAAGATACTACCTTATCAGGTCTGATCATCCTGATGACAATCAGTTTGTGGAAGAGGTTCAGGGAGGAATCCCAGGGAGAAGGAAGAGGTTCAAGGTGAGGTTCAGCGGAATCATACAGCTTTTTCCACGCAGGGAGGTTTGCGGTAAAACTTTCCTTAAACCCTTAAAATCACAAATAGTTAGATTCAGGGAAGTTCTTTCATTATGACATTTTATTTAACACTTAAATTTATATTAACATTATTATAATTTGTTGTTTCTTACCCTGATTTCAAATTAAATAAAATTCAAAAGATCTAGAGAGAAATTTGATTTTAAGACTGAAACAGTGATAGTTTGGCAATAGTATATGACAGAACTTTATAATCACTGGGGTGAACATGAGTGGCATGGGAGCCTGGGCCCCTGAGTTTCTAGAAAAATTATTTAAATAAAATTAGAAGTGTTTTTGTATTTTGAATATATATTCATTTAAATTCCTTTAAATATTTTGAGTCTACAAGGTTATGATGATGTAATGTGTTTCATCAGCTGCACTAAAATGTTTTGTGACAAGAAAGTAGAATTTCATTTAATATTTTCTGGAGAATTTAACAACGTTGAAGTTTAATTTTTGTAATGAGACTTCCAAAACATATTATTTACAAGGATTGGCTCCCATCCATAATCAAATCCTGGTTACGCTATTGCATATGATTGACAGTAAAATTTTCATTTTGTTTTCTATTCAGAAATATATATTTTTATTCTATATTTTAAAAATCTTTGAGGAAAACAAAGTTTATAAAATATACTTTTTTTACAAATTAATAATTAATTGTATTTGTATTTAAAATTAGTACAAGAAAATTATAGGGTAAAGTAATTTGTAACATTGTTTAAATTAGTTCCTTTGGTACAACTTACCTTTGAAAGCAGCAAGGCTTGACACACGACAAACTTCGTCCCACGATTTGTCAACAAGCCATGCCGAAGCTGGGTTGAGTAAAGGGTTTTCCAAACCAACTCCTCCCGTCAGTAGGAAGTTCAGTTCACTTTTGAGAAGTTTCCCTTCTGCACTGAAAATCAAATTGTTATTTTGATTAGTAAAAAGCTTCCAACACATAAAAACTTCTTTCTCTTAATTTGGTATTTTTATAAAACTCACAGTTCTCGCAGAATGACTTGGGATGCAACAGTTAAGTAGCTTTGTTACGTAATAATTATTGTATATTCTCTCGTATGGATAATTTAAGACCTAAATAGTCTAATTACCACTTTAATCTTTTCTCAACAGTTTACTCTACATATCATTTTAGGTTTGATCTAAATAGCCTAATTTATGGGGAATAACTGCAATTTTTGTCCATTGTGATGGGAAATGTCCGTGATAAACCTTTGAACAACAACTGCAAATAGATTTTTTTATTACAAATTTAGTTAACAACTTTATACTTACATCATGATACTGGTGCACAATACAAAAGAAAACAGAATCTTGTCCTTTTCAAACAGAGAGCGACAAACATTAGTGTAGAGGTTGTGAGTGAACTTGTCCTTCAGAAACTCCAATCTCTTGGACAGCACTTTGGACTCGTTCCTGAAATGGTCAGAAATCAGGAACACAAAAACCAAACTCATATTTACCAAACAGATGCCATACTCTTGAGCCTTCTAGTTTGTTTGGACATTTTTTTTATCCTTCAAATTTTTTTCAATTTCAAAAATATTTTTCATCAGAAAAGATAACCAGATCTAGTTCATTTTGAAAATCTGGATCCTTCTGAACTCTTGTAACCCTAACATTAATCTGTGCATGTTGAAGAAAGCAATTAGAGAAGATAATCATTACCGTATTGCTATCACACACTGTTACATGTAAGATGTAGATAAAAATATTTAATTTTGATGTATTAAGGAACGCGGCAGCGTTCCGCCCCGCCAAGTCCCCCAGCGGTACACAGCTGCTGCAGTGTATATATACATGACGTGACAAAGTGGCTTTTTTACTCGTCTATAGCTCAGAAGAAACAAAAGCTATTAAAATAATTATTCATCTACTGGATAGGGGCACTCATTCTCAACAAAATTAAAAAAAAAATTTAAAAAACGGTTCTGTTTGAGCCAAGAAAAACTAGTTTGAAAATTCACAAATTTTCCGTGTTCTCCTTTTCCTCCTCCTTCTCCTCCTTCTCCTTGAATGTTGACGGACCTACATCCCAAACCAATTTTAATGTTTTTTATGTTGTTTGAAAGCCCTTAACGTGCAGATGTGCCTTTTGAGGGTCTCAAGTCGGTGCGTTGACCCATAAACCCTTGGCAAGCCCTCAAAGAACGATTTTGGCCCATTTAAATAACATGGAATTAAAATCAAAACAAAAGAAGGACCAGCTGCGATTAAATCTCAATTAATTTAAATGTTAGAGAAATTCATAGGAACAGCTGAAAAATTATTTTAAAACTTTTATAAAGTATTTTTTTCAGGTATACCGAATGATTTGAACTACTTACTATATAAAATTACTTAGTGATATTCCCCGATACTTTCCATTGAAAAAAACAGTGTACCGATGGTACACTGGTACAGCAGCTTGTCATTTTTAACAGTTTAATACTATCATAGATAAAACATACTCCCTTGTGTTGGTTAGTCTATGATACTACTTATCAAAACATATGAAACTCAGGAACTTGAAACTTAGTACTAAGGTTTGTTTTATGTTTTGATACACTAAAACAAATAAAACAATCGGGAAAATCACTCTATGTATGTTAAACAAGCAATTAAAAAGTGATACAGTATGTAAATTTAGGATAAATGAGTTTTTCAATATTTGTTTTGCCTTATGCTAGTTCTAACAAACCTAATATGTTTGATTACATTTTTACTTCTCTAATAAGGGCTCAATTTACACTAGTCTTTATATATTCGGGTTTAATTATCAGAACACTTATGAACATATTAGTCATGAGATTACTGGTCATAGAAATCATAAAAAAAAATCAATTTATTAAAATTGAGTTTAACAATCAATTCTAACAGTTATACTCAAACGTATTTCATGATGTTCAAGATGACCATTGATGAAATTTGAAACTGAGTTTAAGCCCAGGGGGTTTGTTAAATAGTAATTTTGGTACGTGTGTCCAAAAGTTGTTAATCGGTTTAAAGCAGATAAGACCAAAAGTGTAGAATTTAGTTCTACACAAACAATATTATTGAAATTAAATTAGATGTAGTTGTGCCGTGGTCTATATATCAGAAAAAAGAGGATTTTTATTTTAACTGTTAATTTTCTACAAAAATAAATAAAATCTAACAAAAAACCACTAAGTGGTAACACTTTCCTTGCAAGTCAGCAATCCAAAAAAGATAATAAATCATTACTTTTTCTGCCAAGAAAAACAATGTAATGTATGTAATGTGTGTTTGGCAACTTGGTGGCAGACTTTTGCTTGATCACTTTAAAAAATACCATAAAACTAGTTTCATTGAGCAAGTATCTCTCCCATTGGTACATTGCTAGGTGAGAGCTTATTTTACAAAATTTGACCTTATTTGTGCCACATTTCATAAAATCATAATAGTGATGGTTTTATGTTTACTGATTACCTCGAAATTATTATGCTTAGTTGGACTAAATAATTAGAGAAGTTGATTTGTGAAATTATCCACGAACGTAACTTTAATGAAAAAAAAAAAAACAAGCAAAAGTCTGCCGCCAAGTTGCCAAACTTACATACATTACATTGTTTTTCTTGGCGGAAAAAGTAATGATTTATTATCTTTTTTGGATTGCTGACTTGGTGAGGAAAGTGTTACCACTTAGTGGTTTTTTGTTAGATTATAAATATAAATACACGAAACTGCCAAACACATGACAATGGTATTTCATCCTACCATAAAACTTCTTTAGAGAGTGAATAATCAGGTCAGATTAATGTTACGTTGATTGACCTCTGCTAAAAAAGGCAAAATCATAGCAAGCAACAAAGCAAGGTTATAGTCGCCAGTTAAGGTCAAGGAAACAAATTTTCTCAAGTAAGCTAGCTAGCCATTTCCAGATAAACCTTTTTTGAAAGTCCAGTGCTGCCCTGCAATGAAAAGGGAGGTATGCTTCCAAGCAGGGTTTGTGACTGCCACTTTATGGAAGCACATACACCTAGCTTCATCAATTTTTGAAATGAAATGAAAATCCTTCTTTATTGAGGCGAACTTAGGACCTCATTGGTCCTTTCTTACATTTAACCTCCAAAAAGTAATAATAACAACAAAATACTAACAAAAAATACATATTTTTCATCTTGCCATCTCAAAGATCAGGAAAATTTTTCACAAAATCTTGGTTGAAACATTTTCCAAATTTTATCATTCAAAAGATTTTCTGAGAGAGTTAAAGCGCAGTTTCGCACAGCATACTTACGCACTCTCAATAGACATGATGTAGATATTGATGAACCAAGTGAGCGAGTACTGGTACATTGGGTCAACATTGGGCAGATCGGTGATGCAGTAGTACAAGATGGCCGAGTGTTGAGCCACTGGTCGGTATCCTTGTCTAAACTCCTCTATGATCCTCCCAGTCTCCACAGATGTCTTCTGCTTCTCCTGGATGTCTACGGAGAGAGCCTGCAATCAAAGAATAAGATAAGGCAGGTGACTACACCAGTCCACATCTAAGAACAATGATTCCCAATCCTGTGCATGAGTGGCTTATGGTTAATATTGGTTTATTAAGTAGATCAAAGTAAATAATTATAACTCTAAGTAGTCTTAAGTGAAAGAAAACACAATGAAATTCTGGAGACACGCCCTTCACGGAACACAAAACAGACTAGACAGAGTATAAAGTCTTTAAAATATATGGGAGAAAAAAAAGATCACAATAGTACAACACTTTTGAACTAGTATCACACTGTGTATTGTTGAATAGGTATCGTCCTGTACGTAATACTAGTTCAAAATCAAAGCTACAAGGAGTGTACTAATAGTCTGATAAGTTTAAGCTAAAACCTGCCTAAATAATACAGAGTGATAAAATATGGAGTGCATACCTTTGATGAATCAAGGACTTCAATAGCAGATTTGTCTTCCAAAATTGTCCCAGCTGAAGATGTCAATATATACAGAATCCTATCTTCAGTTTCTTTGAGTGTCTTTTTATTATTTGCACTTTCAACAATCAAATTTTGCCTTTTGTCTTCCAAGTCAGGTCTTTCTTTAGCAACAACTATTCCCAACAGCTGATCTTCCAACCCCTCCACAGTCAGGGCAAAGTTGATCAAGGTCACTTTGTTGCAAACTTCTGGCAAATAGTGTGGATTTCTCAACTTGGTGGTTATGTAGATGCGGAAGTTTTTGTTGTATTCAATAACGTTGTCTCCCAAGCTAATATATTCAGTGTTACCTAAAACATATATGACGTATGTGACGGCAAAGATAACTGCAAAGTTAATTACGCTACAAAAATAAGAGTTACCGGTACTATTTATCAAGCTAAAATAAATGTTTACTAATAATATCTTATAAATGGTTGTTAGTGGTTCCCAGGTCACATTCGAGAACAATATTCCAACTATGAGCCATACCATCTCCAGCTCTAGTACAGTCTCTTACCTTGCCTGAAGGTCTGTTTGAGCAGTATTGGGTCGAGTGGAGGGTCCAGGTCCTCACCAACATCCTCTACCAGAGCTGGCATCCCGAACTCCAGGCAAGTCTCTAGTTTCTTCATGTATTTTCCGTCAGTCAGTCTAACCACCTCTAGTTCGTTGTATTTCTCCATCGACTTTATCCATTTGTTGGCTTGCCCCTGAGGGTCTATCAGTAGTGACCATCTGTTGACAAATGACTTTATTGATCACTTTCAATTTTGGCTGGTGTAACACACTGTTATAACAAATATGAAAATCAACGAGGTACAAATATAAGAAATTACTCAGCACACATGTTTGTGACACTTTGTGACAATACTCAACTCAAATTGGTTACGTCCAGAACTTCTTAAGGGTTTCTTACTCAGAGAAAGAAAACACAGTACCGGTACACACATACACATATACAGGCGAGGTTATAGTGCCTCATTTCAAATCTGAGGGTCCCTGGTTTGACTCCAGCCATGTAAGAAAAGGTCGGTGTTAAATAGTAACATCCAATAACAACCAAAGACCAGGATTTGAGCTGTTTACCTAACAAAAACCAAAGTATTCCGATAGCGTAGACAACAAATAAAAATAAAACACAAACAAATGAAAGTCAAGAAACCATTCAAAGTATTTGTTACAAGGACTTAGCTGGATAATATTGATCCGTCTTCACCTCTTCAACATTTCTATTATAAATAACACATGTTCACATGCAAGCAATTACAAAATACTGGAAGTTTACGTGACTTACCTATTTGTAGAATCGAGAATAACAGCATTCTCAATGGAAAAAACATCTCGTGGCAAACCAAAAATGTTCCAATTTTGAATTTTAATGTCAGACCCTAATATTTGAGTGAGGTTATAAACAGGCGAGTTAGGTATTTTCTGCAGGTCACACAGTTTTTTCCAATCATCAACCAAGGTTTGTCTGGAAAATAACAAAAAAATTTCATTTTTCTGTGGAAACAATACAAGCAGAGACAAGCACACATGTTGAAAACAAGTCTCAAATTATTCTACAGTAGAACCTCGATAACAAGACACCCTTGATAACAAGGGTCATTTTCAAATCCCCTTGAAACTATTTTACCCCTAAACACATGTTATTGTTAACCTGTGTAGTCAACCTTGATAATGTCTTATTTTATAATCCCTATGAGAGTCTTGTCATCAAGGTTCTACTGTACTAATCTACTTAATGTTTAAATAATACACTAATTTGTACTCAGTTAACATTTTTAAATGAAATAGTTTTTGCAGACAAAAATTGTATTTTCAGTTTTTTTTTTTACTTGATAGATGTATCTAACAAGCTAATCACAACCAACTTGATAAATGTGCCATTGACATTAACAATTGGCAGGATTTGAACTCACACCCATCATCAATGCCTGATAACAAGACTAAAAAATGCTACACTCTGAATACTAGCCAAACACAACACTCAAGAAACAATACATCTACTGTTAGGTTGGATATTTTGTTACATTTATTCCAAAATAAATATTCACTTTTCCCCTAATTCTGTGGAAATCTCAGAAAAATAATTAAGGAAGGAAGAATAAGAATTATATTAATCTTTTTGTATCCATAAACTTTCTAGAACTACATCCATTGAAGTTATCTTCCCTTTCCTACATAATCTAAAATGCAACGTTGTATAAGAAATAAATTCCTTGTGGTACAATTAAAATGTACTAAGTGGGAACAGTACCTGTAAGCAGCTGTAAAGAAAGACAGATAAGCAATGACACCGCTGGAGATAAGGACATCTCCTGGTAGACAGTCGTAAGCTACTTGTAACTTTTCAGCTTCTTGGTTCCACCTGGTCTTTTCTCCTCCAAGGCCACCTGATTGGGGAAAGGGAATTAGAAATTAAAATAGTGCAATATATTTTTTCCTACAGTTACTTAACAATGTACATGTTCTCTCACTGATTTGAGAAAGCAAAGTGAGACAATGTTAACATTGTCTCACTCCAGATTTGCAACGTGAAGGCACGAAATAGTGAGCGCGTAACATGCAGACAAGGTTGTATGCACGCGAAATACGTTGGCAGCACTGGCTGTAAATCAGCTGGTCAGCTGTTGTACTGTTGTATCATTAAATGTCATACCTATTAAAAGTTCATTTCTGTGTAAAAATATGTTACGTTTCTTTACCAATTTATTTGTTTTATGGTATCTGTAGGAAAAATATAATGTGCAACTCGAGTGCAAAGTTTAATTGCCTCACTCAAGAAACCGTTCCTCACTTGCCTATGGCTCGTGAGTAAGTATTTCTCTCGAGTGAGTCAATTGCTCACTTTGCTCACTAGTTGCATAAATAACTATTGTTAGAACTATTCCTATTTCCTGAAGTTTGTTAATGGTTTAGTAAGCTTGTTCTAAGGAAATCGAATGCCGTTTAATCATTTAAGTATTTAACTTAAAAACAAAAAAAAACTGGTGAGCAATAAACTTTAATATTTATACTGAGGAATATTTATTTAACGATTGGACACTCCAATCATTATCAGACCCAATAGGAAATATCGATCACCACTTACCATCTTTTAAATGTATTTACCATCTTGTGAGTTAACACTTAATAGTATCAGCCCAAGTGTAAATATATTTTTCAAGTGTTACTAGACGTATTTGTATTTACTTTCCATATTTGAATATATCACAAAAAAGATTACATTTTAGGTAAAAACTATACACAGAGCAGTAGAAATATTTAAATGTTTCAAAATTAAAAATAAAACTTACCAATTAATTTTTCTGCTTGTATCAGCTTATCAGAGCAGAGTTGTACTTCGTCTTCTAGCTTCTGTTTCTCTTCAAGTGTTTTCTCAAACTTCTGATTCAGGTTGCTGAGCTTTTCTTCCAGAGCTCGGACTTCAGACAGTTTTTGCTCAAGAATTGCCATAGTCGCTGCAAATTCCTTTTCGGCTGCTTCTAGTTTAATTTTTTTAGGTCCGACAATCTGAGAAAGGAAACTTAGTATTGTACTTGAGTTAGTTAGCAATATGCTTAGATAAGTTGAGAAACTTTATATATGATGGAAAATTTGTCAATGTTTATAAAAGTACTTTCTTATTTTGTTGAAACTAGTCAATAGGAAGTTAAAGCTTCATTTCAAAGAGACATTTTCTAAATAATCTAAAATAAAAACAATATGCTTATTTTAGGTATTAATATTTTGAATACTTTTACTTAAATTTTAACAAGAAACTAAACAAAAAACTTTGAAACTTAATAAACAAATTTATATTATTTTTCTATTATAACATTTAAAGAGGTTGGCAACTGGCAGCGTCTTTTAACCTTGCAACATCTTTTTTTCTGCATAATCTTTTTACAACATCGCCTTATACAAGGGCCTGCAAATATGATTGAGTTTGATTTGATTTTGATAAAAATTTAAATAGCACTAAACACATTTTAAGAAATTAAATAAAAGAAATTTTTTTGTATATGGTACAGAACAACTCAATTCAACAACCATTATAACCAAAACTGTAACCTGACATGTTCCTCATAAAATATGTCATAAAACACATTCTTGTAAAATTTCACCTTAGCCGTGATGTCGTACTTGCTGAGCGCAATGATCCATTTGCACAATCCCTCCGCAGCGCTGGACGCTTTAGCCACAACCTCCGGCCTGAACAATGGATTGGACAAGTAGTCTCTTCTGATAACAGCAATTGTTTCATTGGGGATGTTGTCCTTGTCGTAGTCCTTCAACCCTTGTAAGAACCCCATGTCTCCGAGCAAACGCTTGCTGGGAGCCCAGTAGTCCATCATCTACAAATAACGGTAAAGTTAATTATAAATGTTCATAGAAAAAAGGTGGGTAGAGGACTAAAACTACATTAAATAAATATCTTAGACAAAAATATTTGAACATTTAATATTTTTTTTGCCATCCCAGTTTCAAGAACTTGAATTATATTTTATTATTTATCATTTTATTTATAATTAAATTAGATTACATTTTTGTTGTTACCTGAGTTCTTGTAGGTAAGATGTTTGTGTTACACTATGCATTTCGCCACCTTGTGTGGCATCTTCAGAGGTTTTCTTAAGAATTCATCTTCTAATCCCTAAGTCTACAGACTAAACGTAGACTACCTAAACATAGTTAAACCTTTACTTTAAATATAAATATACCATTCTGCCAGGCCTCTTAGGATCTGGTACCCTGTCTGGCTTGATACCCTTCATGACACACACAGACGCCATGACCAGCTTAACCATCTCAGGAGGGTTCTTCATAGCCTTCACCAGAGTTATATCAGCTGGCTTTAGAGTGTCCAGTGCTGCCAGAGCGTCTGTAGGGTAAAACATACAAGGTTAGCTACAAATATACTATATACAGTCCTGATATTGTTCAGTTTCCGTGCCTATTCTCCAACAGTGACCAAATTTCACAGCTTGGAATTGCTGTTGACAATCAATCACGCTTTGGCTGATATTAATTAAGTCATTTAGAAAAGTCACAAATGATTCAATACCTTTATGGAAACACAAAATCATATTGCAAATCTCAGGGTTATAACGAATCTGGGATTAGACAAGGAATGAGTTCCAACAATAGGATAACAATATGCTGAATTGCAGCATTGTTATTCCATATAAATTAAGTCAGTTAAAAAAACAAAGAAAAAAAATGGAAAACACAGAAAACTAATTAGGTTTGAGACTCTGCTTTGACTTAATCAAACTTAAACAAAAAACTATGTTTCATAAAAAACTGACGATGAGTTTTAAATTTCCTACAACTAAATTTTTAAAAACATAGTAGGCTAGCAATGTGAAATAAGGGACTACAGTAAGATGAACAAACAAAAAATTACCCTCCAATATAGGCAAGGCCTCGGCTAGGTCTGCCTCACACTCTGCCTTGAGAGCTGTTGCCGCCTGCGCCTGAGCCTGAGCCGCTTCCTCGTCCACCTTCACCACCGCCTTCTTCTTCTCCACCTGCTCCGTCTCTTGTTCTATCACTTTCATCATCTTCGCTGTCTCCACGGCTGCTTTCTTCAACAGCGGTTGTTTTGCTTCCAGCTCTTTTTGCATCACTGCAACCTACAAGGTGAAAAGATCACGGTTTAAATTAAACCATTGGGGAAGTAGTTTACTTTATTCCCAACAGTTCTTTGGGAGGCAACGAAAATCAGCTGTTTTGCAGGTGATTGGTTAAAATTGTATAAAACCATTTGTCAATATTAAAGTAATTTACCAGTGAGGTATTGTACAAAATACTTTAATACTTTACTTTGAAATGGTGACCTTACGAATGTAGATATTTTAAGCCAAGTATGAATGGAGATGAGTGGTAATATAATAATATAATATAATATAATAGTTAATATAATAACTATAACTTACCTGAGATGCAGCAAACTCCAGCTGATCCAAGCCTCCAACATACCTCATTTTAGCTGACATTACTTCATTCTGTTTTTCCGTCACGAGGGAACTATACAGCCTTATGAGATTAAGATAAGATCCTGAAGTTATGTATGTTTTTCTACCAGTGGCCTTGAAAAATTCTTCACTCATGTTTCTGAAAATGTTTACCAGACATACAAATAAACCAGATTATTGAGTGAGATCTAGCTGTATAGATTACTTGCAATACAGTACCACACAAAATTGACTTGAGTGTGTCTAGTCTAATGGTAAAAGCACGGGACTTTGTTCAGGAACCAAGGTTCAAATCCTTCCAAACACCATAATGGCTTTTAGTGACACAGTGCTCTAAGCTGATGGTTGAAAGTACAAATTGAGATTTTTGCAAACATTTTTGCAATAAAAGCCAAATAAAAATGTTGTAAGAGTTAGAAGATTGAAGTTTACACAATGCATTTTAAAATCATTTTAACAAAGTTCATTTGTTCAATACTATACTATTATTTGTAGTCAAAATGATTGATTTCTTAAAAGATTATGTAAAAGGAGGAAACATAAACTACTGTGTTATAAGTAGAATGGCAATTTAGGTGAAGATGGCTTTAGGCCAGGGGTTTAAATAGTTTGTAATAGATAGGTTTAACAGCAGGTATACCTTACTGACAAAAGAGATGGAAATGTACTAATAACGCGCAAAACATCGAATTTTCAGAGCTACTAGCTCCTTCTTCAATAGTAGAGTCGTTCTACGTTCATGTAGGTTGTGCATACTACTGAAGAAGGAGCTAGTAGCTCAAAAATATTGTACGTGTTATATGTTTATAGGTGCATTTTGATTTTAATCTATTTTCCTGAGTGAGGTAAGCCTTTTAAAGCTATCCATTACAAAATTATGTGTTATAATCTTATAATTAACTTTTTTTGACAATTTGATGATGATAAAGTATTTTGATCCAATATAAGTGAATTATTATCTCCAAACAGACCTGGCAGTGACATGGAAGTGTTTGCAGACGAAAACAGCAGCTTCTTTGACATGGTCGTCTACAGAAACCTCCATCAGGTAGCGGTTTGCGACTTTTTCCAAAGCATCTTCCGGCCACGCCTGAACCAAACTTTCATTAAGTCAAATATCAGACATCACACTGAATGAGATAGGAAGTGTCAATGTCTTTGGTTGGATAAATATTTAGTACATGTTACAGATATCGACTACAGAAATGCATTTGATTGTTAAGTTCACAAACTTGGAAGTAACCAACCTGAATGTAGGAGTTAAGGGCTATGTCCAGCAAGAAATTTTTTGTGGACTACCTGAGTGGAAGGAGACATATAGTTGATTTTCTAAGTATAATAAACTATGCAACTATCATCTACTCCTCAAAACCCCCTATAGTTTTATCGTAAACTTCAAGGTATACCCCAAGGTTCTGTCTTTAGACAAGTTCTATTTGGTCAATCTAATGACAAATTGTATTGATTAATTTGGACATTTCCAAAACTCAAGACACCAACGACATTGTGTATGCCAAAAACACAACATAGTAACCAAAACACAAAACTTTAAGGTATCACCAAGCTGTGCTCATTAAACCTCTAACATTCATATCAGACTTTTGAAAAATAAACGACTTCATCATTAACCCTTCAAAATGCAATGGTTTTAAAGCAAAGTAAAAATATCAAACTCATGTAGTTGATACACAAACACCCTTCATGAAATAAAAATTAATAATGTTAAATAACTGACAACTAACCTCAAACCAGTCGATTGTACAACAGTTGACTAAAGACGGGTAAAGCCGAAGTCGAAGCCTGAAGGCCGATCCGATCGGACTGAAGCACAGAACGATGTGAAGATTAGATTTGCAGCGGTTGGTGAAGAAAGAATAAACTGCAAGAGGGTTGACATCAAGATGTCTGTTGCCACCTTGGGCTGCTAAACGAACCATCTGTAAATGAAATGAAATGATGTCATAAATTTAAGTTTAACTTGAGATTTTAGTGATAAATCAATTTTTCCACTTAATACACTTTTGTAATTTTTTGGTTAGTTGCTAGAAATTACAGGAACAATTACCGGTACTTATTGTTTATTAAAAAATGAGTCACTTATGGATGGCATGCGGTAGACGAGGGAAGGGCTCCAAACAACACTGAGAGACCTTTACAAGATATTAAATATTAAATTAATCCAAAGCTAATTCATTTTTTAAATGACTGCACAAAAACAACAAATTGACAGTTGTGGGGAAAGCGTTCTTGTCCCCATGTGCATCCCACTCACTTCCGATTTATATTATAAACATAAACCTGTTAAGTTATCAGTCAGTAAAAGAGTTAACAATTAGGTTAACTTAGAAAAGTTATCTACACTTATAACGTTGTCATACTTGACAATCAAGAGTTTAACTAGTACTATAAGGAGGTTTAGTATTTGTTTGTATAAAAATATCTTGATACAACTACATTTATAATTGCACAAAACGTACCTCTAAAATCTCCTGAACCTCATCAATTGGAAATATATTCGGCACTTCCCCAGAGTTGAGTAAAGAATCAATATCTTGGAGGAAGTATTCTTCTTTGATCTGTCCCTCGGTAAACAAGAAGACAGTCGGCTTGTTTCTTCCTCCAGCTTCTTTCATTACAGTTTTTAAGTCATCTCGCCAATCATTGAAGCCTGAAATTAGCATTGATCAAGTTAGTTTACAATATTTAAATTTGTTAATTTGTGTACTAAATTTGCATCTGGAACATTTTAACAACCCAGCAGTAGTCATAGGAGATTGTTTACACTAACTTACCCTCCCAGAATTGATTAAGAGAGTTTTCTTACTATTAGCCGTGGTTGAGTGTACTGTACAAGAAAAAATGTCCTTAGACTCTCTATCATGCTAGTGGAGCACAATTATGGATTTTTAGAATCACGCTCAATAAACCGACATTATCGGTAAACCTGCACTGCTTAAATCCTGAACCTACCAGACTAAGAGATAATTTTTGGACCGGATGCTATTTGTCAATGGGCTATCAATTAAGTTAGCGGTGCTATCTAATGAAGTTAAATACACCAGATCAAGACCAGGGTTTGGACCATTCCCTTGTAAAAATCTTTAAACATACTAATAGCATAAACACAAATAAAAAAATAAATAAACGAGGTTCTGTTGTAGTCAATGGTGAACAAAAGTTAAAAACACCATTACACGAACGTACCATAGTTTTTAGTGATTTCAGGCTGGAAAACGTTAAAGTTGCAGATGGCTGCGGCAAGGCGAGTAAGAGTCTGACGACCAGATCCACTGACACCTACCAGCAACGCACACCCGCCTGGGATAGACAACAGGCGGCAGATACGGGACAGGTGCTCTAGAGCATACCTGGAACAGGCGCACACATATAGTATACCTAGGGAAACATCTGTAGCACACGGCATTATAAGAAAAAGTACCATTTGTAAACAAGTATAGACTCAGCAGATTGTTATTGTTATTTATATTTACACATGTAAGGAAAATCAAGAGCCAGTAAGGGATGGAAATTGTAATTATAATGTTGATAATTCAAATCTCCATGCTAATAAATTTAATGATCACTAGCAGATCAATAGTGTGCTGGGTTTGCTCGTCTTGTGCTTTTGCCGGGTACATTTATCTGAGGCTTATGTGGAAGGGCAAACACTAGGTTAAAGAAGGTAGTCACCCCATATTTGAAAAAAAAGTAGTAAGTGAAGCTAGGGATTCAAATACTTAAAAAAGGTTACAGGTATATTATTGAAGTTATGATATGTATGATATTCATTTTATCCATATGATAATGCCACGACCCTCTAGGACTAGCCTGAAGTAATGTGTAGAACAGTTCCGGGCTAGAACCTAGCGCCCTAGGATGGAAGATGGAACATTAAGGAAAAAAACACTCTTAGGTCTATACATTTCCACAGGCTATCACTGTTATCACCATGTTTGAAACCTAGCAAACAATTCAATCAGTAATAAAGCCATTGTTTTTTTCAGTTTCAAACTTACCCTTGTATGATTCAATCGAAATATGAATTGCAACATAGTTAAAATTAATTACAGTAAGTATTCTGACAAAGTAATCTTCTATATCTATAAAAGAGGAAGTTTGTATGTATATACTAGCTGTTGTACCCGTGCTTTGCAACGGGAAGAGTACACAAAATAGAAACATTTTAATCTTTACATCTGTTGCATATAATAGTTACACATCCGCCAACGCTTTTAAAAACAAAATTCAACTTTTATAGCCTTAATAGAAACGTTTAAGTTATACGACTTTTAAATCTGGCAAGTAGCGGATACCACCATTTTGGTTTTGATTAATTTTAAATCTTGCGTAGGCTGATATGAGAAAAACTTACCAAATCTTCGAATAAAACATTTGACATACATGATTTACCTTCATCTTACATATCTATTAATTGATTATTGACATTTTAAATTTCAATTTTGAAGTTGCAAAAATACTAATTATAAAATTTTAATGAACATTTTGTTAAATTTCACTCTTCTTTATATTAAATCACAAATCCTTCCATGTTCAGTTTCTTCACTCACAATAAATCATTAGCAAAACTAAGTCAGCTGTTATAAACTTTAGAAATATTGCTGTGCCTTATCGATACAGTTTTTTGAAATATTAAAGAAAAAATATCTAGGTACTATACAAAAATTTAAACAAATAACTGAGCATTAAAGACAGCAGGCAAAACTAATATGATTATTAAATCATCAAGTGCTAAAAAAATGTAATAGCAAATACAGTATATGTTTCATTGCATCTCTGATTCTACTCTACAAAAATATCAACAAACAACTTAATATACAAACTCGTTTTTTTAATCAGTTCCATCGTCCATTGCCTTTACATTTTAACACTTACCATTAATTAAACATAGTAACAGATATTTAATTGATTTTAGAAACAAAATAACACTGTGTACTGCTTAGTTTTATGATATTTTCCTTGGTTTAATTTGATCAGTGGTGTGGCAAAACACAAATAATAAATGTATCAAATAAAGTAAATGTTAACTGAAAGCTATGTTAAGATAAAATAAGAGTATTTTGTATTAGCATTTTATAATTAAATATAGTTACATATATACAACAGATTTTTGAAAAAAAAATCAACGTACAATTTAGTTATTGATGATATTCTTTAGTTTAATTTAAGCATAGGTTTAGCAAAACACAATAACTCAATTTACCTAAATATACATATAAAAAACAATGTGATGTGCAAGTTATGTTAAGTTAATCTAACACATGTTAAGCAGTTAGAATTTTTTTTTTAAAGTAGCCTCCAAATTCATATGAAACATCTATACTTTGTAATTTTAATACTGTTTCCATGAAAACATATCAATAACATTATTTTCATAACTTTTAGACGGTTTAAAAAATCCAAAGCAGAGCCGGAGTTGATACAGCAACGGTTATAGAATTCTTTTTCAATAATCATTGACATAGTTTTAGAATAAATAATTCATGATAAAAGGTTATTTTAAAATAAACGTGTCACCTCATAGTTATGGAAAATATTATATTTAATTTCTTTGTATCAGCTGTCTGAAATTGTGAAATATGCAGTTTAGCAGTTCTTCTTGTTTACATTTAAATGTCAAAGCAAATGTAAACATTGTTAGTGTCCTCATCACAGCCATGGAGACCAATCAATATTTACTTTTAGGCTAGGGCCACACTTGGCGACTTTGACGTGGCGACAAAGTCGCGGCGTCAATGAATGAAAGTGCGTAGCATTAAATTAAATGGAGGCGGCCACAATAAGCGACTCGCGACCAGTGACCACCGACGACAGAAAAATAAACGCGACCAGGAGCGTTTTTCGGTCGCGGCGACAAATACGCTCCCCATGTTATCTTATGGCACCGGCCATACTAGGTGACAAGTCGCTCGCTCACACCCCCTTTGCTGCTCTATTTTCATATCTATATTGTTTAGTTTTGGACTGGCAATTGTTAGATATGGAAAATATGCTTTTAAAATACAAATATTTGTATCGACAAAATAAGTGTAGACATGTTAACATGTGTCCTGTAGCATATATGATATTTAACTCTTCTGGTATAACAGGAAACCAAAAACCTCGTGTATTTTTCAAATGTCGTACTTCGTCTTCAATGTCATCAGCTCGCCAAAGCTATGCTCATCAAAAAATACTACAAAAAAGTTACAATATTAAAATACGGCATCCATAAACATTGTTGTTTCAGTTAATTCAGTCCATACCTGTGGTTTCTCTTTATTTTAGCGAATTTTCCATATAGGGAATAAGCTATTACCTTAGGTTAAGTGGTAGGACCTAAACCCGAGACCGACTTAATTTTTGGTTTGAGGTCCCCAGAGGCAAAACCACCCTCCGTTCAAATTCATATATAAAGGTACATATGTATCTATATACATATGCAGTGTATATATTTTATGTTTAAATAGGTCTGTCTATGTGCCCATTAGCGCGATAACTTGAGAAAAAATTATGAGATTTTAATGACATTTGGTACAAATGTTTAAACCAACGTTAATTCAAACGAGCTCGCAAATCAGAATGATCAGCCTATGGGAATGGGGGCTTTAAGGGGCTTTAATGGGGTATAAAATTGGGTTTTTCTTATTTTTGACCCTAAAACATAAATTTCACAATTCCCTTCCAAACTGTAAAGCTGGGTTTTCCTAGGCGCGGGAGTGGAGAGCGGAAAAGGGGAAACGGACAGAGGAACGCAAGTCGTAAAACTGTCAACCCCTCGGCCGAAGAATTCGTCGGGGCAGGACCAAGGAGCGCAGAGGTGCTTGCGCTCCTTGGTCCTACCCGTGCAAGGAACTAATCCCCTACTTACGAGGGTTGAACAAGACAATGCTTGAGTCGACCCTGTGAGTAAATCCCATTAGTCGCACCTCACTGACTACACCATTGATTCAGGTATATTTTTCTAGTGCAACTTATTACCAAACTAATGTATCAACAAATTACCAGGCCGTACACTTTCACTTTCGAATTTAAATTGCAATATAAAAGCTGATCCTTCAGTTGAATGTTAAACCACATTTAGATTTTTTTTATTTTATAAAAATGGATTTTAAATAGGCTACTTTTTAATACTTGCGACTTGATTAAGGTAGGTGACTTTAGTCTTCATGGTGTGGATCTAAAATTAATGAATGGAAATTATTGTAATTAGTAAGTTTATTCACTTTTAATAACTGCTTTAAACAAACATAATCTTTGAAAAGAAAGGGGTATAGCACCGTTAGTTTTACCTTAGAAAAGGTGTTGAACCCTATTAAAATGTGCAAATTTGCAATGGGACCCCTCGCTATGAAATATACTAATTTTTATGCAGGAATGGTTTGTAAAATCCTTAGCTAATTTAAATCCATGAATACAATTAAATGCTTTCAACGTGTACCCACCATTGGCCATTGATAAAAACAACCTGAATTTTTCATCTTAGTTTTATAGGTAAATTCAACAGACAGAAACCATCTCTTCTTTATGATATGTAAAATGCGCATATCCATTGAAGTACTTTATTTTTCCATTGATTGTTAAAAGAAAAGGTAATACAAAACATACGTACCAATACAGTATATAGTTGATATACTTTGCAGTTTCTCAGACTCGAGAGCAAGGATCGGAGTCAGAATTTTACTATGTATATTGTATTTGTGTCAAAATGATGACTTTTTATGTGGACAATTTTGTACTACTTCGAATCCCATATATTTTTTCCAAAAAATACAATACGGGCCATTCTCAATTCATTTCACATTTCTTAGGAGGTAAGCTTTACTTTTTAATGCCAACAGTGATAACATAATATTACAAAAACAAGATTTTACAAAGGGACAATTTTTTAAAGTTACTTAGACAACACTTTATGGTAGCATCAATCAAATTCCATATAATTTTAAAGTTATTGCAATTCCAAATCATTTTCCTAATTTAAACTCAATTTGTATTACAGTACTTTCTTTTAGTTTTCGAATTATCATCTATATTTGGCGTTTATGTTGTCACCATGTAAAACGTTTGTTAAATGACACAAATGATGTATAATATAACATTGTCATCACAATGTCTAAATAGCAACATGAAACAACGTCAAACAACATAATTCATTGTTACTAATGTTTGTATAGGCCTAAAAAATGTTTAAACTGTAGGCCTACGGTTTGATGTTTTTCAAAAATAACTTTGTTCTCGCTGGATAAATAAGTTTGATTATTTTGCCCTGAAATAATCAGTTAGCCTTATTTAGATGAAACAGTTATTGTTAATTTAAAGAAAAATCACAGTATATTACATTGTGGATGCTGACTAATGGTGCACTCTGGTTAGGATTTATTTGCCCCAATGAAGTATTTTTACCCACGAATCTGTGACATTAGTTAGAAAATGTACCAATTGCACCGTTAACATTAACCGAGAATAGAACTTTCTTTAGGAATCTGCACCGGTAACGAATTTATAAAATTGGTCACCTTATTAGATGTACAGCAAGAAATTAAAAAAAAAACCCACGTCACTGATTGTAAGTTACTCATTACTTATTATCTCTTATTTGATTCTAGACTCAACAGTTTATTTTTTTATAATAGATAATTTACTTTGTAACTGGTAACACTACTTGAATAAAGACAAGTTTTAATTTTTGTAGTTTACTCTTTTTTTAGAATTCCTTTCAGAGTATGTGCCGGTTATTGTTATTTGAATTTAGCATTAAAATAGAGTAATTATGTTTATATTTATTGGTAATCCGGAGGCTATAAAATCCACTTAAACGAAGCTTAAACCATTACTTTGGAAATAGCCAAGTAAATTCTGATTAAACAAATTTGTGCTTGTCTAAACAGTTGGGAATAATTATAGGATCTTGAGGAGTAAATGTTTTCATTAGATACACTTTTTTGTCGGCAATACAACAGTTAAAAAAGTAAACTAAACAAAATAATCGATTTATTTTCAGATATTTCTAACTATATACTTTCAGAAAAACCTAAGTAATTCTTATTCAAAAAGTATTTTTAAATTTAAACAAAGCCTATGTAAACAACACTACTTTTTGAAGTAAATTTAGCCCAGGCACATTGTCATTTGGCAAATATCACTTTCAGCAGTAGGCTCACCCACCTAATCCGGAAATGCACAACATAATATAATGTTGTTCTTAAGAATTAGTTTCAAGAATGGTATGCGTTGCTCCTAAATAGCTATTTCAAAATTGCATAAACTATACCTGCAAAACAAAATAATGTAAACATTTGATAGTTCTGAAACGCAGAGAGAAAGTTTAGCTGTCTCGAATAATCTAATATGATTTTAATTATAATAGAATAATGCAAATTTAGTTCCGTACTATTTAGTGATAAATATTTAATTTTTATTAAACTGCACTTAGAAAAATATGCAGTTTGTCTGCATTGAAAATGGGCTTATTGACGTAGGACAAAAACCAACTGTTTTTAAGATAACTACTTCGAATGCATAATACAGTATCTTGCATTGTCTCTGTTAACATATTTATAGTTTCAAAATTACTCCTTAAATTTTCATTTTAAAGTAGTGTATTCAATGAGGCACGACTAATGGGATTTACTTGCAGGGTTGACCCAGCCATTGTCTCTTTTAATCCGTATAATTAGGGGACTAGTTCCTTGCATGGGTAGGACCGAGGCGCGCAAGGTACCTCTGCGCTCCTTGGTCCTACCCCTACGGATTTTATTTATGACCTCCCATTAGAGCAAGTATTGTGCGCTCCTCGGTCCGCGAATCGCGGAAAAGAGATTAACATGGTGTTCCGCTCCGCTTCTAGGAAAACAGTAACATTTAATTTCCTAAGACAAGTGGAGCCCGCTCTCCGCGTTCCTCTCTCCGCTCTCCACTTCAGCGCCTAGGAAAACCCGGTTTTAGCTAAAAAATCAATAATTCTGTACATTTAAGCGTTGTTGTAAGCCTAACGGTTACGGAGATTATTTAAACAATTGAAAATTTATAATACCCGTTTTTATGGAGAATAAAATGTTGTAGTTTGTTTGTTTATGGATATATTTTAATAACATTTGGCAATACAGTTAATAAGCTATCAAAATTTAAATTAACAAGCACACCTCATTAGGTTACCTTATCTGTACCGGCAAACCTAAGCATTCATTCAAATTCATCTTATTTAAATTGGAAATAAATCTGACAAGTTTAAGTGAATATTTTAGTGGTAATCTAGCCAAACAAACGTAAATTCGCTTAGTCTGCAGGTTTTTTGTGGCGGGGGTATTTAGATATATACAATTAATAGCAACAGCAAGCATTAAACTGTGATTTGACGATTTAGACGTCCACATTGGTTTCAGAAACATAATTTAACACTTATTTAGTAAAAGTTTTATTTCTGTTGTTGCAGGTAAATGGTTAGAAAACTATTCCGTGACCTAATACGAAATATAAAGAGGCACCGGTGCACGTATGAAAATACTGTAACTATATGATTTAATTTGTAAAAGATTCGCTTCAATTGTATGATACTGCAAATAATAGTAAAAAACATCGATGTATTCTAAGATCGTCCAAAAACATACAAAAACTGTCATAGATCCTTATTTATTTCCATAATCAATAACACGATTTAAAAAATACAATATAACATCTCGAAACCCTATTTACTGGTATGGTAAAAAAGTAAACTGAAAGGTTGAAATTGTCGCCTATTGTGGCCACCCCCAGCGACTTTGTCGTCGCGACAAAGTCGCGCGAAAAAAAGTCGCCACGACAAAGTCGCCAAGTGTGGCCCTAGCCTTAAAATTATCACCTAGTAACTTTTAAAGCCAAAGGGGTAAAGCCTACGGTCAGTATCGAAATGTGAATAGTCCTATAATGGTCCTTGGTATGGTAGCTATATTTTTGTATAATTTAAGCCCAGTTGGTTCAGTAGTTTTTGTACCTATTAGTAATACACATACAGACAGACACCATTAGATTTTTATATAATAGTATAGATATATATATATATATATATATATGTTTGAACGTTATGGACTCCGAAACTGCTCGACAGATTGTAATGAAACTTTCAGGAATTATTAAGCATCTTTCAAGGATGGTTTTTGTGAAGTTTGGTGCAGATCCGTCAAAAGGGCTCCGCCCCAGAGGGTTTTAAGTGGGACAATGTCAGACTTTTTGAACTACAATGTTTACAAATAAATATAATTTAAAAGCAGATGTTTTCTTTCACCAACTGTTTTGTAGGTTTGAATAATCACAACGTTCTGTATTAGTCATGATTTGAAATAGTGCCACAATGTTTCTACAGAGTGCAGCACAGAAAACTATTTTACTTTTGAATAAGTCCAAATATATTAAACCCCAATCGCAGCACACCTGTGCACCCAACAACGTTTAAATTCTCCAATGTTGAATATGTAAACATAAAAACCTTGATTAAAGTATTATAAACAATAAAAGGGATGGTAATGCCTTAATATTTTTATCTTTTGTTCTATACCCACACAATCTAACATAAATTATTAAGTGAATAATAATCGTGCGTGCTATCTCAGGTATTCAAATGCCATTACTGGCATTAAAAGAAGGAACTCCATTAATACTAATGCGAAACTTAAATCCACTTAAAAGGAGAAATAGTCTTAATCCCAAGAATACTGATGATTTCATCCAAATTACCCTCTGAATTGAAGCAACTACAATTTCCTTTTTTTGTCTTTCTTTCCCAATCACCATTATAAGGCACTAGGGCAAACCCTGACTATCGTCGGTTTAAATTTTGAAAATGCATGCTTTTCACACGGACAGCTGTATGTTGCGTGCTCACGTGGTGGTAGGTATGTCTAAAAACTTATAGAAAAAACAAAAAAAAATTGTTTAGGCCCTATTCACTGGCAATTAAGTAAAATATTCTATTTTTATTTTTGGTACACACTTTTATTATTCATCGTAAAGAACAAATTACCATTTACAATAATAGTTGTTAAGCGCAGCAACGCGTGCCGGGTAACTGCTAGTAACCTATATACCTGAACAGCACGATGTCCATCTTCTGTTTATGAGTTGCGTTGTATTCATCAAGAATCAACACCGCGGCATCTCTCAGCTGATCTAACGTCAACTCCTCGTACTTCCGATCTTCCTCAGCATCTACATCAAGAGCTGTAGAGAACAGCAAATGTTGGAGATCTGCATCTACAACCTGTAACGGAATGATTTGAAAGGTTCAATGATAGCATTGGTTCCTTGTTAGTGATATTTTTATTTTTACTCTAGAATCTAGAGTATTTCCTTGAAAATGTTTTCAATAAACTTGTAGCACATACTGTATATGCTTTTTAACTTCTCTCAAAAATAATTTCAATCTTTCTTGTAAGAATGTTGATCGGCCAAGACAAATGTTGTTATTTATTATAAATACAAGGTTTCTTTTATAAAGCCAAATGATTCAGAAGTTTTTGCAAGTAACAAATCCAATGTAAAGAAGTAGAAAACTATGACAAATCTTTTTATATTTTGTATAACGAGAGTTTGAAATGAGGGACATGTACTGGGACTTCTTTTTTTAGGGAAACATTTTCTCTTAGAGAATATTTTGTTACTTTAAAACAATTTCTAAGTGCATTTAATTTTGGAATAAAACAAAATTCCTAAACTTTTCTCATTTTTGTTGAGTAATTGAGAGTAGAAATGAAAGGACGGGAAATAATTTGAAAGAGCGGTTCTTGGTTTTACCTCTCAAAAGGTTTTTAGGCTACCTCAATTTTTTAAATTCCACTGTATTATTAGTATAAATTCAATACCTTATTTCATTCAACTTTAAGTAAATTTTTGTGGAAAAAATTTATATCATTCAACTTACAAGCGAAATTAATTTTTGATACAATAAAATTTTAATGATACAATAACATTTACATGATACTTACACTTTTGCGTTCCCTATCTTGAATGACATTAGCCATGATCAAATCAAAATTCTCTTTGAAATGTTCTCGGGTTGCATTTTTTATGGCTCCAAACAGCCATTCTCGATCACTCTGGTCAATGAGGCGGTCGTAGAACACCCTCATAATCTCATGGGTCCATAACCTATGGATATTTATTATGCAAAATTAATAAATTATTCTAAGATTTTTTTCAAACTATTGATATTGAAGATGTTGATGAATAAACTTGTTTGTGGTTTCACAACTGCAAGGCGTGTGTAAAGGCAGTGTTATGTGTTACTGACTAAAACTGATTATTTGCTAAGATGGAGTTTGAGGTCCAAGGATCAATTATAGCTGGGTTTGAAAATTTCAAAGTTTGCAAATATTGAAAAAGGAGAAAATTTTTTATTAGTTGGCAGTCTCTAGAACTACCTATCCTGCTACTTGGTATTGTATTGTAAACTTTCTCTAGAGGCAGTAAGTTGGATTTATGGTCCGGGGGAGTGCAGAGTCTGGCAATGATTGGCAACAGTGTAAATGTGGAATATGAGAACGGGACGGGTGTGAAAAAAAATCTTACATATCAGTACAGTTCACCTTCGTACTGTACTGGCTCACCACTTGCTTTGCTGAATACGTTCCACGCACAGATCTGTAGTCTATGTGGACGGGCAAATGCAAGGATAAAAGAGACCACCAACCTCTTAAAAAAAATAATAATAAAATAAATCAAAATAAATTTTGATTGGGAAGGCCGAAATTGAGATGGACTGACCAAGTATCAATGTCTGGGTGCAAATGTCAACTTGGTAGAAGACAGAGAAGGGTGGAAGAGGCTGGTACATGAGGCGAAGAATCAACTGAGATTTGTGTACCACGGCAAGTAAGTGATGATAGACATCCTATGTAGGGGATTGAAGGGGCTGTCGATAATACGCCAAGGAGTGAGTAGATGGGTAAATGCCTTATTGCTATGGATGGATTAAATAGAAAAAGTAACTTATTTCACCAACAAAAATAATGGAAAAATTTAAAACCAACTAACTAACCCATTTAAATGGTCACACCTCAAATCTCTAAAAAAATCAATAAACAAACTTAAACCAAATCAAAAAACTGTCAATTACTCACTTGACAAATATTTTCTTATCCTCCACCGACTCCTTTTTGACCAGTAGATGTCCGTTGATGACCCGTGCGAGATCCCGCATGCTAAAGCTGTAGTGAGATTTGGCCGGGGTTGGCAGCAGTGTAGCACTGATCTTGTGGTAGATATCCAGTGTTGCCGCTACAATTTGGTTGATTGTCATCATCACATCTGACGGAAAACCGTTGCGCTGTGAAATTAAATTGTAAATACTCGTGTATTGTTCTTTTACGTTTGGCTTACAACAGAAATAGTATGAGTAATACTGTTACATTTAACAATATCAACATTCAACATCTTTTTTTTTTGTGGGGGCTGGGGTATTGGCATACCCCTAGCTACTTCGGCCTGGAGACCTTTTGTAGCACCCTATAATTCATTCTGACAGCCCTAGGCTTCTCAAGTAGCCCAGGAGCTGAAAGACACCCAGCTTCCTTATCTCTGTTGGTTCCAGGAATAACCTCCCCAGAGATGTAAGCCTTCTATGGGCCAACGCTGGACAGTCCAGCCATAAGTGTTCTGAGGTTTCTACCTCGTTCTCACAGAACCTGCAGAGGTCTGTTTGTGACCTCCCTATGGTCCTGAGATGTTTCCTGATAGGACCGTGCCCTGTTAACACTCCTACTAGTAGACTAATGTCAATGTCCCCTTTCTTAAGGCTCATTCAACATCTTGCAAAGAAATATTTTTATGAATCAGAATTTGAATGAATATTCCAACGTGAAACAGGAATTTTTTTTATGAACACTGAAATAGTCAACTATGTTTTGGTTTTTATGCTGCAGATCTACAATACAATAATTGTTCTCATCAAATAAAAGACCTATATGTTTTTTTTACATCATAGGTGAACCAACAGCCCAAAATGAGTTCCAAACCACTTTGAAAAAATTGTGCTGGATCATAAACATTCGCTCAAAAAATAAATGTTCAATGTTCACAAAATCATGAAATATCAGATTGAATTTGATTGAAATCCAAGGATCACCATTCGAACCCGCCTATTCATAAGATACGAAACTTAAGTTGTAAGTAAAATTTCCCAGACACAGATTCCATTTGTCATTGGGCTATCATGATGTAATAATGATGCTATCTAACAAAAATTTGATGTTAGATAGTAACAAGAACAGAGTATGTAAAACATGCCAAAGACGTAGATAGAAAATAAATAAATTAATAAAATAAAATTCTCAAAAGCCAGGTGATGATCAAGAGGTTAACCTGATCACAGTTATGCTGTCTCATTTTAAGAAGCGTGTTCCTCTAAAATTTGTGGAACTTAAGTTTGAGGATTAAAAGGTGGACAAAGTAAGAGTATGTGATTAAAGGGTTAACATGGTAGAAAAAAATACCAAAAAGACATACCAAATGAATCACCAAACCTATTTTATCATCACAAAATTTTTTCAGTAACCAACCTTCAGGCCGATGAACAGGAGTGTAGAAAATATCCTTGTCATGCTCTCATCAGAAAAGCTGTTGATACCAAAAATGTCAAAATGGCGGAGGAACCTTGCGTAGACATCTTGTCTGCTGCCGCCAGGAGGGCCCATAGCTGTCAGCACCAGAAGGTCCTCTATGTACAACTTGGTGGTGTCCTTCAAGTCATACCTGAGGAGGCAAACATATTGTTAACTCTTTCAGCTTCAAGGATGATTCCATGCAATCGGTCCCCGTATGTTGCTGTGCAAATTTGAAGAAGGGTGCCACAATAGACCTGAGTGGCAAACAACAGTCAGTGAGCTAAGCATCAAAAGCACTGCCAAGTCCTGGCTGATTACTTGTTGTACGACGCTCGACGCTCAGCTGAGTCATGCTTCTTCCCACATTTTTCAGTCAAGATCATGATGTCGGAGAAGCAAGAATCAAGTGGGCATCCAGTCAACCTTGATAAAAAGGACGTTGTTGCTTTTAAAAAGCTTAATGACACTCAAATTGAAAGTTTGGTATGTGAAGTTCAGTGTTGTTCATCATTATGGAACAAAAGACAACCACTTCAAGAACACAATTTCGACAAGGAATCCAATTTTGCATACAATTGTATGCAGTTTCGGGTATAAATATTTTTGGATAAAAGAATCGGGTTGAAACTAAAAATGTTCTAAACAAACCTTCTCCTCCCCTGAATTTCCCTTTCCAAGATCAGACCTGACTAGCTTGCTAAAATAAATAGATGTTGGTTTACACATTTAAGGCACATTTTATCAAAATTGGAGATTATGAGTGTATCTTCCCTGCAAAACCATTTTTATATAATTGTTTTGTTTGCAACAAACAAAACAAACCAAGGGGTAGGAAATTCATAAAACCTTCAATATTAAATCTTGATATTCACACAAATTTCTCAATTGTATTTTCTTACCAGTGGCCATGATCAAAGTACTGTCGCAAGAGTTCAATGGGAGGTTGCGCCCCATACTGCTCCTTGGCAGGCATGTTCATGTCATCAACAAAAATCACAGCAAGCTTGCCCTTTTCTGGCCCGTAAACGCCACGTTTCCGCTTTTGTAGCTTGGAAATTATCAAATCCTAAGGCATGAAAATACGCAAGTTTATAATTATTCAAATACACACTGCAAATAATTGGTGAGGTTTTAACAAGATTTCGTCAACATGTTAATTTAGGCACTAATACAAAAAGCTTTTTTTTGTCAGAAATGTATATTAGCCATGTGCTTTTGACATATCATTTATGAAAAACTATATTACAGTGTACATCAATTTAAATATTTAAAATTCTATTTAATTCATGATTATAAGATTTAATCACAACAACAATGATGCTTTTTGGATGTCGATGAAGTAGAGGAAGAATGATGACGATAACGATGTAGTTGACGGTGATGATGGCCATGTCAATGATGATAATGTTGATGATGACAGTTATTGTCAACTATTGACGGTGATGACCGTGTCGTTGAATAAGCTAAACTAGAGGCCAAATAAGCTAAACACTCTACCTATAGTTTAGCTTATTCAAGGATTCGGTTATCACCCGTAGACCTACAATTATTGACAATCTACAGTGACCAAGGAAGCCTATCATTTCTCTAGACCTATGATCTATCATGGATTTAACCTGTTTGTCATCTGTCAATGATGATGACAGTAATAAAAACGACAATGACAATTATGGTGAGGATGATGACCTGATGATGATGATGATGATGATGATGTTCATGATGATTATGAAAATAACTTAGTGTATACTCAATGATGGTGATGATGAGGATGATGACTATGACGTTCATGATGATTATTATAATAACTTAGAGTATATTCAATGATGATGATGATGATGGTCAGTGACAAATACACTGCAGCAACCCCACCTGGGTCAGATTGGCTGATATGCTAGCTGTGAAGGTGAGAAAGGCTGGAGAGAATCTGTCCAAGTCCAGTTGATGCATGAGAAGTTTCTGCATGTAGAAACTCTTGCCTGTTCCTGACGCTCCGACTAACAACGTAGGAACTTTGTGTCGTATGTGCATCTCCAACACATGAAAATATCTAAAAAACACATCAAATGGTTTCCTTACCAACATGCAAAACTGTGTAGGCCTATACTTAGAAAGTATTTTCTTCTAAACAAAGAAGGATTTTTTGAATGGGTTATGTTTTCTAGTGTGATAAAGTTTTCTAGTGTTTGTGATAGTTTATGCTAAAGCTGGGATGAAAGCATGGTTTTTTTATTGTTAAGCATGATTAAGTTTAATAAGCCACACTATTCAGTGAATTCACTCAAGATGTTGAATTATGTTCTGGTACGAATTTTAGTGTTGGTGATGGTTAGTGTGGTTTGGATTGGGAAAAAGCATACATTTCTCTTAGGAGAAGAGGGTATCTTTCTTCAACTCAAAACTTCCTTGAGTGAAAATGATATGAGTGGCATTCAAATATTCAAATTTTTGTCTGTAAAGGATTTTTCTCGGAAGAATCCTGCATTAGGATCAGTGTTAAATTAGGTGATCCCTCAATTTGTGTAATCAATTAACAATTGGATTATAATTTTCTCAGCTAAGCAATCCTGAACACTATCCTTTTTCAGAATAATTCTTTTCCATTCAGGCAAGCTTACTAATGAAATCATTAAACGTAGGCATTTATGCTCTGTTTATTACATCCTAAAAACAAACTAACTTCGCCGTATCCACTGTCGGCACCAAAGTCTGCTGAATGTTGATTGTCTCTTCTAACTTCATCCCCCTCAACAGTTCAGGCCAGTACTTCCAAGCCCCTTTGCCCTGATAAGCGTAGTAGTAGTCATGAAGCAAGCCCTCGGTAGGGATTGGTATATCTATGTGATCTATCGTGTCCGGGACTGGGTGATCAGGGTTGTTCCCTGAAAAATACCAGCACAAAGTTAATCAAAATAATGAGATATTTAGGAACTTTACTTGATTAAATATAAAATTATTTTAAATTCATGTTACTTATTTGCCCTAAATTTTAAAATGAAAAGAAGGTTAACATTTGTTTGGTATATTAATTTCTGAAACCTTCCTTTGAGCAATACTGCATACAGATTTGAGAGGTTTGAATTGCATTCCCTTCCCTGACGTAGACATTACAGAAAAAAATATTTACAAACACAATATGACTGGGACGGTGGCATCGTCCTGTAACCCAGCTACTAGGGAGGTCACGAATTGTGGATATTTATAGCCATGCACTGTGGATTCGATACTCCTTGATGTAGATTAACGTCCGCACTAGTGAGTACTACGACTATTCGCAGTACTATCCTGATAATTAGACCAATTCGTTAATTTCAAACCAAAAATGTGGTCTGGATTCCACAATAAACTGTAGGTCCCTTAGTTGCCATTGGCTGTATGGGCTAGTAACAGCTGTGTCTAAGGAACATGTCGGCCTTAGTCACTAACAAGACTACAAGATCGCGCCACTCATCCTACACTCATCCTTCACTCATATTTGGGTTAAAACACGCACCTAGTGGCGTCCCCATCTTAAATAATTGACTGAATTGAATCTTACCCCGCCACAGGTCTCTGTAGTAGGTATCAAACAGCTCCGCGGAGGCAGTGTTGAGCGCGCCTCCGACACCCCACACTCCAGCGAACAACAGCGAGGCCTGCAGCCACACTAGCATGTGTGTGTGATGCTCATTTGTAGCACATGCATCCCTCATCAGCATCTCCACTAGGTTGATTGTGGTCCTGGGGGTAAACGGAAATACATAATCAGTACCTACTTTGTTTGAAGGTCATTTTTGGTATTGGTGAGCTTATGTTTAAGATATTTTTGCAGACATTTTCCATTTCGATTAGTAAAAGGAAAATAGTTTTCATAAGTTTCAGATTGTGGTTATGCTTGGAATCTAGTGACTCGCTTGAGTTGCAACTTTCCACAAACTTGTCAGTAGTGTGCTCATAAGCTCCATGTGCATTTTCTAGTAATTATTGTCTACATTTCAAACATTTTATTCTTGTTTTGACTACTATAGATAGAGTCCTAGGTAGTGTTTTTGTCATTTTGCAGTCTTATAAAATAGTTATATAGCTGAATGAGTGGACATAATGCTGATCCAAAGGTTGCCAATACTATTCCAAGTAAAATCATAAAACTTTTTGACGGTTTCTAAACTGTTCCCAGCTCACCTTGTTTCTCACTTTAATAAATGCAGAAATTAAATAACAATGCTTCTAATAACACTTAAAACATATATTTACACTTATACTGTTAACTCACAAGATGGTAAGTATATGTTAAAGATGGTAAGTGGTGATAGATTTTGATTGTACACTACAATAATCATCAGAACCAATAGGCGAATGACCTTTTAATAAATGGCTAGTTAAAGAATCAGCTAGTCAGTAACAAAGCTATCATCTCATCCATTCAACATTCATCTTTCACTCCTTTCACCTTAAAATACACATTCTGGCATGTCAAAGTTGTACAAATATAACTAAAAAATACAATTTTACAAGCTATCTTGTTACCTGACGATGTTTGATTCGCCCGCAGTAGCAAGATAGGTGCAGTTTCTCCTGACGAACTGCAGCAGGGGTGGCAAGATCCAGTCCAATGTTCCCAGCAGGTTGTGGGCGTGAGGTTCTGCCCATTCTCTAGGAGCCGTCTCAACCCACGACTCCACCAGTGGCCGCCAACCCAGCGTAGCAGGCTCCATGTAGATCATTCCACACCGTGAGACAGTGGCTGGCGACGCCTGTTAGCAGGATTTGTTTTTCTTCTTGTAATTAGTTAGTTAGTGTACAAGAATTGTAAACTTGCACTCATTTAAAAATACTTTTTAATGAAATCTTAGTTTTAATGTTTTTGTAATCCTCTTTTCCAGTCACAGAATTTAACGGGTTTGTATCCTGGATGTTTTTAAAGCAATTCGGATATGGTTACCAGAATCTTTAGTAATCATAAATTTGGTGTAATGTTATCATGACTATTTTAAACCCGTGATCATCAAGATCATGTTTAGCGGACTCAAAAAATTTATGAACATATTCTGTATTTGTAGCAACATTGTAAACATTTCCAATGGTCACCGAGACATTATCATTGTCTACCACAACTGCAGTAAAATTGTGAATTTTTCCAACTTTCTGCTATTATTATAAATTCCCTAAAGTTTGTTACAAACTAACAACTTTTCTAACTTCTCTAAAAGTCAGTTCTCGATTTTCTAACTTGGTGCACATTCACTTGTTTTGGACTATGTTTCGTTTGGCTCAAAAATCAAGTTGCTTTCTCTAATGTATATACATTTCAGATACCTAACTCAAAACCTTATAATTTTGAACATTATACAATAATGACTGAACAATTTATCTGTAAAAGCACAAATAGTTTTAAAAATGCCTCCGAGTAAATTTATTCTTAGAAAAGAGGAACAGATACCTGAAGTAAGTCCATAACTTCAAAGATCATCGACATTGAAGATGTCATGCTAATGACCTCTCCAGAGTTCAAACACAGTTTTTTGTTGTCGTCGAGAACTGTGTTCATGTTTTCGATCCAAACTGCATCAACTGGTCCATCAAAAATCACCCACTTGCGATCACTGGTCTCGGACATTGCATACTCCCTGGAGATTGAATAAATATTTATTTCCATTAAACAGGAACTTGTATTTTTATTTGTTATATATAACAAATAGCCAATAAATCACTTTGTTGTATATAAAAACAATAATTTGGTTATCAATGATGTTATGTCTGTATAATTATGACATTAGTTACTGTCTAGTTGTTCATTTGAAATGGTCATCCTGATAGTAATATCAACAGGTTTAACTTATCTACACCCTTGAACTAATGCTGATCTTATGAAGTTATGACGATTGAAAAAGCAGCTGCCTAACATGGCTTATTGAATCACTAGACAATCTAAGATTCATACGTAAATACCCCCGCCGCAGCAAACCTGCAGACTAAGCGAATTTCTATTTGCCTGATTGGATTGACACTAAAATGTATCCTTTAAAATATCACATTTATTCCCTATTTAAATAGAATTAGTTTAACAAGTACTTGGGTTTGCTGCAACAGGGAGGGTAATTTTTTTTATGTTAATAGTTAAGTGATAAATAAATGCATTTTCGAAATTTAATCAATGTATCCTTCATAAACAAGCAAATTAGAGCAGATTACTGATTATCCTTAGAATAAGATGCGAATTTTAAATTTACATTTTTTTGGAATTTTTTGTGTAACCATTTGGCGCATCATAATGCTTCAATGTACTAAATAAATAATTTGTTTTTTTAAGCTCTACAAAATGGTTTGGAAAGAAATTGCTACGGTAATTGCTTATTCATACGGGAAATTCGCTAAAAGTTGTAGGCCTATTTGACAAAAAAACTTGAAAAGGATTATAAAATTTACAAAAATTGCTAGTTGTAAAAATATGAATGCAGTAATGTCAAACCTGAAAGCCTTAGCTATGACTCCATCGGACCACTCGTGGGACACGGGATCGAACTGGCCGTAAAGCTGACCCATGGTTATAGCTTTGGGGTTCATGGTGGTGAAATATGTCTTCTCTTCGCCTTTCACACCTTGTTCATTCAACAATGTCATAGCGTCGGCTAGAACCTGCAATGAGACCTTACAGCACATATCACACATTATATTCATTTGATAACTATATTCATACATATATATTTGAGTTAATTTGGACTTCTATAGATTCTTTTCAGTGTAAACAATATGTTATCTTATTTGAGAAATGCTCTAACTGTATGAGTTTGTTGGAGTTGAAACGTTTGGTTTTAAAGGTGAAAAACTATATTTTTAGAAACTAATAAGAACCGACTCGGAAAAAAAGATTAAAATCACAACCAGGATATTTTTAAGATTTTTAAGATACCGTACTGTATTGCAATTGTAAGGGTGTATGGAGTATGTGGTTAAAAATATGCATCTCTTCATGTACTCTAGATATTTTTATTTTACTAGGCCTACCCATTTTTCAAAATTTTGAGTTCACATCTGATAACTTCTAAATTTTTTTACACAATAAAAAAAAATTAATAGTTTAGCTAAGGACTAGCACCTAAAAGCGAAAAGAAAATTTGCATCATTGTACTTAGGCCTACATTATGGATAAGAATTATCATCGAAAAATCAATTTTATTAACTCACATGAAGTGTTGATGTTTTACCGGCAAACGGGTTCCCAACCAGCATAAACCCATGGCGTACAATCATCATTTCATAAGTTTGAATTATTTTTGTCTTGAAAGAATCCCTCAGCTGTAAATGCCTCTGTTGACACACCTGAAATAAAATCATTACTAGATTAAATCGGTGGACTTTTTTTACTTGTTTACACTTTTTTGCATTTTCCCATCCAAATAGCCCTTGAGCTACTGCGTGGAACAATAAATAAATAAATAAATAAATATATCTTTATTGTCACATAAACGTTTTACAGATTACATAGCATAAGCTACAAAAACAGGTGACATTGTCAATATAATCATATATCATAATAAGTACCTAAAATACTAAAAAATAAACAATGATTCTTACAAATAATTATTTGGGTTATTTTATAAAACATAATATTTGCTAATTTAAAAATTACCATCATTCAAAAAATTCGTCAATACTATAATATATTTTGTTTACAAGAAATGAGGCAAGGCTGCTTTTAAAAGACGTTTTGTTTATTAAATCTTTATATTTTGGTTGCAGTTTATTAAACAATTTCTTTCCCATATATTTTGGTGTTTTTTCTATTAATTTTAATCGGTGAATCGGAAACTGAAAATTCTTTTTGAAACGGGTGTTATATGGATGGTCAAAATTCTCCGCACATAAGTTTTCAAAATTTGACTGTACCATTAATAAGGATTTAAAAATGATTAAACTTGGTACAGTCATTATATTAAGTTCTTTAAAAATTGGTCTACATGATTGTTTTCGTTTAGCAAATGTCATTATTCTTAAGTATTTTTTTTGAACTTTAAAAATCTTTTCTATTTCTGATGAGAATCCCCAAAATTCAATCCCATAATGCAATATTGAATAAAAATAGGCATAATATATCATTAAACGTGTTTTCATATCCAAAATATTTCTCAAACAAAGCATTTGGAAACAGGCAGAATTAAGCTTATGTAATATGTTTTCAATGCACTTGGCCCAGGTTAAATTTGAATCAACATACAAACCTAAAAATTTTGTACATTTGACAGTTTTGGTTCTTGTTTTATGTGTGAAATTTCGGGATTGTATCGTATTAAATTTTACTAGTTGTGTTTTTTCTGGATTTAATTTTAGTCCGTTTATTTCAAACCACCTTCTAAGATCCATTAAAGCGTCTTCATATCCAGCAAAAAGCAAGGGGTGAGCTGGTACAGTACAAAACTGAACTGTACTGATAACAATTTTACGCCACACTACGTTACTTTGAAAAACTTCCCACGCAAGTATTCCAGAAAACAGCTGTTTGCCGCTGGCTTATTTAAATAGGGTTTCATTGCGTACTACTGTACTGTAATGAGTTTTACCGGACACCAATCAGCTGATTATACTGTATTTAGGTGGCAATGAGTGGTTATAAACAAAAACATAACCTCTCTTATAGGTTATGACTAGTGATTTTTAGTCCTTTAGTTGGTGGAAATATATAAGGATTTGTACAGATTTAGTAGTATGGCGTAAACTATCGTACGTAACTTGTCCAAAATGTGTGTACCTGACTCGTATGGTAATCCCGTACTCGACTTTGTCTCGCACGGGAACAACCACACTCGTCCGGTAAACACTTATTTTCAGGACTAGTAACGTAATATACTATTGTGGCGTTCTCTAGGACAAGAACCTATGTAATTGCTGTCACCTATTCAATAGTTCTGCGCTACCGACTGAGTCACTGACCTGACTCACCTTAAGTGTGTTAAGAGGCAAAGTTTTATTTCAAAGACAAACATGTTACTTACAAAAAACAATAGATGATTATGATGCATACCTTCTTCATTGCAGAGATAAATTTGTTGTAATCAGGAGTAGGAAGTTTGATTCCAATAAATAAATCAGAAACAATGCCTTCGAAAAGTGGAACATCTTGGTTCAAGAACTTAGCCAAGTTTACATCCATGATTGAACGCAAAATCAAAACGTCTTCAGACTCATCTGGGTATTTTAGTTTCAAATTTCCCGCAGCAGTGAGTACTGTCTTCACAGCTCTCATTCCTATAAAAGAATATTAATATCAACTGCAGTAAAATATGTTGCCATCAGCAATAAAATTATAAATTGGTACAAAACATAAATATCAAACGTTATAAAACGTCATTTAAATGAGATATTATTTTTAAAATATTACATTAAAAAAACATCCTAGGAGAATTGAAAAAACCGTAACAATAAAAATTAAAGCAAAGTAAGCTAACCTATCGCACATTTGCTTAGTTGTTAGGCCTATAGTAAAAATAAATAAACAATTTTATTTTTTGTAAAAATGTTGAAAGGAGAGTTTTTTGCGTAGATTTGTTCCTTAATAGTATTATTATTATTTTTGTAACATTTTAAATTCCTTATTATTTATCTTATAATTCAAATACTGTACTGGAAAATTTTTAGATTGAGAATTCGTAAAAGTTACCATAGTCGTAATGTGACTGTGAAGACAGCTGCTCCGAGCACAGCCTGTAAGTGGTCACTATCTTGACGGAAAGTTTACGAGCATCGATGAACCCAGTGGAATACAAAGAGATCTCTCCAATCATGGCATAGTCTGGCACCATCATCGCAACAGTGCGGAAAAGTACCTGCAATACAAATAACGACTTTAGTTTAGTTACTCCAACCATGACTGTTTTTAGAGATTTAGTGGTAACAATCAAAGAAACAGTAAAATCAGTTTTTTTGTTACAATTCTGTAAGGATATCAGTAGAGGGAGTTTAACAGAACAGAGAAAGACCCCTTCAACTTAGGGACCAATTACTTTTTAATCAAGAAATGTGCCCACATGTGCCCTGCCCGTAACTTGGTGTGGGCCCCCACACCAAGTTACGGGATAATCAATCACAAAGCTAAAAGACTTCGGTGGTTGGCAACATTTGGTCCAAGGTCTCTAAAACCAAACTCTTGCACTGTTACAATTAGAACAGCTCGTTAATTTAAAATCCTTTACAACGTGAACCAGGATCTGAGGATTTTTTATCATTGAAAACAAGCACTACGGCAAGTACGATAAACTCCGCTATCTTCTCAATATGCTGCAAAAGATTGGGCGATAAATTCAGAAGTTAATCGTTCTTGCAAGTACATAGTGCAAATAAAATATTAAAAAGCTCTAAAAAATTTGTAAAAAAAATTTAATGAAAATTCTAATTTTTACTCCCACGACTCAGAGATAATTTTCAAGTTCTAAATTTAACACCAATTTTAGTAAAAAATTTACCTTCAGATTGTCTGGGAGCTCAGAGCGGCCGGCATACCCAGGGTTCATTGTTATACAAACATAACAGGCAGGATTCAACGTCAACTCAGTACCTTCAAACATGAACTTCTCCATTTTGTTTCTGACTGCCTGAACAATGCACAGGATCTGTTGGGCCACAACCGACAACACTTCTACCTCTATTCTGTTGAACTCGTCGAAACACGCCCAAGCCCCAGATGATGCTAGTCCTTTGAAAAACTGAAAAAAAGATAGTTATGAATCTTAATTCTTATGTTCTTATGTTAATTTGTATGCTCTTCAATTAAATTTCAATAGTCAACATTTTTTTCCTTGTAGAGAGAGTTGTATCATAAGATAAACCCTCACCCAAAGCTAATTTGTGCATCCTTATGTTGAGATAAATCGTAGAAAAAATATTTTTTAATTAAATTTGGAATATTTAAAGAATTTCAGTACAAGAGATTTGGTATACAGGGACAAATTGGCCTTTGCAAACACAACAGGGTACCAAGTAGAAACTTTTCCTTGACTACAACTCCTGAAAAATGTGTATATAGGACCAATCCTTTGTCAAATGCTTTTAATTGTTCCTAGACAACAATAATAGTGCAGAAGCGGCTAAACAATGTCCGCTAACTCCAAGGGAAGTTTTCAGTATGGTCTAATATCAAGAAATTAATTTGACTATAAAAGAATCAATTGACAAATACTAACTAGAAAATTCCTTGGTAAGAAAAATATATAATTACCATCCCAATGTATCATGGTTGATATCAAGCAACGAAGCAACAAAAAAATAGGTATATATGTATATGTTTTTTCTTTGTACATAAAGATTCTTCAAGTTTCTTTATACTGTTGAAACTAACTCATTTACTACTTTTTTATACCCCACCTCCACATCCTAAGACATGCTCTAGCCCGAAACCGTTTCACACATGACATCAGGCTAGACCTAGAGATTTGCAGCATATCACTTAATTATAAACCACTGGTAATTGGTGGGATTTGAACTCAGGACCTCTGACACCAAAGTCCTTCACTCTACCACTAGGCCAGCTCAGCTTGCTCCTCAAGAAATTCACAACCAGGGCACACAAAACCAAACACAGAGACGTAGAAAAATAGAGAATGTTTAATAAACATGCAACAAACTTCCAACAAGTTTACAGCCATTAGTACCCACCTTGCCCATGGCGAGTGCATCCAATCCATCAGAGCAATTGAACACAACACACTGAACAGCGAGAGCCTTGGCCAGATCCTTGGTGGTCTCCGTCTTGCCAGTGCCCGCTGGTCCCTCTGGGGCTCCGTTGAGATGCAGGTGGTAAGCTCCTACTAGAGTGCGGTAACATCTGTCCGTCAGAGGTGTGATCACCAGCCGGTCGCTGTTACCTAGGTACTCGTAGAAGTAGTGGACTGTCGCATTGACGATTCGGACCAGTGTATCGTCCTCCCAGTAGTACCTGGTAAAATGGAAAGTACGAAGTATGTGATTTGGACTGTCATTTGTACAAGACTCACACGAACACTAACACAGGTTGCTTTGACCATAGCCAAGTACAGCAAATAAAGAAGTAACAAATATTTGTCTAGCATTATTCTGAACAAAAATATTTTGTTGCTGTAACCATTTTTATTTATTGTGGTAATGTAGTACTGCACACATATCTTGTCTCGGAATCCATCCATTCTTTTTACCATGCCCAACTTCATTCTCTGACTAATTTTCCTGTCTAAACCTGCCAATTAGATGAACCATTAAGTTGTTTTACCACCTTATATGGTCCACTTTAGAAACCAATAACTTTAAATTAAGTTTCAAATAGGATTGGAAAATAGGCTGAAATTGCATTGGCAAGCTTAAACCCAGCATTTAAATACCGTTCCACTAGAAAAAATCAACAAAAACGGCTGATGGCATTTAAAGAATCAAAAAATTCTAATATCTTAGACAATAGTAAGGGATTTATGAAATACTAGCTGTACCCACGGGCTTTGCCCCGTTTAAGTTCTTAATTTTCAAGATGAGCTCGTTCGCATGGCTCAATCACGTCCTGGTTAAAGTTTGTTCGCTACGCTCACTCATCTTTAGGTTGGAGCCTGTTCGCTGCGCTCACTTGCCTTCAGGTTAGCTCGTTCGCTACGCTAACTCGCCTCCAGGTTGAAGTTCGTTCGCTACGCTCACTCACCTTTTGGTTGCAAATTAGCTGTTGTCATAAATTAAAAACCAATAATAGTGATGCACCCTGTTAATAATCCTTGTAACTTTAATGCTATTGAACATCATAGAACAGAACCAACTTGTTTAATTGAAACAGCTGTTAAGATTCATTAATTACTTTTAAATATGAAAAATCATAAGGTTAACGTGGGAAACTCCAGAGCCACTGGGGCGGAGCCCGAAAGCCCGATAAGAATAAAAACTACTAAGTTTTCCTATTTAATGCCCAAAGAATCGGTGTACCGAATTTCAGCCTCCTAGGTAAATGGGAAGTTGGAGAATTAGTGATGAGTGAGTGTGTCAGTGAGTCAGTGAGGGCTTTGCCTTTTATAAGTATAGATGTACAACCATTGACTATTGGATAAAGCTGGCTACAAATTTGACATGGGGATGGAATGTCTAGTTGTATTGATAGTCAAAGGACTGATGAAACTAAATCTTGGAACTACTTTTTTTTAATAGAGTACAATGAAAACACCAACAGACCTGAGCTGGGCTAGCCATTGGAAGTCAGTTTCCGATGTGACCTTCTTCTCCACGAGGTCCTGAACCACATCCTTGGCATGAACATCCAACACTACCAGAGCTCTCAGAGTGATCCTGGCTTGGTTGGTCAACTCTCCTCTCACTAGTTGGATGGTGTCACTGAGTTGATCCTGTCACAAAGAAATGAATAACAAGTCTTCAGTAGAAATTCAAGTATTTTATTCATCGAGACAGAGTACTAAAACTCAGTAGTCATTCCTTCAAAATCATATTGTAGTCAATTTCTTCATAGTTAGTTAGGCCTTGTAATGACTAAGTTTTTAAGTTGAGAAGATTGTGAGTTGAATAATGAAATCACTATATATGCTGCAAAACGATCTTGCTGACTAGCCGAGTGGTTAGTGTTTGCTTGGTAGTGAGAAGGTAGCCGGTTTTTTCCACAGTACAAGTAGCTTTTTGATTGTTTGAAACTGAACCCAACTGTCCTTTATCATTGGGCTTTTAACAAAATGATCTTGGTTTAGTGACAGCTAGACTTGGTCAATAACAGAGCTGTGAAGCTCTCACTCAGTTCCACACCCATCTTTCACTTGTATTCGATTTAAATACAGCATTGTGCCCCTGTCTCGATTTAATGCTGGTACTTATTATGCTGTAGTCTCTAACTTCATACACAGTAAAACTGAACATTACAAGTAATTGATAACCACTACCTCAGGGTTCAACACCCCAGATTTATATCAGCATGTTTAACTAACACACATATTTTCATCTTCTTGATTAATTACTTCACCACAATACCAATTTACAGAGGTCAAAACCAAATTGAACATAGATAGGAAATGTCAAACACCAGTGATAAAACTAAAAACTCACATTCAAAAAGTTGTGATACTCCTTGACAGCATTGACCGACTTCTTGTTTAGGTTCTCGTGGACATCAGCTGTCCAGAATGTCTGAGTTACGCACAAAACCACCTGACCCGGCCATTGTTGAACCCACAGAGTACGCTGAGTGGTCGGATATGCATCCAATGCCTTCTGGATCTCATGGCGTACTGACTGGACCATTTGATCCTCAACCTGCAATGTATGTGTTAAGTATATTTCATTGTTTTTGTGCAGTGAATATGCTTACAATGTCTTCTGTATCTCATGGTGTTACAACTGTGTTAAATGATCTTCCGCTTACATGATTAAGGCAAGTATTCTGATTTGTACAGGCAAATGTAATGATTTTCTATTGGATAAAACTACTGATGCCATCTAGGGTTCTTGGAATATGAAATTTTCCATTTGATTTTTTTAATACCTTGATCCAGTGCCTTCTGTATTGCATACTGGCTAAACCATTCGCCTTTTATCTGTACAGTATCAGATATATTTTGTCGGTTTATCAGGAAATATTTACTAAATAATTATGAAACAACTGAAAACAAATTAGGCCTATCTTAACTCATGAAAGCAAAGACAAGGTCATTTCTATCAAAGAAACAAAATATTAAGTTTCCACTTAAACTGAAACTAGAATATTTTACAATATAGAGACAGAATATTTTTTTAATAAAGAAATTTTCAATTAGGGAACACACTGGGAATATTTTAATTTCTTCTCAATTTCTTTAGATCAGAGGCTTGGTCTGTTAATTTATGATTATCAACTATTTCATCAACAGAACTTCATAATAAGCCTTTTCCGTTTGCAGCTTATTATGCATTAATATTCCTTTTACAGGATTTAAAACAGACTTTTCAAATACCTGAATCAACCATTTTTCCACACACCCCCTCGCCTCAGCCGTTGATATTTGTTCAACCAGTTTTACTTCTTCACCTTCAGAGCTGAACATTGAGTATATGTTCAGGTCTT
Organism: Macrosteles quadrilineatus; assembly: GCF_028750875.1. Taxonomy (NCBI): domain Eukaryota; kingdom Metazoa; phylum Arthropoda; class Insecta; order Hemiptera; family Cicadellidae; genus Macrosteles; species Macrosteles quadrilineatus. The sequence goes on from NW_026542597.1 coordinate 78,722,999, forward strand.
GATCGAATCCCAATTTTGCAATAGCCTCAAAACACTTCTTCAAATGAGGTTGAACTCTTAATGGATCTTTAGTCTCTGACAGTATTTCAAGCATTTCATCATTTGATAAGAAAAAGAGACTGAAACAGAATAAATACTCAAGGTGGTTTGTGATTGTCAGGAGGAAATGGTCAACCAATATGTAATAAACAAATACTGTATATCTGAACTGCCTGAGGTTAAAAGATTAAACAAGTTGGGGAGTTGGATACACAATTGGTAACACAACGTAAAGTGACACCAAGGCAACAATGTTTTGGATTTCCGTCCCGTGTTTTGGAATAACGTTGTAAAAAACAAAAAAAGTTGAGGTATTACATTTCAATTAAACTAAAGATTTGGTATACAGAATTTTAAAAATTGTTAAGGAACTTCCTGATTGAGAAGTAGATACTGTGGTCTTTGTGGCCTAAATCAGAAATCCCATCCAGTTTTTTCGATAGACCAAATTTGGATCAAACTTGTAAATTCTAATCCATTTGTAAGAGTATGTGATCCAGCCCGACTCCCACCAAGAGCGATTTTAGCACAATAATTAATTAAGCATTCAAACAATGTCTAATACATATTATTTTTGTTGAATGAAAGAAAGTGATATATTAACCTACCGTGGGAAAAACAATCTCTTTTTCTCCAAATAGTTGTTGACTCCAGTGTTGACCTGGTCCAAAAGTTCTGTACAATTTTTCAGAGTATCCAACAATGTTTCAGCTCCAGCTGTCTTCAAAACATCTGGCTCTCTGACTGTCTGCTTCATCAGGTTTTGAAATGTTGTGTCAACTTCCTGAAATAATACTGTTTAGCTACAAGAACCTATTTTGTACTTCTTAAAATTATCATTTGGCTTTCAGTAGAGGTATCCCCAATACAGAGAAAGTTCCCCTCGACGGAAATACCTGTTCTTTTTAGTTTTCTATATAAATATGCCTACAATTTGAGGTAGGTATGCTCAAAATCACTAGATCATGGCATTATCTATTAGTTAAAACCATTATTAAGGAGTTATGGTTAACTAAAACCATTATTGTGATTTACAAGATTTGATCCCATCAGGACAGAACTTAACCACTAGACTACACAGACCATTCTCTGTATCATACTCTCAGTTAAAAGCACAAATTTGAAAAAAATAACTTAATTGTTCGATGTCTCATAACAATTTTTACTTTAATATACTTTATTTTTTTACACTTAAATATTTTATTGATTTGACCAGCTCAGTACAAAGATTCCTGGTAAGTAGTAAGATTTTTTAAATGTCCTCAGGTATCCAAACAAAGGCGGTTTTGTTAATAATATATCAAATGGTCTCCCTTTCAGTCCTGCCACAGAAGGTACAGATGAGACATTCAACACATAAGTGGTGTCCAGCACTGGCACTGGCAAAGTCCAACACTGCCCCCCCCCCCTTTCCGCGTCCTTATGTACTACAACGCTTACAGTGGAGGAAGAGTCTGTGCCCTGTGTGATAGGAATTTTCACACAGTGCTCACCACTCTGGCTCTTCCTTGCTCGTCACTAGTATATTTCCGGCACAACATACTAGATCTGAAAGCACACGGTCGTCCCATAACCAAGTTTCCTCTGTACCTTACTTCTTTGTGGTTTCACTAACAACTAATTAGGATAAATGAAAACTTTGCAGGTTGGCTAATTGTTTTTTGATTAGTGTTTAAACAAAAATAGTTCACTTAAACTAAAAATTAAACTGTTCTTACCTTAAACATAACTCCTTCTTCTGGCATCTGAGAAATGATATCCTTAGCGGAGAATATGGGTCGGAAATACATCCATTGGACTTGAACTTTACCCCACTCCTCAATAGTTCTGTTCACCCTGTCCAAGAGGGCATACCACTCTTTCACTTCGGCTGTAAACAAGTACAATAAAATCTCCTATCATTTTTCAATAAAAATCACTGGCAGTGAACTACATAACAATATATATTATTACTCTTATTGAGATTATTTGTGAGAAAGGACCTTGTTCTCAGTTGGCCTCAATAAAAAAGGATTTTAATTTTATATCAACAATTTAGTTTAATACTAAGATTTTCAAACACAGGTAACTAAGTTTTGATGCAAAATATGACGGCTATCCAGAAAGTAAGACGTTTTGAAATAAACCATATTCAAAGTGAAAAAAAATGTTATTTCAAGGATGTAACATATAGGACAGGGGCCTAAATTGTTAGGATATTTTGTGAGGATAGAGACTGAGGATAGTGCCAAAATGACACAAGAGACACAACACTTTACACAATATGCACAAAATTAGAATATTTCACTTTCACTGACAGCATTTTTAACTAAGGAAGAGAGTTTTTAACTACAGTGTCTATATACTATACTATACTATAAAATATGTTTTTCAATGTCCTGGGATGGGAAAAATGTCCTGGGGTCAAGAAAAAACTCTATTTGCAAATATTCTATATAACTCTACCTTCCACGGGTTTGACAAAGGCAGAGCCTCGCATGGACAAAGCCTTTATAAGATGGTCGTCAAGAAGAGCTTGAATCTCGTCTAATCCTGTCAGAATGTGAAGCTCTGTTTCTCTGCAATCATAATAGTGTTTTATTCCTTTGTATTGCTTTGATATCCTATTGTGTCAAAAATCTCTTTCAAAGTATTTAAAGATTCCCCTTGAAAAATCAAACCTCAGAAAATAAAAATTGTATCAAATTTTTACTATGCCTCTTTAGAGGTTACTCTGTGTTATCGATTTATTTTGGAAAAATTCTAATCTAATTAAAATAAAACAAAATAATTTGATCGATTATTTTGTCAAACACTTAAACTTGAACCATTTTGACACTTTACCATTTCCGAATGTAAAATATTATTTCATTTCCCTTTAAATTTTAATTAGCAAGTCATTAGTAAATTAAAGGTTAAATTACCTTAATTTGCCATGCAAGTCTATTTCATCCTGTTTGATTCTAAGTTTTGAATCCATTATAGCGGCAAGTTCATATCAATAAAAAAACTTTCCATTAAAAGGCTCATTACATTGAAATAGTTGTGTCAAAGCAATTAACACGAAAGAAAGACAAAAGAGATTTTAAAATTTAACCAACCACTAATTGGAAAACTCCTGTGAAAAAGTTTGGTTGTAAAGATCTGAAGATGATACTCAAAGAATATTGAAATCGGCAGTCATATAAAATGAAATGGGTCATAGCAGATCATGGTACTGTAATTTTTCATTCTCTCAATCTACTGTGATTCAGAAAGAAATCATATCATCATTAAATTATCTAAAGAAGGTACGTCCAGATATTGGTTTTGTAGTAGTTTAAGCAAAACTGGATTTTTTAAGCAAACCCCCCCTATTGAACTTTTAGGGTTTTAGAGATAACATTTGAATCAGATTAATATAAAGCATTAAGCTAGACAAGTATAATAGTTACTTGTAAGGACTGGTGCTAAACACCATTCCTTCCCACTCGGTCTTCATTTTGGCAAGATTAACCTGCAACTGAATCTTCTTCGTGGCTCCGGCACTGATTATTTCAAATCTGAAAAAAAAAACAATTAGACCTTCAAAAACACTAAACATATTTCTGATCCAAGAGGATGAAGTCAGAAAATAGGTGGAAAGTGCAATACCTCCGCCGCAGCAAACCTGCAGACTAAGCAAATTTTCATTTACCCAGCTTGATTTATAATAAAATATTCCCAAAAAATTGTCAGATTTATTTCCTACGAGCTGTACCCGCGGGCTTTGCCCCGCTTAACTTCATAAGTATTCGCATGGCTCACTCACGTCCTGGTTGAAGTTCGTTTGCTACGCTCACTCACCATCAGGTTGGAAATCGTTCGCTGTGCTCACTTGTTTTCAGGTTAGCTCGTTCGCTACGCTTATTGCCTCCAGGTTGATGTTCGTTCGCTACACTCACTCACCTTTTGGTTGCAAATTAGCTGTTGTCATAAATTTAAAAAAGTCATCCCTTTTATTGTTTATAATACAGTACTTTGATAAAGGTTTTATGTTTTAATATTTAACATTGGAGAATTTAAACGTTGTTAAGTGCACAGGTGTGCTGGGATTGGGGTTTAATACATTTGGACTTATCCAAAAGTAAAATAGTTTTCTGTGCTGCAATCTGTAGAAACACTGTGGCACTATTTCAAATCATGACTAATGCTAATACAGAGTGTTGTGATTATTCAAACCTATAAAACAGTTGGTGAAAGTAAACATCTGCTTTTAAATTATATTTATTTGTAAACATTGTAGATTAAAAAGTCTGACATTGGCCCACTTAAAACCCTCTGGGGCAGAGCCCTTTTAACGGATTTGCACCAAACTTCACTCGAACCATCCTTGAAAGATGCTTAATAATGCCTGAAAGTTTCATTACAATCTGTCGAGCGGTTTCGGAGTCCATAATGTATATACACACACATACACACATACATACATACATACATACATATTTCCTCTTTTATAGATATAGATTTAAATAACATTAATTTTAGTGAGTACTTAGTTTAGCTGCTACGGGGAAGATATAAAAGGAAGTTTTTTTTTTTTATTGAAATGTTAATAGCTTAGTATGAAATAAACAAAATTGCCAAATTTGACTAAGATATATCCATAAACAAGCAAACTACAACAGTTTATTTACCCCATAAGAATAACATAGTAATTTTAAATTTACAATTTTTTAATCATCTACGTAACCGTTGTGACATCTTAAAAAAAATCGGATCATTTTTGCTCGAGTTATCACGCTATCGGACACACAAACCGAAGACACCAGTCTAGGTTTAACTACTTTAGCGAGAATTTTTAAGCCTCATATACTTTTTCAAGTCCATTGTTAAACATATGGGCGTTAAAAAATTAAAAAATGTAAAATGATTAAACATTATTTTGTTACAAAAACTATTAAAGAGTCTAGAATTAGCAGTATATTGACTTACTGGTCTAACAAGTGATCTAGGTTGGAGTTGATTACTTTCCGAAGAGTGGTTCCCGCGTTGGGTGTTAAGTCAAAGCCAGCCAGTGACGACATCTCTTGCCAATGTCTGTCTCGGATTGCTGAGTTGCACATGATTCCTACCACTTGAAGATATTGCTGTAACATATAGCTTATTAGCTTAACCGTAAAACAATAAATAAATTTGGAAAGATTCAAGTTTATATTGCTAGAATGTTCTACTGTTTTTACTGTTTCACTGGTTTTAACTGCCTTTAATCTCGTAAATTAATTAAAACTAAGCATGTAAGTACTATGAGTAGTATTACTAAGCCAACACTTATACGATAAAAGCCCTCTTAACCGCAACCTGTACAACTTAGACTCAGGTTAACCGAAACCAGATAATATAACAAATATGAACAGATTGGAAAAATAGCAAGGCAAAAGAATAAACTTTAAAAATGGTAAGGTTATTTTTAAAATTAGATATAGCCTAGTGTATAGTTGTAAATTATACAATTAAATTACCTAATTGAAATTGAGTAAAAACGACTGTAGCTATGTTTTTGAGCGGAAATAACCTCTGAATTTCAACTACTATTATATCTACTGTATAGAAAAATACGTAATCCAAAACGGCCTCACCAACTATATTTTGGTTTATTGGGGTTTAATTGTACAAAGGCAAATAAAATCACTATTAAAACTGCTGCTAGTGTGCTGAGGACTAAGAGCTTTCACTCTAAAAATATTATATGTCATGATTATCTGCAAAGTCTACAACCTGTTTATGAGGAAAAAGTGCTAATTATTACAGATTTTTTCAATTTGGAAAAATGTAGATTTTTTAATTTTAACATTTACTTTTTTAAATTATCATAATTATATCAATTATTTAAGATGGGGACTATGTGCGTATTCTAACCCAAATATAAGTGAAGAATGACTATGGCGCAATCTTGTAGTCTTGTTAGTGACTAAGGCCGAACTGTTCCTTAGACACAGCTTGAATAGCCCATACAGCCAATGGCAACTAAGAGATATACAGTTTATAGTGGAATCTGAACTTGTAGTTTATGGCGAATTTGTCCTTTTAATTAACAAATTGGTCTAATTATCAGGATATTACCACGGGTAGTAGTAATACTCACTAGTATGGACGTTAATCCACACCAGGGAGCATCGCATCCACAATGTATGCCTATAAATATCCACAATTTTTGACCTCCTGGTAGCTGGATTTTTACATGACTCTAGGATTTAATTGAATATCCACTAAATTATTCAAAACTGAAAAATATATTTTTAATTTAGAATCACAACCATCTATCTAAATCTCAGATTGTCTAACTAAAGTATGAAAAGTAAAATCTCTCACCCTGAAGTCTCTGATATTTTGGATCACTTGGCCACATATCTTGAGTGGGGCTGGCCAATTCTCCTGATCAGGGTCATCCACAATACCTTTGAATCTCCTAGAGTAGTCTTCAGACGACTGGAGCTTACATTTGGCCTTGTACATCTTCTGCGTCTTAACAAGTTCTCTACGAAAAAATTTAGAATATTATCAAAGTCATTTTTATTTTTAATCTAAAGTAAATAGTTTGCCTTATTTACACCCAAGGCCATCATACTCAACAATCTGTGACTATTAAAACAACTTCAGTATCCAATAGTCAATGCTACTAGGCACGTTTTTTAAGTAAGGACCGTTTTTAAATTTCTCGTTCCAGCACTGCGATTGGCATTTTCGACATTTGCGCTGTGTATGTGCATCTATTGGTAAGACATAGCCGGAAATTCGAGAAAAATCGGCCGTGTTTACATCCGGTTTCGAGCATTCAAAATGGTGCCGCCAATTGAGACTGCCGCCGACTGTGAAGTGAGCGCTGTAATTAGATTTTTAAGAGCTAAAGGTGTGAAAGCTATTGAATATCATCGACAGATTAGTGAAGTGTATGGCGAGAACATTATGAGTGACGGAATGGTACGCAAGTAGGTAAGGACATTTTAAGACGGCCCCACCAAAGCTCATGATGAGCAACGCACTGGTTGTCATCATGGGTACGGGGACAGTAATGACGCCGCCCAGTGCGTTACTCATCATGAACGTTCGTGGTACCGTATTTCAATTCCCATATCCACTTGCATACAATTATGACACTCATAATGTTCTCGCCATACACTTCACTAATCTGTCGATGATTTTTAATGGCTTTCACACCTTAAGCTCTTAAAAAAAATCTAATTACAGCGCTCACTTCACAGTCGGCGGCAGTCTCAATTGGCGGCACCATTTTGAATGCTTGAAACTGGATGTAAACACGGCCGATTTTTCTCGAATTTCCGGCTATGTCTTACCAATAGATGCACATACACAGCGCAAATGTCGAAAATGCCAATCGCAGTGCTGGAACGAAGAAATTTAAAAACGGCCCTTACTTAAAAAACGTGCCTAGTACAATCAACAACACCCCAGAGGCTATAACTAAAGAAACAATAACTTCAAATGTATATGATATGGCTTCACCAGGTAACTTCTTCTGCCCTTATCTTTTCACAAACAGGAGATTTTCTTCCATGTAGTATTCAGCCTTAAGCTAGCTTTTCAATTAATTTAATCCAAAATATTTCTAATTTTCAATCAAACTGAGAGTATATGGGAAAATGTTTTAACATTTTTTATTGTTTAGCTCTTTGCACATCAGAGACAAAAACAAAATAAAACTCAATACTAATCATACAACAATATATGGTTAAATAGCTTATTCAATTTGCAGTGTCAATGGGGAAATAATGTAGGTACCGATAAACTTTAATTTGGAAAGTGCGTGGACTTAATGTCACAAATGTATGATAATGTAAAGATTTACAATGAAAATATAACATTCTTTACATATTTAATACTATTGCTCTTAGCAAGTACATTTAGTTTTTATCATGATAAGATTACTGTTTTTAAACAATATATTTTATGTTGAAGCTTTAGAATGCCTAAAGAACATTTTTTATGTAATATCCAAAACTTCAATGTACTATTACAGTAAATATGTAAAACAGTTTGTGTTTCAACATACTTATAGTTATCATCAACAAAGCTCTCAACTTGGTCAGGTATGAGCTCGTCAAAAGCACCATCCATAAACAGTTTGCTCTTATTGTACCATTTGTATGATGTGAATATTAATTTGGCAAACGGGCAAACGATAGCCTGAAACAACAAAATATTTTTGGTGCTATTTGTATTATACTAAAAGAATATGAATAAGTAATCAACCATATATCTAAATTAATGTGGCAAAATGGCTCAAGCAAATTCTTGAAAATCTTGGAAAATATTTTTAGAGTAGTTTTCAAAAACTGGTTCAAACTTTCCAACATGAGTTTTTTGCATCAACAGGATGTTCGATTAAACAATTATTTTGGCTTGTTTATCAAATTTTTTAGGTTTGGCTCTGCTTACTTAAAAACCCTTTCCAAGTTCATTTTAAGGCCCCATGCCCCATGCCCTAGGCTTAATTTACTATGCAGGTCATTAAGCCTACCAGTATTTTAACTCCAAATTACACTAATAATGATTCATTTTTTCACTAAATTTTTTTCCTGAATCCGACATGTGGTACGATAGCGAAACGGCCAATGTCGGATCAAGGCTGACAAGAGAGTGGAAAGGAGAAGAAGACCCTTGACATTGTATTGGCAAGTGCAAGGACAACACCAACATTTCTGAAGTGTTAGCCTTGAACAGGCTATTGAACTTTGTTATGGTAATTAAGTGAGATGGGACAAAATATTTTAATGTTGTGGAAAAACTAGCTGCTGGAACCAAGCCACTACTTTTCGGAGTGCTTATTGGTGTTGTTATAATTGTTATTTTAATGCAAAGAGTAATAAGTAATCCTTGCAAAAGCACAATCCTTGAAACCTTATAAACACTCTTAAAGTTAAAACTATTTATTTAGTCCAGATATATTACCCTTAACAAATCTAAATATTTAAAGAATTGCTAAGGTTAGATAGTGGCAAATTTATTATACAGAATACTTGCAGAGTATTTAGTTTATTTTTGACTGGACAGTAATGCAACAAACATATTTTTCAAGTTTTTTGATGTTAACATTGATATCTTAAGAAGAAAAAGACAAAATTTTTTTAAAGTTTAATTTTCTTTTTTAGGCATTTTAGCTATTAATAAGGTTTATTTTACATCTGAGAATTTTTGTAATCATACTTTTAAACTGTTACACACTCACACAAAAGTAAACAAAGACAACTAAACCAGTTTTAATTTCTTAAATTGATTATAGAAAAAACAAATTATAATATTAGCATCTATAATTAAATGTTCTAATTGATATAAGAACCAGTTATTCCCAATGGCAGTGCAATACTAACTCTGTCTTGTCTAATTAGTTGACAGCTCAGGATACCAAGTTTCCGTAGTGTAGCGGTTATCACGTGTGCTTCACACGCACAAGGTCCCCGGTTCGATCCCGGGCGGAAACACAATCTTTTTATTTTTAAATCACAAATGAAATTTACTTAACAATATTTTTTATTTGTAAGGATGCACTTTTTCTGTTAAATATTAGTTAACAAGTTTGTAAAATTCGCCATATTGATTCTGACAGTTTTTTTTTTTTTTTTTTTTTTATATTTGCATGGCAGTTAAATTTATATTTTACATATAGCTTACCTTTATTTCCTCTAAAAGAGGATAAGAGGAAATTGCAAAGTTAAACAGATGTTCTTCTTTGTTAATCCATTCTATTGTTGATATAAAACCTTCGATTATCCTTAGATTTTTCTGCATGAACTGAAAATTTTAAAAATAAAATAAACAAAACTCAAATCTCAAAATATTTTGCCTTATCGTTAATTTATTTGTAAAGGCTATAATAACTGGTTTTCGTTTGTTGTTTTATTCAAATTTAAAAACTGTACTACCTAATTTTTAAATTAGATTTACCATACACACAAATATGTTGCACAGAATTTATGTGCCTTTTAACTTTATTTTGAGAGTTGCAAAAACAAAACAATCTCAAAATTTAGAATTTTCAGAGTAGCAAAGAATATTTTTATTTTATAGTGTAAATGTACAGTCTAAAATGAAAATATTCTTCTGAAAATGAAAACATTACACACTATAACAATATAAAGTTTTCTACTAAAATTGTGTGTACCGGTACAGAATAAAATTTTTGTATATTGTTGTGATTTACAATACAGTACTGATGAGATATTTTTCTTACAGTAATGAATTTATGAGATTTTTCTTACAGTAATGAATTTATATTTGCAAAAGATTATTTTCCATTCATTTACAATACAAAAGGGGCGTAAGTACAAACAGTTTTTCCAAAATTTGTCTTAAATCATCAAAATATTTTACACGTTTTGACTCATAATAAATCAATTATAATGCAAATCTTGCGGTTTTTTCCTGTAAACTTAATTACACATGTAGTACAACAATATTTAAAATGGATGTTGATTACCTGAACATAATCAAATATTTTGGAGGTATCATCAATGTTGTTAAAAAAGATTAGAGTGTCAGCAAAACTGTTAATATCGTTTTTCAACTTATCTGTCGTGTCCCGGAGTTTGTCTTCCAATTCAAACTTGGTTGCTTCAAAAGTCTGTTAGGATCAAAATTATAAAAGAACAGTTACAACTTATAACTAAAACTAATGATTTTATAAAAATACAACCTTTACTGATTTTCAATAAAAAAACTAAGGGAATAAATATGTTATCCCAACAAAAATAAATACTTTCTGAGAAGATTATTCATATTGGGGTTGTTAAGGATAAGGAGGTTGTTTCTCAAAAATTTTTTTTATATATTATGGATGAACTTCAAAATTAACTCTTTTTCACTTAAGTTACAAAACTACTCAATCCAATTTTATTTTAAGCACGATTCAAGTTGGACCATGCTTGTTATAAGTAAATGCAAACATAAGTTGTTTTGCCTGCCCAAACTATTTTATTTTTATTTTGCTGGATTCCGAAAAGTTTTGAAAAATTTATGTAAACTTGACCCATTAGCTTGATTCTGATTGAGCCAAGGCAAGCCATACTAGACTCAAAAACATGTGTCTGGACTAAAATAAAACCCGAGTCAGTTGTCGTCTTTAAGCAAACTTAACTTATTCGTTTGAAGTTAATTTTGTTATTTGATTGACTTTAAGATTAAGTTATTTGAGTGATTGTCGTGGACATTTTCTATCACAATTAGTGTCACACTAGTTTTCATGCTGTTTCATGATCTGGAATCAGTCATCAGGTGAGAATTTGCCTATTTTGAACACAAACCCAGTCAAAGATGGATTTTTATACTGTTGTCGACTACCATACAGTTCTCTGGTTGGTACTTCTTAAGTGAATTTCTATAGTTGGCAGGGTTTTTGTAAGCCAATCTTGTGTTTTGGGTACCTTTAAACCGAGGGAGGGATCAGATTCCATGTCCCAAAACTTTATGAAAACTTGTATAACTTAAATAACAACTAAACTAGTCAGTCACTAATCTATTATACTCCAACATGAAACTCAAAAAGCTGCAACTTACGCTCGAATGCTGGTCAAACACCGGCTTGATGTTCTGAAGCCATTTGACAGTGGTCGTGACCAGGTCAATATGAGGTGTAGAGAACGGCGTCAGGTCCAGAAGTCTGCCCTCGTACTGTATCAGTGTAAGAATCTCCTGGCGCATCTGAGCCATGAAGCTGGTGGCTGCCCACAGCATATACTTGCCTTGCGCCAGCAACTCCTCTGTAGTCTGGGGGACAAACAGAGCCCGGTGCATCACTTCCTCAAACCTCAGACAGATGCTGGAATAACCGGCGTGTAACAGATTATTAAAAATATTTGATACAAAGATACATTATATTATTTAGATGATACAATATTTTATAAGAAGTTAACCTTTAATTTTGGCTTACCCACAAGTGGATTCTTTGGCTAGAACTCTTTTCTCAAAAATTGGGTACTTTTATTTTTTTTTTTTTTTTAGCCAAGTGTTCTTTTGTTAAAAAAAGTTAAGGTATTAGATATATTTAGCTATCACAAGAAACAAAATGTGTTATAAATAAACTTACTCATTACATTTCTTCTTGTGTACGTCAACAATGGCGAAAACAATCCCTTCTTTGTAATGACTGCACACTTCACATAGACTGTTGACCATTTCTGTGTGATTCAGTCTAAAAAATGAAGTTAGTTTTTACTTCCTCTTATACACCAGTTGCATTTGGGTGTTTTCAATGCTATTGTAATTTTTTTGCACAGGAACTATCTAAGCCCCATTATTTTACAGGCCTAACATAATTAATTTATTGTGTGCTGGATAGCATCCTTAACACGTTTAGTGCGGCAGGCATTCCAACAGGCGCTCGCCAATGGCGGCAAGGCCCAGGCAAAGCCCCGGCGCGGCACGTAACAGCAAACGCAATTGGCATTCAAATATTTCAATCTGACGAATAACAAAGAGCAGCGGTGATTGTACTACGTTACCACAAGATTGGACGTAGATCCCTAAAACACCCAAAGGTAGTAGCACTGCCTGGATCAGTAGTCAGTGGCCTTGTAATATGGCTTGAAGAGAGAAAATACCCAAAACCGGGACAAAAGCATTGTCAGACGGGATTTTACGGGAAATTTTATTACCAACCTACACCAAAATAAAGCTCACATTCTAAGCTATAGGCTAGCAACGGTTTTACGTTCCCCGGCAATGGCTGAGCTCATACTGAACAATTGTAGTGGGGATTGGGCAACTACATCAATATATGTAGGCCGGTTGGAGCGCTCGTCGCGCGACTACATCAATTGATGTAGTCAGCACTGAATGTGTTAATTAACAATCCAATACTATATTTACCAGCCTCATCTCTAAACAGGGATAACCAATCCATAAACAAGAGTTATAAATGTAAGTGAAGTACATGTAAGTACAGTGGAACTTGGATAATTCGAACCTCAAGGGACCAGCTAAAAACTTCGAATTATCCAAAAATTCGAATTAAATAAGTTCTTATAACCAGGGCCGTAAACAATAAAAACACGTTTTAAATTCAAACTATTAACTTTATTGATACTATTTGAACATTAATTTATTGAATAATGCCTATTACAGTAATAGTATACAATAAAAATAACTTGCAATCGCTCAAACGACAACGAAATTATGTACAAAACTAAAATTAACTAACCTTAAAATGTCCTCAGCAATAGCTGAACTGCACGCAAACTTCACACGATTACCAATAGTCCAAAGCAAAATATTAAGCAAAATAGGCCCTATACAGGACAACAGGACAGAAATAGAAAAATATCGGCCAAAGAGAACTAAAAGTTTGGAGACCGTATTGACTGATTGTTAAACAAAAAACATATCAAATCTAATTTATTGTTTTACAAAAAAAGAAGAGATTTTGGCTTGTTTCTTTGAGTTTAATCTCTCGGCCATGATAAATGATTCTAAAACATCTAATGATTTAAACTGTACATCACCGACATCATTTCTGCTCTCCACAAATCGCCGAATTTCTCTCAGGTAGGTCATGGCGTCGGCTGCATTCGGTACTGGCGTTTCTTCTTCATCGGCCGGTGACCCGACGATCTCGTCCCCCGATCCATCGTCATTTTGTTCCTCGGTGTCGAGGACTTCTGCTACGATGTCGGCGTCAGTTAATTCACCGCACACAGCGACATTTTCGTTTACATTAAGAAAGTCCTCGTACAAGATGGTTTGATTGGGTGCCACATCCTCCCAGCCGTCGATTGGTAGAGTTTCGTCCGTTACAGTTTCTTCGGCGCTTTCTTCGTCGGTTTTAACAAAACCTGCCTTTTTGAAGCAGTTTTTTATTGTTTCCGGCTTCACTTTGTCCCACGCTTGTTTGCACATTCGCGATGCTTCTAAAATGTCCAGCTTTATTTTGAGGGCGTTTCCTTCCCCGGACAGGATATTCTCGACCAACAAACCCCTGTAAAAGTGTTTCAAGTTTTTTATGATCCCTTGATCCATGGGCTGGACAACAGAGGTCATGTTGGCTGGGAAAAAAACCACTTTGACATTTTCCATGACAGGTATGGTGTTGTGTGCCGTGCAATTGTCAATGAAAAGGAGAACCTGTCGATTTTCTTTAACAAACCGTTTGTCCAACTTCATTAGCCACTTCGCAAAAAGGTCACTTGTCATCCAAGCCTTAGAACTGCTTACATATTCTACTGGCTTAGACTTGACATTTTTAAAGCAACGAGGATTGGCCGATTTTCCAATCATCAACAAAGGCAGCTTTTGCGAACCATCCATATTAGCACCAACCAATAGCGTGATTCTCTCCTTGCTTAATTTCCCCCCGTGGCACTTTTCGTCCTTAAATGCAAGTGTTTTATCGGGCGTGCATTTGAAAAAAAGACCGGTTTCGTCAACGTTAAAAATATTTCTCGGGTCTCTGTCCTGGATCATCTCTTCCAGATCGTTCTTCCACTGATTAGCTTCCTGCAGGTTCACCGCCCCACTTTCACCACACACTGCCTTAAACAAAATTTTATTGCGCTCCTTAAAACCATCCAGCCACCCAGTGCTAGCTTTAAAGTTTTGCTTCCCTAATTCTTTAGCAAATTGCTCAGCCTTGATTCTAATCAAAGGACCGCTCACAGGAACTTTCTTGTCTCTGGTCTGCTTGAACCATTTAAGCACACAATTGTCGACATCCGGATTTCCTGGCTCTCGCGATCGTTTCCTGTCTTTATAAAATTCCTCTGCACTGCTGAGAATTTTATGTTTATTTTTTAAGTAAGTTGATAAGGTGTTGGGTGGAATTCCAAAGTCTTTCGCGATTTCAGATTTTTTCTTGACTCCTTTTTCCACTTCTTTGATCACAGCGACTTTTTCAGCTAATGTCAAAGTTTTATAAGACCCTGGTTTTTTCGATGAGGTTGATGCCATGATCACTACACAGTTACACTCACTAAAAGTTAATGTATACAGTAGTGCAGTACGGTACGTTAAAACTACAGTACTGTACACGTAATCACTTGAAACTAAAAGTCTAAGACAACAGCAAAACTACGTTAGGTAACGGCCTTCACGCAAACCGATACAGACCACGCACAATGCGACACTGAAAAGAGGTCAGTGGTGGTGGGTGGGAGAGGAGAAAGGGGAAGGGAGTGTAGGGTACAATGACCTGTAGGGCGGTGGCGGGAGGGGAGGTATGAGTCATCAGACTAAACGCAGGCGCGCGAGGGCTGGCACTTGTTCTAACGCAAACATTTCGTCAAATGTGGCTTGGAATATGTTTTTTATTTATTATTTTTGAATATATTTAGAGTAATAATTTAATGATTTGGCACTTAAAAATTCGAATTATCCAAAATAAAATTTGAATTATCCACGTTATTTTAGCATTGTTTTAATACAAAATGCTAGGGACCACGGGAAAAATTCGAATTAAAGAAGATTTCGAATTAAAGAAGTTCGAATTATCCAGGTTCCACTGTATACATGAATGCAATAAAGGTAATATTTTTTGTTCAAAAAGACAGTGATTCCAATTATGGAATGTTTGGATCAAATTATAAACAACAATGCTATGTTGTAAAACATATAAAAACAACTCTCCACACGAAAATTCCACGGTACAAATTACAAATTTTGAGACAACCTTTACAAATTAAATAAAAGTTATTAATAAATATCTTTTTTACGTCGTAATTTAAATACTATATATAGTTCAAAACTTTAAAAATTGTATTCTTAAATCACCAATCTACCTTTAAGTAAACTACTTTTTTGTATTTATTGTTTAAGTATTGTGCTTAGTACAACTAAAATACCTTCCTGTATCAAAATATATATTTTCGGGTAAACTCTTTGCCATATCTTCGTACGATTTTAATTCCTCAAGTTTTTCAATAAGCTTGTCAATATCATCACTTCTTCTTGAGAGATAATCTACTTCTCTAAACTGTTGTTCTTTTAACAGATTTTGAAATGTTTGTCCTTTAAAAAAACCTTTAGTTTACAAACAAGTATTCTAAAAACTTGCAAGCTTGCAAGTATTTTCTTGCATCTAAATCTAAACTTTTGAATGAGATTGAGCTATGAAATAATTATAATAAACTTAAAAAACTTTATCAACTAAGCTATCTTAACACAATTTAACCTAATTAATTATTTTATAACAATAACTACAGTTAAGTCCCTCTTGTTAAGATTTGTTTATTAGGAATTTCGAACCAAAAACCGACAGTTAATTCCGGTCTAAAACTATTCCAGTCTTTGGCTTAGACATTCGTCTGTATGCATTGCTTTTCCCGTAGTCGTATAAACAAACAAAGTCAGAATCCATTCGGTATGTACAAATTGTGCGCTTTTCCTTTACGATACTATTTAGATTAGTTCAGCACTGCTACATACACCATGTGTGATTGCGTGTATCTATTTATTTTTCTATCAACTTCTGATTTTATATTGTTTTTGGACAAAGGTTCAACCCCAAGGTTCATCGAGAGTAAGTCTAATGCAATCGTAATCAATATTCTATCCATCTTAGCTTTCTGATTAGTTTATCTGAAAATTCCATGTCTGACAAGTGACAAGTATTTTGAAATGGTATTTTGCACAGTTTCGGAATGGCTGGCTTTGATTAGACAAATTAAATTACCCATCAAAACAATCATTGTTATCTACCACAACTCGTGATAAAAAGTATGAAGAAGATTCTCCTCGACACTTACCTAAGCCTTCAACATATTCAGTTACAGGCATCAGCATGTCTTCAAGAATCTGTAGGAGTTGGTTCAAAGAATCGTCCACCAAAGTGTTACTACGAGTAATTCTCACGAACTTGTTCTTTGTCGGAAAACCAAAGTAGGTCTCCATAGGAGGAAGTTCCTGAGCTGTCCCCATTAACTATAGAAAACATCGTTATTAGTTATTGGTACACTAATCTCTTTCCGCACTAAATGCCAATTTATGAAATGCAAGACTAAAATAAACAAACTCTCGCTTACTATTTGTTCTAGTTTCAACAAAAGACTACTACGCTTGAAAGGCTCTTAGTGATCCAGTGCTGATATAGTCTTTATGATGGAACCCCTCCTGAATCTATGTCTATCTGGGGACTATGGCTAATGGTTTAAGGTCAAAGCCAGTCCCAGGTAGACAAAGGGTCAGGATAAAGGTCCATCATACAGACTATAGTGAGGAGAAAGACTAAGTCTCATCAATGGCCGAGTGGTCTAAGGCGTCATTGCTCTATGTCCAGGAGACAGTATCGTAAATCAAGAGTTTCAATAAAACTTTTGTCAGGTCTAATGTGCGACTCATGAGGAGTCCATTTGTCTTTGGCGAGGTGTGATGGTAGAGGCCCACTTAAAGTAAATGGTGGACAGCTAGGGTGGAAATTGAAAGGATTGGTTTTTTGTTAGTTGCATGTAAAATCTGACATGTTCATAATTTTTTGGTATCTTTGTGAACCAATGTTGGAAACTATGACACAGCTCTTACTGCCAACAAAAGTTTCAAACATATTTCTGTAGACTCTGGTGTAAATATGTGTGAAAATAAGTGTTGCGAATAAATGTTTTTAAAATCTTCAGGGCTGTGCGAATAGTTCGAAAAACGAATCGAATCCGAATCTTTTTAGAGATTCGATTCGGATTCGAGAACGAATCTACTGTTTTAACTGGATTCGGATTCGGAATCGATATTCGAATTTACTGGTAAGAGATCCGGGTTCGGATTCGATATTCGAATTTCTTGGAAATAGATCCGAGTTGGGATTCGATATTCAAATTTACTAGATTCTGATTGAATATAATTTTCAATATAATTTTTTAGACACTAAAAAACTACTTGTGCACTCCGATTTGCTGTTGACTGGTTCATGTTAGGAACCTGACCAACTTGGTGTTAGGCTTTAGGCACATTAGTGTAGGTCGCATTTGAACCCTATCTTGGCTATCAGTAAACTTAACCTCACAGTGTTAGTTGTTACTTGTAATAGTAATGCAGACATAGGTTTGTGTGGAGGATTAACACCGAGGTGTATAATAGGCTGGGCCTATGTTTTAGACTACACAAATTGGTAGCCCATCACTTTTAGCGAGAAACTTAGGCCTAGGTGGTATGCCTAACTTATGCCCAATTTTTTAGTTTCAAAACTTCAAATAGGTAGGCCTAAATTTCATAACTTTTTTATTTGGCCCACTTCAAGAATTTTTTTAAGCAATTCCCTAAGTTATTTCAGCCCCAGAAAATGTGGTCTAAAAATGTGAAAATTGGTACTGCTGACTTTCCTCGGATTTGGATTCGACTCTGAACAGGTTTAAATATTCGGATTCGATAACAGCTTTAAATTTCAGATTCGGATTCGATCCAGGTTCGATAATGGCTGTAAATTTGAGATTCGGATTCGACCCAGATTCGACTCGGGATTAATTAAAATATTCGGATTCGATCCGGATTCGATAAAATCTGTACAGCTATG
Organism: Macrosteles quadrilineatus; assembly: GCF_028750875.1. Classification (NCBI taxonomy): domain Eukaryota; kingdom Metazoa; phylum Arthropoda; class Insecta; order Hemiptera; family Cicadellidae; genus Macrosteles; species Macrosteles quadrilineatus. The sequence continues at coordinate 78,741,477 of NW_026542597.1, forward strand.
ATTCGGATTCGGATTCGAACCAAAATTTCTGGATTCGCACAGCCCTGAAAATCTTATAAAAAAAACAAATTTCTGTTGTTAGCTCTAAAATCCTAAAATTAATAAATGGGCTCGGCAGACCAAGAGGTTTTAGGCTTGTTGGGGGCAAGAAAGAGAAATTACCGACAAGGAAAGTGGGAGTGCACAATTATTTCTCGGGGCAATAGCGTGACACATGCAAACTGCGATCCTGACTAAAGCATTGAAATCTACAAACGTTTTTGATCAGAATATATATATTTTTAATAAAAACATCTCGCTCCTTACTGTAAAGATCATAATGGAAAAGGTAATTTAAATGATAAAATTCTACAACTGATCTAGGACCAAAGTTACAATACAACTGATCTAGGACCAATCACAACAATGTGCCAAAAATAATATATCTCTACCAACCTTTCTAACCAATTGACTGAAGCTGAGGAATACATCGTCAACAGTAGGGTTCATCATTATCACTTGGTTAGACACTATAACAGAGAGCGAGAGCTGCGGGAAACGTAACGGATCCTTCAAAACTTGCTTTAAATGACAGATTGTCCGACTGATGCACTGGGTGATCTGTAAAAAAGAACCATTAGTAAATCCAACATAAGAAATTATTTTCTTTTTAAGAATCAGGTTTTCAGATTGGGAAAACATTTAAAGTTAAAGTGTCAGATGGTTTTGAATTTGGTAAAAACAGGGCTTAATTTGAGGGGCGACACAGTAAAATGACGTTCCAAGACCTCTCCCTCTAAAAACACCTATTGAAGTTTTTAAATTATTTATTCTCAAACCAATTCCGATTCTGTATTTTTTTGCTGCTTTTTGCTGTGCCGAGCAACACTTAATCAGTATCGTGTGATTCTGCTGTTAACCGTTTCTATAATCACTTCAAAGTTAGGCCTATACGATTTGATAAAAATATAATAAACAGTAGTGAGAATCAATTTTCACATTACATTCTATCTTGTATTTAATAGGCTAAACATTATGTTGTTCAAATGTTTTTTGCGGACATTTTCCATCACGATGGTAAATGTCCGCAATAAACCTTTGAACAACATTAACTCACCATCACCAACAATGAATTCTAAACATTATACTTTGATTTGCAATTTGATATTCGGAGTTTGAAATCCAATTGATGACAACTGAATAAGACAATTACAATTTACAATATGTTATCATTACAGATTACAAAAGATTAGTCAAGTTTACCTGCAGAGAGATGATGTTCGAAGCACAACTTATTATATTCGGTTGTAATCTTTTTGGAACTCCTTCTAAAACTTTCCTCGGTAATGTCACCATAAGTTTCAAATACCAAGTTTTAGACAGAAAATCTTCTGATTTCTTCAACTCTAACAGCATAAGGATATTTAACTCTTCTAATTTGTGAAAATAGTCGTCTTTTCTGGAAAATTAAGAATAAGAACTTTATTACAGAAACTAAGAGATGGTACAGTATACAACTATGTAGCAATTGGCATTGAATATTATTTAATAAATGACTGCTTCGTTCAAAATGATGTCAGTATGTTTGGAAACTAATTAAAATATTACACCATAATTAATACACCAAATAATTTGACTCTTTGGATATACATAAAACAATTCCACAAAATAGCTATTGTTGTGACTTTTTCTAACTGTAAATTTTCTTTTCACAGTGGTTTTTGTTCAGCTTAAAGAAAGTTGAATAGGTACGTAGTAATTACGTGTGTAAACTCAGTAGGTACTGGTATTAATAATGTCCTAAATGTACCTACAATGTATTATTTGTAATTATTACGAGGAGTGTTTTATTTGTGTGTGTGTAAGGGCCATTAGCCACAATGAGGTGGCTCGCCACTTACTGGCATATTTTTTAACATAATTGTGCCATTTGCCAGCTCTGTAGCTGACATGTACGCTTTGCTGTGTGTCTCTTCACAACTGATGCTAGTAAGCAGCCAGCTGCCTCTTAGCAGGCCTAAATGCAAACTACGGACTACTACAACTGCAAACTACGGCTATATAAGCACAAACGCCCCAAACTTTAAAAACACCCCTCGTAAATACTACACATAAATTAGTAATTACATTTGTGGTTGGTTTAATAGGACTTGATTAAACCTGACAAATAGGAAGTTGATTGCTGTAAATAGTATCAGAAGAAACTTAAAACTATGTGATTCTCTGTGGAGCCAATTGTGGAGACCTCTTAACACGTTCACTGCTAATGACGCACTTGTGCGTCATCAGTATATTTGCAGGTATATAAATATAATGTATACAATTATATAATATGTTTTAATTCAAAATTTATATGATTCAATTTATTTAATTAAAGATATATTGGCACTTCATATACATAATCATGTTCATGTTTATGTTTTTTAGCCATATATAAAAGTATAACATATCATTAGCAGTGAATGTGTTAAAGAATAATATTTACACTCAAGAAAGCAAATAAAATATGTAGAACATTATTTAGGACTAAACAGCATTTCTATTCCTCTAATGTTTTCAATCAAGCTAGCTATAGTCCGTGAGGTAGCCGAAGGACTCTAAGGGATTACAGCCCTCACACACACAGAGACTCACCTACACACCACACACACACATGGGTCACGCGCCGTGGGGTAGGTAGGGCCCTGCTTGCGATGTGCTTGCATTGGTGGAAAGGACGTTAATCCCTCAGAGTCCTTGGCCAACCTCACGGACTATAAACCCAATGACTAACCCTTAAAAAATGTAAATTAACTTTCTGAATAATTTTTCACAGTTTATAGTTCACTATAAACCAATTTCCTATAAACTCCATAAAAGATAAACCTGATTCTTTTATAAAGATCAATACAATGGAAATAAATATTTCTTATTCGTATTCTTATAAGCGTAACTTACCTGAATGTTTTAAAGTCAACTAAGTATTCTGGTATTGCTGCATGGCTTTTCCTCTGAATGCTCCTTACAAACGAATGAGTTATGAATAGACGTCTTTCAATTTTTTGCTTCCTCTCACAAAATCTTGGGTAGTCTTCTGTTTTACCTCCAACACTAAAGTAATTTCAAAAATTAAAATTACAGGGTATTTAAAATTAGTTTCTTATTTATGTCTTGGTTTTGCGATAAATTTATAAATACTTTATAAGAAAGTAGTATTAATATGACAATTAGTAAACAGCTAACTCATGACTTATATTCTTAAATATAATAATAAAGATATGACTGAATAAGTAGGATTCTTATTGATTTTTAAGACCGTCCTATACTGACATAAATTTGTCCACAACTACAAGTGGACTAACTACTCTCCAGCGGTGTAATGGAGTAGGAAAGTGAGGAAACGGTGTTCCCATTCTGCTTTTTCAAAAACCCCTACATTAATAGACGGCCCATGTTTTTCTGATAGAAAAAAAACACACTGAAAAATGTACGACTACACCACTGGTTCTATCAGAGCTTAAATATACTCTATTATTTATTATTTATTAATCATACTCTGTTATGGTTTATTTTTCTAGCTCAAACATTTGTCACAACCTAAAAGAGTTATAGATTTTTCAACCTCTGCTTGTACTCAGTTCTCATAATATAACCAAAGAGTAATTAGCTTATTTCTAATTGAAATGTTTCACCAACATCAACTCATTCAATTGGTAGCAGATATGAAAAACACACCAAATCAAGTTACTAGATTTGATCTAGTTGTTTACTAGATGATGATTAGTCTATGTTCAACATCCAAATAAATTTATCCCTCATTTTAAGAGTTTTAAAAACAATATTGACAGAAATATTTACTCAGCCTTTAATGGAGTCAAAAGATGGATCCTTTGTTCGCCTTCAAACGGTTGCATCATTGTGTACAACCCCCGATGAGCTAAAGTATTTGTGTATTCTTGTTTCGCTTCTTCCAATATTCCTTCACACAGTTCTTTATACTTCAAATACAAGTGCTTAGGAATTTTCTGAAATTTATAAAAAAAATGCTTAAGAGTATTGATGGTTTTAATATTGTTTGATTTTAAACTTTGAGAAACACTTTGACCTTGAAATTTTCCAATCTTACTCAACAGTATGATTAATGAGAACCAAAGAATGTGGATGTACTACTCAGCAGGTTAAAGAGAACAATAAGAGCATTATGATAAGTGGGCCTCTGGTACGATACAAGCGAGTGATGACCGGCAAGTGGCAGCGCTCTGACATCAGATCTCGTTTAGTTGCAGGTAAATTTGTTAAAGGTCCCCATGACACGTCTGAGCGGTTCGCAATGGTAGGCGGCACCGCCAAGCAGGGCTCATAGTTTCATATTTTTTCCCAAAACACTGCTCAGATTAATCATATTTCATTTTGTTGTAAACAATACAGTCATACTCTTCTATTCTCAATTATCTATCTCAATATGCTCAAAATAAAGTCAACAGTTGGTAAGGATATCCTCATACTTTCAGAGAACCTATTGCCGTCTTCTCTAAGCTATAAAATTAGATGCTGGTATTCCTTAAACACTCTTCTCCTCTTGTTAATTGGTTACACCCACATTGTCTCCTACACCTCTTATTTATAAGTACTAGAGGTATTCCAGTGGTCAAAAACTCGACCAAAAATATACGTACAGACTTATCTATTTTCACCCCCACGCTGTAAATAAAACATGTGATTGGAATTTCTTCCATTTGTTTTGATTTTATGTTTATATTTTGTTGTTATTTTGTCACCAGCATGACAACCAATTTGACCCATGTTAATTTTTTTTTAATTTTGAATTCATTTTTTGTGCTTATTTTTAGCCTATTTTAATTTATAAAGGGATTCTGCACATCTACAGGAAAATATTTTTTTAACGGTATGCGTAGATTTTCCTTATGATGCACACGAGCTGAAATAAAAGGTTTTAAAGAAACATGCTTGCCTATTAATGTATGGGTGGTTTATGGTATTTATAACATAACTAAGTTTTTTTTAACAGATAATTGTCAAATAATGAAAATAAATGCAATAGACCCTACGTCCTACGAGTCTGCACTGTTTGCCATCTCTAAACTGACACCTACAATAGGGGAAATTCAATGAGCGTTAAGAAAATTGCAGCTTGTATCATAGTCACCACTGCCGCTTAACAGTCGCTCAGGTTCCGCTCGCCACCAACCGACCACCACCAACTGACCGCCATCAGCCGCCCGCCACTCCTGTTGTACCCGAGGCCTTAATCCTCTTCCCTGGCTCTAGACTTGGTTCCTCATATAGGTGTAAATCTGCTGTAAAGGAGTACAAGATTTCACTCAGTTGCATCGTGTCCGTCACCACGGTGTTATGGCCAGCCGCGCATTCGTTTTTGTAAATAATTTGTGTACATATTGAATCAACTATTGTGTATTGATGACGAAAATATGTCCCAATAATTTTAAGAGGCAAGAGGCTAAACAATGAAACTGCTGATGTTTCAAAACTAGTTGCCATAGACTAATTTTAGGATTGATGACGTATGGTGTGTTAACCTATTTATATTGCCAATAATCAATCCTGGAGGCAATGATGAATAAGATCAGCTTAGTCCCCAGCCACTGCAAAATACTTGGCAAGCTGGTAGGGAACTCTCTTGCCCAATGAACTTGGGTATTGGGATAAGGCAAATGGGATACTTACTTCGACAAAAACCACTTTTATATCTTCAACCAAACAACAGCAATGGTTGGACTGCAACTTCTTCGTAAACAGTGGGCTTTGTAAAACAAGTTTTACACTAACGTGGATGGATGCAACTAATAGTTGAAACTCAGACAATGAAAACGAGTCATTTGGATAAAAAGCCGGTTAGTAAATATTACTAGATGAGTTAACTCATCTCCACAACTCACATTGTCCTGTCTGCAATATTCAACTAAACATTCGTTTGTAAGTTGAGACAATCTAATTTTAACCAAGGTTGTTAATTTCAAACAAGTCTCGTTAGTTTAAGTTTCTAGTGGTTTTAAACTAATAGAATCACACACTAGTCTCTTACCTTTTTGACATTCTTTATCCAACTTGGGTGTATGTGTTGAACAACTGCTTCTTTAGCGTACCCTCGCAACCCTTCTTGAACCATTGATAAGCCGAACCCCTTCCTTACTTCTTTGTCCTTCCATCCACCTTTCTTCACTCTCTTGACGAATTCATTGATTTTTGCTGTTAACGCTCTTTCTTTTCTGTACAGTAAAAAGAAACTTAAAAAACACCACTTGAGTATTTATTGTAGGTAGGTAGCCTAGCTTTGTTTAACAAAAATACACATTTGATAGTTTTTGTTGAAAATGAAATCATGCAATTTAATAAGCCTATTCAGAGTGTTGATGTTATTTTCCTAGTGGTAATATATTGGTTCGAACAACAAGGCATTATTTTCAATGGGTTTGGATTACTATAATTTGAATTGTGATTTAAATGCAACTTAATTGGTTGAGAAATGAACATCAATTGATTCAATTATGTTGTGCATCGTTTTAAGGATTCTTTCGTACTACATACTGATTTACAAGCCATATATCATGGAATCACAATTTTGTCTAGGTCTACTTCTGTTCCTTAAATAAGTTAGATAAATTTAGCCTATAGGTCTAATTATTATTTATATTATGATTTAGCCTAAGTTACTTACTGCACGTTTGGATGGGTACTTACAGATATGAATCAACTTGATGTTTTTTCAAAGCATTCACATTAAACGTCATCAAAGGGTGCTTAGAAACATCTTTCAAAAGAATGTCAGATATGTCAGGAAGAGGTCGAAACTTTGGCTTGATCGGTCTAGCATTTATTAATTGTTTAATCTCCCCTTCCAGCACAGAATCCATTTCCATTACTTCTTGCCGCTTCATATTTTTAGAAGCTTGAAAACCAATTTAAAACTGTGATTACAATATGAAATAGGTAGAAATATAGGCCTACAGGAACTTAAGTCAACTCCAACATTTGTTTGTGTTTAGGGCAATAAAGTGATTTGAAACCTAATTAAATATGTAGTTAATCAATTATCATTCAATAATATTTATAGATAAAATTCAAACACAAAATCAGACACATTTAAAAATGGGACTATTTTTTTGTGAAAATAAAAATATCTGAACAGCTGAGACTTTTTTTACATTTTATTATTACTTCAATATAACTCAAAATATTTTGCTTCTAAAGACCTACCTAAGTACCTTACTTTCTAATTAATGTGTATGCACCTTGCCTTCTAATAACCTGTGAAAGTACTACTCAAAATAAAAAGTGTTTAGTTTTAAGACTATCAGAGATATCTGCCAGCTGCCACTGTTAATCAGTAATAATAAGTTACCTAATGAATCTTAAACAGGGTAAATTTTAAGGTTAACTTGGCTCAAATTTGCTGGGCTGCACTTTACTTGACGTCCTACACTCAAATGAAAATATAGATCGATATATATCGATTAATCGATTGCTTCATTCGATATATCGTTTGGTTAGTTAGGTAAGGTTAACCTAACTAACCAAACGATATATCGAATGAAAGAATCGAATGAAAATATTGAATCGAAAAAAACAATCGAATGAGTGTAGGACGTCAAGTAAAGTGCAGCCCTGGTTTGGATCCCCTTGTTTAACATTAGGTCTCAATTTAGAATTTAAGTAATATTTATCCAGATTCTCATTTTTTTTCAAAACCTTTCCGAATTAAAAGGCATAGCATAGGCCTAGTGTCAATATTATAAACCCCACTGCTAAATTACTCTGTTAAAGTCAGACCAAAACTTTGAAACTTAATTAGTACCAATTTGTACATTAGAGATAAAAGTAAAGTAAATCTTAGTCTTACTACTTTTGTTAATGATAAAAATTAGTGAATATCTATCATAACATCAATATTTATCTTCCAGTTCCAGTTAACTTATGTTGTTTCCAAATTAAAACCTCATATTCTTTAGTTCTTCTTTGATTGAATCCTTAACTAAAGATACATAATATATTATATTTATATTATGGTAATAGTTTTTATATTAAACTCAAAAATAAACAAATCCTTTAGCTATAGTTTCTTAAGTTAAACATTTTTCTTAAAACTTCAATCAAACAATATTTAAAAACAAAACTAAGCTCGAAAGCTGTATCATAATCATTCTCAACAAAACAGCTGCAGTTTTAGTGCAGACAGCACAGCTGTCGCTGTCAGTTCAGTACAGCTGTTTTCAAAGACGGTAATAAGAATTAACTATGGTGAGTGACTTGCAGATCTATTGTGACATCTAGGATCCTAAAAGTGTAAATTTTCTTCTGAATTTAAACTACAGGGGCAAAAAATATCAAATAAAGTTGACAATGAAACTATTATATGTCATTATTGTTTATTATTGAGGATTGAAAAGCTCACTAATGTAAACTAATTCAACAAGTACGTGAAAAATGTTAACTATAATACATATAATGTTTTTAATTTACAATAAAGCTGATTTAATTTGTAAACGTTGACCGATTTGAATTGACGGACATTTTTGGATAAATCACAATATCGCATTGTTTTATTTGTTTTTATAATATTAACGAAAATTAATAGTAATTATTGGACCCCCCCCCCTTTAATGTGAAATTAATCAAGTCGTGTATTAATAAAGGATCCATCATCACACATGTAAACTCATCCCAGAGCTCATTTCATAATTTACCAATATAACAATAGAATCAATGTTAACAGTAGTGTGGTAGTATGAGTATGGCAGCCCTATAGACCCGTTTGAAAATATATCCAATTTAAGATTTATTAGGTAAACAACAGTTTTACTCATACTATCCTCATTAATATGGGTTTATGCAGTGACTTTTTTTATTTAAACTATTTACTTCTTAAGCCGGAGAATTAACTCTTAAGCCGGAGAATTTACTCTTAAGCCGCAAGTTGGGTGTTGCCAGATAAAACATACTCCTCAAGAGTATGTTTTATCTATGGTGTTGCTAACCACCTATTCCATATAATTTACTTTGGATGGTTAGGTATTTTTTTATTGCAAATTCAATGGTGCGACACTCCTTACTATTGTGGTGTGAGATGATGTCTGATTATACAAAATAGTAATTGTTTATAGACACTGACATTTATAACCAATGCCCCTAGTCAACGTTTAATCTCTTTTAATTATGTTTTTCTCACATTCTTTTGTTTTGATGTTTTTTTCCTTGACTGACGTCGTGACGTCGAACTGTTTGCATTTTGCATACTTTTAGGTTAATTTAGGAGGAAAACAAGACTGGAATTTTCAATAACCTTGTTGCTCGATCGTTGGATCGTTGTTGTCAATGTTGTCAGTTTTCAATAATATCAATGGAAAATAAAGGACTTGTTTACAACACATTGATTTTGATTTGTAATTTGTCTTAAGTTTGTTAGGAAGGGACCATGGTGTATGTAATGGTGTTTTGTGCGTAAATCCTGTTGTTGTAGTTAACCAAGGAACAATGTATACATTTATTATTTAATAAATACAAAATCTGAACCTGACAACACAAAGATCATATTTTGGTGCTTAAATCTTTATTCGTTTACACTTCCTAAACCATAACAATGTCTAAGAAAATTTTTGTTTATGAATTGCCATACACTGTAAGAACCAACTTTTGTCGTCTACTAGAGTCACAAGACAAGTGGGAAGAGTTGGGTAAGAACAATTTTCTTTTTTTGCTTTAGGTGCAATGTTTTGCATTGTTTTAATGTAGGCCTACTGTATTATGTATTAATTGCGATTAACACGTTCGCGGCGGCACGTCAAATGGTGGGCATATCCCCAGTGTGGCGCAGCCCTCAGCGCCAAACAAACCCGATTGCCGCGTGTGATTGACTTTCCAATTTCGGTCTGACGATTAGCAAATAATGTGGGTGGATGTCCTGTTTTACAATGAGAGTCGACGTAGTTTGCTAAACACCCACAGATAGCAGCACTGCTTGGAACGAAGCCGGTCCCATTGGAATTGCATTGCCAAATGGAGGGGTAAAGACGGGACAAAAAGTAGATTTTTGAGATTGCCAGACGGGGATTTTACGGGGAAATTTACTACCAACCTACACCACAACAAAATACAGTATACTATTGAGCAGTGCTGTGCGAGGTTTCAAGTTTCTAGCTCTAATCCTGGCTTAAAAATAAAATCATTTTGTACTGCATTGCAGCTTGGGAGCGATCTCACCCACCAGGATGGCATTAGGGTTCCGTATGGGAGCGATTGCTCCCATGCCGCCGTGAACTTGTTAACGTGACTATGGGAACCTCTACAGATTTATATATCGCCAGAACCAAAATAGATTTAGCTGAGTTGCATCAAATATTCAGTCACAGGCCCTAAGTTAGATTTACAAAAGTAAACAAAACTTTAAACGGCAGTAGTTTCGTTAATATTTGTGAGCTCGGAGAAATTTTTACGCCATTATTTTCAGCCAAAAATCTAGTTTCTAAGTTATATAGGTTCACATGGTCACGTTAACTTACCTAATGGCAATAATTACCCTGTATTATATGACCTGAGCCCCATATGTGGAAAGGGTGGACTTAGAAATAATCCAGTGATGTAGAATTTAAAACGTGTGGTTAACCCTTCATCTGGCAAACGACTAGGCTATTAACTAGTTGTTAAAACTATTTCTTCTACTGGCAAACGACTAGTCACTAGTCGTTGTTTTTTTAACTGCTAAATTTCAATAGAAAACATTACTGTATTAAGACTTAGATAACTTATTGCTTTATATCTTAAGTTTAAACAGGAGATTCTAACGTTTAATTTGATATAGGTATATGATACTAAAGTTAGCCTAAGTTACCGTGATGTGACAATATTTTGAAGGTTTGTCATAGTTTTCAGCCTATTTGAAGAGTGATTCTTTGAAAGGTACGAGAGTGTGGTTTCAATGAAGCTATCTTAGTTTATCAATAATCTCTGTAGTAAAACTACAGCCTAGAGGTACAGTAACTTACCTTATAGAACCTGCTACTGTATTTAAGGGCCTATTATCAGATTAATATTGAATTTGATTCAGTTTGATATATATTGCTTTTAAAGTATTTTTTAAATGTTTAAAAACATCGAATTGTGCTATGATATAGGTAGGCTACGTTTTTATTGTGGTTTAGTAAATGTAAACATCAAATTGAGTACCGGTAATGAACTGTACAGTACCTACATTGTTATTGAATTTTAATCAATGAAACTAATTTATCAACAACCAACCAAAAATAAAATTTAATTTATGAACGTTATCAAAACAAACAATAGGCTTACTGTAACTAAAACAGCAATAAATTAAGCCTATAAACAAATTAGAAACAAACAAAGACAACTAAACAAAAAAATACCTTTAGGTTATTTGGTAATTGCCTTTAGAAATTGAGAAACAGATCTTGACCTGGCAACTTAACTTAAAGTCTTTAGAGTTATTTACTGTATTCACAAAGGTGATTTCGCGAGATTGTTAGATGCTACATAACTTTTTATTGATCTCTTTTTATGGTTCTTCCATTTCTAGTCGTACCAGATGCAACACCACTTTTCATTGACCTTTTATAGTTCTTCCATGTTTAGGCGTTCAATTTTAGTACTAACTTATCAAACCAAGAATAAAATAAACAACTTTATTAATATTTTTGTTGTTGTTTTTATTTATATCATTGGTAATTTGATGCGATATTAATATCAAATTGAATCAAACTCAGTATATATGGATATATGTAGCCCAAAGGGTGTTCTAACTATCTGCTCACGCTATAACTCTTTTTATAGTTTTTTTTAGCCTAACGGTATTTTACTAAAACTACAGACATCACTGAAACATAACAAAAATAATATTTTCTATAGGTGGAGAGCATATGAATTTCGATTATGACTATCTACAGTACATTCGTAGAAAGTCGTCCCCAGCAGATGAGTTGCTGACGAGTTGGGGAAATCAAAACCACACTGTCAATGAGCTGTTTGTCTTGCTATCAAAAATGCAGTTCTATCGAGCGATGAGAATGCTCAAAGATCTGGGTGAGTTTATTCAAAGCATTAATTGATCTTTTTTCATCAATTATCCTTTTTTTCTCAAAAAAATTTTAATTTGGTTGAAAAGACCGATGCGCCCATCAGTGTCATTTTGGCCGATGCGCCCCCTCGAGGGTTAAGAGATGAACTGGAATTGTATTGGTTCAGCAAAAAAATGTTACGGTAGTTTAATGTGTTTTTAAATGGGTTAATACGCATTTTAGGGTTTGCACCCGATTTTTTATTTCTTTATTCATCCTACTCGATATTTAACGCTGATTCCAAAAATGATGCTCTGTTCCGCAGAAAACGACTATAAGCCCAAAAAACAACCAAAACGACAAACAAATTTTTACCGAAACACGTCATATTAACCGGGATAAGCAGATAACGTAACATAACTTATTTAAATGTAATAACTTACTATGAGCATAACCCCAACTCACTAGGGGACCGGTGGGAATTGGGGGTGTTGGGTGGGAGCGACATCCGACATGTTAATTTTGTTAAGTTACATCCATATTGTTTTTAAGCTTCGAATTTGGGAATACAAGGATATCCTTAATTCATTTGGTAGTTTATAACCCTTGTTGAATTTGTTCAGTTGACGAGCGTTACCATCATCTTCTGAGGGAAGGTGAGGAGTTGATGAGTCGACCGATAAGCAAAACCCTTGCTGAGGGAGTTCCGAGTACAGTTCGCCAAGGTCACAGAGTAGATTTGGGAGGAACGGCCTCAACTTGTACTCTCCGCGAGACTTTACCTCATCAACCATTGCCAAGAGCTTCAGGTGCAAATGGTAAAAATGCTTTCAAGGTAGGCTGTTTTTTTATATTTTAATTTTACTTAATACTTGCTGGGGACTAAGATTTAGTATATCAGATTCAGCAGTTAACAGGACCTATCTTGAAGTTTCTTATTTTTACACAAATAACTTTTTTAAACTACAAAGCTATATTGACTTATAATTTTAGAACTAAAATTAATGTAGCAATTCAACACATTAAATTTAGTTTTAATTTACCTTTTAGACTTATTTGTGAAATGGGTCAAACTCGATAAAAATGTGAAAGACTTTCTTAAGAAGACCAACCTTCTCACAGAAATACTACAAAAGTTAATTAGGCTATTAAAAGTATTATTGTGGTAACTACATAATCCTTTGGTAGGTAATTATTTTGAAATGCTAGATATATTGATTTAAATAACTAGACCTGAACACTTCACCACTCAACTTAAAAGTTATTGTCAGATATAGGCCTAGTGGATTATTTAAAATCTCAGACTATGTTTTTTAACCTCACTTCTACATTTCTAGGACAACAAAGATCTTGGTTTGAATCTGGACAATCTCAACCTGTATGAAAACAAAGGAGCGAAGAAAGCCATTCACGAAGTTAAAATTCAGAACATGCCAAATGCTAGGAATGCACACCAAGCAGAACAAAACTGTAACAATAACAACGATTTCTCTACCGGTCAAGCCCAGGCTGCGTACAATCCCAACTACAACCCGAACTTACTTCCCCCGGGTGAAGGTTCGGACTTGCACAAGCTAGGACAGCAGCGTAAGCTCTCTGGTAAGTGTAAATGTTCTCCTAATAATACTTAACGGAAGTGAAAGTGTAAATGTTCTCCTAATAATACTTAACGGAAGTGAAAGATTGTACATACAAATACCCAGCTGTCCTAGATAAATTGGCTTTTACTAAATGATCCTTAGTAAAAAATCAGCTGGGCAGACAGTATTAAAGCTTTTTATATCTTCATCTTCACCTTAAACTGTACATCACTTCAGTTATTCCGATTGCAGACGTTTCATTGGCCAGTTCTATGATGGAGGGGTGCACCCCTCAGATAAGCTATGAGGAACTCGTTGCAGCCACCAACAGTTGGGATACAAGCTGTATCCTTGGTCGAGGGGGATTCGGCACTGTGTACAAGGGCTTTTGGAAAAACACCTTTGTCGCTATCAAGAAGTTGGAACCCCCGGTAACTATATAGAGATGCTCTCGTTTTATCGTTAATAGGTTTATTCTTTTGTCTTTAAAACACTTGCTTCTAGTAAACAATTAAGAAACAAACCTATATGAAAGTTAAACTTGAATTTTTTATTTGTAAAAATCTAAAAATAATTTCCTAGGACCATGCCTACTTATTTTGTACAAAAAGACCTATTATCATCTTATTTTATGGTTAAATCCTGAGTCTACGACCCAGTGGGAGATTATTGAAAAGGCTTTTTCATATTCTCCTATAGCACCACAATTCATTTTTCTCCACCATGTTCCTTTTAATTAATCTTTTATTCTTATCCCATTTCACCTCGTATAGTATTTACCTTCTTCTAGGTTTTCTTCTTGGACTTTTTCACTTTATCACTGTCAACTCCATTTTCTGAAGATTCTCACTTCATATGTCTAAACAATGTTTGTCTTGCTTTTCACCCTTTTTTCTTAATTCTTTAGGCCTATGCATTTTAGTATGATTTTAGATTTTTGTACCAAAAAACAAACCCCATAACAACAGTGCAATCTTTGTCACAGAAAGATCAGCAGAATATGCTAGTTGGGGAGCTCAACGCCAGCCAGATGACAGAAGTGTTGCGAGAGCTCAAACACCTCAACTCACACAGACATGACAACATCTTGTCTCTCTACGGCTACTGTGTGTCGGACAACGCCTCTTGTCTAGTGTATCAATATATGGCCAATGGATCTCTGGAGGATAGGCTGCATTGCAGGGTGAGTGGTGAATCAGCTGATTTGATCTTGGAGTTCTTTAAACAAAATGGTCAGGTCTAGCTAAAACTAGGCTAAGTCAATTTTATGTAATTTCCATCCTGTTAAGATATGTTTTGTCTAACAAGCTCCAAGTTGCAATATTTTTACCCTGGATAAATTACACTAATTTTTATGAAAAAAAAATGTGTTGACATAGAATCAATCAAGAATCAAGAATCAAGAGTTTTATTGCCATTGACCTTTCTTTGTACAAAGGAATAGACATAGTCAAAACACATACAAAATATTCCAAATTAACAAATAAAATACAAAGTTTTACAAAATACTTAGTTAATTAAAATACAACATATCTAGAGAATATGGATCATGTAGATACACATCAAAATTCAATATCAACTTTTGTTTTTTAGAAATTCATGGATGCCATAGAAAGGATTACTTATCAACCATTCACATAATTTAGATTTGAATATCTTGAAGGATACAGTGTACATATTGTAGACCATTTCCCAACCAAACAAAATTCAAGACAAATATCAACTGCTGCACAAATCCTCAAAGTTGCAAGATTCTCCAATTCTTTAGTCTGGTTGTTTCCAGATTTTCCTGAAATTAGAATAGTTAATGATAGTGATAGCATAAAAAGGTTTACTCAAACTGTTCCACCAATATTGGAAAATTACAAATAAAATTATCAATGTACATAACTTGGGTATTTATTTTCAATGAGAATGAATAAATTACAAGAAAAATAGTGGTGGTGTTTTGTTAAGTCTGTTTGACGACATTTTGTATTTCATAGAATAACTCTAAACCCCTGAACTGGACACAGAGGCTCAACATCATGACTGGAACGGCTCGTGGGATTCAGTTTCTGCACTCACTAGGCAAGAAACCTTTGGTCCATGGTGATATCAAAAGGTACGGTATTACTAAGCAATTATGTATCCATTGTGATTTTTATTTGTTTGCATTTTAAACACTGGGATTGTTAATGTTTATTAACGGAATGCTGAAATCCTGGGCTTTGTTTAATTTTTAAACCACTTTTGTTACACTGTGACTGTGACACTTGCTCCAGCATGTTAAAGATTTGGCACCATCTAAAAATAGCCGTTCTTTGAAGGGTACCAAGAATCCCAGTAATATAAGAGAGAAAAATGGGCTGTTCATAGGTATCAGATCATTTTCTAATCTCATACTACTGCCAAGTATGCCCATAACTTGTCCTAACACATCCAGAAGGCTTGTTTAGTTTAAAAAAAGAACCTATAACCAATTCCGGATCAACATATTAACTCAATATAAAAGATCTTATTCTTAATCTTCAATCGCCAATCAATCCCATGACTAACTTTTAGAACTTTCATAGTATAGGTCTGTTGATATTAAAACAACTTAACAAAAACATGAAATTATTTATTAATCTTATCAACTGACAGACTCTAAATGTCTACTTTAGTCTCAAAAGTGTTGTTTATTTACAAATGTAGAACTTTATTTTTTAATGTGAATTAAACTCTTTTACCAAAGCCACTATGCTTGTACAATTTAAATACGTATATAAAAAATATTGATGCTTTCAGTGCTAACATCCTGCTGGATAGCAATTTTGAGCCGCGTATCGGGGACTTTGGCCTCGCCAGGGAGGGACCGCATCAACACTACACTCATGTGAAGGTCAGCCGAGTCCACGGCACCAAACCTTACCTGCCTGACGAGTTCCTACGAGCCAGGGAGTTCTCCGTCAGGGTGGACACCTACAGCTTCGGCGTGGTAGGTTGAACTACTTTACATGAACGGAAACATAAGAGGTTTCATTCCACGCATGCAAATAATGAGATGATGGTGTTGTAGTTTACCCATTTAATCTGTCAATATATAAAAAAGCTAGTACATTTAGATGGCAGGGATGTCTAATGCACTACAAAGTAACTACATTTGACCCAGTTGTGTTGTGGGAACAACATTCTGACTATACTACTACTATAGTCCTCGCCACCCTAACTTGAGGCAGCCCAAGGCCGCACTAGATATACGGCGTGCGGCCTTGGGCTGCCTCAAGTTAGGGTGGCGAGGACTATATACAATAATATAAGACAATAGTGAGCATTCTTGCTGGAACACCACTGATTAGACCATCTCTTAACCAACCCTTTTATCAACTACATCTGTTTTGTATTACATTAAAAAAGGAATAAGAATATGAGAATTGGCTAATCACTAGCAGAGGCTAGCAGATCTTATAAAATTATTAATTGGTGATAGTAGTATATTAATTGGTGGCAGTAGAAAAGTTTAGAAATTGACTAATAAAACTCAAAATCAAATAAAAATAGAAATTTCTAATAATTAACCAACTAAAATTCTTAATGGATCAAATACAGTAAGTTTTTTCACTCAATGATCCTTGTTTCAGGTCCTCTTTGAAGCAGCTACAGGATTACGCGCTTATGATGAAAACAGAAAAGAAAAATTCTTGGTTAGTATACATACAGTATATTTAATTCAACAAGACCAAGATTTAGTTACAAAGTATTTAAAAAAAAAAAAACACAAAACAAGTAGACGTCTAAATGTTTGGACCATTTCTAACCTATTTAAATTTTCCTTTCAGTTGGGCTTGGTTGAAAAGTGGGTGAATACCACAGAAACCAGTAATTGACACTAGTGCATTTGTTGGGTCAACTCAAATTATTTTAATTTACAATTGGCTACAACTTAAACATTGGAATGGGTCCTTCCTCAGTCAAAGCTACTATACTCTGTTCACTGTGACATTGCAGAAGGACTACATTGTCAGTTATCCGGACAACAACCTGAGTGACCTGGCAGACACCCGTGCAGGACCGGACTATTGTATGTCGACCGCAGGTCTGCTGCGTCTGGGGCGCTGCTGTGTCGTCACTCGGCCCAGAGATCGGCCTGACATGACCACTGTACTAGCTGATGTACAGATGCTCTATAATAATTACAAGGCAGCTGAAAAATCCACATGTACGTATGATTCAGCGACCAAAGCACTGTCTCTTATGACATTGCATGCCGTCTCCCTTCTAAAATCTATTAACCAAAAATCCTTAAAACCCCTGTGCTCTCATGTACACCCTTATGTAGGTCTGGCCCGGCAGCGTAGTTTGACTCCCACCAACCCGCTAGAGATGCAAGCTCTGCATGATGAGATGCGGCACCCCACACCACCTCCGCTCTCAGTGCAACTACCCCTCCAAGTGTTCATCGACGGTAACGGCCAGCAAAAGCTATTTTTGCCACCTGGACCAGCAAAACCAATAACAAGCGGTACTTTCCTGTTAAAGGGAACATTCATTATTATCGATGATTATTTTCTCGATATATCGATATTAACAAATTGAAACATATCAGCTGACAACTACGATAAATATTCATTTAAACATCGTTTAGTATCAACAAACAATAATGAAATGAAACTGTTCTAAAATAAATAACCTAACATAACCTACCAAACTTGCTGTGTAACATCCCATGTTTAACTTGCCTTTTCTGTTATCAAAAGGAATTTTTAAATAGTACAGCAAGTTTGGTTGGTTATGTTAGGTTAGCTTAGAACAGTTTCATTTCTTAATCCAATAGACTATTTTAGCCTAAACAAGATCAGTTGTCAATATGTAATGGATCGGTAAACAAAAATATCGATATATATCGAAAAAATCATCGATAATAATGAATGTTCCCTTTAACAGGAAAGTACCTAACAAGCATAGGTCCTAAAGTTTGCTTTTGGTTACTCTGGGTCTTTTTTACACCTCTCCGCCAGCTAATGGGGGACAATTTAGTTTTTTGCGTTGCAAAAAAATTAAACTAAATTTTATAGTTGTGATATAATTTTGTAATTGTGGGATTTGCTAAAAAAATTTCTACATATGACGATGGTTTGAAAAAAAATGTAAAAACCTATTTACTTCTCAAAACAAATATGTATACACAAGAAAGATTGAGGTGGCTAAAATGGGGGGGGGGGGTAAGGTTAAAGTCTCAACTAATTAGTGTCGTACATGCAGAAAGAGATAGCTTCAGCTTTATCATTCCCAATACCTCATCATTGTCTTTGACCTTGGCTACAATAGCTTCTTAAAATTGGTTTAGACAACCAAGCCATTTTTTGGATAATGAAATGTAGGGGAGAGCTTATAGCCCTCAATTATTTATAAACCATGGATTGTTGACAAAAGCCATGCTAGTTTCTTGTGTTTCAAACGAGAATGAAACTGTTTCACACTTTGTTGCTAGTTTCCTCTGTTCAATGACTTGCGACTTGTATTTTAGGAAACCAAAAAACACGATATGAGTTTGTGTCGTATTTGAATGGGAGGGATTGGCGGGGTCTTGGAAGTTATTTAAAAATTATATGGAAAAGTAGATGGGACAACTACAGCTTAAATATGTGTCTGATTAGATAAATAAAGTAGACTGTCTCATATGACATTGCATGCTGTCTCCCTTCTAAACATCTATTAACCAAAAATCCTTAAAACTAGGGATGGACGGGATTGAATTTTTAGTTCGGGACGGGACGGGACGGGATTTTTATTTCCTACCCGATTTTCGGGACGGGACGGGACGGGATTTTTTTCTGTGCATAAAAAGAAAGTCTTGAGTATTGCGGTTACCAAAAAAGACCAACGAAATCAATTTTTACTGTTTGTGGCACTGATGTATAAAAACTTATAAATGGGCAACAATTTACAGGTACAGTACCTATAGAATCTTGTGACTTGCGGTCGAAATGACTCGCGGTCGCGGTGTGATCGTCAAAATGACCGCAGTCACGGGGTGGTTCCCTGGTATAACTCGCGGTCACGGCATGATCGTCGGTATGACTTACGGTCATGGCATGATCGTCGGTATGACTCACGGTCACGGCGCGATCGTTTTTATGACTCCGCGGTCACGGAATGATCGTCAGTATGACTCGCGGTCACGGAATAATCGTCGGTATGACTCACGTTCACGGCATGATCGTCGGTATGACTCATGGTCACGGCGTGATCGACGGTATGAATCCGCGGCCACGGAATAATCGTCGGTATGACTCGCGGTCATGGAATGATCGTCTGTATGACTCACGGTCACGGCGTGATCGTCAGTATGAATCCGCGGCCACGGCATGATCGTCGGTATGATTCACGGTCACGGAATGATCGTCGGTATGAATCCGCGACTACGGGGTGATCGTCGTTAGGACTCCGCGGTCACGGCATGATCGTCGGTATGACTAGCGACCACGGCATGATCGTCGGAATGACTCGGCGGTCACGGCGTGATCGTCGGTATGACTCGCTGTCTCGGCGGGATCGTCGGTATGACTTCGTACAATGCTGATCAAGAAGTTATTTTATGACTTCGTCTCCTGCGTTCACGGACCTATCGTGAACATCTCTCGCAATAGCGCCGTCATCGTCACTCGCCAAGCGGCAAAATCGCCTACGATCGGACCAAATCCCGTCCCGAAAAATTCCTGAATCAAATGTAATCCCGTCCCGATAATCAGGAATATTTTTCTCCCAAAAAATTCCCTAAATTTCGGGACCCGTCCATCCCTACTTAAAACCCCTGTGCTCTCATGTTACACCCTTATGTTTTTAGGTCTGGTACGGCAGCGTAGTTTGACTCCCACCAACCCGCCAGAGATGCAAGCTCGTCATGATGAGATGCGGCACCCCACACCACCTCCGCTCTCAGTGCAACTACCCCTCCAAGTGTTCATCGACGGTAACGGCCAGCAAAAGCTGTTTTTGCCACCTGGAATGTCGTTGGAGGAGGTTCAACGGATCACTAAGGTACCTATCTGGACATCATTGTTTGAAACTGTATGGAATTTTAATAAGGTATTATATGATACTCAAAATTAATATTTTTGCAGAATATGATGTAGTTGAATATTTTTAAGGATTTGTATTGCAAAGAGAAGGAAGTAAACATTCCTGGTTTCAGCAAGGCAATAGTTTTTTGGGATATTAGGCCGTTTTGAATGTCAAAGGCTCTGGAATGCTTAGGGTGCACTAATTGAAATAAAAACACTATTTGGGAGTGAAATAAAACCCTGTCAAGAAAAAAAAAACTTGTGTCAGTTTGTACTCTTTCAATTCAGGTTGGTCTGTTATCCCCACAAAAATCCTAAAATCCTAGGCCCTTGTGCTGTGTTACATCCTTATTCAATTCATACATAGATAGATTTTCCCCGATGTTATTTATGTTTATGCTGCAAGTTTCCATAGTTTACATAACAATATCACAATTAAACTAAAAAAAAATCAATGAGCAATTACATAATGTGGTCAGATTGTTGAATATTCCAACTAATGCACTCTTTGGTGTTCTTCTGTCTGAAAACCTTTGATTTTTTGAAGTTTCAAAATAGCTTATATCAACATTCAAAAACTGGTGTTCAAAATTTGTATAGCGTACGGTAAAACTAAACTATCAACTTTTCAAATTTGATGACGGATTATTTTCGTAACTTCTTAATATGATTATCCATTTGTGAGAGTGATTATGTTTCCCTACACTTAGTGAACTGTTTGTAATTACGACAATTTACAGATGTTGCCGCCGAGTCTAGGTGAAATGATCGTACAACCCCCTCCACTCCTGACAGTGCAACCACCTTCCACTGCTCAACCCCGCTCTGCCTCACCTTCACAGGTATGTATTTACAGAGCCATTTTTGTTTTGCTATTATTCACTGTTGGTAGCACTAAAGATTGGTTCAGTTTTGGATTTTTAACTGTCATTTATCTAGTCTCTGAAGAAGTTTTATGTTTGGAAGAAATACCAGTGTTGTTTTGTAACCTTCTTTTGTGCGTCAATTATCATCTGACTTAATCTCTTCTCGGTGTTGAAACATATTGAATACATTTATTGATATTTTATTACAGATATAAACTTATGTTTATGAGCAAATTTTTATTTACACTAGCATTTTTTGGTATCATTTCGAGGTGACTTTCAACTCTGAAGATGCCTGGTTCGATTCCAAGCGAGTTGTTTTCAGACCCAGTCAATCAATGATGCTATCTAATAAAATGTCAACGTTAGATAGTAACAAGACCAGAGTTTGCACCGTTTTCTGACCAAAAAACATTGAAAGTGCCAAAGGTATAGATATACAAAAAATATCCCCACATGTTGCTGAAAACGTCTTTTGCATAAAACCTTTTCTAGTGTTACATACTTATCACAATAACACAGACACCCAGATTAGTGCAATGTAGTGTTGTGTCAAAACCAAAACTCAAATCTCCAAACCACCGTAAATTGGAAAAATTGGTTTTCTCGAGTGTAAATTATAACTCCTAAAGCCATTGATTTATTATGGTGTGGGTAGCCTCCGGATTGCGAATAATAACTATGATAGTGGTTTAAATACCTTATTCATGCAATCCAATTGTTGTCTCCACAACTAGTTTCAACCTGCTAGGAGGTCATCATCAGGTGAGTACAAGGATGAATTACTTCATATGAAGGTCGTCAGTAACAGTTTTTTTACATTTACACAAACACACGACGAATAATAAACACATAGTGCGCACACATACACGGCCGATAAAAACATTGAACTCGACAAGCGGACCCGTGTTGAGAATGCGGAAGTTGCGTCTAGACTCTGACCTTTACAATAAAAAAAAAAAAAAAACTATGATAGTGGTTTAAATACCTTATTCATGCAATCCAATTGTTGTCTCCACAACTAGTTTCAACCTGCTAGGAGGTCATCATCAGGTGAGTACAAGGATGAATTACTTCATGAAGTAATTCATCCTTGTACTCACCTGATGATGACCTCCTAGCAGGTTGAAACTAGTTGTGGAGACAACAATTGGATTGCATGAATAAGGTATTTAAACCACTATCATAGCCATTGATTTAATATCAGCTGATAATTTTATTGCTTGATATCATCTGTTTTCACATTCTTCTCTATTAGACTCCACAAGAAATAAAATAATTGGTTTGCAGATTGAAGTGTTTTCTCCACCAGTTGAGTGTGACATTCCTCTTCTGACAGCGTTGGGAGTGAAAGCAGAAGAAAACCGAGAAGTTGTTGAAAACTCAGAAAACAATCAGGCTGACCGACCTGCTCTCTCTGTATTAATGACTTCAGCACCTATTACGTCAGCACAGATTACTTCAGCACCAACGAGCAACGGAAGTATATCAAGCTCCAACCATCCGTCCGAGGCACTTTCTGAGGTCAGCGTTGACTCACAGAATGGGAATGTCGACTACAGTGACTTTGAGGTTAGCCTTCCAGAGGAAAATCAAAGTGCGTATTTACCAAGGCTCCCTGATCTGTTGGGTCGTTAGTGTATGGATCCAGTTGTAAATTAATTGTTGTGCACATTAGTGTTTACATTCTATCTTGTTGAAAGTGAAGGTAACGAAAGGAAATTTTGTAGGGTTGCTCAGCACTCTGTTGATCAGTAGATCGCTGTTTCAATCTTGAGTTAAGTTTGTTGCTTTTTGCTATTTTGACACTGGACCCAGCTGTTCTTGGTCGTAGGATTTTCTAATGATTGGTTCTGGTTCTGGCTCAAGCAAGTCTTCGTAAGAAAAAGCTACACTAGGCTAGGCAGTTCACTACATTCTGCAATCATCTTCCAATATTGCAGTTTAGTTATGCAGCAATGTGCCCCTGTCTCAATATGATGAGATAATTATATAGATGATTGTTGTCTTGTGCTGTTCATCTATGTGATAATGCCACGACCTTCTAGGAGTAGCATGAAGTAATGTGTAAAATAGTTCTGGAAGAGCCTAGCGTCCTAGGATGTAAAGGTGGGACATAAAAAAAACTTTCTTATGCTGTAAATTAGTTGAGACGGATGTATCTACGCCATACACTGTGTGTTTTGGAATCAGGTAAACTTTCGCTCAAGTTTCGTATTGGCTTTCAAGTAATCGGCCTGGCAAACAGTAAAAATTAAACAAATTAAATTAAGTGAATGTTGAGGATACAGCTGCTGTTTATTTACACAGCTCATTTTATTTAACAGTACAATAAAGGTTGATTCACACATATCAGTCCAGTCACAGTTGTATCTGCAATTTCTCAGTCAATCTGTCAGTCATTTGGTTTCAGTCAGTCTTCCGTCATTCTACTTACAGTGTGGTTACAGTCAAAAATGTTTTATTAAAACATAATATTCTAACAAATTTACATCGTCCATCTTGTTGGATGTTACAAACATTATTTAAAATATAAACTCGATCATTTAAATAAACGAAACTTTTCTAACCTCAATCACGTCCGTCAGGTGTACGAACAATCCAAAAATATCGGTGAAAAGAAGTCTAAAATTGACTGACAGATGACGGCAGAGCGACTGATGGAACTGCAAAACTGATGTGTGTGAATTGAATATTTATATTTTACATGTATAGGCCTGATTGGTTTGATGCAAAATCAATTAGCTTGTTTAAGATAAGTATAGCCATAGACTAACCAACACAAGTAGACTTCTCATCCCATTGTAAATTTTGAAGCTTGTTTTTTGTGTTTAGTTCATGTACGGTGACACTAGGCGCTAGTGTTGTTTCTATTATTTTAGGGTTAATTTCTTGATTTGTGCTTAAATGTTTGGTTATATTACTAGGGGACGAGTTTTTGTTTATGATTAGATCCTATTATTTTGCCAAACAAGGGTTTTAAATTACTGAAATAACAAAAAAAATTGTAAACAAAACACAACCTCTGCAGTAAACCGTACACAACTAACACTATAATTGTCTTAGACTGTTCCAAAAGGATGAGAAATCTACTAAGGAGGTATGTTTTATCTATGATATAGCCTACTTTGTCAAATATAAATTAGACTGTAAATGTAGATGCAGCTAAACTAGTTTAGCCACAAACTGTGCAGTTAGTTATAGCATTGACTTTTGGATATCAAGTTGACATCCCGTTAGGGATGGACGAGATTGGATTTTTAGTTCGAGACGAGACGAGACGAGATTTTTTATTTCTCATAAAATTTCGAGACGAGATCGAGACGAGATTTCTCTTCTCATACACAACGGGAAATGCACGTTCGAAATTTTACCTGATTTTGTAACATTGTTAGATGACTGTTTAAATACTAAAATAATGATAATAGGCAAGAATATTTACAATCTTTCATTAAATAACATCAGCATAACATTTTTTTATTAATCACGCCTAACTTATTAAAAATGCCTACGATTAGGAAACATGGTGATATCAGTTAGGATAGAGTTCAACTTATCCTAAAATAAAATAAATCATAAAATAAAAGCAATATTAATTTTTATAAAATAGTTACTTGTTTTGACTTTTTTTATAGTAATAAAACATTCCTCACACTGCTTACACTTAACAAAACTTCTCAAATGTTATTAAAGTAATATTATTAAAATAATGAAAGTAATATTTACATTAAAAGAATTAATTAAATAAGAACGCCTTCGAAAAGGAAACGCAACTACAACACGCTCCTGTATTGCGGGTATTGCATTGACTTTCTGCAGGCGTTTTTAATTTTTTTTTTTTTTTTTTTTTTTTTTTTTTATTCTCGTCTCGATAAAAATCTCGGCCAAAAAGTAATCTCGTCTCGTGTAACGAGATTGAAAATTGTCCGAAAATTTCCCGAAATTTCGAGACTTGACCATCCCTACATCCCGTCTATATGGACCAGATGTCGCATTCTATAAAAAGAACATAGTTCTGTAAGCCAGTCATGGATTGGCCTAGTGTCTTTCCTGACATTTCCTAGCTATTTGAACTGATTCTATAAGTCATATTACCTTTTTGACTTGGTAAAAAACCCTGTATGTTCGTCAGAAGTCAGTGATTTACAGTGCAATATATCTGTGGCTCTCGTCAACTACATAAGTTTTAATTTTAAAACTGGCAACAACTTTAACATGGAGATGGAATATATAGGTCTATCAATGCTAATACGTACTCTCTTACTATCAATGATTATCAATGCTAGGCAAGTAATATTATTGACTCATTTTAACCTGAAATTTAAAAAAAATATATAAATATATATTTTAAGTGTCGAAACCATGGTGGCAACATAACCATGAATAATACTATTCGTTGTTTTTATACATTCCTTTTGTTCGTTTTTGTATTTGATATATTTTTTTACCATATGACAAATGTGCAGGGTTAAGAAAGAAAGCTGCTATAATCATATTATTAACAAATATGGGGTTTTAATATGCAATGCATGTATTGTACCTGATAAAGTTATTTTTACATAACAAAAACAGTCATAACTGATGGAAATTGTGTTTTGCTTGGAATTTTCCATGAAATGATTTCATCATTGTAGTGTAAATTGTGTTTGTTTTCTGTAGTCTAAGATATAGATTAATTTACTTATATATATATATATATATATATAAATATATCATTATTTTTTTGTAAATATTAACCATCATAATTAGTTACCTATTTTAAAGGAAAGTCCAGAGGCAGATTTACGGTTTTAAGGGAAATAAGAAAGCAGCTAGCTGAACTATTCCATTAAAATAAAATAATTTTTTGTTAATTCTTAATTGTTATATAGTGTCTGTCGGTGAAGTATTATCAGAAGACACTCATAGTTTGAGTTTATCTACTTGTGGTAAAACATTTCATCGTAATAAAGAAACATCACCAATATGATATGTCTAGGTTTAGTTGGTGTGCAATAACCAGTATCCAATTATAGCTATGTACTTAAATCCTTATTACTAACCTTTTTAACATGTTTACTTTGAACTTTGAATGTAAGGTCAGTTTTTTATGTGCAGGTTATGTTTAGGATAGATTTTCATTTGTAATTCCAACTTGTAATTCATTTGTGTTCACTCCAATGGCAAAAAAAAGATGGAGTTCAAATGTCATATCAGATATGATGATACCTACTGAAACAATTTTATCATCTCCCAGAAAACTTTTCTGAAATTAATTTACAGACTATATGGATAGGATTTTGATTTTACATAATGTTTGTTATCCCATTTGAATCACAAACTTTACTGTTAGGATGAACCTTTGAGGTTGGGTTTGCGACATTATGTACTCCTAATAGAGACTTATAATGTCTTACTACTAGATGATCAATACCCTCATCTCATGATTTCCTTCTGAATCCATTATTCTATGATTTATTTGATTAACAGTTCCTTGTTGGCTGTCCCCAGTATGATTGTTTAACATTTGCTTCAAAAAATAGTTATTTAGATGGTCCTTATTTGCAAAGCTTTGTCTTGTATTGGCAATTATTTAAAAAATAAAAATTCCGTTCCGTGCCTAGTCTTTTTGAGTACCATGTTTGCATTTATAACAACTATACCATTGGTGATAGTAAGAGCAGAATTAATTAATTTAGCGCTTAACAAATAAAGGTAACTCATGCCTCCGATTTCTACAAAAGATTTAAACAGATCTTACATTCCCAGTTCAGTATGTCATATTATGTACACTAGGGATGGACGAGATTGGATTTTTAGTTCGAGACGAGACGAGACGAGATTTTTTATTTCTCATAAAATTTCGAGACGAGATCGAGACGAGATTTCTCTTCTCATACACAACGGGAAATGCACGTTCGAAATTTTACCTGATTTTGTAACATTGTTAGATGACTGTTTAAATACTAAAATAATGATAATAGGCAAGAATATTTACAATCTTTCATTAAATAACATCAGCATAACATTTTTTTATTAATCACGCCTAACTTATTAAAAATGCCTACGATTAGGAAACATGGTGATATCAGTTAGGATAGAGTTCAACTTATCCTAAAATAAAATAAATCATAAAATAAAAGCAATATTAATTTTTATAAAATAGTTACTTGTTTTGACTTTTTTTATAGTAATAAAACATTCCTCACACTGCTTACACTTAACAAAACTTCTCAAATGTTATTAAAGTAATATTATTAAAATAATGAAAGTAATATTTACATTAAAAGAATTAATTAAATAAGAACGCCTTCGAAAAGGAAACGCAACTACAACACGCTCCTGTATTGCGGGTATTGCATTGACTTTCTGCAGGCGTTTTTAATTTTTTTTTTTTTTTTTTTTTTTTTTTTTTATTCTCGTCTCGATAAAAATCTCGGCCAAAAAGTAATCTCGTCTCGTGTAACGAGATTGAAAATTGTCCGAAAATTTCCCGAAATTTCGAGACTTGACCATCCCTAATGTACACTTACAGCAGGTATCATGAGTGAAGTCTGATACTCAAGCCTCAAACGGCTCTTAAACATATCATGACAGCTTCTCAAATAGTGATACTGTCAAAAGCATAATTTTGCCATTGGTTGCTGGTGACTTGACTTCACTCCTGACGCCTAATTTAGTTTTAAGTAAACAGTTGTTTACATTGTTAAATTTATTGTTTAATAATAAAGATATAATGAATGTGATCAATAGGGGCTGTGGATGTAGAATTTTGTATACAAATAAATTCTTTATATGTTTATTGTGTCTTCTGTATCCCACACATCATTTTAAAAAAAAAATTCATACCGGTACTGAGGTTTTTTTATTTAGGTTTGATCGGCTAGGATTTTGCTTGTAGAGTTTTACGTAACAGAAACCTATTAAGTTGCAACATAACCTAAAATCGCTTGAACTTAAAGTAGAATGAAATTTTATGATACTGAAAAGAAACATTTTTATTTTTATTTATGAAAAGAACCTTTTACAAATATTATAGTACTTACTGCCATGGCCACTTGTACCCAAGCTGGTACTTGGACTCGCCAACACGTTGTCGCCAGTTCTCTCGTTCCTCCGAATCTTCCTCTACTAGTCTCATCATTTCCATATCCTTCCCAGGCCCACTTTTATAAACGGGCAGACTGGGCATATGCCCAGGGGCGCCGGTGGCTGGGGGGCGCCCTGAACCAGATTCAGATTCAGATTCTTTATTCGTCACATTACATTTTTCTCCCCAGCACAGCTGGTAAAACAGGTGACATGTCAACATCTTAAAAACTAAAAGCAAAATATATACATGATACAATTTTTCGGCAAAAACTTAATCGAATTCCTTAATTTTATATACATTAACATATCAACATAATATTACAAAGTGTCACATAAAAAATCATTTATACAATAGTATACTTTGTTTAGCAGCAGGGACTGAACTTCTTTCTTAAACTTAAGATCATTATCAATATTCTTTATCCTGTTTGGTAGCTTATTATATAATTTCTTACCAAAATACTGAGGCAACTTTTCAAAGGAACTTAATCTATGAATAGGAAACTGGAAATCATTTCTGTTCCTAGTCTGATAATTGTGAATATGTTGATCTTCCATCAACATATTAAAATTAGATTTAACATAAAACAGACATTTACAAATGTACATAGATGGTAGTGTTAAAATTTTGAGTTCCCTAAAAATAGATTTACAGGATGTTCTAGGTTTAGAATTTGTCATGATTCTAAGATATTTTTTTGTAATTTAAAAACAGACTCCATACCGGAACTACCTCCCCAAAGCTCAACACCATACTGCATTGATGAAGCGAACAATGCATGATATACAATCAATCTCGTCTGTAAGTCAGTAATTTTTTGCAGAACAAACATTTGAAAACAAAGAGAATTTAATTTTTTGATCAAAATATCAATATATGTTTTCCAGTTTAGTTTTTCATCAACCTCGAGACCCAAGAACTTTGTTGACTTTACAATAGGAAGGTGATCATCATTTAATATTATTTGATTAAGATTTTGTTCCTGTCTTTGCGTGGTGCTAAAATTGATAACATTAGTTTTGCTACTATTTAATTTAAGACCATTGGCCTTGAACCACACTTGCAAATCTGTGAGGGAATTCTGAATAATTTGCTGTAAATCTAAAATGTTGTTTGATTTAAGAATGGCTGTAGCATCATCTGCATACAGAACAATTTTGAAATCAAAATTTTGTGCTAAATCGTTTATATAGATTAAAAACAGAATAGGACCAAGAATTGAACCCTGAGGCACGCCCCGCGTTCCTTTCCTCCATTCAGATTTAAAAACCATATCATTTTTTTTAATAACAGTTCTGTGGTGTCTACCAGATAGGTAACACTTAACCCAAGATAATGCGGAAGAAGAGAAGTTGTAAACTTTTAACTTATCAAGAAGAATATCATGTACCACACAGTCAAAAGCCTTGGATAGATCGCAGAACACACCAGCTGTGGTCTGCGATCCATCCAAGCCCTCCGATACACACCTGATTAAATCTGCTTTGGCTAAAACTGTGCTCTTATTTTCTCTAAATCCATATTGTTCCTTGATAAATAAATTATTGTCTTCAAAAAATGATAAGATTTGTTTATTAGCTATTTTTTCAAAAACCTTTGAAAATGCAGGAAGCAGGGACACCGGCCGATAATTGTCAATATCCAATTTACTTCCTTTTTTAAACAGTGGTTTTATTTCTGCATATTTAATTTGGTAAGGTAATGTTCCAGAAATGAGTGACTGATTTATAATATTTGTTAATGGTTTTGAAACTTGATTGGCAATCCTTTTCAATAAAAACAAAGGAACCTCATCCCATCTTGAAGATCGCTTGTTCTTCAATGATTTGATTATTTTATTAACATGGTTTTCATCTACTGGACTGAAGTGAAAAACTGGTAAACTTTGACTCCACTCATTATTTTTCATTGCAAATCTAACTGCCATTTCCCTTGATGGTGAAATTTCATTCTCTAAACAAATATCAGTAAATTTATTGTTAAAAGTATCAGCTATTTTATTACCATCTTTTAAACACTTATTTTGGAAAACAATGTCTGAAAAGCTATTTTCTTGAGTTGCCTTTAAACCTAATTCCCCATTAACAACTGACCACACTGCCTTGCTTTTATTGTCTGCTTTCTCTATAAAAGAGGTGTTTGCATTTCTTTTTGCCCTAGAACAGACAGCTTTGAAATTTATCTTAAAAACTTTACAATACTCTTTAAAGGCATGGTTATCAGATTGTTTTGCCAAGGCTTGCAATTCTCTGTTCCTAGCACTTAATTCTCTAATCTCTGAATTTACCCATTTTTTCCTATTGTTTTTTCGGTGTCCTGCTTTACAAGTTTTTAGTGGAAAATGGTCCTCAAAAATCATCTTAAATCTAGAGAAAAAATCATTAAAATTACATTGAACTGAATTATAACCACCGCACGCACTAGGAAAAATATGGTTTTATCAGCCGGGGATTTCAAAAATATAAAGGGTGATTTCAACTTGTAGTTAAGTGATTTTCCCCTATTGTAAAAGTAAATAAATACAACAAAATTGAAAATACTCAACTTTCAGGTTATACCTCATGTAGTCAGGGAAAGGCAGGCAGCAGTGTGAACCGGGCCAGGAACCGGGCGCACTCACTATACTATCAGAGGCAAGGAGGCCTGCATGGTGGAAGGAATTAGCACATAGGTGTGCTAATTCCCGTCATATGCTGACGTCACTCAGATTGCAAACACCATTTTACCATTGAGAAAAATTGTAAAAACAATAAGAAAATCAAAACAAATGTATACTTATATCATCAGCTGATTTTTGTTTGCAATTTGGGTTACGTCAGCAAATTACGGGAATAGCATGTAGGCCAGCATGTAGGGCCTACGGTTGACTTGCCCCTCCTCTCCCTCCCAGTCCCACCCCCATCCCCACAAGTCACAACTTAACTACCAACTACCGCGCGGCGCCAGTCTTCCCACTGGTCTCCTTCCCCTCGGATCTCCTCTTAGTATCTTCTTCAAGCTCTCCTCAGTTGTGAGTCGGTGGCTCAGTCGGTAGCGTCGCGAACTTCGGGCCCAAGGCAGCGATGTCGTGGGTTCGGATCCTGGTCACTGCCACTAAAATTTATCAGTACAGTTCATCTTTGTACTGTACCGGCTCACTCCTTGCTGTAAACGATCCACGCACGGGCGCTTGGTCTATGTGGACGGGAAAATGCAAGGTTAAAAAGAGGCCACCAACCTCTTTAAATAAAAAATAAATAAATTTCTCCTCAAGATATGGCCAACCCACCTCAGCCTTCTGCTTTTGGACTCTCCTACAATATCGGGGTCTCGGAATGATTCTCTTAACTCTTGGTTGTGGCGGATATTATAGAGGCCAATACCAACAAATATTATAGCAGTCTAAAAATTTATTGTTTAGGTTCCAAACCAGACAACATAAGTTATAAGCAGTTCACAGAAAAAATAAATTATTATTCTTGGATTGTCATTTTAATTTGACACCTATAAGATTTCAATTAGATGGTATATTTGAGGAAACTTTTAAAGAAACTGGTACGCTAACCAAAAGCAACATAACAAAACTATTTGTGCATTATAAAAAATAATAGGATTTATAGTTTTGTTAGTAGTTCACAAAGATATTATTTATACAAGTATAAATTTAAGGCACAAGCTTTGGCGAGCACCTTAAAAATTGTACGAGTGTCATAACGGCTAACTACGCAAGTTGCTTTACCTATAATACTTTACCTTTGAATGTTTCACTGGAACTAAATATCATTTTCAAAATCTTTCAATAAACCTTCCTGCAACTTTTGGTTGGCAAATCGGGCGTTCAAAGCATTACATGTGCAATAATACTTCTTCTACACTAGTGTGGTAAAGTAAGTAAACAATGTGGTTAAGTAAATATTTTCTGATTCTAAAAATTGAATTGAAAAGGCTGGTTTAAAAAACGGTTGTAGTAATACATTTAGAATTTATGGAAATGTTTCAAAGACTAGTCCTTAAAAAATGTAATCGAAAATATTGCATATATGCAATATTTTAAAAATAATGTAAAAATACATTATCATCGCAAATATACATGGTCCAGTACTAGTCCAGTAAATAGAGGTATGTTAACTTACAAACGGTCCGGTAAGTCTAATTTTTTTATATGTTGTCTAGGATGGTAAGTAGGTGTTAAAACAGCAAAATGCACAATTCGACCCCCTCCGCGGCCGCCGCCATATTGAAAAAACGATAAAATCTGTACTTTCTAGAGATTTTCACCTATATCTCCGTTTTGGTGCGTTTTAGCAAAATATATGTAATGTAAATGTTGTAGACAATTAAATTTCCTATAATATAAGTATAACAATTTGGTTCTAAGACTTATGGTTACGAAAATATTTAAATTTTTATACAATAAAACATTAAATTTTTTGTTATTTTGACAAATCTCTATTAGTCCGAGCAAACTAAAAAAAACTGACACAGGGAACGTTAAAAAAAATGTCAAGAAAACGTTTTATGGTTTTATTTTGTAGTGTTGGGTCTGCAGAGTGACATACTAAAAGTTGCCAAAAATCGGTCTACCGAAAACCCCCTAAAATCACGATAAAAAATGGCGGCTTTTCTCAACATTGGACAAATTTGAAAAAAATATACCACATGCATATTTTATTCAAAATTTTGTGAGATATTGACTTGGGACGACCACCGAAGTTTATTGGGTGGTTAGTACTTCATTTACATAGGGAACTCATTTTTGGCCGCCATCTTGGATCCGCCATGTTGGATATAAATAAAGAAAATTAAATGCAATGATAACGTTGTGACACATCATTATAAACCAGATTTTCACGCTGATTTCAATGCCGAAATCCGTTTTTAAATATCTGTTTACGTTTTGAAGATATAATCAAACGAAACTCTCCCCCATAAATTTCGTATGGACTTTTCGTACTTGGAATGTTTTTAAATACCATTTTTCTTATATCTCCAGTTCTTATCAACGCTTGCAGTTCAGTATAGCCTTTAAATATTCTGTGATGTAAGCGCTTTCACCTATTAATCATTGAAATCGAACGAGTTAGCGAAGAGCTACAATCCCCAAAACAATAACAAAGATTAAAAAAAGTTACATTTCATATTGTTTTAGGTTTGTAGCTCGTTGCTAACTCGTTCGATTTGAACGATTAATAGGTGAAAGCGCTTACATCACAGAATATTTAAAGGCTATACTGAACTGCAAGCGTTGATAAGAACTGGAGATATAAGAAAAATGGTATTTAAAAACATTCCAAGTACGAAAAGTCCATAAGAAATGTATGGGGGAGAGTTTTCGTTTGAATATATCTTCAAAACGTAAACAGATATTTAAAAACGGATTTCGGCATTGAAATCAGCGTGAAAATCTGGTTTATAATGATGTGTCACAACGTTATCATTACATTTAATTTTCTTTATTTATATCCAATATGGTGGATCCAAGATGGCGGCCAAAAATGAGTTCCCCATGTAAATGAAGTACTAACCACCCAATAAACTTCGGTGGTCGTCCCAAGTCAATATCTCACAAAATTTTGAATAAAATATGCATGTGGTGTATTTTTTTTTAATTTGTCCAATGTTGAGAAAAGCTGCCATTTTTTATCGTGATTTTAGGGGGTTTTCGGTAGACCGATTTTTGGCAACTTTTAGTATGTCACTCTGCAGACCCAACACTACAAAATAAAACCATAAAACGTTTTCTTGACATTTTTTTTAACGTTCCCTGTGTCAGTTTTTTTTTAGTTTGCTCGGACTAATAGAGATTTGTCAAAATAAAAAAAAAAATAATGTTTTATTGTATAAAAATTTAAATATTTTCGTAACCATAAGTCTTAGAACCAAATTGTTATACTTATATTATAGGAAATTTAATTGTCTACAACATTTACATTACATATATTTTGCTAAAACGCACCAAAACGGAGATATAGGTGAAAATCTCTAGAAAGTACAGATTTTATCGTTTTTTCAATATGGCGGCGGGCGCGGAGGGGGTAGAATTGTGCATTTTGCGGTTTTAACACCTACTTACCATCCTAGACAACATATAAAAAATTTAGACTTACCGGACCGTTTGTAAGTTAACCCCCCTATTTTTGTCTCTATTTACTGGACTATACAACTAAAATAACTTTGTACAAGGATTCCAAAAAGAGGCCAATACAAATTTCAATGTTTTAATATCACAATTCTTAAAAGATGGGACTATTTAGGTTTACAACCTTAAAATATTACAGTATATCAATATTATATATATGTATATGGTATAAATAAATACAACATTGTTCACTACCCAGTAGAAATTGTCCATAACATACAATTAACATGCAATTTCAACTAGAACAAAAACCACTCATTTAATTTATTAAGATTAACATTTTGGTAATCAGTTGTTATTAATAGTATTAACAGTGTTGTGTATTGCTTTACTTTGATTTAGACTGCAGTTTTCTCATCATGTGTGGAAAATTGCTGTCCATTCCCCAAGCAAGAAATCAGTTATCAGGTACTTAAAAGCAAGGAAAAGCTATATTTAATTTTCTCTGCACTGAGGTGAATATAGATTGAAAACAAAAACACGAAGCAGAATGCCAGCTTAATTATATGATGCCGCTTTTAACTAATATAATATTTCATTGGGAAATGTCAAATGACCAATTCCTTCTTCAACATGCATCTGTTATGTTTAATCAGTTTATTCATACAAAAATGTGTATTTTATTATTGCTTTGAGATATTGGTGAAGAATAGACTAGTTAATTTTTTGCAAACTTATATACCTATGCGCTGCCACACTCTCCAGTAGAGCAATACTCCAACATACACGGAGACGAGGCAGACACTTCTGTGCCCAGCCTGTCACTGTCATACATCAAGGAGTTGCTGGAGAAGTTACAAAATGGAGCCAATCATAAGGAGGTGCTTGATCAGCTTATGGATTCGCAGACTAAGGCCCAGAGCAAACCTAATGAGTCCTTAAAACCAAACAGAATTTCATCAATGGTTGAAGGGGATAATAGCTTCTGCCAAGGAGTTGAACCTTAGATCTTCAACAAGAGACAATACTCAATACTCCAACTTTGACACAATGAATGAATCTGGTGACATGTCTGCAACATTACTGATTTTGAAGATGCCTGTGTATGTGATGACTCCGTAGTCAATGGACTTTGACGTCTTCAATGAACTCTCTTACCCGGCGGAGTATAGTTTAAGCAAGGCATGTTACGTGGATGACCATAGGAAGGATTCGGCAAATCATGTTCATTTTTCTATTCCTGAACTGATCCTCAACCCTGGCCAAAGACGGATTCTAACTATAAATGTAGCAGCTTTAATCGGAGGTGTGATAAAAATGAAAATTGAAGTAACAAAAAAATCCACTGACTCAAGCAACAGAATGCAGAAACATATTTGGGGAAATTGTAGATGAGATACCAAAGGTGTCTTTGTTGAGTGTTGACCCAACATAAAGGTGAAATAATACCAATCCCTGAATGTCAACATGATGGTAAATATCAACATACCATCATGATGAAGAATGAGGGCCGCATCACAGTACCCTTGAAGATTAACGGTTACTAAGGTGACTCATGAGGACGTTTTGCTCAATTTTGGAAGGAGATAGAAGCAGACAATGACATAGATAGTGGATCCAGGACAGATAGTCAGAAAACTTGTGCTGAGTGAGACACCTCCTATCATTGCCCTATCATCATCTTGGATCTCCAGATACAATCATTCTTGTTGAGGGGATAGTAAGGTTTCTTCTGGTCACTGAAACCTGTTGCACCTGTGACTTTGGTTGCAACTCTCAAGCCCTTCTTTTATGGAGCTCCAGTCACCAAGGTGGAACCCTCTGACTTTTCTCTGTACAACAGAGGTAATGAGCTAGTGGTGCTCAGAACAACTGCTGCATTTGGTTACAAAGTGCATCCTTCCAACTTCCACCGTCCAGTCTAACCAGACTATTGTTATACATGCTGACACGGCGGAAATGAGAAACCCACTCAGATGTGGAGAACTTACTCTACAAGCTGTCTTCCCTCCGCACAAGCAGTCAAACTTAGCTACAAGAAGATCGGTGCACCTCTCACTAATCAAATAACATTCTGGCAACTCCCCACATTTCTAGAGCCACTTCTCCAACCTCCCGTGGTAACAGCAGCAGCCTTCCTAATCCAGTTGGGGAACTGAAGGTAGCCACAAACAGCTGGTGTGGGGTGTTCAAAACACTTTGCATCAAGAACATGGGCCGTCACCGTGAGAAGCTGTGACTGACTGTCACTGACAACGCCAAGTGTTTTAAGATTGTAAGTGATGAAGAAACTCTGCAGTCAGAGATCAAATAAAGTCTGCAGCCGATGGACAAAAGGAAGATCAAGTTGGCAGTGTTGGCCACAGTGGAAGGTCCACTGTGCGGACATCTCACCAGTAGAATCTACAGAGCTGTGGATAAGAATGTGCTTCCCTTGTACGCGTTTGGAGGAAAGCCAAAGAGTACCTACTGAGGCACAGCTTAGTATCCACCTGCGAGATTAAGCTGTCTTCTATCCCCTCTAAGCCCATCCCAGACCTGGATGTGTCTGCGAGTGGTGCTGAGGGTTTCTGAGAAGAAGACAATGACGAAGAGTTATAAAGAGGACGGTATTAAAAGCCTTGGGCCTAGAAACTTCAGTAGACATTTTGGATTTATCTACGACCATTTTCAAGCACTGAAGTTGTATCAAACCAGTCAATGTGACATAAATTTCACGCTTTATATTTTTTTACAGGGTTAAGATAAATGTCTGAATCTTTGCAAGTGAAACTGAAGTACCTGCACGTTAGTGTTAGTTTGTTAATTTATACAAATTGTTATTTAATTCTATTTATAATCACTTTTCTTACCCTAAGATAGTTTTATCAGTTGTTGACCTTAATAAATATAAACATATTCAAACCTATTGCATTCGCTTGCCATTCAATTCCTTAATTTTAGGGTGGAGCTTTTATAAAGCAATCCAAGGGATTCTTAAAGTAAAATAATTGTATACAACTGAGTAAAAAAAAATATAATTATATTATATTACTCTTCCTATAAATTATTTTTTACTTACAACCTTTGATAACCTTGGTAAATAACATAAATCTTTTATTCTTCGGTGAATTTCAAATCATTATTACGCAATACATACGGGAATTCAATTTATATAATAAATATACACTATATCTTAAAATACTAAATACGGCAAGAAAAAATACAGTCAACCATGCATATTTGCAAATTGAACTAATGAATACAAGCTATGATATAGTAAAAGTAAACATAATGTCCAAAATGTCTAAATATAAATATGCATATAAAAATAGTTATGACAAAGATTTTGTTGACCAAAAGTAGGAAACAGATTTAAGCACCATTACATAAAATCAATGAGCGAAATAATCATTTTTATAAAGTCATACAATGCCATTGAGATGGTTCTACTAGGCTCAAAGGTTTATAATATTGTGATTTGTGATAAAATCAAATAACATAAAAAAATCTAATTTTTTATACTATGTATTTGTCAATTATTTAGCCCAAGACAAATATTTGCTACTGATTTAACTAGACAATTGCCTAATATTTCACTCTTTGCTGGAACCATCGAGGTAACCATAGAGTGTATAACACGTGAAACAATCAGTTACTATTAACAAGCAAAATGTAAGTATTTGTCTAAATATACAATGCAACACAAGCATCTAAACTGGCAAAATAGTGAAATAGTTTAAACTTCACAAAATTACTAGTTTCGAAACTAAATTTATCACTAACATAATCCCACTATTGTAGCCTAAATGTTTCATAAACATACTAAAAAAATAAAACTGAGCTGTTGTCGTTTATACTATTTACAATTAAATCAAATCCCTAGAAATAAATAAGACAAAAATAAAACTGTTATACTCAACGATCTCGCGTCTCCGTTATTTCATATTAAAATACATTTTTGGCTCGATTAGTTTAATACAAGTACTATTTACAGATGTACACAATAATCTCAAATCACAAGATTAAGTCTGGAAGGAACGAACATCGTGATGTAGGAACACATGGCTGCAACAAATTGAATACAGTTAATTATCCATCAATCTAGAGTGGAACCTCGATAAGAAGACTCGATAACAAATCACCCTTGATAACTAGTGTCATTTTCAGATCCCTCTTAATTTGTTTTACCCAAAAGAAAAAAACATGTTATTGTATACCTCGATAAGAACTAAGAAGTCCAATTTGACAAAAATTCACATTTAATAAACCCAATGAGAGTCTTGTTATCGAGGTTTTACTGTATTATGTAGACTTGATATGGGGGTAAAGAAGGAAAATGGAATAGTATATTTCAATACTAGTGACCTTTTCCGTTGCATGCTCAAGTTTCATGAACGAGGCAAAGTCGATGAGTTTCATGAAGCAAATGCCGGAAGATCACTTTTGGTACAAGTTCCTAACTAACGAAATGATACTTTTCATCATGACTCCGAAATTAAATACATACTTAGTAACAGACCTCAGTTAAATTTAAGCTATTATAATATTAGCTTTATTATTTCTCTGTTAACTTTTTTTTATATATATTGTGCACTGCAGTAAACATGCACTGAGCTAAAATTATGAAAAAAAAGGTAAGCGATGGTGAGCAAAAGGTGAAATCAGCCCTTTCTTTAAACTAAAGTTTGGGAAACAATAATTTTCTTTCATATCAACTGTCACCGAAAATCAAGAATTTCTGTAGGGATGGTGAAAGAACATCATAGCCACACACCCAAAGCTATTCATCCTATCAAAGTAAAATGTATGGAGGGTTATCAAAAGTAACGTCATTCTCATGTTAGGTTGGCTATGTTAGCATGTATCTTAAAATTTAAACTCAATTCAATTTAAAATTTTAATTAAAAGTTACATTGCTTGTTTAAGAGGGTTCCCTACCCCCATTGAAAAACGTCAGAAAACCGCTTCGCGCGGTATCATATAGCGATTCTAGTTTTAACATTTAAATTGTGAACCAAACACCATTTTGTACATAAAGAGTGGTTCTACTAAGTTTGCTTTTTAAAAAATGTCTATGCTTACGCAATCAAGGGCAACGACTTGTTAAAGTTACTGAACTTTAACTGTAAAGTTCACTAACTTTGACAAGTCGTTGCTCTTGATTGCGTAAGCATAGACATTTTTTAAAAAGCAAACTTAGTAGAACCACTCTTTATGTACAAAATGGTGTTTGGTTCACAATTTAAATGTTAAAACTAGAATCGCTATATGATACCGCGCGAAGCGGTTTTCTGACGTTTTTCAATGGGGGTAGGGAACCCTCTTAAGTAATGAACCATGTTCTTGAATTTTCCTAATTAATAACGCACTAGAAAATGTTTTGCCTAAACATTACAGGGTGTCTACCAATTCTCTTATATAAGAATTACTTCTGCTACACACTAAAAACCAGTGACAACAATGACTGGAAGACACCCTGAATTTAGGGGTTTCAGCCTCATTCTTTTAACCTAAGACTTATTTACCATCACTACTCACATATCACTATCAGTAGAGGTTTATTTTCTTGGTGATGGTCTTGCGACACATGTGACAGGTGCGCAAGGTCAGTGAACACTTGTCGCAGGCGCCGTGGCCGCACAGGAACGCGACGTTGCGCCGTCTCTCCATGCAAATTGAACAGCAATGCGCCTCCTCGATCTCCGCTATCTTGCTCTCCAGGTAGCGCAGTCGCTCGGCGCTAGGCTGATGGTTCTTGCATGCAATAATCCTTCCATCTAAAGCAACAATAAGATGACGTGTCAAAAAGTTATACGATGTTTGTAGTGACAGTTCAATAAACGTCATATCAAGAATAGGCTACTATTACTAATTATTGATCTAGGAGGATTTTTGATACTGTATTCTAATTTTGGGTTAAGTATTCCATACTCTTCTAAACCAAATTGTTTTTAATATGAAAATATTTTTAGAAAGTCAGTTTAAAATAGTG
This sequence comes from Macrosteles quadrilineatus, assembly GCF_028750875.1. Lineage (NCBI taxonomy): Eukaryota > Metazoa > Arthropoda > Insecta > Hemiptera > Cicadellidae > Macrosteles > Macrosteles quadrilineatus. The sequence continues at coordinate 78,782,054 of NW_026542597.1, forward strand.
ACCATTTCCATAATAATTAGTTTAATAAGAACAAGTATTCATTACTTTCAGGACCTGGAATCTGATACCCTCCTCCTGTTTGTTTACTAGTTTTATAATGTTTTAGATACTTTCTCAACTGCGGACAGGATCAAAAATCAAATCCTTTTACGTCATCAAAACTTGTGTTTTAATAATGATGGAATATGTCTGCCATAATTCTTCTCAAATAACATAAACTTCCCAACACCAAAAATTAACTTTTAACAAATAGCCTCTTATTGTTACTAAAAAAACATTTAAAAAAATTTATTTGACAACAATTTTTTAACTACAACATTACCACGTCCAAACCACAATAAACCTTGCAACACTATGTTCAACTTACCCTGAGTCAGTCTTCTGTTGATCTGTGAGCCGCACTGAATGCACTTCTTCATGCGAGCGCTACACTCTTCACATGCTACACGGTGACCACACGGCTCCAGCAGTACGTTGTTGTCTGCTAGTACTGAACACACAGAGCACTCTACTGGGGTCGAACGGCACTGGTCTTCCTCCTCCACTTCCTCTGCCACCCCCTCCGACTCCTGTAGAGGGCTGTCACAGAATACATGGTCAGATACACTCAATAAATTGTGAACGTTTTCCGCTGTCACTGTAAAATCAAGAACATCTTCCTCTGTCACTGAGGAATTGTGAACACCTTCCTCCTAATGGAAAAATCTTTAACATGTTCTGTGGTCACGGCCAAATCAAGAACATCATCTGCAGTCAGGGAAAACCTGTGAACGTCTTGCTGCAGTAACGGTAAAATTTAGAACATTTTCTGTGGTCACGTCGAAATTGTGAATATTTTAACTGTCTTCTCAGCAAAAACTTGAACATCTTTTGTGGTCATGCAAAAATTGTGAACATTATCTGCTGCAGTCACGGTAAAATCTGTTTAATAATGTCCTTCTTACATTTCGGAGGGGAGACACTATATGATGATGTCCTACTTATATTTTTCATGGATTATACTGTCCGATAATGTCACAAGGGAGTTAATCAAATCTCAACTAGTGCGACAATCCAAATACAAATGGGATTCAAAACTATAAAAAATCAGTGATCACTGATACCAGAGAGGAGATTCACTGTGATGATGATGTCCTACTTACATTTAAAGGGGATAACGGATAACTATCTGATGATATAACAAGAATGCATTTCTTACATTTTGAATGAGAATATACATTTTGATGATGTCCTACTCACATTTTGGAGGGAATATACTGTCTGATGATTTCCTGGACAGCAGGACACACCAGGTCCAACGCTATCTGCTTCTTACTGTTGGTCTTCTCTACGGAACAGCCCTCTTGTACCAGGTAGCAGGCAATAGCTACAGCCACAGGGAAGTCGCACTGACTCATCAACTCCGCCCATATCTGACAAAACACATAGATTATTTACGGTTACTTTTTTGGAGGAAAAAGTATTTGGCTTAGGAATACATTAGTGGTGAAGGAATGGATAAATAACTGACTAACCCAAGTTAAGATTTCCAGCCAGTTGAAAACACACAAAAAGCATTGTGTTGCGAACAATGTGATTTAAACTGCAAGGAATTCTTTTCTTCGTCAATGTAAAAGATACAAGTGAGTTTGGTTGCAGTTAGTGATGTTTTGAGAATATTTTGAAGAACAATTGTCCGGGTTGCAAAGTACTGTAGTTAAGGTGTTCGACTTCAAATCTGAAGACATTCAAAGACCAGTTTTTGGATTGGTTCCTTACAAATAAGGTAAAAAATACCAATGCCTTGAATAAAGTAAAAAATCTATTCTCTGGGATGAAAACAAAAGTTCTTAAGATTATCAAAACTTTGGGGGATACAAAGTTTGCAAGCACTCACCCCGTAGATGGAAGGCGCCTCATTTTCATTGATCTCCGTGTGGATAGATGTGCGTTTGTGCAGCACCACGTGCAACGCTGTGTCTTCCTCCTCATCCACAGCGTTCAGATCGACCTTGAGTTGACCAACCAGCATCTCCACCACAGAACAGTGACCCTGCGACAACACGAGACAGAAAATGTTAACTCGGTTGTTCGTTTGAGTTCAAATTTGGGGTATTGTATTAGTAAAGGCCTTTAATTTGATCTGCGTATCATCCTATGCTTACATTTAAGATTTTCTTCTGACTCTTAGCGAGCCGTCCCCCTGAGGAGGTAGCGTATCACACTGAGTAATGTGTTAAAATTATTTTAATGCCCAGTAAATTTGTACCAAGATTTGAAGCTCCATTTTTATTTTATTTTTTTATACATAACTGTCCCGGTACAGTTTTTCTCCCTGTATATCAAAGTAAATGTGTGTACTTTGTACTCTCACTAACCTGTGACACTGCCAACAGTAAAGGTGTTTGTTTCTTGATGTTGGGAAGGTTGGTGTCTGCACCACCCTGCAGCGCTAGTGTCTCCACCACTGCTCGGTGACCGTTGAGACAAGCCAGGTGTAAAGCCGCAAACCCATCATCTTTCTTAACATTCACCAGGTGGCGCGCTTTAGCCAAGATCTTTTCAGTTGCACTGCAGAAAATACACGTTCATGATTAAAGAGGTTCAAAGCAGTTAAAAAATAAAGGCTTAAAAATTGAAAATACCTATTACGTACATTTTAATTGGTGTTGATAACTTATTGAATAAATTATCACTCTTACATGGATATTTGAGTTTAACAAAATGCAGAGTAAAAGAACTATTACAATGCCCTTTGGCTAAGCCACCGAGATGAATATAATATGAAATAAATATTTTTATAGAAGGAGTTCACGAACTAGCATGATCGGAATATGAAAACAAAGTTTTATGGGGTCCCTTTTATGCTCAAAACAATACAAAAACAGTGTTTTCAACGCGAATTGTTTGAAGATGGCACAACTTTTAACAGTTCAGTTTGTTCCTATAATAAGGAAGGATAATTGATCATACAAAAACATGAATTGATCAACAAAGGCTAAGTAATTTCAAGGCGTTAGAATAAAATACCCCCAATGCTGCACCAATCCTGCATACAAAGTGAACTCCCATTTGCCTGATAGCGAAGTTCCATTAGCATTGTTACTGGTTAAGACCAGCTGTTTCATTAGCCAGGAACATTTCCCCCTTCCTAGTCCTGATGTTTACATCAAGGTTATAAACACCTACTAACAAGCTATTGCCCTTGAGTGCCGCGTGATGTAGGATGTTGAAGCCGCGTTTGTTGCGGACGGTGAAGTCGATGCCGTGAACACTGCACAGCATTTCCACGATGTCCTGGGACTCCTTTCCAATGGCATCATGCAAGGCTGTGTCTCCGTAAGAATCCTGCAAACAGTTACCACTTTCTATAGCTTGTAAAATTATCCAACCTTCTATATTATCTGTTCCTTGAACAATGGAGTATTATGAAATTAAGGTATTTCAAGGTTATATGACTGAACACCGGAGCAGATACATTGAGAATATACTCCTACTGCATAGTAATTATGTTGTTTGTACATTAAGAACCACTATTTTTTGACACTTCACATGATGTTAAAATTAGACATACCATTACAGTTGACTTCTTCTCAAGGGTTGTTCTAACATTTAATAATTTTTATTTTCTTTGACTTTTTCATTCTAAAAATAAGAAACCTTGAAAAGACAACTGAGAGGCCACGGCAAAAGTGGTGGAGCGAAATGGTGGTAGATATTGGGGAATATGAGCAACTGAGGAAGACGGAGGAGTTTAAAAAAGGTGGAGGAGCTTTGTTGGTGCGGCCAAATATCTACTAAGATATGGCAGTAAGTAAACTGTATTTTTTAAATAGTAAGTTAATTTTGTTTTGCTCTCTGATGAGACTTTTGTTTTTTCCAGTAATTTAGTTAGTAGGTTAATTAGTTCTATGTAATTGTTGTGTAGGTGCTGCCGTTATTTTGTAGACTGATGCCAACTCGTTCCCTAAGCATTGACAAATTGGAGAAGTATCAATGACTTGAAATGGGTGAAAGAGCAATTCACATTTCAAAAGCTTGGTTAAAAAAACTGTTTTTGATGGTGACATTTTCACAGGATTACTTGTCTGAAGCAGACGTAAATAAAATTAAAATTTTCTGACTAACTTATATCACTAAAAATTAAAATAGGTTTTACTTTTGTCAACAACTCCATCAGTTGTAACTTTATTACGGTCATTTCAATGAATTTTAATTTACAATTTTAACAATACAAAGCCTATTTCCACCTTGAAGCTTTTTTAGTTTAGAAACATCTCATCAACTTGAAAAGTCGGGCACAACTCTAGTTACCTGTACGTTGACATTAGCCTTGTGTTTCAGCAATACCCGGACGCAGTGTATGAACTGTTTGTTGGCGGCTACGTGGAGGGGAGAACAATGGCTCTTGTTGACTGCGTTCACGTCTGCGCCTCTCTCCAGCAGCACCTCCATGATACTCGACTGGTTGCTGCGGTGGAGAAACTATATTACTGTACTTTCTTAGCTTTAGATAGAGAGAAAATGAACATGAACTATGGTTTTGTGGTCAAAGTAGGCGAATGTCGGTGTTCAAGAGATGACTACCTTGTTTAACTTGTGAAAATTCTAGCCGACAATTTAGATTTGTTCAACAAAGCTACTGAAGCAAATTTAATGCATTTTATGGGCTGAGGTATTTAAAATGCTATTCAGCAAAACATGTTACCCCATGTTTGTTAATATTACAACAACAACAATATCTTGTTATACTTGTTGTTGTTATCTTGTTATTCTGACAAGATATTGAAAATTCATGTAAGCCAATATCACAGTTTAAAGGAGTAGATTTTTTAACACAAAAATCCAACTGCTTTCGTTTAAACACAAGAGTTTTTACCAATTGTATTATTTGCATTACCGGTATTGAAAAAAAAGCAATACAACGCTCTTAATTTTTGAAACAGCAATCTAGAACTGGGAAAGGACAGAGAGCGAAGGAGGCTAGTTAAGCGTGGGAAAAGCCAAGAACCATTTATGATTTGTGGTCACAGAAACAGGTAACAGAAGCAATATTGTTAGGAGCTATTACACACACACACACCCCCTATTACTACTTAATTGTTTCTGGAACCACTGATATCGTTGAAAATGTGGTATAACACAAAATTTATTATTCAACTCTCTACTCAACAGATGTTGCAAAGTGAAAAAAGTAACATAAACGAAAAAAGTCAAAAATAAAATATCTACAAAATTTCAAAACCACAATGATAATTTCCACTTTTACATCTTTAGCAAATAATTTCCTCAAACACTACAATCTTAAATATTGTATACTCACCCGAAGGCAGCGTAGTGAAGCGCAGTGTCTCCCTCGTCGTCTGTCAGCTGTATAGAGGCGTTGTTGTTGAGCAGGTAACAGACCAACTCCATATGGCCCTGATGACTAGCGACCAATAGGAACGTCTTGCCATGACTTTGGGCGTCAATCTGATAAAGGGATGTTATATTAGAATGTTTTACGAGGTTTTTTTTAAATAAATTACAGTAGTTCAGTTAAGTCAGCTTTCTTTAGTAAGATCTTTGGATTGCATTATTCAGTTTCAATAAATATACATAGATATAATTAATGTAAATATAAATTTTGGTAGCTTTCTTTTTATTTATTTGAGCGCATAATTGAACAATGATTGTCTCTCAGCTGTTTTTGTGGACCAAGTATGTTTTTGCTGGGACTGTACATTTCTTGACTGACCCTTTAAGGTTCAGGCTAGGCCTTTTAGACAAAATCTTTCCATGCATTGTGTAAACTCCATCATGGAAAGGCATACAAAAACTAATTAGCATGTGTAATTTGAGAGAGAATCGAGTGACCTCAAAAAATCCAATGTACTACGTTTTTTCAACGATACATATAAATTTTCATTTGAACACATTTTACAGTTGGCTTACCTGGTCCGGATGTTCGGTGATGAACGTTCGTATCGCATCTATATGGCCCTGAGCTGCTTCCCTCACCAGTCTGTCTACATTGGAAATTTCCAGCTGAGTTTCTACCATGTTGGCAAGACTGGCATCCTGGTCACCTGTAAAAATACCACAAACTCTTACTATCTTTAACATTGAGGAAGAAGAAATTGATATACAATAATTGAGTTACCCTGAAAAAAAATATTTCTAGGCAATTGACATTTAAATTTTATATTTACAACAGAAAACAATATAATCAATCTACATGAATGAAATTTAGTGAAATTGTTTCTTCCTCAATGAATTTCTAAGCTAAGTGCTCTTTCCTTTAAAAAGTTGAGAGATCTGAAAGACTATTTTTGTCTTTATCAGTTGAGTGGTTAACTTTACTGTCCCCATCACTGCCTGGATGATTAAACTTACTGCCTAACATAACAACAATCAGATGATTTGGCCAACAGATCCAGTGTCAAAGAACACGTTTTGTCTACAAAATGTTTGTTTTCCTATATGCTGAGTGGTAATACCTAGTGAGCAACTTTGAAACTAAAATAAATAAATGGATCACAAAATGTAGGCTGAGTGGCTAACAACCGGAGCAGGACAGCCAAGACTGACCATACAAGTGACCATACAACTACTACTGTTAAAACAATTACAGATTAGACATCAATTAGCCAGTAATAATTAACAAACAGTAAAAGGTTAGATATTACTCTATGGTTATTTTGACTGGTACTTTCCAACAGTTTTTAACAGTTATAACTATTGGACCTCATCACATGAGTTTTGAAATTAAGTTTTGCTTTTGATTATGAGATTCAAAATTTCCCATATTATTTAACCATCTCTAGTATTTAAATAGTACAGTAAACTGGTAGGAACACTAATATGTTTGGCTTTTTAGGTCAAAACGTTATCACTGAGGTGCCATGTTTGGCAAAGGTTCATTTCAAAATCAATCAAAACTACACTATTAACTTAAAGGTGAGTCAATAGCCCCACGGACTATGATTCCACAGCCTCGATGTTGTGCATGCGCCACAAAATTTTATCAATTTAGTTCGCCTCTTGTTCTGTTGTTCTGTACCAGCTCACCCCTTTCTTTGCCAAATACGCTTCACACATAGGCCTGAGACTTGTATGTACAAGCAAATGAAAAAAATGTTCATCACGCCATGGTCACGCCCACTACTAATATCTGGCTTCTAAGACTAACTGAGCTACCAAGGTCAGTAAAGGTTAAGTATATATTTCGAAATCCATCCAAACTATTCCATCTACTAATTATTTATCCACTCACATGCAGGGAGGCTGTCAGTTAGATTGACAGAAGGTGCAGGATTGTCCTCGGCTATCTGTTCTACGCAGAGAGGGTTCAATGTCCACGTGTGGTCGTTCACGCTTACTCTCAGATCACCATCAGAATATATCTTAATCACAGTACCAACCTTACCTAGAGCCTGGAACCAGTATTGTAACAATATTAACTCCAATTAATAGTTTTAATTTTTAGTGAGTAATTGAGATTAGTTGCCTGTGGTAATTTACAATTAAGAACGTTTAACACTTTTATGGATAAGCAGATTGAAAACTCAAATTTGTGTGGATAGGTCAAGGATTAAACCAGTAACTCTTGCACTGTCTGAGATGATAATTCCTAGCCTAACACAATCAAGATTTGCAGAAAGGGTTGCTTTAATTTACAGAAAATCACAAAAAAATTTCAAATTTTCATATTTACTGCTTCATGTACAGTAGATGTAATTTCATCCACTAAACGGTATAAATTTAAAGATTTTTATTTAAAAATTTATGTTAATGCTAACTAATGATTTTCGATAATTCCACTTATCAATCAACTTTACTAAAATGTATAAACTTTACTAAAACTTTACAGAGTTTTTCATTACTCGTTTGAAAACCGGAACTCTTGAACTATCTATAATATTAAAACGAAACAGTGTTTTTTTATTTCACGATTCTGAATCAACCACTCGACGGATTTTCATGATTTTTGTGTTGAAAGAAAGATAATTTTGAGAACTAGGGAATGTCGAAGCCATAATTTTAGTTTAGGGTCCCAGTTTATTAGAAATTAAGTTTTAATTTTAAAAAAGTCTAGCAGCCGACGCTAAGATTCTAACTAGCTTTTGGCATAAAATAATTTGCTTAACATAACAGCTGTAAACATTCAGCTTTTGTGTCACAAATTCAGCATTTGGATAAAAATGTAAAAACATACTTAGGGTTGACTTATTTATACTATGTGTAATGCTAATCATTGATACGTTCAATTCTTCTGTAAGAGGATGACAGATTAATTTAATTTACATAGTAAAATATTAGGATGCTCAAATTATTTTTGAAAGCAATCATTGTAATCTTTGATTTGTTTTAGTGCAATGTAATTTGTTTTGACTAACAGCTGGTTAGTTATAAAAATGCCCTATAGAACTATGAGGTTATTTACTCTGATTTTGTCATTGATTATAGGAAATAAGTAAGATTAGTAGACCACCGAGATAAGTAACACCATCGATGTGTACAAGTAGAGGCTCTGTACACGAGTTAAATAAAAAAGATATGCAAATTATTTTACTGCTCAACTTTTTTGGAAAGGGTAGGAAAATCACAAATTTTACATGTTTTAATTCATCTTGGCAGCTTTTTGTTTACAATTAATGTTTTTGAATGCTTGAACTTTGTTTGGATTAGGCCCGGAAATATTGATGTCATAAAGATGGAGATCAAGAATCCTCAGGAATACGATTTTAAATTACCACCACAACCTCAGACGGGTGTTATCCAAAGATATACAGATGAATGACACAGATTGAACACAACGTCATCATTGACCTAGGATACTGAAATTAGACTAACCATCCTTTTATGAAATCTAAATAAGTTGTTTGGCTTGTGTTTAGTTGTGGTTACGTTTGGAGGAGCTGAATATTTTATAGTTTAAATAAATGAACATGGGGAATTACGATGTACATTGATTCAATGAGGTTGGTTTAATTATCAAGGATATTGGAACTGATAACGAAATGGATAAAAACATAGACAATTAATTACGTCACTAGCTTTACTAGCGTTTTTACTTTTTTGAAATTCCTTCAACATGTGACCAGTTCTTTTGTTCAAATCTATATATTAATTTGAAACTGTTTTTCTTTGTCACAGCTAATTTGAGAGAACGGCTGGGCGTAGAAACTCGGTAGAGGTGTCTAAAGAAAGGTCTTGGTCTGTAGATGAGCCATCAAAAGAGAAGCATGGTGAATTCCCTTGGGGATCTGCCCCAGTGGCCTTTAAATTCCCATCCCATGTTATTCTTATGGAGAAAAACGGGGTTTTTGTCACAGCTAATTTGAGAGAACGGCTGGGCGTAGAAACTTGGTAGGGGTCTCTAAAGAAAGGTCTTGGTCTGTAGATGAGCCATCAAAAGAGGAACGAGGTAAATTACCTTGGGGTTCTGCCCCAGAAGCCTTTAAAGTTGCCTCTTTAGATTTGTTTACATTACGACCGTATGCATAGTTCTACACTACTTTTTAATGAAACAGCTGTTATATTTAAATTGTGATTTATTGAATTTGTCAATATGAAGTAGTACAGTATTTGCAATGGGGTTTTCTGATTTTAAAATTGATTTTCTTCTGCATCGTGTCATGTTTTGCAATATAATGTTCTATTACCAAATCGTGGAAAATCCTAATATCACAGTAACTCTTAAAATTATTTCTTATGGAGTTCACTTATATCTATTGTATGGGTTGGATTCTGCCTTTTTTACCACTTCTTGGAGATTAATGTCTGTATCCAATAGGTGATATTCTCTGGCATATTGCATCTGTAGACGAAACTTGGGTTGATGTAATTATTACAATGGAAAAGAGTGAGATATCCTGGACAATTTGATATAGGCTAAAAATAAAACTGAATTAACACTGTGCTACATTTCTTGAGCAATCATTGAAATAACCGATTTGCAAACAATGGAAACACAGAAAAAGTCATAGAACACAACCAAGTAGAAGAAATAGAAATAAAGTTTTTTTTTTTCATTTATAATCGTTATTATAGACAACCTAATGCGGCTATGAGAGGGAACAATTTGTAGAAAACGCTAAAAAAACAAGATCAGCTTTTTGAAAAAAGATAAGATATTTACAAGATAAGGTTTTGATTATATCTAACTGTTGTATAGATCGTGAGTATTTCCATAATCTTTGAGTCGCCTGTAATGCTTCGCAATTGCTCGAATTCGAGCAACAGGTGCACTAGTAAAAATAAATACCGGTATCACACTTGTTTTCCTCCGAATGTAAAAAAACCTGAAATTCCCATAAATAGTTTTTAAATCTTTTCTTATTCATAGATCATTACAATTAGATCAGACAAGTTATTTTTAAGTTTATTATAAGTAAAACAAATGATTTAATTCACACTGGTACAAAAATGTTGCCATAAAAAATGTATGATAAGATGTAAAACAAACAATTTTGATGACTAATTCACAACACCTATGTTACAAAGGCCTTGAAAACAAAGGTGAACTGATAAAAACCCTGTTTGTCAACAAAGCGCATGCTGTAAGGGTATTGTAAATATAAGACTCAGACAGTTTACTGATAATGACACACAAGGATATAACATTTATCTAATTTAAATTGTAGTTAATGTAAAACTTGTCTTGCAGATCAATTAGTACAGTTAACTTATGAGACAAAATAGGTACCTCATTGATGCATAATATAGTAGTAAAGAAAAATTCAATTTATTAAAAATTGTAAATCCGTTGTAAAATATGAATAACTTAAGATCTTATTTTCTTAATCTTACTCACTGAAGAAGTTCTATTATTACAAAATCAAATCAAAATGTCAGTGCTATGTTTTTGTTCATTTTACTGCATGCCTATATATTAGTACCGAGACTAGTTTAGCTTAAAGTTATTTTAACTTAAAATGTGTATCTGTTTGATATGTTTATGTCTATGTATAATCAACAGGGTATTCAAACTGTAGGCTGTACCTGCCATACAAAAATTGGGTGGTTCTTAGGGGGTTTTGAGGACCTTTCAGAGTAATTTTCAAGAGTTCATGTGTAAAATATAAATAAACTATGCATCATTTATGCTACAGTGGGAAATGTGACGTCTACCTATGAAAAATATAAAAAAATATTTACAATTTATGACAACACACAATGTTGTTGTGTCAGCATTAAAATAAGTCCTGATTTAGCCAATGAAATGTATTACTTCATTGGTAAAATATGAAAACTTTCAGATAAAATATAACAGTTGGGGATAAATAAGAAAATTATTAGGCTTTTAGTGACCTCTAAAACCCAAGATTTTCAGGATCTGGGATTTTTTGTCTCCTAAGACACTAGGCTCGAGCCCGAAATTTTTTTTTCACTTTACTTCAAACTAGACCTAGGGGTTGCGGCATTATCACTTAGATAAAATCCATTGGTGGTGACTTGGCGGGATTTGAACCCGCGCTCTAACCACTAGACCACCTCGCTCCCCCAGGATCTGGGATGTTTGGAAGCCCTAGACACATTCTTGAAGTAAATCTATCATATGTTTCAACCAACAAAATATTTTATCCATAACTCACACTTCTCATGACTTCTATCCACTCTCCGTGACCTTTCTGATAGTCCTTGACCTTGTCAGGATCTGTAATGACCTTCACAAGGTCACCGACAGCGTAAGCGTCAATCTTGGTGAGTGCAGACGGGTTGAATGTCCAGCGGTTGTTGCATCCCTCGTAAGTAACTCGGATATCACCTCGGTCTGTCACTCGATGTACTACTCCCACCTTGCCTATGTACTATAACAAGGTGATTCCCATTGTTATTCAGATTATTAATATCTCACTTTCCACAGAGTATACAGAGTTGTAAAAAATAATTAGAGACAGAAAAAACATTCAAACATTTTAGGTAGGTACACTATATGCAGGTGCTTTATCAAAATAAAAATAAAAACTGTTTGTCAACAAAATAGAGCTATACGATTTAAAATAACAGACTTCCTACCCCGATTATAACTTAGTTTGGCTCAATGATAGGGTTTTCATTACTAGGCAATTTATAAATTAAGACAATACTAGAGGTTAAAATACCTTAATAATCCGTCAATGTGATCATGTCAGCGATGAAGGCGACCGGTTTCAACCCATCAAAGGGGTCATCTTCAGGTGAAGAATGGACATAGAATTACTCCGAAGAGGTTGTCAAAAAGTCGGGTAGGGACTTGTAACTCAATGTATGCATACTGTCCGCCGCACATTCGATTTGTGGCCACGCACATTTTTTGTTAAAATGTGTTTAGGTGTTACTATTCTTTGTTTCTAATTTATTGACTTTTTGACAACCTCTTCGGAGTAATTCTATGTCCATTCTTTGCCTAAAGATGACCCCTTTGATGGGTTGAAACCGGTCGCCTTCATCGGTAACATGGTCATATTGACGGATTACAAGGTAGCCTATTGTATTTTAACCTCTAGTATTAATTTATATTGTGATCAGCAGGCAAAAAACAACAAAAAATGAAACTAAGACTGTTTAATTCCCATGTAATAAAAGTTTTTTTTTTCAAAGTAGAGATTCTATATATAATACATTTTTTCTAGTATAATGTCAATGTTTGGTTTTCTCTTTTAAATACCACTTAAGATTATACATGACAAAGCACTTATTAAGCAAACAGACTAGGAGATACTATGAGTCCCTATTTCTAAGTTTCTAAGAACACCAATTTGAATATTTAGGTTTGATTTGGATTGGTTGTATGTAAATAAAATCTTCATGATTTTTTGTTTAATTTCCTTACTACATTGTAAAGTTATAAAATCTAATTTAGCAAGAATAACAGTTTTGAGTACCTATTTGTAACAACAATCCACATGGTCATCGAGCCAATAACTTATATTTATATTGATCTCAAATCTAAAGTACGGTAAGTGCTTTTTCTTTTCTGTCAAATTTCTCAAATCACTGTGGATATGCCGAGAATCAAACCTGTCCTTCTTGTACTGAAGTTTGACATGCTGGCCACTAATCTAGCAAAACATTATCCGGAATACCTCTACTGTCCTGTTAAAATAAAACAACAGTATCAAATAGAAATTTGCTAAATTTATGTTTGTTAAGACGGAGCTATTGATAAACTGTAGAGTCGTACGACTTACCTCAGTCATCCGGTCGTTCCAGCCGCCGTGATCCTTCTGCATAACCTTCAGTGTTTCCACCTCCATGAGTACCTTGACTCTGTCGCCCACTTTGAACGTCAGGTGTCTGGGGGCAGTGTCTCCACTATCAGCTTGAGATGTGGAGACCTCCACCGGATGACCTAAAAATCCCATGTTTTATTGTTATCACTAACTCTTCAACTAGGCCTACATTCTTTACAAAACTATCATACCAACTGTCTCGATCTTTGACTACTTTCCTTTCGATAATCATAGAATAACTGAGTATTAATAGTAAAATACCTAATGTAACCATGTCTAATGAAGGGATAGCAGCTAGCTCATTTCAGCAAAAGTACATGTAGCTCATCAAACACATTAAAAAATGTCTTCTCCTGGAGGACTTTGTCAGGTGTCTTTTCAAGTGTCTAAGTCCCTCAGAGGACCTGTACTTCTTCTAAGATAAGCTAGTCTGCTATCCCTTCATTTTACTAATTAAAATTGTGGCCAACAGCCTTTCCAGCTTCCTCACCTTCCAACAGACTTTTTGTAAAAGATTACAATCCAATCATAAATATCTACAAGACAGATTAATACCAAAAAAATCAATTAACACTCGATTTAACTGGTGGAGTTGTATTATCAAGGATCTAGGCTTACATTTCCTGCAACAGCCTATACAAATGACTGCTTACTGTTTAAGATTAACATTAGGCCTACATGCCTACCTAAAACGGGAAGATGGTCTGGATAGTAGAAACCTCCGACACCCTCCTCCACATACTTGAGGTCCACCCGGCCGTTGTGTCCGATTCTGTACACGTTGTTGTTACCAGACGACCAGGTGATCTTGGCGACGGAGCGGCTGGTTTCGTTGTCCCACCCTTTGATGTCCACAACCCTCCCTGTATGTCCGGGGCCGCCGTCCTGATCAGCCCACTCCCAGTCTGTGCCTCGGATCACCTTCGCTCCGATGAAGATACCCTTACACTGGACTTTCTTGCTTCCTTTTCGAGCAACCATTTCGACTCTGTAAATGAAAATTTGTTGATCAGTTACAATACAATAGTGGTCAGTTTTAGGTCAATGTTTTGCTAGCCTAGTGGTTAGTGTCCCATACTTAGGTGCATGAGAGAAACATTCACAAAACATGTGGATCAGGACCACTTTCACTAAAAGCGTTCAAGTACCCCGTCCATCATCTCTTGTAAAAATGCCACAAGCATAACAGTGAGCTCATACTTTATAATTTTGTTTGTCAAAAACATAACCAAGAAGGCCTATACAAATTAAAAAAAGATGTAAATTGAGGATTTAACAGTGTAGGCCTAAGCAAAGCATGGTTTGCAATTAGCAGGTTACGGATTGCGCAACATACATTAGGCCCTATAACTTAGGTAGTTTTAAAGTTTCATTTAGAACTTGTGTAAATAATGTGAAAACTACTTGCCAAAGGCTAGGCCTAACTAACCTGAATCAGAATAAATCTCTAGAGTAAATCCCAGCATTAGTAGGCCAACTAAAAGGTAGCCTATCAATTCATAAGTTTTGTAAAACATAAATTACAGAAGTTGGTAAATTAGGTAACTTAGGTATGTTATTTTTAGAACCTATAGCCTACTTAACATTAAAACGATTAATTTCAGAGCAGTCTTACCCAATTGCATTGGCAGTCTCAAATCTTTGAAAGATATGGTTGAGGTCATGTTTGTCCATATGGTAACAAGGTCCACACAGGTCATAGTCATAACATCGAGTACATTTGTACCGAATGCCAGCGATTCCTTGAATTTTACATCCATCGCAGATAATACTAGCATGTTTAACACCTGTAAAAGCATCAATCAATCAAGTTTTTCAAACTAAGACTAAGTTATTATTTTATTTTCTAGTTGTAGTTTTTGTTATTTATCTTAAACAACAGATTACCATTTAAGATAATAGTTGTTAAGCGTAGCATCGTACGCTGGTTAACGCTAATAAGCTAAAAAAATTATAGTAAGATGGTAAGTTTACTTACCAGCTGGTGCATTATCAAACACCCTCAGGTCGTAAGCTCCTTTGTATCCAGCTCTGTAATTTGTTTTATCTCCACTATCCCATTGAACAAACACAGTTTGGGACACTTTAGATCCTGGTTTACCAACTTCTACAACTGTTCCAACATGACCTTCCCCTCTATCTTGATTGTCCCATGCCCAATCAGGTCCTCTAACAACTCTCAGGCCAACAACCAGCATTGTAATTAAATTAAATAGTTGTCTGATAAAGCCTCTTTAAGATCACCACAAAGCCATCAGTATTATGATAAAAAGTAATTGGATTTTATATTTTTATCATGATTTCTTTAATTTAGTCGAGTCTTTCCTCATATACTTTCCTGCAGGGAGAAAGTTATTGTTCATATACATAGCCATTGAAGTAAGACTACACAAATTAGCAAATAATGTACAAACTCTAGACAATATGAAACCATTAGTTTGTTAAATACATATCAAGTACTAAACCTACAAAGAAATATTATGTTTGTTATTTTAAATCTCGCGATATCAAAGAAACTTGCACAGCAATCGACGAGACGACGACGTTGTTTACAAAATTACAAGAAGATGATACCAAAATGACATCACTGAATCACGTCAGACAGAATGTTGGACAGACATATTACAGTCGGTCCAGTCTAGTTCTTCAGCAAGTTCAAGGATCTTGTACAGGACTCAAGACTCAACCATAGAAATAATAATCAATGTGAATGAATATTATCAATGATTGTAGAATGATAAATTATTCCAATATTCAATAATCAATGGCATTCCCTATACTAAAACGTGGGGCACATAGCTCGGGCCATTGCGGTAGCCCGTACACACCAGTCACCGGTCTACGGACGTGACCACGGCCGCCTTTAACTACAGGCCGCGGCCTGGTAGAATTGGCAACGTCGCAAGTGGTGTTGTTCAGTGACAGGCGTCCCATAAGATAACATGATAGACAGGTGACATCAGCTCATTAATTCGCACTTTATTGATTTAAATTTAAATTTATGAACATAAATTTATTAAAATATTGAAAATAAAACACTAATTGAAAACCGAAACAATATGAATTAAAATTCTATATCTGTACATTTTTGAGCGGAGTCAATATTGTCATAGTCCAGTAACCAATCTGTGGTCAACATTTACCTTCTGGAAGTGATCCACCTTGCAAACTCCGCAAACTTGAAGAGAAACAAAAGCCTTCACGCATACAGCATGAGGAACGCTCAGGACTTCAACCTGACAGTGCACCGCACAACGAGTTTTCAGCGAAAGCCCACATACGCCGGAGCCAAGCTGTACAATATCCTACCAATGGAAGTGAAAGAGGTCTGAAGAGAAGACGTTGCACAAGTGGCTGATTGAACGACCATTTTTTTCTGTAACAGAATTTTTGGACTGGCCCAATTTCCAAGTGTAAAACATGGACTCATTCGCTTTTGTACACATTTTTTGTATTTGTAAATATTGTAAATTGTTTATGACGCCATTTTCAATCTTGACGATTGCTTAATAAAGTATTTCTCTCTCTCTCTCTCTCTCTCTCTCTCTCTCTCTCTCTCTCTCTCTATTTGTAAATACACAAATACCATTAGCTGCTTCCAAACAAAACAGCTGTTACAACACCACATGCGACGTTGCCAGTTCCAAGGCCGCGGCCTGGAGTTTAAGGCGAACGGGCTACCACAATTGGCCCAGGTCGGTTTGGGACACCCTGCCCAGCCGGGCCACCATATTCGGCCCGGGCCGATTCACACACCTGGTAGGGACGGGCTCCACATAAGTGCCCGGGCGTACCTTATACGAAATTATTGATTTTGGTCGTTGATCGAAAGGTCTGTGGGTGGTAAAATTTGGAACATGTGGGACAAGAATGTAGAGCGGTGTGTGATTCTAAACGTAGCAATGTAACGAAAATGCCAGCGTAGCCGTCAGCTAGCCAAGGGGGGTCCTGGGGGTCTGGACCCCCCTTCCGGTCTTAAATATAATATTTTTTTGTTAAATTAAATGTAAAATTATATAATTATACTGTATTGACGTTGGGGTTGATAATTTTCAATGCCAAGAGAGCTAAAAAAGGCCGTTTTTGGGCATATATTTTTAAAAAAATGTCCCGGACCCCCTTTTACCTGGGGGCCCCCAGACTCCCCCCCCGGTCGTTCGACCCCCTCTATTTTGAAATCCTGGCTACGTTACTGCTAGCCTAGATGCTTATAAGAATGACTCGAGTACCACGCCCAAGGAAACTTACAGCAAAGTCAAATTGGTGGTAGGGGTATGATTATAATGAGTTCGTTTATAAAATGGGGATGAGTTAACTGTCAATGGAGTAATATTCAAATAAGGTGGGTGCGAGAGATGACGGGGTTGATTTCTCCCCGGAGGTATCTATAAGGAGTGGGTAGGGTACATGGCCCGGGCCATTGCGGTAGCCTGTGCACACCGGTCTACGGGCGTGACCCGGGCCAAACGGGCTGCCACAATAGGCCCGGGCCGGTTTGGAACACCCTGCCAAGCCGGGCCACAATATGCGGCCCGGGACGATTCAGACACCCGGGAGGGACGAGCTACCGATAAGTGCCCGGGCGTAGCTTAAACACCCGGTTGGGGAGGGTGGGAACAATTGGCCCGGGCAGTTTGGGTGACCTGGGTGGGACGGGCTTAGAATAAGTACCCGGGCATAGCTCCGACACCCGGCCGGGGCGGGTGGGGCACATGGCCAAGGCCATTGCGGTTGCCCGTACACACCGGTCTACGGGCGTGTCCCGGGCCCAACGGGCTACCACAATTGGCCCGGGTCGGTTTGGGACACACTGCACAGCCGGGCCACCAGCATAATCGGCCCGTGCCGATTCACACACCCAGAAGTGTCGGGGCTTCCATAAGTGCCCGAGTGTAGCTTAAACACCCGGTCGGGGAGGGTGGAGGCAAATGACCCGGGATGGTTTAAGGCACCCTGTTGGGACGGGCTTATTATAAGTACCCGGGCGTAGCTTAAACAGTTCTGTTCAATACTGTTCAATGAAATGGCGACCATACATATAGTAGGTATTTTAAGCCAAGTATGAATGGAGATGAGTGTAGGATGAGTGGCGTGATCTTATAGTCTTGTTAGTGACTAAGGCCGACATATTCCTTAGACACAGCTGTTAATTAATAGCCCATACAGCTAATGGCAACTAAGGGACCTACAGTTTATAGTGGAATCCGAACCACATTTTTCCTTGGTAAAAAGTCAACAAAACTATAAAAGAAAAATATAAAATTATGTATGTGTGTGTGTGTGTCCGTGAACGCGATAACTTCAGTAATTGTTGTTTAATTTTGATGAAATTTGGTTTGAAGGTGTAAGGCAGAATATACTTGAATGAATTTGTGAACCAGCATGATCAGATGATGGGAACCGGGTTTTACAGGGGGTTTTATGGGGTAAAAAATTTTTTTTCTCACTTTTGGCCATCAAAACACAAAATTTCCCAATTTCTTTCTAGAACATTTTAAAGAGGTTAATGAGTCAAATAATTTAGTATATTGAAGTGTTGTGCAGTTATTGATTACGGAGAAAATTCAAACAAATTTTAAATTTGAAATTCCCCATGTAATTCTTATGGAGAATATTGTAAAATGTTGTAGGTTGCTTGTTTTTGTATATATTTGATACAACTTGGCAAATTTATTTATTTTATACTAAACTATTAATATTTTACAAAAGAACACACTTTGTTAGCCTCACTTTAGTAGAAATTCTCGGTACTCGTTTAACCTAATGTTATTTAAATAGATTTAATTGTAGGCTATATCAATTTAGGCAAATGGAAATTCACTTAGTCGGCAGGATTGCTGCGGCGGGGATATTTTATGGGGTGAGCCAGACAATCGTTGAAGGTGATTGTTGTCAGAGCTCTTGCAGGATCAATGTCTTCGGTCGTGGGTGTGTGTCCCCATAACAAAACACCATAGCTCACATGGCAAAATGAAACATTGCGTCATACACCCTCAATATTTCTCTGTGGAGTGGATATCTAGATGCCTAAGGATTAGAGCATACCCTTATGATAATTTACTGACTTCAAAGGCATTCTAGGGGTTTAATTATTGTATACAGTACTGTATTATCTATTAGTAAAGTTTTTCTTTGGACAAATTATTACAAACCAATGCATGTATAAAAGCAAACAGGCATTTTTGTACAAAATGTACCGTATCACAATACAAAAGCAAAATAAATTTAAGATTAGATTAAAGTATGACACAAAAGCTTTCCAAGATGTAATGAAACATTTTTTCTAAGTTTAGAGTAAAATCTTTAGACGGCACACCATTGTTGTCAACAATTAAAAGAAACAAAATTGTACCCCGCTGCAACAACTCTGCAGACTGAGCTCATTTCCAATTGCCTGATTTGATTTTCACTAAAATATTCCATTAAACATGTCAGATTTGTTTCTTTTAGCGAATTTCCCATATAGGGAATAAGCTATTACCGTAGTGGTAGTACTCATGGTAAGACCTGGACCCGAGACCAATTTACTTTTTCATTCGGGGGATTTATAGGGTAAAAATGGGTTTTTTCAATTTTTTACAATAAAACCCCAAAATTTCACAATTTCTTTCCTAACCATTTTGTAAAACTTAAAAAAAAATTAGTATAGGCCTATTGAAGCGTGATTTTGCGCCTAATGGTTGCGGAGAAGATTACAAAAAATTGTAAATTTAAAATTCCCATGTTATTCTTATGGAGAATAAGTCAACTGTTGTAGTTTGCTTGTTTACAAACATATTTTGATCAAATTTGGAAAATACATTCATTTCTTACTAAACTATTAACATTTTACAACAAAAAACATCTTTTTTACCCTCCCTGTTGCAGCAAACCTATATACCTACTCGTTAAACTAATTATATTTAAATAGGGAATAAATGTGATATTTTTAAGGAGACATTTTAGTGTAAACCCAATCAGGCAAAAGGAAATTTGCTTAGTCTGCAGGTTTGCTGCGGCTTAATAAAATATGTATGCTGCGGGGAAAATAAAGAAAAATAAAGTAATGGTCTTGGGTCGGTCTTACCAAGACTCACGGTAATTGTTGATATAGTATAAGCTCATTCATCTCAACATATCATGTACAGTAAATCATGTTACTCTATGGTTTTCTTCTTACTGAAATTAGTAGCTTAGCTCTTCCTTCTTTTCATGGCCTCTGTCTAAGTAAGATGTTGTACAATTGTGAATTATGTAATTTAATTTAATTTCATTCAAATAAATAACTTACGTTTAATTTGTGTGTTTTATTAAAACACCAGTCAAGAGTAATAGCTTATTCCCAATAGACCTGTTGGAAATTCGGTAAAATTCCCTAAAATCTAAATTTACTGAGATAAATAATACATACTTACCATTCAAAATATTTAGCAGGTAGTTTTTAAAACAACTTCAGTAACAAGTTTTTTCAATTTAACTTGATTTTTTAGAGATTCATCCCTCTAAAAATCTTAGACAAGTAAGTTAACAGGTATTTAAAACCATTTTTAGTTTTATTGAGTCCAAAAATTCTCTTAACATCAAATAAGTGTCCATAACTGTACGGTATATGTAGGCTAATGAGGGTTTTATTAGAATTGTTCTTTAACTGAGACGAATCATGCATATATTTACGGTACGGTACTTAGAAAATATATATTGTTCCTAATGCCCGATAAGAAATGTAAAAGAAATTCTAGAGGCGAGCTTTGATTTGTTATTTTACTTTAGGCTTGGAGAAAGGTACATTTCACATGAAAGCAATACTTATTTTATAAAAATTTACTAAAATAAATATTTTAACAAGAATAAGTTAGGATACAATATTTACAGTTCTTATTGGCAATCCACCAGTTACCGTACTAGTTACGGAACATTCAACTAACCTGGAGCCTAGGAACTTCAATACAATTTGCAGCATCAGCATATTTCAAAGCAGATGAGGCTAAACTTTCTTCTGTCAACAGAAAATCATTTAGCTCAAATCCATCAACATCCAAGTAGTGGTGAACATGAGCTCTCCTTCTATAAAGAAGATTGAAATGTTTAAGAGAATCGGAGAAAAGTCGGGTCATGTTAGATGAGTTGGCCAAACATAAAATACCTCTTTTTTGACTCACGGGAGGAATGGAACAAAGACCGGTTTTAATCCCTGATAGGCTCCAACCAGCAAATTCTACTTTTGAGCTGAACTTTTTCACGTAATCCCTTAGCACAGGGAGAGAAACATCCCCTCGACAAAGGAGGGCGGCACTAAATATTTTTCCTCCGAGTGCATTCACTCTCATCAACTGATCTTCTCTGGAACAAATTTCTTGAATAAGATCACACTTTTTATTTTGGAAGGCTAGGTCCCGAGATGGATATAGTTGAAGAGGACTAAGACTAGAACTGAAGTAATGTAATCCTGGCTGTGGCACTAACGAACTAAGGTCACTTATATCACAGTTCAAAGAGCCCGAAAATCTTGAACCGCTAGTTAGATTTAGAAGCATGTTAACAATGATTTTATTTGCATCCTCAAAAGGCTTCACTCCTCGATTAAAACTATGTCTATTGCAAATATCTATAAGTGCTTTATTGTCTATTGGGAGTACAATCGAAGCGTGCTCAGATAATATCCGAAGGGAGTGGCCAATGTTATAGGGGCTTGTAACAACGTCGTTGTACTGACCTGGATGAACACAAGTAACAACCCTGTCAATACGGGGAAACTGATCTTCAAGAAGGCATACTATTGCTGTTCCCAGACCGGATCCTGTTCCACCTCCTAAAGAAAGCATGAAAAAGAAGCCGGCTAAAGAATCACATTGTTCAGTTATACTGTGAAACATGTCAGCCAAAGTGTCTTTATAGCATTTGAAATGACTGTAGTGTCCGACAGCCCAATTATTTCCAGATCCAGGATTATCAGTAAGATGATATTTCTTATCAAACAAGTAATGAATTGATCCATGTTGAAATCTCTCAACTACTTTCTCTTCCATGTCTATAAACAGGGCTCTTGCAGTAATTTTTGATTGTTTTAAATCCATGAATGTAGTACATTTTGGAGGCAATCCTTGAGGGCAATTAAAAAAACTTTTAAATGATTTATCGAGTTTTCTAGACTGTCCAATATCTAACACTGATGATTTCTGAAGAATTCCATACTCTTCTAAAACAGAAGGCCAAAAAACACTTCCAATTTGATTTCCGCACTGTCCAACTTGAACTATTATATACTCACCCATTGAACTCAAAGGTTTGCTTCTAACATCAGTAATAAGTAGTTGAACTGTCCATGAACTAGTACAATTTCACATTTCATAAGCTTTTATGTCCTGTTATTCATATTGATCACCAACCAACCTCATGCATGCATAGTATAATGTTTATACAGTTTACAAACTCTTCCCTCTTTAGATATACTTATACAAACGGTTGAATCCTGGATTTACCAAAATTTATAGCTATTTTAGTGCTAATTATTACACTGGGCCTAAATTATTAGTTAGAATGATCAATCCATCTATGTGTTTACTAAAATCTTCACCACTAAACGACTAAACTGGCAAGAAAACAATTGTTTTGCAGACATCCAGACAAACGCAGACGACGCGCCAAAACTCAGCTGTTAAATTGTAAACGTATTCTCGTCTCTCAAAGAGTAGCGGTAAAACAACTGGTGAACTTACTTATGAAAGGCAAATATTATATAAAGTTATATATTTGTATTTTATCATTAATGTGTGTACTATTTATTGCTAATACATATCATTGTAATTTTTCCACTTTTAAAATTTTAGTTGTGGTACATCGGTACATCAAATTCTAATGTATTCTTTTCTAACCAACATGGTTTTTTATCTATGATTGATATCATTGGACTGTAGCTTTGATTATACAATACCCTCTATCGACGGAGTTGTATAATCAATAAAAGTATGCTATATTGATCGTATGTAAAGAATGTTTGTAAAATCACCTGACGGATATGCATCACGCTACATTCTCTTTGTCATCTGCCTCCAGTGTAGGCTGCACAATTTGTTTTTCAGGATTAATTTTGCCAACAGTGTCATTTAGAGGCTTCTGATTGACTATAACGAAGGTTTAGTAATTGAAAAATTATTTTTGTTCATAGAATAAAATTATAAATACCTCAAATTCAATTTATATATATATTTTTTTTAATTAAACCGTCATAACCTAACCTAACCAACCAAACGTGCTGACAATGAAAAAATCTAATGAAGGTTTATTAATCGAAAAAATAGTTCTGTTCATAAAATAAAATTATAAATGCCTCAAATCCTATTTTACAATTGTTTTATTCTAAAATTAAACTATCATAACCTAACCAAACTAACCAGACTTGCTTATAATGAAAAATCAAATGAAGGTTTAACCGAAAAAAAAAATATGTTCATAAAATTAAACTATAAATGGGTCAAATTCAATTTCGTAATGTTTTAATTATAAAATTAAACCGTCATAACCTAACCAAACCAACCAAACTTGTTGATAATGAAAAAAATCCAATACAAAAAAATAGTGCTACGGGTGGGGTTCGAACCCGGGTCATTCGGATCATCAGCCCAGCACTCTATCCACTACACCACCGAGGCCGATGTCATCAACCGTATCGTCGTGGTAATGATGTTCCCTCAACCAATCAGAAGCCTCAAAATAATACTGTAGGCAACACTAATCCTGAAATAAAAATTCAGCGTGTAGGCTATAGCCAATGACTAATTTGAATACTGAATACTTAAACAAAACATCCCCATTAAAAATCTAAAGCCTTTTAGCGGATTTGGATTCCCTATATGTGAAACTACCTAGCTCTGTGCTATTCTTTAGTTAATACAATGCATAGTTATACCCCCACCACAGCAAACCTGCAGACTAAGCGAATTTCCATTCGCCTGATTGGATACTCTAAAATGTCTCCTTAAATCAAATCAAATCAATTATATAGCCAGAATTTCAACAAAACAAGTTGCATTAGCTAAGTCATATTGTTTTTTAAACATGCCTTTCATAGGTCTACAAATATATACAGGGATTTACAAAATGGCTTACATTATACTTATATGATATCAGCAGAGACTTATAAATCAATATTTACAATCGTATGAATTTTAAAAATATCACATTTTTATTCCTTATTTAAATGGCATTAGTTTAACGAGTATTTAAGTTTGCTGCAACAGGGAGGGTAAAAAGGCATTTTTTGTAAAATGTTAATAGTTCAGTATTGAAATGAATGCATTTTCCCAATTGATCAAAATTATGCTCATAAACAAGCAAACTACAACAGTTTACAATTTTCTTCATAAGAATAACATGGGAATTTTAAATTTACAATGTTTTGAATTTTCTCCATAGTCATATTATAGGCGCATAATAACACTTCAATATTCTAAATTATTTCTCTTTTTTAAGTTCTAGAAAATTGTTTAGAAAGAAGTTGCTAAATTTTATGTTTTTATTTTTTTTTTTATGAGAAACCCAAATTTAACCCCATAAACCCCTGTTCTCATTGATTGATTGATTGTAAGAGGGTGGACTCATGGTCCTAGCACGTCAACCGAAGCTTATTGTACATCCCACTTGCCACTAACTGGGTAAGCCTATGCCTGTGTTACTTTACTCCTGCACCTTGACTAGGTGCAGGAGCTTTTGCCCAATGTTAGAGTCTGGTTCATCACCTGGCTGCTTTAGACCATAGCCCTTCTCCTAGCCCGTAGGTTAGGGTTCACTTACTCTACGAATCATTGACACAATGAGCCTCCAAATATGTAATTCTTAAAACACATGGCTCACTTACTCTACAAATCATAGTCTATACGAGCTTCGTAAATAATATTGAAGGTTCACTTGCACTACAGGCTCGTATACTATACGAGCCGATCAAAAATATCAAATAAATGAAGAGGGTTCACTTACTCTACAGATCATAGTGCCTATGAGCCAAGCGTATGAATTCTTGAATAATTCAGGAATAAGCTCGTATAGTATACGAGCCAAAATACTGAATTTAAATAAATTACAGGAGTAGGCTCGTATACTATACGAGCCTATTTCATGATAACTATTACACAAATAGAAGACGGCTCACTTACTCTACAGTTCATTGGCACAATGATCTGTAGAGTAAGTGAACCCTCTACAAATATTAGAAGGCTCACTTACTCTACGGTTCATTTAGCTACTCGTCGCGCGGTTTGCAGCGCATCGTTGCAGGCGTGTATGGTAAACCAATACCGCAGTTCTGCCGTTCTGCCTTACTTCTGCCGTTTACTAGTCTTGCAGCGTGAAAGAGAGCTTGTTATGTTAATGCATTGTTGAATTTTTAACTTGTGTACTCGTTGCTAGAAATCAAGCAATTATCAAGTACCGGTATTACAGGAGCTATTTTAGGAGTTATTACAGACTTAATTTTCAATTAATTAAAAAGACTCACGTAAAAGCTTATGCAACTAATGGAATTACTTACTGTGTTATGAACATTTCTATATAATTAAAGTTGTAAATATTTTTAAATTGTTTAGAAGATTGCCTTTTTAGTGTTTTCTACAAACGTGTCTCAACTTTGTAACGTTATTTCCAAGATCAATTATCTTCTATTTAGTGGAATTGGCCTTAAGAGGAGACCCAAAATAAAAATTCATCATTGTTACAAAAGTCATGGTTTATTTAAAATAAAACAGTTTCTTCTAAACACTTTCAAAACCAAACCCAAAATCAAACTGAAATTTATTTACTTCCATTAGTTTTCTTTAAATATAAAAAATCAACAAATTTAAAACATTCGGCTAATATTTTTTATGGGACATTTTAAAACCATTAATCACTGGTACACACTTGAGCCCTGTGAACAAACAAACCCGTTCCTAGCTTATCTGTCTACAATACAAATACATATTTCTTTAATGTTTCAAACTTCTTTAAATTGAAAAGCTAAACAATTGAATTAAAATCCTTCGAAATTAAATTAGGTTACATTAATTTCTTCCTGAATGAAATAAAATTTACAATTGCTAAACTTTTCTAGAAACATTAAAAACTTTACTTTAATAAGCATTTATTATTTTTAGATCCAAATTTAACTCTATTAAATAAATTCTAAAAGAATAAAAAAGGTGCATTTTATATTTACATCTTTTACTAATTGAAAGAAAAGTTAAATATCTAATAAGAAAACATCTATGGTCTTTCTTGTTATTACAATAATTAGCAGAGAGGGAGGGATAAAAGTGAATGAATTAAAATAACATAAAAAAATAAAATAAACTTACTACTCATTGAGTAGGCTGCAGAAAATTCACCCCAGGTCTGGACACTGTACATCTACACTCTTGAACTAACAACCCCACATGGAAGCAGCTCCCTTATATAAGATATCTCAGTTCTGGAACCTTCTACCCCTACTCTGGCCAGCACATGCACTGGACCAGGTGATAAGGAAGCTTCCAGAGCTTTCTTATCAAGAAGTCTTTCCACTGCAGACTACTCTTGACTATTGTAAATGTAAATCTTTAATTTCAAATCATTACAACAAAAAATAAAATAAAAATTATTTTCTCAAATTTCTATATGAAACTAAACCATGTTACAACTTAAACACATAGCCGCAATAATGTTAATGTGCATGAGCATTTTCGCCAATGATAATGTACCAATGTCGACCGTACCAATGTCTAAACTTTACTTTCAAATGGATTTGTTGTTAAATTTTTTTATATTTATACATCATACATAATTTAAATGTTTTTACGTGACAAAATAACGAAATATAACAAGCTAGATTAAATACAATATAATTTAGGCTTGAGCTAATGGAAAACTGTAGTTTTCGCATACTTGTCTTAACTTACAGATTCAATTACATCCTTTGTTTACCAAACAAGATATTTACATTTATTGAAAATTCAATTATTCAAAAATTATTAATTCAAATGTTGAGCAAGAAATTTTGGAATTCCTCGATTCTCCAAATCAACTTGATTTACCAATAAAATTGTTCACACCATCTGAAGTAGGTAGCTAAAGTGATAAAAGACGATTTAAACGGTAAAAAAGCCCCCGGTTATGATCTGATAACAGGTAAAGTGTTGAAAGAGCTTCCTAGAAAAGGAACAGTTTTCCTTACAGTACTTTTCAATGCAGTTTTACGCCTTGAATACTTCCCAATACAGTGGAAGGTTTCACAAATTGTTGTTATTCCGAAACCTGGTAAACCTTTAAATCAAGCATCCTCGTATCGGCCTATATCTCTTCTTCCTGTGGTTTTTAAAGTTTTTGAAAAACTTTTCTTAAAACGACTCCAAATTATAATTGATGAAAAAGAATTGTTGCCTTCCCATCAGTTTGGGTTCCGCCGAAGGCATTCCACCATTGAGCAAGTGCATAGAATAGTGAATGTAATCAAGGAAGATCTTGAAAATAAACGTTTTTGTTCATCTGCTTTTTTGGACGTAGCCCAGGCGTTTGATAAAGTCTGGCACACAGGATTATTGTTCAAAATTAAAACTTTGCTGCCCCATACATACTATGGAGTGTTGAAATCGTATTTGTCCAAACGCTTTTTTCAAATTAAATATCAAGATATAGTTACAGATGTGCATGAAATTGAATCAGGTGTACCACAAGGCAGTGTTCTTGGACCTATTTTGTATATTTTGTTCACTTATGACCTTCCAAGTACTCAGGGTATTACGGTTGCAACATTTGCAGACGACACTGCTTTTTTATCATCAAATCAGGATCCTATTCTGGCATCATCAAACCTTCAGGCTGCATTAGACGATTTGTCTCAGTGGCTACAGAATTGGAAAATTAAAGTAAATGAAACAAAATCCGTTCAAGTTACATTTACTATGTCTACAAGAACTTGTCCCCCAGTAACATTGAATAATGTCATGCTTCCACAATCCAACGAAGTTAAGTACCTTGGTATGCATCTCGACAGACGGCTTACATGGCATTCACACATTTGGAACAAACGACTTCATTTAAATTTAAAAACAAACAAACTAAATTGGCTCATTGGTCGAAATTCAAAATTATCTGTTGAAAATAAATTACTTTTATACAAAATTATATTGAAACCTATTTGGACCTACGGTATCCAACTCTGGGGAACCACTTCCAACTCAAACATAGAAATAGTTCAAAGGTTTCAATCGAAAACATTGAGAAACATTGAGAAACATTTTACAAGCACCTTGGTTTGTCACAAATAAAGTAATTCATCAAGATACAAAATTACCCTATGTTAAAGAAGAAATAAAGAAACGAAGTGAAAAATACCAAAGAAAATTAGAAACCCATCCAAATTTCCTGGCAGTCAACCTCCTCGACAATAGTGAAGCTACATAATATAGGCTCAAAAGAGTTAATCCAATAGACCTTCCAAATCGTTTTTAGTTAAACTTTTTAAAAGTTTTTTTTATGTTAGTGCACTTGATGGAGTGTAACTAACCCATGTTAAGATGGTTATAAAATTTACTTATTATTCTAGTATTGAATAGATTGTAAATAAATACTTGTTAAAAAAAAAAAATTTATTGAAAAAATAACACTTAGACAGATCAATAATTGTAAATTACGATGACAACTGCATTTACATAACAATCATTATACAAAGAAGTATGTTTTTGTGACAAAGAGGTCAAATAGAAATTTCTTTTAGAACTATATAATTTATAAAGACCGGCCTTTTACAGTAATATGGTTTACAGTACTTATTAATTGCGCAGTTGTTAAATGCCCTTATAAACATATGAAAATTAAAAATTTAAATTAATAAATCATTTTCTTTACAAACTCATGAACAATACAATACGTTCGCTGACCCCTCATAGAAATGAAAAGTAAAGATGATCGCAAGATCTCAAGTTCAAGTCACGTTCTCATGGGCAAAGACCTGGCTGAGAACAAGCCAGGCATAGATTGAATTTCGATTTTAATGAATAAAGTGTAAAAAAAAATGGCCTGATCTGTAGTTTTGCAAAGTGTTTTTAAATTTTTGAAATCTTTATTAGTTTGGGCAGGATTATTCATCAAAGTTAGGTTTTCTCCCATAAGATTAACATGGAGGAATCTAAATATTTAATTGGAAACTTTGTGTCCACTAATTCGAGAGAACGGCTGGGCGTAGAAACTTGGTAGAGGTGTCCAAATAAAGGTTTTGGTCTGTAGATGAGTTATCAAAAGAAAAACTAAGTAAATTCCCTTAGGGCTCTGCCCCAGAAGCCTTTAAAGATCCCTCCACAGATTTGTTTACATTTTGGTCATGTGGATAATACTTTTTAATGAAACAGCTGTTAATTTTTAAACTGTATTTTAAACAACACACATTTATTAGG
Source organism: Macrosteles quadrilineatus (assembly GCF_028750875.1). Lineage (NCBI taxonomy): Eukaryota > Metazoa > Arthropoda > Insecta > Hemiptera > Cicadellidae > Macrosteles > Macrosteles quadrilineatus. The sequence continues at coordinate 78,811,608 of NW_026542597.1, forward strand.
AGTTACTGAACTGTCCAAAAGAAGTATTTGCAATGTTATTTTCTGTTTGTAATCTATTATATTATTAAAGTGATACAATCAAATTTTATGTAAACGGTTAAGGTCATTTACCAAATGAAAATATAGGCATATGGCACATCAAAATGAAGCTTAGAGTGTGTAGATTTGCCGAAAAGTATTGAAATGGACGAATTCCCTGAGGGGGCTGCCCCACAGGCTGATTTCCAAAGGGCTACGCCTGGCATGCTTTCAATGTTTAAATGATTTAATTTAATTTAGTTAATGAAACAGCTGGTCTGTACAATGAACTGGTGTTTGTTTATTTACTCGAAAAAGACGTTGGTGTTGTGAATGTAGATTGAGGATGGTTAGTGAGGTTGTATACGTTTTGTAAAGTATTGCTCAAAGTTTCATTTTTTAATTTAAGAGTAAGCTACATGTCAAGAGGCTTGACTAAAATTGAAGGATTATGGTTAAACATGTTATTCATGAAGGGTATTGCTAAAGTATGCTAAGGTATGTTGCCATATTCTTAGGGATCTATTAACATCAAAAGTAGGGGTTTGAAAGTAAGTAGGTTTACGCTGTTTGCGCTTTTAAATCAGTTTATATTTTCAAACTAAATCATAGAGTTGCTGTATTTTAAAACACACATCAGCACCACTTTAATAGCTCTCTAGGTCACATTTTCTTCCCGTTGCAAAGCACGGGTATAGCAGCTGGTAGCTATTTACTTTACAAGTGTAGTAAGAGCGTTTTTACATCACGCAGGTGAAGGTTGTGCAACGAGCGGAAGCGAGTTGCATAATTTACCTAAGTGATGTATAAACACGCTAACGTACAAGATTTTACCTGACCCGACAATATACAGGAGGTTACGAACAATATTAATCATTATCCATTTCACTCATCTTCTAACAGTAACGTTCATTTACAAACAAAAGCTAGGTTAGGAAAATTCTTCAAAACATAACAATAAAATTCAAGAGCACAGCTGATTTCTAGCGTTGAACGTCGTTGGCTCCATAGATGTATATTTTTTAAGTTAATCACTAAATGTTATTTAAATGGGTTTCATTACATCACCGAGTGAGTTTTTGATACTTTACATCACTCGAGAAGTAAGGAAGTTGTATACATCACGCTTGGGATAGGGAAGTTTAACATGGCGGGTTAGGTAAAATTAATTTTCTTCTGTATCATGTCATGTTTTTCAATATAACGTTTCATTACGAAATCAGTTAAAAATCCTTTTATCACAGTAACTCTTTCAATCATTTCTTATTGAACTATCTTATATCTATTGTACGGGTTGCTGTCTGCCTTTTTCACCACTTTTGTCTATATTTTATCATATTATCTTTGACTATCAATGATATTATTCTAGACAGATCATCATAGGTTCATGAAATTATTGTCATACATGTTTTCAAACGTTGGACAAATCTTCGATTGTGTTATACAATACACAATAATACAAGTGCAAAAGGACACGTTGCCCATATGAGCCGTGTCCATATTTTGTTAAATTAATAATAGTTTAGAGCAACTGGATAAAACATTTTACAATATTTATGTAGAAATATGTGTATGATTTAGAAAGTCATTAAGCTGGAAAACTTCAATTTACTGCAGACTTTTCAGAGAGGTTACTTTGATTTATCCATTCAACACAGAAACCTTGCCTAAAATGGTATACCTATCTTGAATTATTTGCAGTGGCCTATATTACGGACCGTGGCCCACTGGGTTGGTAACAAAATTGAAAATAACACGACATTTTGGCTGTAAACAATAGCATAAAGAGTAAGTACTATTTAAGCAGCTACTGTCGTGACGTAAAGGTCATATTCCTTTTAATTTAGATCACATCATCCTTTATAAGATACGTTGATTAACAATGCATGCAAACGTCGATATTAACGTAACAGCCAATTTACAGTACTTATTTTTATTTTTGGAAATGCTAAATTGCTATGTTATTTGCATTATTTCTTGCCAATGAAGCTGCGCAACCATTTAAACAAGGAGGTCCCTAAAAGTTCAAGAATAAAAGCCAACTCCACTTCAAGTACATTCCACTACACCTAACATTCTGTAGAGAGATTATATTGACAACTTTATGAAAATGATAAGGCTGAGACAGCTAACTGCCATCTCCCATGTCACGCAATTCCAGCTTTAACAGTAACCCCACAACCAATTTTTCAAAACTATGCTGGAGGGTTATTTGTTGAACAGAAGTACGATAAGAACTGACGCGTTGTGACGAAGGAAAACTCCCTTTGAAGTTTCAGGCATTTGACATGTCTCACATATCTAAGTTTTCGACCAATCTAGTGTAAACTAACTTTTTTTACTTCATTAATACTATCAATCCTTATTGCCTTGATATTTAATCGGATATCTTCTAATCTGCAGTACAGCAATCATTTGCAAATTGCATTTCCATCCCGTAATCATTTTCATCTTGATTTGTATTAATTTATGTTATCACTTTAATTGTTATTTTACTGTATTATTGGCCTAACCTACGTGAAAAAGTGTACTTCATCTATCTATAATATTAAAACGAAACAGTGTTTTTTTTTACGATTCTGAATCAACCACTCTACGGATTTTCATGATTTTTGTGTTGAAAGAAATATTATTTTGAGAACTAGGGAATGTCGAAGCCATAATTTTAGTTTAGGATCCCAGTTTTTTATAAATTAAGTTTTAATTTTTAAAAAGTCTAGCAGCCGACGCTAAGATTCTAAACTAGCTTTTGGCATAAAATAATTTTCTTAACATAACAGCTGTAAACATTCAGCTTTTGTGTCACAAATTCAGCATTTGGATAAAAATATAAAGACATACTTAGGGTTGACTTATTTATACTATGTGTAATGCTTATCATTGAAACGTTCAATTCTTCTGTAAGAGGATGACGGATTAAGTAAATTACACATAGTAAAATACTAGGATGTTCAAATTATTTTTTAAAGCAATCTTTGTAGTCTTCGATTTGTTTTGGGGCAATATAATTTGTTTTAACTAACAGCTGGTAAAATATAAACTATGGAACTATGAAGTTATTTTATTTACTCTTATTTTGTCATTGATTGTAGGAAACTAGGGGAAACCCGTCGAAATCGACGGTTACTTTCAAGGCTTACGTTAATTCATCTAACTGCGATGAATTGGGTGAAATATACATATTTTAAACATTTAACATTGTTCAAAGAGTAATAAGTGTAAAAAAATAACAATATTGCGTTAGTTGCCAAATTTGGTTGTTCATTCAATGATTAAAATATTTCCTATCCTGTACGTCATCGGAGTTATTATTAGTATGTTATATGGTATCTCTTCCTTTGGTAGAACCTTTTAATAGTATTTAAATCGTATTGGTGGATCTTATAGTTAAACACTTCGGCGACTTCATCAGTGTTTGAGAAAAAATATATGTTTGTTGAGAAGACACGTTCTAACTTCAAAGGGAGTTATATCCGTTACAGTGTAAGTTTGATTTTCCTTCGTCACGTCGCGTCAGCTCATATCGTACTTCTGTGCCAATGAATAAACCCTCTAGCATAGTTTTGAGAAATTGACTATGGGGTTACTGATAAAGCTGGAATTCCTTGACATGGGGGATGTCAGTTAGTTGTCTCGGCCTTATCAATAACATAAAGTTGTCAATATAATCTCTCTACGGAATGTTAGGTGTAGTGGAATACATGAAGTAAAGTTGGCTTTTATTCTTGAACTGTTAGGGACCTCCTAGTTCATATTATGATCTTGGCGGCTTCATTGGCGATAAATAATGCAAATGACATAGCAGCAATGGAACATTTCCAAAAAGCAAAAATACTGTAAAATGGCTGTTACGTATATATTGAAGTTTACATATTGTTAATCAACGTATATGATAAATACTTTAATCCTTTAATACGTTTTTTTTATGACGACAATTCATAGTAGGTAAGCCAAGTGAATGGAAGAATGTATGAAGAAAGTATGAATGGAGATGAGTGTAGGATGAGTGGCACGATCTTGAAGTCTTGTTAGTGACTAAGGCCGACATTCCTTGGATACAGCTGTTAATTAATAGCCCATACAGCGAATGGCAACCAAGGGACCTACAGTTTATAGTTGAATTGGAACCAATTTTTTTTTGCATTGGTATTTATGAATATTGGTATAATTATCAGGATAGCACTGCGGGTAGTCGTAGTACTCACTCGTGCGGACGTTAATTTATTATTATTATTATTATTATTTGTTGTCATGAGAGCCGAAGCCCCCTGACTGCTTACCCGGTACCTATCCTCCAGGACATACCCGGGCCCCATGATGTAGGCCGAAGCTTACGCATCAACCTTTAGCACATCATGGGCGGATGACTTAAGGTCATCAGGCTCGCCGGCTGCCGAAGCAGACCCTTCGGAAAGAGGGTTGCCCCTCAATCCTAACCAGGGATTCCGGCTGCTTGTTTAAGCGTCACTCCACCTGGGTTCCACTAGGTCGGAACCTAGAGGTCCATAGTAGAGCGCCCCGACGCATTTAGTGCAAGCAACACTCGGGACCTATCTCATCCCTGACAGGCAGAACCCGCCATCAATAGCCAGGAGGAAGGGGACCATCAGCACGCTGACGGGGGGAACCCCAACCTCCCATTTACACCGCTGCCCGATCGAGGCCTGACCCATTGCTGGGAACCAGAGATATCCAGAGCGATAGATCCCCAGATACCCCTGGCGGGCTCGGACCCAGCACCCGATCTACTTCGTTTGCCCGTCAGACCCAACATCACTGCCAGGCCATCAGGGTTTCCCAAAAGGAGGCAGGTATAGAAGTGGGGTGGTGTGGGACGTTAATCCACACCAGGGAGTATCGCATCCACAGTGCATTCCTATAAATATCCACAATTCGTGACCTCCTAGTAGTTGGATTACAGGACGACGCCACCCGTCCCAGTCAAAGGATTATGTGATCTAGTTTAAAAGGAATATGACATTTCTGTCATGACAGTAGCTGCTTAAATTGTATTTTCTCTTTGTACCATATTTTACAGCCAAAATGTTGTGTTATTTTCAATAATGTTACAAATTCAGTGCGCCAAAGTCCGTAATATAGGCAGGTGCAAATAATTTGTCAAGATAGGTACCATTTTAGGCAACGTTTCTAAGTTTGGATTCTATTAGACTCAATAAGAGCAGACATTTCTACATAAATATTTGATATTTTGTAGAATAATATGATAAAATGTAGGCAAAAGTGGCGAAAAATGCACACACCAACCCGTACAATAGATATAAGATAGTTCAATAAGAAATAATTTAAGAATTACTGTGATAAAAGGATTTTCCACTGATTTCGTAATGGAACGTTATATTGCAAAACATGGCATGATAAAGAAGAAAATCAATTTTAAAATCAGAAAATAACATTACAAATACTTATTTGGTAGAATTCAACTCCCAATAAATATGTGTTGTTTGAAATACAATTTAAAAATGAACAGCTGTTTCATTAAAAAGTATTATTCTCGTGGCCAAAATGTAAACAACTCTGTGGAGGGATCTTTTAAGGCTTCTGGGACAGAGTCCTAAGGGATTTTGCTTAGTTTTTATTTTTTTAACTCATCTACAGACCAAGACCTTTCTTTCGACACCTCTACCAAGTTTCTACGCCCAACCGTTCTCTCAAATTAGTGGGGACAAAGTTTCCAATCAAATATTTAGATTCCCCCATGTTAATCTTATGGGAGAAACTCCAACTTTGATGGCCTGTGGGGCAAAGCCCGAGGATTTTTACTACATGAATTGGTGAAAGGGGGCGTCTACACAAATAATACTTTATTTTGACACGTCGTTTGTAAAAATCCGTCCATTATTAACGGAGGAGTAGTGTTTTCTAAAAATCGCCTTCACGTATTATATATAAGGATAAGTAAGATTAGTAGAGATAATTAGACCACAGTTTAAAATAGTTTACAACAAAATTAATTAAACCACAGTACAAATCGAGGCTCGGTACACGAGTCTTAATAAAAAAGGATAAAATGCAAATTATTTTACTGCTCCACTTTTCAAGGAAAGAATAGAAAAATAACAAAGTTTACATGTTTTCATTCTTCATGGTAGCTTTTTGTTTACAATTAATGTTTGTCTGCTTTAACGTTGTTTGGATTAGGCCCGGAAATATTGATGTCATAAAAAGAAGATCAAGAATAATCAGGAATCACGATTTTAAATTACCACCACTACCTCAGCCGGGTTTTATACAAAGATAAACAGATGGATGACATAGATTGAACACAACGTCAACATTGACCAAGGATACTGCAATTAGACAAACCATCCTTTTATGAAATCGTGTTCAGTTGTGGTTACGTTTCGTTTGGGGGTGCCTACATCAGCGCCCCCAAACGTGAAAATATCACTTTTATTTCAACTATGAATATATTGTAGTTTAAATTAACTATAATATGGGAAATTACGATGGACATTTATTCAATGAGGGTGGTTAATTATCAAGGCTAGAACTGATAACGGTATGGATAATAAACATTGACAATTACGTCATTAGCTTTACTAGGGTGTTTACTTTTTATATTCCTGCTACGTGCTATGTGACCAGTTCTTTTTTTTCAAATGAATGTTATTTGAACCAAACAGCTGTTTCAAAACAAACTGTTATTGTTTTTACTTTTCTTTGTTTACACTTATTTATTTAGCAATTAATGCAGTGAAATAGATTTTTCACCACACTATGATGTTTTTGGCTGTATTACATACGTTAATTGGTGGCTGAAAGTTACGTTTTGCTGGCCATGCCAGCTGTCATCGTAATTTGGGGACCGAGCAGGTTTTTACAGGCCGGGGCCGCAAAATCAGCTGTCCGCTTAAAAACATGAATGCATTTTAAATACACAATCAAAATCCATAGCATTGCAATTGAATTGTGTTTTTGTCACCGTTGCCTAGCAACTATTTATTTTTATTTTTGCTGATTCCTCAAATTATTTCTTCACGTAACCTTAAAGTTGTAGTTGTGTTGACTAGTGTGCATTATTATAGTGGTGAATAGTGGTAATAGGGTATAGTGTGGTGAAAAATAGCGTTCGTACCACGGACCGAAATGGTTTTGCAGCTCTCGATCGATTTAAGTTCTCGACTTCGTCTCGAACTTAAAAACTATCTCGAGCCGGCAAAACCTCATTTTCGGCCCTAGGTACGAAATATACTATTTAAGGATAGGTTTGACGATTAGTTTTGATGCTATGACACCTAAATTAAATTATGTGTAGGCCTACTGTGAATTTTGATTATGTGATCTGTGATAATGATTATGGAAGAGGCAGGTATGCTATGGAAGGTGGTATCGCTGACTAGGTCTATACACTTCTCAATTGACTATTCTACTTCTACTAGTTGAACCCCGTCGAAATCGACGGTTAATCTTGAATTCAGCTAACTGCGATGGATAGAGTGAAGTCATTAGAATCTTAGTTAAATGGAGGGAGGATAAGCAATAATAAGTATGATGATTGTGTTCCCTAAAAAACGTGATTGATGAATTCGTTTAACACAATATTTCCTACCTTTTTATCGGCTTTAGGTTGCCCAAAAGGTTTTTTAGGAGTCTTATAATAGTTTGTTCATGAGTTTGTTTCATACCAAAGCCACTTTCACTATATGGAAGAATGAGTTCATATAATTAGTCTATAATGTTACGGAAAGAGTCAATATTTATTACTAACCACTAATTCCATCTGCTTTAGGAAAATCATTCAGATTGTATCCGGATTTATAAGTTATCATCAACTTTGGTCATAAAAATACAGAATTCTATCAGCATATTAAATCAGTTTTTTTTGTTTCATAAAAATATCTGATTCTCCAGAAAGCAGTAACATTCTTACTACGATCTCAGCAATTTTAATTCCTTCTCTTGCCACATCGACCCATGTATTTAATCATCCTGTTCTTACTTGATAATTCATTAACTTGTGGGGTAGTTTTGCCTTGGCCATATATATCACATAACGCTGTGCATGTATTTCGTGGATTGGAATGAACCATAATTGTAGGAAATTTTATCACAAATCTTGAACATTTGCGGAACCAAATCCATAACCTAGTCCAGCCTTGGTAACAAATTATACAAATGCGATGAGATGTGATGACACTGTTGTGTTTCCGAATGTTTTGTATGTAGTGAGGTTATATGCGTTGTTTGACCTAGCTACATGTGTACATCAAAGTAAAAACTCTGTACACATTTTTTTTTAAATAGGTAGGTACCTGAATTGACATTAGTTCACCTACTTTACCAAAACCATAGACTCCATAGTTAGTCTATTCCAAAACTTGAACACAGCTCTCATCCTCATCCATGTTAGAGCTTTGTGATGAGATGATGACCTGGTGAGGGAATTCAAAAATTCACACCATTCTTTGACGAGCACATGAATGCAAGTATTTATTGTTTGTTTACATCACGCTTCATGCCTCATTGCCCCGCTGGATTAGCCGCCCAAACCTGGATCCCTTGGGAACAGTGGAGTCGTTTTATTATCCGGACCTTTTTCGGCCCTCGGAATACGGGACCAGCTAACTATTACCCTGCTACCCTGTGCTGTACTGCACTGCCCGGACCGTGCCGCACAGCTCACGGGGCCTGGGTGATTCCATCAAACATTTTGTCCCAACAATGTTGGCGCGCTGTTTCCATTCAAAACAGTACGCGCCAACATTTCCCTACAACCCCTCCTCATACAGCAAGCACATTCTTTGCCCTCTACTCTACATCCACACCTACCTACACCATAGTTCGATGACCTACACCGGTGCACCTTCATAATGGAGAACGAAGATACAGCTGCTGCTGCTTTTGTCGTAATGGCTGGTTCATATCACCAATTCATTCATTTAAACCCTTAAACGCGCGCATGGGAGTATGACGTAACCCCACGTATGGTCATCTATATATATCTATATATACAGGGTGAGTTTTAAATGAGTCCCCCCCCCCTACTTTTTTCTACATTTCTTAATATATCAACTCCGGACCACGTCAGATCATTGTAGAGTAGTAAGTACTTCATTTTGACTGGGTATACATTTTTGGCCGCCATCTTGGATCTGCCATATTGGATACAAAGTTTTTTTTCAAATGTAAAGGTAGAGTTGTGACCCATTGTTTTAAACTAGATTTTTATGCTGAATATGATGCTGCAATCCGTTTTTAGAAATCTTGATCCATTCTAAAGTTATGAGAACTTATTATAACTTTTTTTAGCCCATTTTAACATTGTGCATTTAGACGGACACCAACTTACACGGTCAAACTCAAGTGGTAGACTGACTAGTTTACCAAAGCGTCAAATTCGACTAAACAAATTTTATATTTTGGATAGGAATTAAGAATAATACTGTGACAGAAGTTAGTGCTCAAAAGTCTATAAATTTCCTGGGAAACGGAAGCTATATGCGTTCCCACGCATGATGCCTTTTAATGCTAGTGGGACGATTTTTGCAGATGACTCTTATATAATAATTATATTGAAACTGAATTTACACTACACATAGGTTGTAAACTTAAAGGAATTGTTCAAAATATGCTATTTTACTAACTTCAATGCATTTTTCAAAGCGGTTTTTTACAATTGTAACTATATATTTGCATAGATTTTAATTGTTGTTTCAAACTTCAAATTCTCTTGCAAATTGATTGGCCCTCAAGGTACTGCGATCTTACACCGTTATATTTTTCTGTTTGGGGAATCATTAAAAATAAAGTTTTTGCCGAACAACCCCTAGATAATGTCGACATTAATTTTGCAAGAAGACTCAATATTTTAAACTAGTGTCCCTGTTGCTCGAATTCGAGCAAATGCTAAGTATTAAAGGCGTTATTTTAAAACGAATAACAGTCATAATTTCTGACGAATGTAAAAAAGATTCGACTCAAAGATTTTGGAAATACTCATGATGTAGCTACATAACATATCGATATAATCTCTGTAAATATCTTATCATTTGTCAAAAGCTAATCTTTTTTTAGTGTTTTCTACAAATAGCCTTACTCATAGCCTCATTAGATTGCCATAATAACAATTATAAATTCTAAAAAAATTCTATTTTTTCTCCTTGGTGGTGTTATAAATGACTTTCCTATATTTCCATAGTTTAAATCAGCTCTTTCAATGCTTACTAAGAAATGCAGCACAGTGTTAATTCAGTTTTCTTTTGAAGACATCAATTTATCCAGGCTCTCTCGCTTTTTTCTATTGTAATATTGACGCCAACCCAAATTCAAATAGTAAACATTTCATTTCAACCAAGTCAGTAAATGTTTGTAGCAAACTGTTAAATTAGCAAACTTATTGACTGTTTACAATTAACATTATGTTCTTCTTCTCACTTTTAATTTCTGACAACAGCACAGCTGGAGGCTCATAACAATTTTTGTTTCCTATGTTAATCTATGGAGAAATACGAAACTTTAAAGGGCCCCAGGGCCTCACTCTCTAATTATTTCCCTAAAATGAAAGTCTCCTGCACAACTTCACGTTACGCTCTTTCCAATGAGACCAAAAACATGTCAATCGGTTCAGTAGTTTCGGAGGAGTAATCGTCACAAAAATCCTGCTTGCGTATTAAATAAGTACTAGTGTACATGTTGCTCGAATTCGAGCAATTGTAAAGTATTACAGGATTGGCAGACCAATAACAATCATACTTAGCTATCAACATTTCAACAAAAACACACCTATCTTCCCTGTAGCAGCAAACCTAAGTACTCATATTAAAATTAACTTAATGTTATTTTAATAGGAAAAATGACCATTTTAAGGGAATATTTAATCTTTGTATTAATTAAGCCAGGTAAATGGAAATTCGCTTAGTCTGAAGGTTTGCTGCAGATAGATATGGATTTGCTTATGTTAAATTTATTATTTTAAAAGCAACCATCACTTAATTTGAAGACGATAATTAAATAATAAATAATAATTAGTTGATTTGGAATTAGGAATCACATCCCTATTTCACAGTAGATATTCTATAATGACCGAGTGGTTTTATTAAAGTAAGTATATTTAACTACTAGCTGGTGCCCGTTCTACGTACGGGAATCTTGTGAGTAAGTAGAAATTTCTTAAATTCAGAACAGGAGTTGGTTTCCATATTTAGTGTGCACTTTTCCAGATATACTGGAAAAACTATTACTGTATAGGAATACATAATAACCTTCGCAAATACAATATCTGACAGTTTCAAGCCAAAACGAATGCTTCGCAATTAAATGTTGCCCAATCTTGTTAGTCCATATTTTATATCTAATGAAGGAAGCAAAGGAATTGCTTTATAGATCTACTAGCAACAGTCTGTTCTCAATCCAATGTTGTGTGTTGTGTTTGTGATGTAGAAGTGATTATTAAGTTGTTTAAATATATACTCTGTAGTTTTGTACAAGTTAATGACAGAACCCCAGTTATTTAAACAACACATACAATTTACAGTTGGAATTGGGTCAACCCTCTTAAAAATGTCATTACATAATATAATGATGTAATTTATATTACAAATAAAGAGTAAAGAACTCATTTATATACTAACTAGCAACAGTACCCGTTGTGGTTAAACACAACGGTCTCTAGTAGAATAATAGTTATGAAATCCATACACCACTTTACTCACTAATATTAATGGTACAGTTTAAGCACATAACATTAGAATCACATACTAAACCTAATGAACACACTTTAATTACAAATGCAAATTGTTAACAACAACATTTATAAAGAAAAATTAATTAGATAACAATAAGCTGTTGAATTATTAACACACTAGCAGAGTACCCGTCCTTCGTACGGGGTTGGAATATAAGTATAAAATGCTTATTGCAGTTATACTCAAGCTTTGCGTTTGCAATAAGGGAGGACACAGTTTGATAAAATTTGCTTTTTTAAATTTACAGTATTCTATAGTATTACACATCTACCATAGCCATAATGTTCTACCACTTCACCTAAACAATAGAGAAAAATAAATTATCAACAATTCGCAAAATATCACAAATTATTCATGAAATGAAAAATATAAACATAACTGTAAACGATCCTACTTTGACAGTTATCATTGCGAATCACAGTTTTTTTGCTGCTTAGTTAAAATTACGGTAGCTGTTTTCATAAATGCAAAGAAAAATATAGTGCTGCACCCTGTTGGTAAATCTTATAACTTTTTAATGCTTTTCCGTATCATAGAACCAACTTTTTTAATTGAAACAGCTGACTAAATTCTTTAATTCCCTTTAAATATGAATACTCATAAGGTAAATATGGCGAATCACAGAGCCACTGGGGCGGAGCCCGAAAGAATTTTGAGATAAGAATATGCCTATATGTTAATCGGGAATGTAAGCTATCATCATGGCAAATTTCAGCCCAATCCGTCCAGTGGTTTAAGCGTGATCGAACTTCAAACAAACAAACAAACACACAAACTTTCACATTTATAATATTAGTAAGATGTTTCGTATGATTAGATTATACATACTGGTAAACCAATTATTACCATCTATAAAAATAGTTGGTTTTTCTTTTCCGAGTCGGGTTAGCTCTTCTACCCGACCGATTTTCATAATTTTGGCCAAACTAAGGACGTACCGCAGATTTATTTGAGCTATTATTTATTGAGATCGGACTACCTAAAGCACACTGCTGAATCACGAATCAACGATAATTACCTATCTGCAATCAATGATACGTAACTCTATATTTATTTAAGTTATTTTATATGTCTTGGTCTTAAAATACTTCAAAAGCTTTAACTTGAGATATTGGTAGTTTTCATCAGTTAAGTTCAAGATACTGTATCGCTCAATCATAAAGTATAAACTTGTATTATATCTTGGATATGGAATTTAGTTTTAAATATATTTACTTAATTCTAACTACGTTATTCTATTTGTTTTGACCTAAGAACCTTCATTGAAATACCACTCCCATTTCATTAAAGCACACAGCTAAATCACGACCAACACAAATTGTTCAAAAAATTGAGTTCTTTATCATCGATTTATATCCAAACGATCTTGCTTGCAACCTCAACAGTACTTTCATAATTATTTGCAAATACAGTATTCACAAATTATGCTATCCAATGACCTATTAATTAATAAAATCGGTTCAGTAGAACTGTAGATTTAATTGTACAAAGCTTATAAACAACATCTTTAATTCAGTATTTTCTCACTACTATACATTTGGAGGTTGCTTAACGTTTTTGCAAATAACTTTGAAATGGCGAGGAAATCGACCAAAGTGGAGCGTGATATTCTGAAAGAGAATAAAATTTCCTACAAATTACCATTATGTATTGCTTGAAATTACAAGAAATACATACTGTTTCATTAAAAATTAGTGTAAAATTATACATATTGTAATATTTGATAGATATATTGGCATTAATTTGGCTAGTTACTGTTATAACGTAAGTTATATTTACCTGAAAATATGCAGAATTGTAAGGCCCTAATGTTGTTCAGATGGGTTTTTGTTTCCCTTGAATGTGAATAATGCGAATCCTTCAATGCAAGTTTTGTTAAGGTTTCTTGGATGTAGTCATGTTATTTTAATATCACTTGACTTTTATGAAAACATATATAATGTCCTTGCCGTACCGGTTTAATTCGGCATTAGAGGGGTTTCCTTTGCAAATCATCCTAAAGTTAATGGTTAAGTCCGTTTTTCCTACAAAATAGTAGCACTTTCGATAACATCCTTGTTCATTGTTTGTGGGAATCTTCATATTGTAGGTGTTCTTCTTTTATATAGGATGATAACGATAATATTTTTAAAAAATCTCGATTTCTGCTACTTGGTGGCGTTCTATGACTTTCCTATGTTTCCTTGGACAACAATTACGACCTTTAAGGGCAGTTTATGAAATAATGGATAGTTTTGCGCTAGTTTTCTCGTAATGACGAACATTTTAAGTATATGGTTTATGGGGGTATGACTTGTAGTTTTCACAAAAGTTCATGTGTACTTTGGGCTTTATATTGATCAACTAGTGGCTTGTAGGGACATAAGTCAACAATAAGTAAACATAAGTAAACAAACTAAGAATAAAATTATCTATGTGTCAGAATCGATACAGTGCTACAATAATACATGTACTCATATTAGTACCCTGGCCCAGTTATTATTTCTAATATTATAGCTCTACTCCTTTTGTAAAGACACAACTGAATTAGTGTAAAGGCTGCCCTAGTTTCGTTTCTGATCAACATAAAATATAAACTACTCTCTGTGTCAGCTTATGTGGTGGGATTCCTCCTAAAGCTGTGGTTGACTCTCTTTAAAATTGGCCAATTTAAACGTTCAGTGGGTTCATAGTTTGTTAAGACCATAGTAAAGTATTTATTTGCTAATCCGTTATAATTTTTAAGTTAATAACATAGCGCTGTCTGCTGTTATGACGCAATGTACAGATAGCCGACAGCTAAGCCATATCAGCTATAGTCATGTTAATAGTATATTATTTTTCATTCAATGGATGTAAATTTTGTTTGAAAACATTTTACCGTTTATATTATTTATTTAGCCTACAGTTAAAAAAGCTAATCATCGACTGATTACTAACTCTTTTCTTTTGCCATTGGTTAGGGTTCCATTATCATGTTAATGAAACCAATCAAGAAAACAAATTCATCAGCAATTAATATAGGTACATATTTTTGGTTAGTGAAACATGAAGAATCGAAAACTACCTCCAGGGTTTACTGTTATAGATTCTCTCTTCACTATCTATATAGATTGTATATATATATACAATGCATGTTGGGCTATATTATTTTAACCTTTTTTCCTTGGAGCAACAGACAGTAGATACCTGATTAAAATCTACTCCAAACAATTTTATTTTTCCGCCCATTGGAATTTGTTATAGTAATTAATGAAAGGAATATATGTATTGCCTGTACAAACCTATTTCAAATTTTATTCCCAGGTTATTCTCTAGAGTAACTGTTAAGGTTATTCCACTCGATACAAAGTATAGATTAAACACTACAATTACGTGTCAAATTAAATGTTATGAAATTTAAAACAAAAGTTTTGAATAAATTTTCAATATATGTTTTGAAATAAAAACAAAACAGAAGTTTTCTAACTAATCTTGCATCGTTGATTATTTAGTCAATGGGGCTATTTCATGTTAAACATTCCTTCAGCACAACAATAACCTACTAATGTGAAGAAATGTAATCAAAGTAAAATAACTTTGTAAACTTCGTGAACATATGTTTTAAAAAAAACCAAAGCTTAAATATTTCAGCCATTCTACTTCCATTTACTATGATTTTAACCATCTCCCACGATTCTACTAAATTTCATGCGCTTGGCTAATTTACATACAAATACACAAATTTGCAAATTGCACAGTAAAATTAATTTCAACATTCTAAGACATAACGACAAAAGTCTCAATTGTATGTAACGTCATCCCTGGTTTTATATAGTATACAGTACATTGCAGAATTTACTGGCAAACTAGTTAAATCCAAATGTAATATTGCTTACTGGCTTAATGATAAATCACGATCAGCTGTATTGAGGTAAACAAAAATCAACAGACAAATGGCTTCTAATGCTATTCTTATGGAGAACATTTTACGTTATATCATTGACTAAGTCAAAGGTTATGTCTAATTTTGTGTTAAAATTTGGGGAATTTCACTATTTTTCCGGGATCGAGACCTTTAATTTGAACCCTCTCCCGTCGTTCTACGACTACCCAGTCGCCCACAATTTTGACGCAAAGAATCGGCTTTCGTAATTAATATATAGATAGATATTTAATTTCCACAAAATCAGTTAATGTAACCAATGCGTTTCGTTGAATTGAAAAACAAAGAACACAATTAAATTAAACAGCTGATGTAAACAATATTATGTTCTTCGTAAGGATAACATGGGAACTTAATAAAAAGCCACTGTGGCAGAGGCCAAGGGACTTTTTCAAAAATTTTAGGCCAGTTTGCAAATCTACGCAACACGCTCTTTCCAATGAGACGTCAGTGGATAAAATCGGTTTAGAAATGGTGGAGGATTCAACCAAACTTCGTGTTCGCGTATTAATTATATAGATTTCATATGTGCATGAAATGTTGGTGTGAAACCAACTTGTATAACTTTAAGCTAAATGGTTTAAGTTACCTGGCTTAGTCAAGTGATCCTTCTTCAGTAATACACTACTATAGTTTCGGACTTGAAAATAAGTCCATCTTCAGAAAACGTCAATAGGTCATCTAACCAAATTGGTTAGATGACCTATTGACGTTTTTGTTAACCTGAAGATGGACTTCCAGAGGCTACTTCACCATGTATACCTTTGAAGTAGAGGCTATATTTATTCCCAAAAGGTATCAAACGCCAGCTCCTGATCAAATCTTTTCTATCCCTTTAAAGTTTGTTTCGTGTTTTTAGTCTTCACGTACAGAGACTTAAATCTTTGTATTAAATTGTTAGCAATCATAAATCGTAGACAGAATCTTCCACAAAAGATAAATACAATATAGTTTAACACCCTAGAACTCCTTAAAAAAATATATTTTGTTAAGGCTTCGTCATAATGTTAAAAATACTCAATACCACAACAAATTAATTAATTTTACATATGTAAACGTTGATAGTTGTATGCGTATTGTATTTTAATATATCTTCTGTATACATCTAGTCCTCTATATTTTCTGTGAACACAAATGCTTCTGTATACACTTTTTTGCAACTCACAGTAACTGAGAAATATTCTAAACTGGTGAACTGTTTTTATAAATTTTTGCCATTATTTCTCAACCCGTGCTTAAAAAATTAGTGACTCGTGGATGAATCCAGATACAAAATTTAATCTAAATCGGACCACAGGTTTTGTCTGTAGCTCTGTATCTGGATCATACAAGTGTGTATTATATAACATGATCAAATCACATAGTCAAAATATGTTTTATTCTATAACTTTTAATTTAATTAAACATAAAAGTTATGCTCCCTCCATTTTTAAAGTATTCAGTCCAAAAATGTAATAAATTTACTTGTGCATACATATTTATTTCGTTTTAATAAATAATTGAGGTGATGCAATACACTTATGTAGGCAGTCGCAGCAGTCGAAGCCGGGCATAGCGCCTAGAGTTTCACGAACGCAAACCGCGCAACGAGTAGCTAAATGAGCCGTAGAGTAAGTGAGCCATCTAATATTTTGAAGAGGGTTCACTTACTCTACGGATCATTGTGCCAATGATCTGTAGTGTAAGTGAGCCATCTAATATTTTTCTGCAGGCTCGTATAGTATACGAGCCTATTCCTATAATTTATATTATTCATTATTTTGGCTCGTATACTATACGAGCCGATTCCTGAATTATCAAATAATTCGTAAGCTTGGCTCATAGTCACTATGATCAGTAGAGTAAGCGAACCTTCCTACTGTATTTTTAAATATAATACACGAGGCTCATAGGCACAATGATTTGTAGAGTAAGTGAACCCTCTTCATTTACTTTTTATTTTCGATAGGCTCGTATAGTATACGAGCCTGTAGTGCAAGTGAACCTTCAATATTATTTAAAAAGCTCGTATAGTCTATGATCTGTAGAGTAAGTGAGCTGTCCCCAGCCCGTAGTCCATCGCAGTCCAGAATAATGTGTTTTGCAGTCTCATCGGACTGGTTACAAAGTCGACACTCCTTTGCTTGTCATTGACAATTCCTAGAGTGTGGAGATGTTTCCTGAAATGGCCGTGTCCAGTGATAAGAGCAACTACCTGCCCTCTCTCCAGCTTTAGCAGCCAGCGAGTGAAGAGAGGGTGCTAGGTTCTGAGAGCAGTTTTTTGCCAAGTGATTGTCCAGGATAATTACGCCAACGCTCAAGGTGTTGTCCCCTGGACCATTATTTGTTGATTACATGTGTAGCGGCAGCTTTGCTGATGCCACAAAATGGCTCTGGTCCTAAGAGTGGCATGCTCGCACATTTTTTTGCCAGCTTGTTTGCACTCTCGTTGCCGCCAATGCCTACATGGGAAACCCAATTTTTACCCCATAAACCCCTGTTTTCATTGTCCGATTATGCTGGTTCGCGAACTCGTTCGAATAAACGTAGGTTTACACGTTTGTACCAAACGTCATCAAAATCGGATGATTTTTGCTTGAGTTATCGCGCTAACGGACATATATATGTATAAATATATTTATATATGAATTTGAACGGGTATGGTGTTTATATTTGATTGTGAGTTTAAAAAACTTTAATC
The DNA here is from genome assembly GCF_028750875.1 of Macrosteles quadrilineatus. Taxonomy (NCBI): domain Eukaryota; kingdom Metazoa; phylum Arthropoda; class Insecta; order Hemiptera; family Cicadellidae; genus Macrosteles; species Macrosteles quadrilineatus. The sequence continues at coordinate 78,829,915 of NW_026542597.1, forward strand.
AGAGTTCATTTTCCTACTACTGGATATTGAAAATTTTAATAATAAAATAAACAGTTACCTTGTTCAATATCCTTTTGTGCTATTTGATGACGACCGGTTTCGTGACAACAATCACATCATCAGGTCAATCCTCGTAGAACGATTCGTTAATACATAAAGTTTTTACCGAACACAAGACGAAAACACATTGTATTTACAAGATATTTACACGGAGAAACCATCGCGATGCGTGCACGCTTATGTCGAGCCGGCCGCGACTCGGAGTCGCGGCCGGCTCGACATAAGCGTGCACGCATCGCGATGGTTTCTCCGTGTAAATATCTTGTAAATACAATGTGTTTTCGTCTTGTGTTCGGTAAAAACTTTATGTATTAACGAATCGTTCTACGAGGATTGACCTGATGATGTGATTGTTGTCACGAAACCGGTCGTCATCAAATAGCACAAAAGGATATTGAACAAGGTAACTGTTTATTTTATTATTAAAACTTTAATGATTTGTTGTTTAAACTAGTGGGTGTTTTATAGCTTAGCTTACTCTATTATAATACAAAAACGTATTATATAAAAAAGGTTATCTTTACTCTTGAGAAAAAACATATGCTTCCGGTTGTTTGAACTGCTTTTTCCAAAAGTTGTTTATCGGTTCATTTCGTTTGTCTTTCCGTTCGGCCAAAAAAATCATGTCAGGAGAAAACGAGTAAGTTTGTAGTATTTTAAGCTTATTTTATGTAAAATTAATTTGCGGTTTCCCTAATTTGTATCCTTTTCAGATTTAACTTCCACTCTATGTATTAAATTATTGCACCTTTAAATTAGGTATTCTAGCTTATAACAAAATATCATCATGCTTCCGCCATCTTGATTGCCTAGCCGTGCTCTCGACTAACTAAGCTCTACGATTATTGATCTCTGATTTGTAGAATAGAGTTATTGTTTTACTGTTTATCAACCAAGCTAAATTGAAAATTGTTAATGTCATCATCCCATTGAAGTTTTGTCATTCGTTGTTCCAATTTGAGACCTTGAGAATCGCATACCGCGAAACTTAGCAGTGCTCTGTCTAGGCTAGGCCTAGGCCTAAGTTAAGTTTAGGCCCACTGGAAACATCAAGGTTTGGTCACTAAGGTTTTCCGAACCAAAACCTTATTTTGGAGATCTAAGTTTGTATCGTAGAAATGGTTCACGAGAATGAGGAGTAAGTAGCCGAACCTCTCTTTGTCTAAGTAACTTAGTCTATCTAGCCTAGGCCTATATCGTACATGGTTGAAATGAATTTGTGTAGGCCTATAATGAAGTGGAGGCCACTTAAGCTAGTCCTTGAGTCTAAAATTAATTGACTGAGATAAGCTAAGTTAGTACTTAGGTGGAAATTAGTTTGATGGGGCTTTGACAAAAGTTAACTTAGGCTACATAGGCCTACCTACTGTACTTAAGTTAGGCCTAGGCTATGGAAATTATAGCAGCCTTAAAGAATATTTTGAAGCAGACGGCTGCACTTTACATCCTACACTCATTCGAATGAAAATATCGATCGATATATCGATTTTTCGATAAGTTATATCATTTGGTTAATTTAGGTAAGGTTAACCTAACCAAACGATATATCGAATGAAACGATCGAACAATCGATAGTTTCATTTGAATGAGTGTAGGACGTAAAGTAAAGTGCAGCCAAGCAGACTTTAGCTCCATCATTTTTGCATGATGTTTTTAGTTTTTTTTTTCTAAAATACTCTTATTTAATTTTGTTGAATGAACACTTATTTTTTATGTTTGCTTTAGTGTATCATGTTTTACTATTGTACTTATGACTGTCTTGTGCACTTCAAGTGTCCATGACAAGATTGATTGCATGTAATTTTGCCTAAAGATCAATATGTCTTAGGTCTTAATTTTCATAAGTTATAAGTTAATTCTTTTAAGGGGTTAATTCCGCAGGCCTATGTTGTCTGTTGGCACAAACAACCGAATGAAAATATCCATTAAGTTATTCGATTGTTTCATTTGATATATTGTTTGGTTATCAATTTTTATCAATCAATCGATATTTTTATTCGGTTGTTTGTGTCAACAGATATGGAAGTCTAAAACCCCCTTTATTCAGCCAAACCAACAAAAAATGCATTAGCAGTTAGTTTCATATAATAAGTTTAAAACATCTCTTTAGGCCCTTTGCCTATCTAACTTCTAGCCTTACATTAACCCTTTGAGCACGGTCAAAAGATTCAACGACTTCCTCTATAGGCCAGCAATAACTTAACTTAAACTTAATACGCATAGTGATGCACCAAATGGCCAGGGCAAAAACCAGTGTTTTTACATGTTTTGGCTAAAAGTGCTAGCCTAGCCTATACTTAATATTTGAATGACTTGGCACAAAAAGATCTGGTTTCTTTTATTTTACATGTAATACAATTTAAGTTAAACTGTATTTAAATATACAATCATTGCATAAGAAAAAAACAAAACTTAAGCTAAGTTATCACAAAATAATAAAAAAGTTTTGTAAGTTTCATTTTGTTTTTTTCTTGGGTAATAAGTTATAACAACTAAATATGGTACCATATAAATAAAGTTTTTTTTTTTCATAAGTTACACTAGGCCTAGCTACTTACCGGTATTGGAGTAGGCCTAAGTTATTTGATGAAACATTGAGGCAAAATTGACTCGTTTAACCAACTAAGTACATGGACTTAACTTGTAGCCTATAGGTAGCTTAAAACAATATAAATTCTACAGTATTAACAACCCGGTAGACTTTAACCTACACTTAACTTAAACTTACCTAATCTAACCTATACCTTCAAAGGGCTAACGGATTTACGAATCGACAATCCCCAGGCCTGCCCTCACCACCCTTTTCGACTGCACTTTAATTTAAGTCCTACACTCATTTGAATGAAAATATATACTATCGATTATTTCTTTCGATATATCATGTTTGGTTAGGTAGGTTAACTTAACCTAACTATCCGAATGAAATAAACGATATATCGAATAGTCTAATATATCAATATAGGCTATTTCATTTGAATGAGTGTAGGACGTAAACTTAAGTGCAGCCGTCTTTTCTCTTATTAAACGGAATCATAAAATCATAGTTTGGTTAGGTTCGGTTAGTTTAGAATAGTTTTAATTTATAATCAACAAGCAGAGTAACCGTCCTTCGTACGGGGTGTGCGTGCAAGTAGAAAATGCTTATTGTAGGCTGTGCCTATGTTGAGAATAATCCTTTTGTTTGTACAACTCTGTAACAACTATTGTGTTTTTGATGGAATAAAGTATTTTTTATTTCATTTCAAAAGTTGTGCTAATGGGGGGGGGACAGGGTTTGAGAAAATTTGTTTCTTCAAATTTACGGTATGCTATTGTATAACACATCTACCATCCATATTCCTTAACTCAAAATTCTGTTTGATAACAGAAACGGCATGTGGGGGCATTCAAACGGAATTTTAAAATGGTACAGCAAGTTTGGTTAGTTATGTTAGGTTAGTTTAAAACAGTTTGATTTCAATATAATGTTTTAAAATTGTTTGTTGATACTGACAAATATTATGTAGGGCCTATTTATTGTAGTTGTCAGTTGATATGTTTCAATGTGTCAGATCGAAAAATAAAATATCGATACCGTACATCAAAAGATATCATCGATATTAATGAATGTTCCCTTTAACAGGAAAGTACCGGGAGCTTTTCGGGTAGGTTATTTGAGGGGTAGGCTGGTACTTACCTAAGTATTATACCGACCACACCACCTAACAATTATAACCTAACCTAAGTTTGGACTATGTGTTAGGTTAGGTTAGGAAGACTGCTATTTGAACAACTAATTAAAATCTTATTTGGAAGCCGTTAATATCTCGCTTATTTGATGTCAGACCAAAATAAATATTGAATATTCTTTTTTGCTCGTTATTCCAGTTAATTTGAGTAGGCCTACCACATGACGTGTTGTAAGGCCTTAAAAGTGTCAAGAAAAGTGTTTTTTTCAAAATTTTCCTCAAGAAAAGAATGCCATTATCGGAATCAGGGTTGAATTTTGAGTGAAATTTCAGAAATCAGTTGCAGACCCTAAAATGCATCTAGTTAGCCTACTAAAAAGACTTAAAATTGAACTTAAGAAAGTTGAATAAAAAATTTTGGTGGTATATTTATTTAAGTTACTACTAGGCCTAATGTTAACATGTTTTACGGTACATTAATGAACAGAATGTTTCTTTCTTACTATGCAAGTCTTAACTAATTTAGATCAAAGTTCATTTTAGAAAGATTGTCAATGATTTTATAACCTAAGTTCAATTTTGGGCTTTTAAAACTTATAAGTTATCTTTAGATATAATTTTGTAAATTGTGGTAACGATTTAAAACATTTTTTAACACCCATAAGAAAGAGGATGCGTAAAAGTGTGTTTGAATTGTCTTCTTTAAAATTTCCCAGTCTCTTAAAGATAGCTTGATGGTCATCTATTGTTCGTTGATTGTCTAACCTAATTTGAATTTCAATAGGCCTAGAACTTATTTTGCATATTCATCTCGAGCTATAATAAGCAGGCTTTAGTCCAATCTTTTATTGGTTACTGTCTATGGGTGGATCTTCATAAAATCATTAGGTAGCTGAAGTACATAATTATCTTAGTAACTTTGATTTTTATAAAGAATGGGGAAAATGCAGTCTAGTTCTTCAGTACTGGATGAGCCTAAATACCTAAAAGTCAATGGTGAACAAACTATAGTGAAACACTCAACCTTCCCAAAAGCTGTAGACAACCTAGGCCTATTGTTGGGAAGAATCAGAGAACAGGTCATTGCCAGATGCCATTATGCCCTGCAAGTTAACCTATGTAAATAACATTTATCTTAACCTGATCTTGATTTACTAATCTTAAATTGATTTGAAAGAGACAATCACTGTGTAACCCAGGTTGTCAAAAACTCAACATTGCCAGGGTATATACCAATCGGGAAAACCGGGAGAACAGGGGAAAAACCCTTAAATTTGAAGGAACTTGGACAAAAATGGGACTTTTGGAGCGATTCCGGGAATTTTATTTTAGCCACGATAGAAGATTGCAATTACGTGTCTATGAGGTTAGCGCCATAGAAAAATTCACGCATTTGCCCTGTCCGATTGCGGAAGACAGATGACGATTGTGACCGCGGGAAACGAAGATGACGTCTACACGGCCGCAGAAGATTTTCCTGATTTTCCCTTGATTGCGGATGACAATGATGGCATTTCCGTGGCCACGGGAGATGTCTATGATTTTGCCGCGATCGTGGATGACGTTTCTATTACTACGAGAGACGACAATAATGTCTGTTCAAACTGTGAGAGACGTCCAGGAATTTCTCGCGATAGCGTAAGACTGTTGTATGTTTCCGTGAGACGACGATAAAGTCTACATACCACGGGAAATGTCCAGGATTTTGTCACGATTACGGACAACTGTGATGTCGTTTATGTCAACGTGGTAGGTGACTACACATGTCCGCTGGAGATATTCATGATTTAGCCACACAGATTGTGTTAGTGTCTAAATTCTGGTTTTTTCCTTTTTAGTGAATTTCCCATATAGGGAATAAGCTATTACCGTAGGTCTCATGGTCAGACTGAGGACCGATTTACTTTTTCGTTTTCAGGTCCTCAGAGGCAAAAACATCATCCGTTCTAATTCATATATACAGGGTGGTTGGTACTTAATGTGACAAAAATTTTTTGGTGTAAGTACAAAGTAAATAAAGTGTGATTATGCATATAAGAAGTTCCAAGTCTAAAAATTTACTTCCCAAAGAATTATTTTAAGTTTTCCAAAAATAACTATATATTTAAACTTAATAGAGCAATTTACCAATTACCTGTAAAAGGATTTGAGTAGATAATGTCATTTTTGTGTTCTACATTATTAAATTTTGTATAAGAATAATAGAAAACGATGGAGGATCAATAGTAAAACTCCATTGTAAGTAGATCCAAGTATAAAAATTAAGGTGTTGGACGACAAAAAAAAAAAACTGGTCTTTTTCATTTTTTTATACCCTATATACAAGAAGGTGGTCAAATATGTTAAAACTGTGCCATTTTAAGCTTTCCAACCATATGCAGAAAAAATTTTTGTCACACTGAGTATCGTACCAATTACCCTGTATATACTTATACATGTGTCGGTTAGCACGATAAATCAAACAAAAATTATAAGTTATCCGGTTTTGATGAAATTTGGTATAAGTATGTAGGCTAACCGTACATTTATTCAAAAAAGTTTGCGAACCAGCATGATGAGAACTGTATGTTAACTGGGGCTTATGAGGTTGTATGGGGTTTTTCTATTTTCTACCCAAAAAATATAAAATTTTGCTATTTCTTTCTAAGCCACTTGTAGAGCTTAAAAACAATTAATTGGGTTTATTATGCGTTGTCTTGCGCTTTTAATGGTTTAGAAGAAAATACAAAGCAACCGTAAATTTAAAATTCTCATGTTATTCTTATGGAGAAAAAGTAAACTGTTGTAGGCCTACTGTAGTTTACTTCTTATTGAACATATTTTGATCAAATTTTGAAAATTCATTTGGTAGCCCTACTGATCTATTAACATTTAACTAAAAACACTTTTATTACCTTCCCTGTAGTAGCAAACTTGAGTACTCATTAATCTAATGTTATTTAAATAGGGAATAAATATGACATTTTTAAGGAGATATTTTACTGAAAATCCAATCAGGCAAATGAAAATTCGCTTAGCCTGCAGGTTTGCTGAGGCTTGGGATTTTTTTGTTTTTAGAGATAGTTGATATGACATAAAAGATGCTCTAGCTTACAATAACTTGCCGTATCGGTCGAAGCCCAAGGCAGCAATGTTGTGGGTTCAGATCCTGGTACCTATCATTTAGGCCTACTACTTTTTTACCTCAGTACCTACATTTCACTCTTGTAGGCTACTGTACCAGCTCACTCTTTGTTTTGTTGTCCGGAACTTCTTCCACACACAGGCTGAGGGCCAGTGTGGATATTCAAATGCAAGATGTGAAGAATCAGACTTCCAAGTCATTAGTAACATATGAAAAAATCCCCATGTATCAACATTAGCTCAGTAGCATTTCAGGGCTTAGCTTACTCATAGGAATTTTTTAATATTTCTGTACAGGATAGTACAAACTGTGGTCTTTACCACAAGATAATTCCTTTTGCAGTGTGTAAACTTATTCTTTCTCTCAAGTTTACATGAAACATTTTTAAGTGCTAATCAGATATGAAGACTGTAATTAATTATGTGACTAATTTTTTTTTAGATCCATTCCTCCCCCAGTGATGTGGGCACAGAGGACGAACTGTGTTTTCTTAACAGTTTGTTTGGAAGACTGTAAAACTCCTGAAATCAGATTAGAACCAGAAGCAATATATTTCAAAGGGATCGGAGGAACAGAGAAGAAACTTCATGAACTCACAATACCACTGTTTAAGGAAATTGACCCCGAGGTAAGTTAAGTTACTAGCCTATTTAGATTTTCTTAATCTAATTTTTCTAATAGATCTAATAACGGGGTTACTTGCCAGTACCAATGGAGCAAACTATATTCATCGCTCAACTTCAAACTCTCAATTTTATTTCTGCTAAAGTTCTTTATTTTAATTACTTGATGTTTCATATAGATAGGAATGATTAACCTCCATCGGTTTTTTGCCTAGGCTTCTTTGTCGTAAAGTTAGTGTAATCGCCAAATAGCCATCTGGCGAGTCGGTTTTGTAGGCCTATTTTAATTGCAGTTGCTGACATGAACATTATGTAATCATTAAACAAAACGGTGTTGACCGTTGATTGAATAAATTTTGAATAAATAAATTTGATTAATCTTGCCATTAACATTTCTTCGCTATTGATTGATTCATTAGTTAGAGCCAAACATAGGATTTGATGTAGTTTCATTCTAATTGAAATTGGTTTGTATTTTTGCGCTCGGTCGTTATAAACCATAAAATATGTCCCACGTAATATTCTGTATTTTTTTTATTAATCTAAGTAGGCCTAATTATTTTATGTTTTGCAGTGAAGCATATCTTCCAAGGACGTTATGTTATATTTTTAATTCAGTTCTTTAATCAAACTAATTGTTTACCCTCATTTCTTCTGATACTGGCAAGCGTTATATCTAGGTCAAAATATTTTTCTCAGATATTTTAGAGAATGAATAGGCCTACACTGTTGACTCGTTTAGCTTCATCCGATTAATCATATGCCTTGTGTGTAGGCCTACCCTTGTTGTTTGCCTTTTTGTGGGTGTGTATAGTGTACAATAGCCTAACTTGTTATATATAACACACTTTGAGATGATGACAACATGACATAAACAACTGTTTTTGTATTGATTTGTTTATAATTTTACACTTTGCTAAATAATTAAACTTCCTCAAAGCTAGTACCTACTTAAATGAAAAGGCCTGGTTTGCCCTTTTTGTCAATTTAACCATGGACAAAAAGAATTAAATATAGACTGTCAGGCGTGCTGCGGTTACCATGGTTACCATAGGCTCTGGCGCACACCACTGGAGTAGTTTACATAGCGTGTACGCCTTAACTACATGGCGCTCTCAGCGGTATGCGCCAGAACCTATGATAACCGCAGCACAACTGATGGTCTGTTATTAATTCTTTTTTGCTATTTTCTACTTTTTTTTAGAAATCAGCAAAATTTGTAAGGGACAGGAATATTGAAATCATTCTGAAGAAGAAAGAAGAAGGCCCATATTGGCCTCAATTAACAAAGGATAAGAAGAAATACCATTGGCTAAAAGTAGATTTTAACAAATGGAAAGATGAAGACGACAGTGAAGACGAGTTCGGCGGCGGACAACCTGATGATCTTGAAGAAGTAAGTGAAAAGGATTTTGTTAATTATTGTTTATGAAGGAGATATTGTTTGATAACCAAAATGAAGTTTTTTTGGTATTGCTGAAATTCAAAAGCCGGTTTTCAATAGCAAATAAGTGACCTGTTTTGAAAATAAAATATCTTTCAAACTTTACAATATCCAAGTCTGCCACTGGAAACTTTTAACAATTTAGTGAAAATCACATCTGGAAGTTGAAATTGAAGTATGTACTATTTTTTAAATTTTAATCTTTCTGGCTTAAGCTTGGTTTCCTAGGCGAGCAGAATGCTGAGAGCAGAGAAGCGATTTTCCGCACGTCCAGTCACGGTTCGCTCTGATTCTAGGAAAACAGTAGCCTACAATTAAATTACCTAAGAAAAGAGAAGAGAGGGGTAGTGGAGTATTTCTCCACACAAATAGCTTTTGTGTATTCTAACATATAGGGGCTTTCTTTTGTAATAGGAGGAATCAGTTAAGAGGCGGTCGGATAGAGCCCCGTATCCCATATTTTGCAGGCGTCACGAGCAACAACACAGTCCTCCCAAAACAGACTTTTGTAATAGTACCACCCTTGGCCACCAGTTTCGTGGCTGTCGCATAACGGGATCTGAGATGGTTGACAACCCTGTGTTACCTAGAAACTTGAAAGCATCAACTCGACTACCCTCAGCCTGTGTCCTAGCCCTTGTCTATTGTCCCACCGCATGTTTCACTTTCACTGGTTTGCTACCTTCGCTCACCCACCCTTTGCGTCTCAGCGATTACGTGCCGGAGCAGGTCTCAGTTCGTCACCGCACAATATGCTCATTTTCCACAAAAAAAATGTTTTGGAGATACAAATAGCACTTTCAGTAAGACATTTTGATTTATACACTTATCAAAATACATGATAATGTATTCAATTATAAATAATATACTAGTGCTACTGGGCTAAATAATGTAACTACTTGGCCTATCCCATACATTTTATCGAATTTCCCTGTAATGAGGTAGCTATTACCGTAAGTGGCATGGTAAGACCTACGCCCGGAACCGATTTACTTTTTCATTTTGATGTCCCCAGAGGCCAAAAACACCATTCGTTCAAATTTGTATATATATGTGTGTCCGTGAACACGATAACTTGAGTAATTTTTGTCCGATTTTGATGAAATTTTGTTTGAAGGTGTGAGGCGGGATAAACTTGAATGAGTTCGCGAACCAGCATGATCGAACCATGGGAACGGGGTTTTATCGGGTAAAAATTGTTTTTTCTAAATTTTTGACCCTCTAACTAAACACAAAATTTCCCAATTTCTCGTGTTGAACGTTAAAAAAATGTATAATACATTAAAATAGCATAAATAAAACCTTTAAAGTATATGCTCAAACCTATATAAAAAACTACAAATATTGTCCCTAATTAAACTACATTAAAATACCTATGAAAAATACTGAACATGGTTTACAAAAGACTGAATATACGAATGCTTCGCAATATAATGTCACCTGATCGTCTTAGTCCATATTTTATATCTAATGATAGAAGGAATTTCTTTTAGATCTATGAGGCATAGCCCTACGTAGGCCTGTAATTGAAATTCACCTTTCACACTGGTTTAAAATAGTTACATACTACATCAACCTCACTACTGCACACTTTATTCAGGTTGAAATTTTCATTTACAAAGGTGCTCTTGTCTTTTCCACGAAACACTGAGAATTAAGTACATTAATGCGTTATCAACAGACATACTCACAAAAATACAGAATTGAATTAGGGGATATTTATTTAAAAGTTGTTATAGTGTCATCAAGTTTTATGATAATCGTATTTAGGCCTAATCCTAATCAAACTGTAAAATTGGTGTACATCCGTTGGCAAATATATAAATAAGTAAATAAATACACAGTCCACAAAACATTGATACGTTGACAACGTAACGCTTTAAAAATTCATTATGGTTTGTCCAAAAAATCTTTCACTTGATGTGGTATCTTGGTATCAGTATCGAAGTAAAATTAAAATTCATGATGTAGCCCCTGAACTGTTTAATTAGACTAATATGAGGTACGCACCTTTACGTACGTCAACAGTTCAATTGTAGTAAGTAGAACTCACAACATGTTTCACCTATTCAAACAGTATCGAAGTTATTAATCTACCTTGGTTTTGGATTTTTTTTTCGAAAATCAAAGTTATTTCCCATTAATAGCATTATTTGTAAGCAGCTTTTAATGTTAACATATTAATGACAGTTTGAAGAAAAACCCCTTATCCAAACAAAGGGTTCTTATTTGAAAGATTACGTAATCTCTAAACGATGATCGGTATATTCCCAGCACTGAGCACTATACAACACTGATTCACGGCCTTTTCCCCGGTTATCAAAACTCAAGAACAATCGTTGTACTTGCGATTAATTAAACCGGCTAAGTAAGGCACAACGTTTTTTAATCCCACTTGGTTTGGATGTGCTTACAAAACTTGATCGGAAATGGTTGCGGTATTTGTAAACAGTATTTAATGTAAACATATCATATGTGACAGCTAGAAGTGAGAACTAATCCAAATAGCTGATCGTTATTTCATAAAATTTAATAGTAAACATTGGAAGAAAATTTGACAAAAATCGAACAAAATTGGGTTTTTGATGGTTTGTTATTTTGTTTTCAAAGAAGCGGGGCCATGTTTTTATAGCCAAAGAAACTCACTAATCCAGTAAATACAGAAAATGATTTGAACCTTGATCGGTATTCTAGTTTTCTAGGAGTAGGCCGCGTAAAATGACATTTTGGCGTCACTGACAGAATGAAAGAATGGACAGACAGACAGAAATTGAGATAAGACTCGTTTCGGCTTTCTTAGGCTATGAAACCTAATGTAACCAGAAACTGCATGATTCTAAGCAATGTAGGCCTACAGACAAAACTGTATTTTATTTATATAGATATATGGAACGATTTAAATAAAAAAAATATAAAAAATAAAAACAGTAGGTCCTATGTGTCGTATTTTTACGTTTCAAAGCCATTTGAAGTTGCAATCTTGCTCTTGATGTTTTTTTCTAGATTTTGCCTTATCCTGTGCCTCTAATATATAAAAAGGATTTCGGATGGGCACTTGGGGTTTTATCTTAGCTCGAATATTATAGACCTAAAACGGGACATCGCAATTCCAAGATAATCCGTGAGTCAGAAGCCGGCTTGGCTACGACGCAGTGCTGGTCCGGAGGGTGGATTTGGTTCCTCGTATATACCACGTATGTCAGAAAATGCTTTTGTTCCACTGGACCTTGTTTTCTTACTGACAAATAGTTTGTATCAAATCGTGTAAATTGCAGCAGCTATCTTTATACAGCTAAGTCCTTAATCAACGTACTAAGTATGACCAAAAGAGACGTTTATTCTAACGGAACTTGTTTTATATTGATGAATGGTTTGTATCAAACCGGGTGTTGTAAAACTACTTTTATCTCTGATGACAGTAATATTTTAATACATACCTACGGTAAATACACAGTCCGAAAATATTAGATTCTTAGATTCCTGTGAATTCAATATCATCATTTCCTTGGCATTATAATACATCAGGGATGTAACCACATAACGTTATTTATTTATTTAAACAGATCTGTGGCCAGTTTAAATGCATTTTATTTGGCGCGGTTTGAAAACGTGCTCTGTAGTCCACAATCGACTGTGCTGCCATCGGCCGGGACATCGTCGAACTAGTACTCAGTCGGCAAGCAAGGCTTTTTTGCAAGCGTTTACAAAAAAATACAAAACTTAATGTTAACCATCGAAAAATAAATATCTGTCACACTCAATACACTAATGAATATATGCTCTTCAATATGGCGTTTGAACCAGAATTATTCATAGTGCCAGTCATTTTATATTTTAGCAGAAAGTATTGCAATTCCTTATGGGAAATGTAAGAAATGATTTATTTTATATCCGGCTTATAATTAAACATTATGATTTTTATATTGTACAGTCTTAATCCTACATACATTTACAATGTTTTGAGTGTGGGAAATATTTTTTGGAACACGGATAGACCAGAAAACGAGGAATTATTATATGCGCTCCATGTTAAAGTGACGGCAGCCGAGAATCTCTGTCCGACCGCCTCTTAATTATTTGCGGGTTGTGCGGCGACTGCGGCTTTTCAAATTAATGATTTTGGCTTTACAAGATTTTGATTGTTTGGTTCTGTGATGCTATATTCTTAAGTAACTATGTCGGTTTTATTTTAGATGATGAGATCCATGGGCGGACTTGGCGGAGGAGATACCAAACCAAACTTTGACGTAGATGTCGAGTCAGACTCAGACGACGAAGATCTACCCGACCTGGAATAAGCCAGTGCCGTCGTGTGCAATACATGAAACTTGACTGACTCCAGCATATATGAACACTCACTCGTGTTGGAAGTATAGTTGCGCCAGGCGATCAATATTTTATTGTATAAATAAGGAGCATTGGACTTGTATCGCAAGTCACATTCTCCACAACAATTATCGTTTTTTACTTTTTTCTATATTGTAAAGCGTTTGTTCTAATTTGCATTTTTTACTGATGTTTTTGGCCATGTATGAATAAGGCCAATTTACTTCGTAAAATTTGTTAGTGTCATCAGTTAGGCCCCATCATTCCACAACTCTGATTGTAAATAAATGTTAATCGATAGTTATTGTTTTATTTCGGCTGTAATACAGTTAAATGCTTATTTATGAACTTGAGCTGCTGTTTTATATTCATGTTAATCAAAGTTTTTGACTGTGTGCATTTGATAGGAATGTACTGCAAACTTTTGTAGAATAAATTATGAATTTCGGATTAGGAAATGGTTTATATTAGTTCAATATAGTTGAGAAATATGTTTGATTTTTGTTTTCAAAGTTTTAATTTTGTGTTTTGACAGATTGCTGATTTTGTGTGGAAATTTACCTGGCTCTGCTAGATTAAATTTGTAAATCATTATCTTGACGTGTGCCTGTATTTTTGTTACACCTAGATTCATAATGCATGTATGATACACAAAACCTTTGATTATATAAGTTTTAAAAGTTCCAGTTACGTTGAGTTACCTCACTAATATTTAGAGTGAACCCAGTTTGACTTAAAAGGTTTGTGAAGTTTATAATGTAGATAATAAGACAGCTTAAATAGCCTCAAACAGCCACATCAGTGACCAATATTTAATTCATAAACTTTTGAATGATATCTCTTTTTTAACTCTTTAGAAATCCACATTAAATAAACTGGTCTTCCAAGCTTATTACATGATAACTCTTAAAAGTAATTTCTGATCTCTTACTCTGTAATAAATACATGGCCAAAACACAACTGATACATCAATATTAAATGATAGCCTCAACGATGCCATAGTTTGATTTGACTTAAATATTATTTGTTATTACTCTTAAACTCATTTTTGTGGCATTATCCAAATAAAGTAGGTTTCTAGCACGGTCAAAAGTGAGTTTAAAACACATCCTAATTAACATGTAAAGCATTATTCATAGATATCATTTAATGATTTTATTTTCACATTTGTATTTGTTGTAAAATATCTAGACCTAATAAATATATTTGCATCAGTTCATTTAATAGGGATATTTTTTTTTAATTTACCTTATTCCCATTACATGACTGCTTTTAGCGAATTTCCCATTTAGGGAATAAGCTATTATTACCGTAGTACTCATGGTAAGACCTCGACCCGGGACCGATTTACTTTTTTGTTTTGAGGTCCCTAGAAGCCAAAAACACCATATGTTCAAATTCATATATTTATATGTATAAATAAAGATTAAACATTAATAAACATAGTACTCGAGTAAAAATTATTTATTAAAATATTTACTGACCATAGTTTCGGCTCTAAGGCCATTTTCAAAGATTTACGTTGGCCACTTTGAAAATCGCCTTAGAGCCGAAGCTATAGTCAGAAAATATTTTAACAAATAATTTTACTTGGTTACTAAGTCTATTAACGTTTAATCTTTATTTATATACAGGGTGTCCTGGAACTCTCTACCAATATTTTATGGCATTGCTCCTGGGTAAGAAACATACCTAAATATCATATTTAAATTGTCCGGAAGTCCTTAGTTACTCACACAGCCGCCATTTTGTTTTTTTCAGTTATTAATTTTTTCTAAAGAATGGTTAAAAATATGAAATTGAAACTTTGCACAAACATTTATGACAACTAGACAAAGCTACAAAAAAATTATGACGATTTTTCATATTTTTCATATTCATAAAACAAAATGGCGGCCATTTAAAATTTTGTTTCTTAAATAACTCAAAAAACGTTGATTTTATAACAATTGTAAATGGCCGCCATTTTGTTTTATGAATTTGAAAAATCGTCATAATTTTTTTGTAGCTTTTTCTAGTTGTCATAAATGTTTGTGCAAAGTTTCAATTTCATATGTTTAACCATTCTTTAGAAAACAATTAATAACTGAAAAAACAAAATGGCGGCTGTGTAAGTAACTAAGGACTTCCGGACAATTTAAATATGATATTTAGGTATGTTTCTTACCCAGGAGCAATGCCCTAAAATATTGGTAGAGAGTTCCGGGACACCCTGTATAATAGCCCTATTATTATATTTTTCATATTTATATATATATTTATATATGTGCCCGTTAGCGCGATAACTCAAGCAAAAATCATCCGATTTTGATGAAATTTGGTACAAACTAGATGCTTAGGTGAGTCGGTGGCTCAGTTGGTAGCGTCACGGACTTTGGGCCCAAGGCAGAAGTGTCGTGGGTTCGGATCCTGGTCACTGCCACAAACTTTTATCAGTACAGTTCACCTTTGTACTGTACCGGCTCACCCCTTGCTTTGCTGGATACGTTCCACGCACAGATCAGTAGTCTATGTGGACGGGCAAATGCAAGGTTAAAAGAGGCCGCCAACCTCTTTTATTAAAAAAAAAAAAAAAAAAACGAGTTAACCTACGTTTATTCGAACGAGTTCGCAAACCAGCATGATTGGACTATGGGAACAGGGGTTTATGGGGGGATTTATGGGGTAAAAATTAGTTTTTCCCAATTTTGTCCCTAAAAACTTGAAATTTAGCAATTTCTTTTCAAACCCATTTTGTAGAGCTTAAAAAAATAAATAATTCAGTATGTTGAAGCGTTATTATGCGCCTAATGGTTACGGAGAAAATTCAAAAAATCAGTCAATTTAAAATTCCCATGTTATTCTGATGAAGAATAAGTAAACTATTGTAGTTTGCTTGTTTATGAACATATTTTGATCAAATTTGGAAAAAGCATTCATTACTAATGTTATTTAAATAAGGAATAAATGTGACATTTTAGTGTAAATCCAATCAGGCAAATGGAAATTCGCTTAGTCTACAGGTTTGCTGTGGCGGGGGTATTTGCTTATTTGAGTTTATTGCAGATGAGAATTTTACTTGAATATCCCTGTGTCAGCCAACCTACTTAGTACTTAGTATGCTGGATTGTGGTGCTTATCCAGGAAATTTTTTTTAAAGAGGTTGGCCGCCTCTTTTAGCCTTGCATTTCCCCGTCCACATAGACTACAGATCTGTGCGTGGAACGTATCCAGCAAAGCAAGGGGTGAGCCGGTACAGTACGAAGGTGAACTGTACTAATATGTTTGTGGCAGTGACCAGGGTCTGAACCCACGACATTGCTGTCTTGGGCCCGAAATCTGTGACGCTACCAACTGAGCCACCGACTCATCTGTAACCTGTAAATTGCAGTTGCTAATTGATCTTATCCAAGAAGGTAACTAAATGATGGTCACATTTAGGTCCATTCCTAACAAAAATATAAATGTAGGCTACAACCTCTTTTAACCTCATCCCATTAAACTGAAACCCGGGATAATCAAGACAAAATAAAATCAAGATAAAATTGAAGTCAATTGGGAAAATTATCCAGGCAAAAGGAATCATCCGCCAAGGCATGAGTAGTTGGTCGAGGGTATGTAATGGAGTAGATGACAACGCGTACCTCATACCGTGATGGTAAACAGTTATTGATTATTAAGAAATAGATTTCCTGTACAGTTAGTTGTATATTTTGAGCCCACAGTAATTGAAATAAAAGTACAAGACTATTGTTGTTGACCTCTTTCAAACAAAAAAGTCTAAATGCTAACCTTGTACTATCCAAAATGGTTTTCCCTTTTTACGTTGGTTAATCATATTTACTGTACGTAGAAATGCAAAAAAAATCTTACAAAGAACATTAAAGTGATTAATTTCAGCAAATTTCCTACATAAGAAATGGCTGTAAGTCTCGTGGTAAATAGACTAATTTTTATTTGTTTTCATGTTCCCAGAGGCCAAAAACACCTAATACAGCCAATGGCACCTAAGGGACCTACAGCTTATAGTGGAATCCGAACCACATTTTTGCCTTGTAATTAACAAATTGGTCTAATAATCAGATAGTACTGCGGATGGTCGTACTCATTAGTGCTGACATTAATCCACACCAGGGAATATCGCATCCACAGTGCATGCCTATAAATATCCTATAAGTCAGCCTGATCTGATTGTGGGAACAGTATTTTATGGTGTAAAAATTTGTTTTCCCATTTTTTACCCTCATAACATAGAACTTTGCAATTTACTTTCCAAACCATTCTGTAGATTTTATTTTAAAAAATTCAATTTTTGCAAATGTTGCTGTTGGTTACAGAAAACATTCCAAAAAACTGTAAATTATGTAGAATGTTCAAGTTATTTTTATGGAAAATATATCTAACTTCTGTATTTCGTTCATGGATATTTTGATATAATTTGGCAGATTTAGATTTTCCATACTAAAGCTATGAACATACCAATAAAACACTATTATCTCCCTTGTAGCAACAAACCTATGTATTCATAAAACCTTTCTTCAGCAATTTCTTTCTCCCATAACAATTTCATAAGTCACAGACACTAAACAGTTAATATTTTTCATCTTTGATGTCAAATGGAATTCTTGTTTGGGGAAATTTATGTAGTAGCCTGGTAAAATGAAGTTTCAAAAGAAGGCAGGTAGAATGTGCCAAAGCAAACCAAAGAAGTCTATGTAAAATTTGTCCAGTATTTTGAGGTATTTAACAACTTGTTAATGTTCAGGAAGGGTTACACAAACCATAAACACTTGTTTTAAAAGCCTACTAGAGTCCGTTCACAAAATTTAGGCTGTTTGAGGGGAATTTCCCCATTACTTTTGTTGCTTAATGTATATCTTGCAGCTGATTGGCGTTTTAGCAAACCTGAGCTGTTGAGCTCAGGTTTTAAAAGCAGGATCAAGTGGAGGGGGTATATTAATTCCCATAAAACCGCTTAAACTTTGAGAACGGAGTATAACAATAGATTAACACGAAGCATTACCTCAATATATTGGACCAGAATGATACATTTCCTGATCATTTCAAAAATATTGCCTATCAACAAAACTTACTGACTGGTTGGTGGTCAAAACATTTATTTGGGACAACACATAAATATATTCAAATCAATTTTCAAGTGAATATTGGGAGGGTTGTTAATAATAAAATTAGCTTTTGAATACAGTAAAACTATCTGACCTAGAAAGAAACGGCCAAAAGGTTGAATATACGGAGCATAAATTGCGGTCTCGGCGACACCGGCGATTGTCTAAGGCAAACCTGTGAGCATGTCTTGCAATATCGTAAATTTTAAACTGCAGAACTGCGATAGTGTAAATCACAATAAGCGTAGTGTACGATATGACAATATCACCTACACTGGGGATGAGCATCAATAGGTCAACATCGATGTACCGATAACATCGTCGTTTTTGTGGCTAAAACATTGATGTTTTTTCCGAGTTTCATCTACTCTCTGTACTGAAACAGCTAATTAAACTAAAACTAATACAATGCAGTCATGGAAAACATACCGGAGCAGGTCTCAGTTCGTCACCGCACAATATGCTCATTTTCCACAAAAAAAATGTTTTGGAGATACAAATAGCACTTTCAGTAAGACATTTTGATTTATACACTTATCAAAATACATGATAATGTATTCAATTATAAATAATATACTAGTGCTACTGGGCTAAATAATGTAACTACTTGGCCTATCCCATACATTTTATCGAATTTCCCTGTAATGAGGTAGCTATTACCGTAAGTGGCATGGTAAGACCTACGCCCGGAACCGATTTACTTTTTCATTTTGATGTCCCCAGAGGCCAAAAACACCATTCGTTCAAATTTGTATATATATGTGTGTCCGTGAACACGATAACTTGAGTAATTTTTGTCCGATTTTGATGAAATTTTGTTTGAAGGTGTGAGGCGGGATAAACTTGAATGAGTTCGCGAACCAGCATGATCGAACCATGGGAACGGGGTTTTATCGGGTAAAAATTGTTTTTTCTAAATTTTTGACCCTCTAACTAAACACAAAATTTCCCAATTTCTCGTGTTGAACGTTAAAAAAATGTATAATACATTAAAATAGCATAAATAAAACCTTTAAAGTATATGCTCAAACCTATATAAAAAACTACAAATATTGTCCCTAATTAAACTACATTAAAATACCTATGAAAAATACTGAACATGGTTTACAAAAGACTGAATATACGAATGCTTCGCAATATAATGTCACCTGATCGTCTTAGTCCATATTTTATATCTAATGATAGAAGGAATTTCTTTTAGATCTATGAGGCATAGCCCTACGTAGGCCTGTAATTGAAATTCACCTTTCACACTGGTTTAAAATAGTTACATACTACATCAACCTCACTACTGCACACTTTATTCAGGTTGAAATTTTCATTTACAAAGGTGCTCTTGTCTTTTCCACGAAACACTGAGAATTAAGTACATTAATGCGTTATCAACAGACATACTCACAAAAATACAGAATTGAATTAGGGGATATTTATTTAAAAGTTGTTATAGTGTCATCAAGTTTTATGATAATCGTATTTAGGCCTAATCCTAATCAAACTGTAAAATTGGTGTACATCCGTTGGCAAATATATAAATAAGTAAATAAATACACAGTCCACAAAACATTGATACGTTGACAACGTAACGCTTTAAAAATTCATTATGGTTTGTCCAAAAAATCTTTCACTTGATGTGGTATCTTGGTATCAGTATCGAAGTAAAATTAAAATTCATGATGTAGCCCCTGAACTGTTTAATTAGACTAATATGAGGTACGCACCTTTACGTACGTCAACAGTTCAATTGTAGTAAGTAGAACTCACAACATGTTTCACCTATTCAAACAGTATCGAAGTTATTAATCTACCTTGGTTTTGGATTTTTTTTTCGAAAATCAAAGTTATTTCCCATTAATAGCATTATTTGTAAGCAGCTTTTAATGTTAACATATTAATGACAGTTTGAAGAAAAACCCCTTATCCAAACAAAGGGTTCTTATTTGAAAGATTACGTAATCTCTAAACGATGATCGGTATATTCCCAGCACTGAGCACTATACAACACTGATTCACGGCCTTTTCCCCGGTTATCAAAACTCAAGAACAATCGTTGTACTTGCGATTAATTAAACCGGCTAAGTAAGGCACAACGTTTTTTAATCCCACTTGGTTTGGATGTGCTTACAAAACTTGATCGGAAATGGTTGCGGTATTTGTAAACAGTATTTAATGTAAACATATCATATGTGACAGCTAGAAGTGAGAACTAATCCAAATAGCTGATCGTTATTTCATAAAATTTAATAGTAAACATTGGAAGAAAATTTGACAAAAATCGAACAAAATTGGGTTTTTGATGGTTTGTTATTTTGTTTTCAAAGAAGCGGGGCCATGTTTTTATAGCCAAAGAAACTCACTAATCCAGTAAATACAGAAAATGATTTGAACCTTGATCGGTATTCTAGTTTTCTAGGAGTAGGCCGCGTAAAATGACATTTTGGCGTCACTGACAGAATGAAAGAATGGACAGACAGACAGAAATTGAGATAAGACTCGTTTCGGCTTTCTTAGGCTATGAAACCTAATGTAACCAGAAACTGCATGATTCTAAGCAATGTAGGCCTACAGACAAAACTGTATTTTATTTATATAGATATATGGAACGATTTAAATAAAAAAAATATAAAAAATAAAAACAGTAGGTCCTATGTGTCGTATTTTTACGTTTCAAAGCCATTTGAAGTTGCAATCTTGCTCTTGATGTTTTTTTCTAGATTTTGCCTTATCCTGTGCCTCTAATATATAAAAAGGATTTCGGATGGGCACTTGGGGTTTTATCTTAGCTCGAATATTATAGACCTAAAACGGGACATCGCAATTCCAAGATAATCCGTGAGTCAGAAGCCGGCTTGGCTACGACGCAGTGCTGGTCCGGAGGGTGGATTTGGTTCCTCGTATATACCACGTATGTCAGAAAATGCTTTTGTTCCACTGGACCTTGTTTTCTTACTGACAAATAGTTTGTATCAAATCGTGTAAATTGCAGCAGCTATCTTTATACAGCTAAGTCCTTAATCAACGTACTAAGTATGACCAAAAGAGACGTTTATTCTAACGGAACTTGTTTTATATTGATGAATGGTTTGTATCAAACCGGGTGTTGTAAAACTACTTTTATCTCTGATGACAGTAATATTTTAATACATACCTACGGTAAATACACAGTCCGAAAATATTAGATTCTTAGATTCCTGTGAATTCAATATCATCATTTCCTTGGCATTATAATACATCAGGGATGTAACCACATAACGTTATTTATTTATTTAAACAGATCTGTGGCCAGTTTAAATGCATTTTATTTGGCGCGGTTTGAAAACGTGCTCTGTAGTCCACAATCGACTGTGCTGCCATCGGCCGGGACATCGTCGAACTAGTACTCAGTCGGCAAGCAAGGCTTTTTTGCAAGCGTTTACAAAAAAATACAAAACTTAATGTTAACCATCGAAAAATAAATATCTGTCACACTCAATACACTAATGAATATATGCTCTTCAATATGGCGTTTGAACCAGAATTATTCATAGTGCCAGTCATTTTATATTTTAGCAGAAAGTATTGCAATTCCTTATGGGAAATGTAAGAAATGATTTATTTTATATCCGGCTTATAATTAAACATTATGATTTTTATATTGTACAGTCTTAATCCTACATACATTTACAATGTTTTGAGTGTGGGAAATATTTTTTGGAACACGGATAGACCAGAAAACGAGGAATTATTATATGCGCTCCATGTTAAAGTGACGGCAGCCGAGAATCTCTGTCCGACCGCCTCTTAATTATTTGCGGGTTGTGCGGCGACTGCGGCTTTTCAAATTAATGATTTTGGCTTTACAAGATTTTGATTGTTTGGTTCTGTGATGCTATATTCTTAAGTAACTATGTCGGTTTTATTTTAGATGATGAGATCCATGGGCGGACTTGGCGGAGGAGATACCAAACCAAACTTTGACGTAGATGTCGAGTCAGACTCAGACGACGAAGATCTACCCGACCTGGAATAAGCCAGTGCCGTCGTGTGCAATACATGAAACTTGACTGACTCCAGCATATATGAACACTCACTCGTGTTGGAAGTATAGTTGCGCCAGGCGATCAATATTTTATTGTATAAATAAGGAGCATTGGACTTGTATCGCAAGTCACATTCTCCACAACAATTATCGTTTTTTACTTTTTTCTATATTGTAAAGCGTTTGTTCTAATTTGCATTTTTTACTGATGTTTTTGGCCATGTATGAATAAGGCCAATTTACTTCGTAAAATTTGTTAGTGTCATCAGTTAGGCCCCATCATTCCACAACTCTGATTGTAAATAAATGTTAATCGATAGTTATTGTTTTATTTCGGCTGTAATACAGTTAAATGCTTATTTATGAACTTGAGCTGCTGTTTTATATTCATGTTAATCAAAGTTTTTGACTGTGTGCATTTGATAGGAATGTACTGCAAACTTTTGTAGAATAAATTATGAATTTCGGATTAGGAAATGGTTTATATTAGTTCAATATAGTTGAGAAATATGTTTGATTTTTGTTTTCAAAGTTTTAATTTTGTGTTTTGACAGATTGCTGATTTTGTGTGGAAATTTACCTGGCTCTGCTAGATTAAATTTGTAAATCATTATCTTGACGTGTGCCTGTATTTTTGTTACACCTAGATTCATAATGCATGTATGATACACAAAACCTTTGATTATATAAGTTTTAAAAGTTCCAGTTACGTTGAGTTACCTCACTAATATTTAGAGTGAACCCAGTTTGACTTAAAAGGTTTGTGAAGTTTATAATGTAGATAATAAGACAGCTTAAATAGCCTCAAACAGCCACATCAGTGACCAATATTTAATTCATAAACTTTTGAATGATATCTCTTTTTTAACTCTTTAGAAATCCACATTAAATAAACTGGTCTTCCAAGCTTATTACATGATAACTCTTAAAAGTAATTTCTGATCTCTTACTCTGTAATAAATACATGGCCAAAACACAACTGATACATCAATATTAAATGATAGCCTCAACGATGCCATAGTTTGATTTGACTTAAATATTATTTGTTATTACTCTTAAACTCATTTTTGTGGCATTATCCAAATAAAGTAGGTTTCTAGCACGGTCAAAAGTGAGTTTAAAACACATCCTAATTAACATGTAAAGCATTATTCATAGATATCATTTAATGATTTTATTTTCACATTTGTATTTGTTGTAAAATATCTAGACCTAATAAATATATTTGCATCAGTTCATTTAATAGGGATATTTTTTTTTAATTTACCTTATTCCCATTACATGACTGCTTTTAGCGAATTTCCCATTTAGGGAATAAGCTATTATTACCGTAGTACTCATGGTAAGACCTCGACCCGGGACCGATTTACTTTTTTGTTTTGAGGTCCCTAGAAGCCAAAAACACCATATGTTCAAATTCATATATTTATATGTATAAATAAAGATTAAACATTAATAAACATAGTACTCGAGTAAAAATTATTTATTAAAATATTTACTGACCATAGTTTCGGCTCTAAGGCCATTTTCAAAGATTTACGTTGGCCACTTTGAAAATCGCCTTAGAGCCGAAGCTATAGTCAGAAAATATTTTAACAAATAATTTTACTTGGTTACTAAGTCTATTAACGTTTAATCTTTATTTATATACAGGGTGTCCTGGAACTCTCTACCAATATTTTATGGCATTGCTCCTGGGTAAGAAACATACCTAAATATCATATTTAAATTGTCCGGAAGTCCTTAGTTACTCACACAGCCGCCATTTTGTTTTTTTCAGTTATTAATTTTTTCTAAAGAATGGTTAAAAATATGAAATTGAAACTTTGCACAAACATTTATGACAACTAGACAAAGCTACAAAAAAATTATGACGATTTTTCATATTTTTCATATTCATAAAACAAAATGGCGGCCATTTAAAATTTTGTTTCTTAAATAACTCAAAAAACGTTGATTTTATAACAATTGTAAATGGCCGCCATTTTGTTTTATGAATTTGAAAAATCGTCATAATTTTTTTGTAGCTTTTTCTAGTTGTCATAAATGTTTGTGCAAAGTTTCAATTTCATATGTTTAACCATTCTTTAGAAAACAATTAATAACTGAAAAAACAAAATGGCGGCTGTGTAAGTAACTAAGGACTTCCGGACAATTTAAATATGATATTTAGGTATGTTTCTTACCCAGGAGCAATGCCCTAAAATATTGGTAGAGAGTTCCGGGACACCCTGTATAATAGCCCTATTATTATATTTTTCATATTTATATATATATTTATATATGTGCCCGTTAGCGCGATAACTCAAGCAAAAATCATCCGATTTTGATGAAATTTGGTACAAACTAGATGCTTAGGTGAGTCGGTGGCTCAGTTGGTAGCGTCACGGACTTTGGGCCCAAGGCAGAAGTGTCGTGGGTTCGGATCCTGGTCACTGCCACAAACTTTTATCAGTACAGTTCACCTTTGTACTGTACCGGCTCACCCCTTGCTTTGCTGGATACGTTCCACGCACAGATCAGTAGTCTATGTGGACGGGCAAATGCAAGGTTAAAAGAGGCCGCCAACCTCTTTTATTAAAAAAAAAAAAAAAAAAACGAGTTAACCTACGTTTATTCGAACGAGTTCGCAAACCAGCATGATTGGACTATGGGAACAGGGGTTTATGGGGGGATTTATGGGGTAAAAATTAGTTTTTCCCAATTTTGTCCCTAAAAACTTGAAATTTAGCAATTTCTTTTCAAACCCATTTTGTAGAGCTTAAAAAAATAAATAATTCAGTATGTTGAAGCGTTATTATGCGCCTAATGGTTACGGAGAAAATTCAAAAAATCAGTCAATTTAAAATTCCCATGTTATTCTGATGAAGAATAAGTAAACTATTGTAGTTTGCTTGTTTATGAACATATTTTGATCAAATTTGGAAAAAGCATTCATTACTAATGTTATTTAAATAAGGAATAAATGTGACATTTTAGTGTAAATCCAATCAGGCAAATGGAAATTCGCTTAGTCTACAGGTTTGCTGTGGCGGGGGTATTTGCTTATTTGAGTTTATTGCAGATGAGAATTTTACTTGAATATCCCTGTGTCAGCCAACCTACTTAGTACTTAGTATGCTGGATTGTGGTGCTTATCCAGGAAATTTTTTTTAAAGAGGTTGGCCGCCTCTTTTAGCCTTGCATTTCCCCGTCCACATAGACTACAGATCTGTGCGTGGAACGTATCCAGCAAAGCAAGGGGTGAGCCGGTACAGTACGAAGGTGAACTGTACTAATATGTTTGTGGCAGTGACCAGGGTCTGAACCCACGACATTGCTGTCTTGGGCCCGAAATCTGTGACGCTACCAACTGAGCCACCGACTCATCTGTAACCTGTAAATTGCAGTTGCTAATTGATCTTATCCAAGAAGGTAACTAAATGATGGTCACATTTAGGTCCATTCCTAACAAAAATATAAATGTAGGCTACAACCTCTTTTAACCTCATCCCATTAAACTGAAACCCGGGATAATCAAGACAAAATAAAATCAAGATAAAATTGAAGTCAATTGGGAAAATTATCCAGGCAAAAGGAATCATCCGCCAAGGCATGAGTAGTTGGTCGAGGGTATGTAATGGAGTAGATGACAACGCGTACCTCATACCGTGATGGTAAACAGTTATTGATTATTAAGAAATAGATTTCCTGTACAGTTAGTTGTATATTTTGAGCCCACAGTAATTGAAATAAAAGTACAAGACTATTGTTGTTGACCTCTTTCAAACAAAAAAGTCTAAATGCTAACCTTGTACTATCCAAAATGGTTTTCCCTTTTTACGTTGGTTAATCATATTTACTGTACGTAGAAATGCAAAAAAAATCTTACAAAGAACATTAAAGTGATTAATTTCAGCAAATTTCCTACATAAGAAATGGCTGTAAGTCTCGTGGTAAATAGACTAATTTTTATTTGTTTTCATGTTCCCAGAGGCCAAAAACACCTAATACAGCCAATGGCACCTAAGGGACCTACAGCTTATAGTGGAATCCGAACCACATTTTTGCCTTGTAATTAACAAATTGGTCTAATAATCAGATAGTACTGCGGATGGTCGTACTCATTAGTGCTGACATTAATCCACACCAGGGAATATCGCATCCACAGTGCATGCCTATAAATATCCTATAAGTCAGCCTGATCTGATTGTGGGAACAGTATTTTATGGTGTAAAAATTTGTTTTCCCATTTTTTACCCTCATAACATAGAACTTTGCAATTTACTTTCCAAACCATTCTGTAGATTTTATTTTAAAAAATTCAATTTTTGCAAATGTTGCTGTTGGTTACAGAAAACATTCCAAAAAACTGTAAATTATGTAGAATGTTCAAGTTATTTTTATGGAAAATATATCTAACTTCTGTATTTCGTTCATGGATATTTTGATATAATTTGGCAGATTTAGATTTTCCATACTAAAGCTATGAACATACCAATAAAACACTATTATCTCCCTTGTAGCAACAAACCTATGTATTCATAAAACCTTTCTTCAGCAATTTCTTTCTCCCATAACAATTTCATAAGTCACAGACACTAAACAGTTAATATTTTTCATCTTTGATGTCAAATGGAATTCTTGTTTGGGGAAATTTATGTAGTAGCCTGGTAAAATGAAGTTTCAAAAGAAGGCAGGTAGAATGTGCCAAAGCAAACCAAAGAAGTCTATGTAAAATTTGTCCAGTATTTTGAGGTATTTAACAACTTGTTAATGTTCAGGAAGGGTTACACAAACCATAAACACTTGTTTTAAAAGCCTACTAGAGTCCGTTCACAAAATTTAGGCTGTTTGAGGGGAATTTCCCCATTACTTTTGTTGCTTAATGTATATCTTGCAGCTGATTGGCGTTTTAGCAAACCTGAGCTGTTGAGCTCAGGTTTTAAAAGCAGGATCAAGTGGAGGGGGTATATTAATTCCCATAAAACCGCTTAAACTTTGAGAACGGAGTATAACAATAGATTAACACGAAGCATTACCTCAATATATTGGACCAGAATGATACATTTCCTGATCATTTCAAAAATATTGCCTATCAACAAAACTTACTGACTGGTTGGTGGTCAAAACATTTATTTGGGACAACACATAAATATATTCAAATCAATTTTCAAGTGAATATTGGGAGGGTTGTTAATAATAAAATTAGCTTTTGAATACAGTAAAACTATCTGACCTAGAAAGAAACGGCCAAAAGGTTGAATATACGGAGCATAAATTGCGGTCTCGGCGACACCGGCGATTGTCTAAGGCAAACCTGTGAGCATGTCTTGCAATATCGTAAATTTTAAACTGCAGAACTGCGATAGTGTAAATCACAATAAGCGTAGTGTACGATATGACAATATCACCTACACTGGGGATGAGCATCAATAGGTCAACATCGATGTACCGATAACATCGTCGTTTTTGTGGCTAAAACATTGATGTTTTTTCCGAGTTTCATCTACTCTCTGTACTGAAACAGCTAATTAAACTAAAACTAATACAATGCAGTCATGGAAAACATCGACACTTCAATACTTTCGGCCAAAATCATCTGTACTCTACCCTACCATAGATGTGAAAAACATCGAACCTAGACTATCGATACTCATTCCTATAATACACCAGGTATCACGGGATTTGTGAGATGTTTAGTAGGACGAAGAAGTATTCCATTTCATTTCAATAATATTGCGGGTTTAAAATCTCGGCTTCACTCTATTATTTTCAGACTTGGTTTTTTATCCTTAGTAGTTCTTTTAGGCTGGACTTAGCTTGGCTCGAAAATCACAATGCTCGCTCAAGTGTGTACGTCTGATCTTGACTCAACCTTTTACAAACACTGCAAAGCAAAAACTGGACTGAGCAATGCAGACATGAAAATTGCTATGAACCAAAAGATTAATATTCCAGATTACTGAATTATCGAATCACAACCAATAACCATATTGCATAATATATTCAATTGTAGTAGGCTAAATGCTTTTACAATTTAATCTTACACAAAAGGAAAATGTGTTAACAGACAAGAAAGAAATCTCAGGTGAAAATAAAGGGAAAAATCTATAAAGAACACTGCTTTAATAGCTCAACTTTTCGACAACAGTGAACACACACGGATAATATAACCATTACATGGATGGCAAAACAAACCTATGTCCTTTAAGTTACACTTGAACAAGCTCACAGTTTCATTAACAGGAATTTTACAGTTACACCTTCAAGACGACATTCTGACAACGTCTACAACATTCCACACTCAGATCAGGAAGACGGACCCATATAAAACTAATGTATTTGTAAAATATGTTTTCTTTTAAAATATCTTGTCCAAGGAACATAATGTTTTACCACTCAGCTCAACACATTTAAACCTGAATTTAAAAAAAGAACTTAAATGAAAATTGTTTAAACCTGCTATTATTGAGAGATAAATCTATTTCATTTTACAGAATAATAATTCAATCTTAAGATTTTTTTTTCATACTGCAGCAAACACAGCTGTTTTTAATACATGTGTTTCGGATCAAGTAGAAAGACTAAAAAGCATTTTTAGTTCCTAGCGAGTCAAAGTCAGCTGTTGTAAAAAAAACAGTTGTAAACTTTGATTGTAGGCAATCACATGTATCAAAATTATTTATCGATTGGTTTAATCGGTTGTGGCTTATTGTTACATTCTTGTCAATAGTTTGGACATATCGATGGTACAGTATAATGTGCAGGAACACAATCGTAAGAGACAGAATGATGAATCAATTACTAAACAGCTGCTAATTTGCATGAGCAAAATTGAAAAAAAAAGCTGGGAGTGCTCGGGTCAAAAAGGAGTCACTTTACGCCCTAATGATTAAATATACTAATACATATCCCAATACTGTACACACAAAAAAAGGTTTCTGCCAACAGGTTAAGCATGTAAAAAAAGTGTTTTTATCGCTTCAAAAATGTTCAATAAAATCCAAAACCTAACAATTAAACTAAAAAACTATACACCATCATACAACTTTGATAGGCCGTACATAAAATTACACTATACACATGGCAAAAACACATAACAGTTATCATTTAAGGATATTTTAATAATAATCTGTTAATAGTTATTAAAATTAACATAACTTAAAGATAAATTATGATTTAATTTTTCTTACATATGCTTTTATAAAAATTGTGTCCAGCCCCTCATATCAAACAAAAGAACTTGTTCGGTTAGAATATGAAAAAATTAAAAGGAGAACATAATAATTTTTGACAGGAGCAAAAAAACAGGTTAAGGTATGTAATAAACTCATTTGGTGTAAGACAAATGCAATATTTATCATAACTTAAAAGATTGATTGGATTGGTGATATTTCAAATAATAAATCGGAGATAATGACTCATTGCCAAAAAGAGTCCGATATTCCAATGAGTCAGTTATCCTGTGTATGATATTAGAAGTGTTGCATCTTATTCGTACACCGACATTGATTCGAGGGTTTAAACTTTTTTAATCATACATCTCATTCATTGACACTTCAATCTATGACACATTGATTCAATTGATATTTTTGAGTACAGATAAAACTTCAGGATCTAAATTCGATTGTGTTTTTTTACTATTATTTGACACAGTTTTTAAAAGTTCAAAGACACCAAAAGCAGGTGTGCAAAATAAATTAATAAGCTAGTACAAGTACAAGTGAACCTAATAAATGAAACTTTAATAGATAGAAAAGGTTGTATATTTTGTCTTTACAAATTAAATTCCGGTGGAGATTCTCCCCGATTATAAAGACACATTTTAATGCTAGAAACCCAAAACGATGTTTGTAAATCGTGACTAAAACTTATTTTAACAATTCGTTTGATGATCACACAACCAACTGTTACATAATATGAAAAAATGTGGGCTTGAGTTTTAACAAAAATAATTATACAGTATTTTTAAGAGAGCGTGGAATGGTAACGATTTATTTCACCTATTAACAATAAAAACCAGGCATTAAAGATAACAGTTACGCTTACACACCATTTAGTAACATTTCCCTTTAAAACCCATTTAAAACAAGAAATATAACAGAAGACAATAGATCGAGTATTGCAATAAGGAATGTAACGTAACACGATGAATAAACTTTACTGTGCATAAAATGGATATAAACATAAGTACACAAATAAACTAGCTATAATGTATTCAATTATAATAGCAAATTATTAAAATTTACTAGCTTACAAAACAGCTTTTATAACAAAAAAAGGTTTTGTTCCAATTTTGTTAAATATGAACATCTTAACATCATAGGCCTAATCAAAGTTTTGACATTTTTTCCACACAAAATTGAGCTGAAAGGCAAAGCTCAACAAACTAGTACATGTTTACAACATAATGTATGTAGGACATAATAACTTTCCATTCTGCTACCTACTTAATTTGTATGGATGATAATTATAAGTTAAGAAATTCCTGCTCTCATTAGTATACAATTTAACTTTTGTGAAGTATTTAAATTTTTATCTTATTGAGGATGGCCAATAATTGTTAATATAGCCTACAGGAATTTCTGGATGAGACGTATATGATACTTTTCGCTACAGCACCAGCAACAGGGTCAAACACAACAAATACCATCAGTACAAGGTTACTGGATCGATCCTGAGAAAAGTCAGTAGCTTTTTGATGGATTGAAACTGGAACCAGCTGTCCCTGATCTGGCTTTAAAAAATGATCCTGACTAATAATACAGCTGATCTTTGTCAGTAACAAAGCTACACAAGGATTGACACTCCATTCTACACTCATCCTTCACTTATATTTGGGTTAAGATACACAGGTGGTGTCCCTATCTCAATTGATAGTAAACCTAATACAAAAAATTTTCAATTTATTTTTTTAATTTTTTAAAAAGGTAACATTTTACAATATTTACTATGGAAGTTCAATGTGCCCTTCCAAACCTGATTAGTATTTATTGTATAGCTTCATTGAGAGCATTCTGAAGAAACCAATACAATTCCTTTTTGAACAATTGCCCTGTAAATGTGCTCGGTAAATTTACAGCCCTCCAGCTGATTTTACCCATTCCTTTCTGTAAACAACTGTCTTGTCTAAAAAACCAGAACTGTTTACTGTGTAGAATGGCGAAATATCAATTTATAGTTCCTTTATAAGGAGTTTTCATGCAAATTTAAAAGTAAACAAATACTTTCATTTATAGACCTAAGTTTTAGTATTTATATAAAACGTCTTGAGATATTTCTTTAAAACCTATAAAAAAAATTAAAAATCTGTAAATATATATTTTACTATCGGATAAAATATAAAAATATACATCCTTAAAAATGTAATATAAACAATATTTGCAAAAATGGTTTATTACAACAATGTTAAATACCATATTGTAATTATTTAACCTACATAGCTGCAGCAGGAGTTGGTTTTTCGAGCAGTCTTGTAGAACGCCTTCGACTGCATACTCAGTCCTTCCGATTTGGAAACCAAATCATCAAGTTTTTCCCCCCTCTCCAGAACTGCCTCTATTGTATTATGCTGTAAAAAATATAACTAATTTACAATCAAAATAATAATGAATATCGACTGTTATTGAATCTTTTAAATATTGATTTTATATTGTTGCTTTTTACCATCACTGGTTTTCCCCACAAGTCAAACAAGACTACTTTTTTCAATGTGTATCAGTTTGAAGTGGTGCATTTTCATGTCCTTGGAGTATGGAATTTCACACTCCACTTGTCCAATAAAAACAGTGCAAACAATGGTCTATTATTATATTTATATGACGATTTTTTTGACAAGTTATTTAACTGTCATGCACAATAATTTTCAAATAAAAAATACTCTCATAATAAATAAAAAGACTTTGGTTTCACATTAGTTTCATAGAACATTAGTTTCATTACATAACCACTGCCTGGATAGCTGAGTGTTCATGCTCGCCTAACAATAAAAAAACTGCTGGATCGATCATGATGAGAAAAGTCAGTAGCTAAGATAGATCAAAACTGGACCCAGCTTTCCCTGATTATTGGGGTCGGCCTAAATAACCTAAATGATCCTTGCTAATAAAACAGCTGATCTCAGTCTGTAACAATGCCACACAGATCTTGCTCCGTCTTCACTTGTATTTGGTTTGTCCCCAGCTCTAGCCAACTAATGTGCTTAGAAATAAACTTTAAGAAAAGTTTATGAACTCACTAAAATAATCTTAGTCTCATCCAGTTCGTCTTGGATCTTGGTCATAGCATCAGCTTCTCTGGGGTTCTGGTATTTAGAGAGGTACGTGTTCAGTTGCGGGAAAGCGATGGTAGCTTCGTTAGCCGTGGGCCACTCGTGAGATGGCACCTTGGCCGCGAAGTCGTCCAACACTTTAGTCAACAAGGTGTGGGCAACTCTGTGAGGATATTCATGATCTGATAAAAGAACCCCAGCCAGGTTATCGCCTCGGACATACACGTGACATGTATATTCTGGAACACATATATACCAACAGGTTTATGAACATGTCAAGTGTTGATAAAAAATCCCTATATACTCCAAGAGCACACATGTTATGAAAACTGTAGCAAAACACCACTTCAGATTTTTTACAAAGCAATTATCAATAGCCTCCTATTTCAATTGATTTGGGTAGTAATAGGCCTACACAAGTCCCACATCACATTAAACGTTCAAAAATCACCTTTAAAATGTCATCTGTATTTAACTTTCTTAAATGATTTTTGCCATGCAGAGACTTCATTTGATCAATATTTAAAACAAATAAGTAAAACTCTTAAACACACTTGGGGACACGGGAATAAGAGATTTACAAGGTGGGCAAAATATAGAGAGAAAAGAGTAATTTGCCAGAGGGAAAGGGTAATTTATGGGAGTAAACTTACAGGATATTTGTTTCTGGTAAATGGAACATTTCTCTGAAAATAGTGATATTAAATAGTGAATAGCAAATTAAATTTTAATGGTTACTGTGGAAGTAATTTGATTACCTATTAAATCAGAATAAAGTGTGATCAGAATAAAGGAAGACAGTTTTTTACCAGGAATAATTTGTTGTTGTAGTAGGGGCCTACGGTATAATTTAATCGCGTCACATGACTAAAATGAAACATTATTATTGGTCTCTATGATTTCTTTGTACATACAACTTCCTCCTTGTTAGTTTTCAGTTTGGGAGTTGAAATGGCAAACGTAACTTAGTAGGCCTACTTACATCACGACTGCAATAATTGTGTCTTTTAATACAATTATTGTGTACATGTATGCGTTATTCGGACATAATTGCGTTTCTTGTCAACTGAACTTTAAGCACAGAGTGCATGATTGTCAAATTGCTTGCATTAGATATATGGAAATATGTGTTCACTGAAGGCTGCTTGATGAAGAACAAAGAAAACCTTTTGTTTCGTAGTTTGTAAACAAAAGAGAACACAGTGCTTGTAGCTTTTGCGATTCCTGGAGTATGAAATTGTGTAAGAATTTTAAATGAAGTTGCTGTTTGATATTCAAGTATTAGAGAAAGTTTGGTTGGGTTAGGTAAATCTATTTTCCAGTTGATATTTTGGTAGATTTTTCTTTTACTACAGATTATGTGCATCAAATACTTATAAACACTTTTTACACAATTTCATACTTTTCAGAAATCACGATTGGGAAGACATGGCCATGGGTGTAAGGTAGTTGTGCCAAGATTTTCTTAAACCAACTTTGTATGGTTCGGAGGGTCTAAGTTACTGTGTTACGCTCATAAACTAGCACACATGACCCACTTTGTTCATAGTAGGCAGGCATTAGGCAACATAAAAAAAAAACACAAGCCGATTATTCTGGTGCTATTTATTAAGTATATTTTATTTGGTGATTTCCCTTATCAAGTTATTATAACAGTTGTGTAGCCTACGCATAATATTTGGTTTGAAAATATAACCTTATCCACTCGTTAAATCTTGATGCATAAACTTTTGATGCAGAAATGTAGGCTAGCTGAAGATACATACCGTACCCTAATTGAAACTGGTATTTAGCTTCAGGCCTCTTGTAAGGGTTTCTCTTTTACAAATTAAATTAGGCTAATTAACTTGTACCTAAGTTATAGGATCAATTTTTAAATGATAAGTTCCTTTCTAAACTCAATTCCACGTTAATCGTGCAGTACAGGTCTTATGGGAGATAGTCGTGCTATTTGGGTTATAATGTGTCACGCACCTAGTGGCGTCCACATCAATATCAATTAGGCCATAAGTTAGGCCTACAAAATTGATATTGATTCATTTTCACATTATGTACTGGGAACATCAGGCTTATTGCTGTGCAAGCTGCGTTACTACTGTCCTTGTGAAGTAACAAAAGTAGGCCTACATTTAACTTGTAGATTTTATTTTTTTAATTGATAATTTTTCTCTGGTAAAGTTGATAAGGTACTTTCCTGTTAAAGGGAATATTCATTATTATCGATGATTTTTTTTATAGACAGTCAATGTAGTACAGTCCTAGGTATTTGTCGATGTGTGGTTTACGTTTTTGTGTTTATCTTACATAAGATTAGATGAATATAAGTTCAGAAATTTTTTATCAATAACATACAACATAGCCTATAGCCTAGGTCTAATAAAACTAAAGAGAACATGTTTCAGCCATCCCATAAGCTAAGACCTACCGTGGAATAGCGTATGACAGATTACTAACCTCCTTCCTTTACCGACTGTCTGGCTGCCGTTTGAGTCCTTTCGACTATTGTTTTGCTCACAAATCCCATAAATTCTTGAACACTTCCTCTTTGAAAGAATCCAAATGTTGACAAGTCATAAGATGATTTTAGCCATACTGCATTATGGACTCCCTTGAATAGAACGTTTAATGCATAAAGTTTAACCATTTCGTGTTTTATTAAACTAAGTAAAACGCAAAACTTAAATCAGACAATTAGAAAATAGACACAAGATGTTGGTTGGAACTTCCTTAGTTAAGTTAGCCTAGGCCAATGTCAATACAAATGAGTTAATAAATAAAGTATCACAGTTCCAAGGAGTTTCAGTTCTGACTGCAATCAAGTTAAAACCAAATTATTTTAACTATTCTTTGACTATACAATTAGAAAGTTTGTGATTTTATTCTAAACTTGATATATGACAAGTAGGTTACTAACAAACAATACTAAACAAACACCAAAACGTCAGTCTGCTGTGCTTAGCTTTTTTTAATCTTTCGCAGATCACAGAAAACTGACAGAACATTATGTGATAGATCACGACAAAGGCCATTGATTATAACCATGCAACACCCATGAAAGGATGTAGCCAATGCTAAACATATGGTTTTAAAATGCACAAATAAATATGATGAGAGGTTTGCTCACCATGAAGTTTGCCCGTCTAAAACGCCTCATGCCTGTGCGCGTCACTTTATCATCCTATATAATTCCTATTTAAAAAAGTTTTAATGGTAAATTTATGTAGCCTAGGGCAACGTTTACATTGCGCTAATATATCGACTAAATAAATATTTATATTTTATTTTAGTCGTTTATGTTGGTTTCTAAACCTTGGAAGATATTCAAATGACATCATTGAGGATGGCAAATCCAGCAAGTACTTCCATCTTCCATTTGGAAGGTATGGGCAGAATGGGCCAGATAGCATTTTGGGGGGGGCCCGAATTTCCACAAAAACGTTTTATGATTCTATAATTTTAATCAATTTGATCATCCTAATATGTACTTACCATTCTGGGGTCAGTAACAGTAGAGCTACACAAAGATCACCTCACTCGATTTTCACTCTGCATATTCTACTCACCTTAAAACATGCATCCGAATATCATTCGCTCTAAAAAAGTTGGATATTTTAAAAATGTCAACTGAGTTTTTCTTTTAAAAAGTCAGTGTACATTATTGACCCGCTTTCTATAATTATTCTGATGTAAGCTAAAAGGTGCTGCGGATCTGCAAAAAAAAACACAAAAAACAGGCAGAACTCTGAACTATACTGTCTAAAAAGTTCCCAACGGTAATGTCTAGTTAAAAGTAACAAAATCATACAACATTACTCTAACTTTTTAATGATGCCAGTTTTTTAATGTCAACTTATGTTTTCAACAATCTGACACACACATCCTGATGTTTTTATGAACCACCTTCATAGGCAATAGGTGAGTGAAAATGTAAAAACGTACGTTTTCAAGAAAAGCACTTTATAAAACATTTTTTCGAAAAGTTTTATTTTATTTCATTGACATTTTGAAGTTACATCAAATGTCTATGGTCACGTAATATTTTGGTGGTTTTTTTAACGGTTTTTTATAAATATTTTACAGAATCTTTAACGGAAAAACATGAAATTCTTTCACGACCATTACGGACGTAAAAATGAATATAACAGCTAGAGTTAATATTTTTTATAAATATGTTTTTTTGTAAATGCATTAGGTTTAAGGGCCATTTCGCAATAAACAGCTCACTAAGCCTTTGGTAAATTTGATATTTCTAAAAAAAATCTATAAACTATAAAAAATGGAAAAAAGCTCAATAATCTCTTTAAGTTTGTATAACTCTGAACAAACGTTCCCGATATTTGGAAACCCTTTAAAAATTTTTTAAAGAGGCGTCCTTCTTGTATGTATAACACATTAGAATAATGATGATATATCAATTTTTGACATTTTTATGATCCAAATCATGAACGTCATAGTCAGAGACAAGTGTTACAGTCTGGAATTGGTGATTAACGAGAATCACTATATTGTTTATTTATGTTTTAATTCCATTCCACTACTCTTGTTCTCCTAATACTCCACAAGACTATTTTTTACATTCTTAAATTAATTGTACTTGCTTTTAAAAATGTGTGTTTAAACTAAACTAAACTGTGCAAATTCACAATGATATTTAAATTCATTTTTACGACCATAACACAACACAGTAGAGTTAGTTGATAAGGCTATTTTGGTTGTGAAAACCTCCGTAATGGTCTTGATACTCCATAGTCGTGAAATCGCGTTTTATTTGGCTATTATTATTCCAAGCGTGAAAGTTGAAAAATGTAACTTAGGGACACGTGATGGTCGTGCATTTCGAGACTTTAAAAATACTAAAAAATACCTAGAACCTAGTAAAAACCAAAATAAATGTTTGTAACATGTTGCCCATGTCCCAAAAAATACTACACAGTATCTACAAAATAAAAGGCCAGGGACATTAAAACGTTTTTTTTTTCAAAATTTTCACTCAGGTCTGCCCTTTAAGATAAGTTGGCAACTATATTATAAACTATGCCATATTTTTATGTCTTTATTACCCATCGTTATAAAAAATGTCAAATAAATCTTCCATACCGGTACTAGCACAATATGCGATCAACTATTTTTTCTTTGAGTAAAAAATAAGATTCCAAAATTGGTTTATTTAGAAAATACGGTTCAGTATAAAAAAATCAGCAGTTACCTCCTCTCTAGGGGCTTAACACTTGCCCGTTTTTCACCTCCCAGGAAGAGGCTACTTCCAGAGCCGAGAATATGCCTCGCAAAATGTCAGTCGTACACAACAGGCAGGACAAAGCCCAAAGAACCACAGCCACAGGCAGATGAAACCAAGGTCTCGCAAAGCTGAACACCCCCCATCCTGGATAGAGGAGTATCACTGGGTACTCTCACTCTGGGTACAACCCCAAGAGGCTGGCATGTCCAGTCGTCCATGACTGCGGCCCACCTGAAGTGCCGGTTCCAACACCGGACCATTACCTCCCCTCTGGGGGCACTAAAAACATCCCCACTACACATAATAACTTTCAAAAATATGCACTTTACGTATAGCGAATATGACAAAACTGAGGCAGATAGGGAGTTAAATGTGGCCGTGATAGGGTGCCAAAGGTGCAACAACTTGTCTGGGCAGCCGTTTACACGCACCAACATGTTGGTACGACCTCGAGAAATTGATGGCATCTTGCACAAACCTTTCAATCCGACTCCAGTTCCGACAAGATGTAATTAATGGTTTTTTGTTTTTTGATACATTGATTGCTAAAATGTTGACATGATATTGTGCTACGTTAAAACAGGTGCAATTGTATATACATAGGAGGCTGTCAATTAATTGTTACATAAATCCAGTAATTTTGAGAGAAATATGGAAATATAAACATGTTATAAGTGATGTGTTATAGTGATCCTTAATTGATTGTTTATTCCATGATAAAAGAGGATACCCCCACTGCAGCAAACCTGCAGACTAAGTGAATTTCTATTTGTCTGACTGGATTTATACTAAAATGTCTCCTTAAAAATATCACATTTATTCCCTATTTAAATGACATTATTTTAACGAGTACACTTAGGTTTGCTGCAACAGGGAGGGTAAAAAGGTATTTTTTTGTAAAATGTAATAGTTTAGTATGAAATGAATGCATTTTCCAAATTTGATCAAAATATGTTCATAAACAAGCAAACTACAACAATTGACCTATTCTCCATAAGAATAACATGGGAATTTTAAATTTACAGATTTTTGGAATTTTCTCCGTAACTATTAGGCGCATAATAACGCTTCATTATACTAAGTTATTTTTTTAAAGCTCTACAAAATGGTATGGAAAGAAATTGTTAAATTTTAAGTTTTGAGGGTCAAAAATGGGAAAAACCAACTTTTACCCCATAAAACCCCCCATAAACCCCTGTTCCCATAGTCCGATCATGCTGGTTCGCGAACTCGTTTGAATAAACGTAGGTTTACACGTTTGTACCAAATTTCATCAAAATCGGATGATTTTTGCTCGAGTTATCACGCTAACGGACTTATATATATATATGTATTGAACGGATGGTATTTTTGGTCTCTAGGGACCTCAAAACGAAAAAGTAAATCGGTCCCGGGTCCAGGTCTTACCATGAGTACTAGGGTAATAGCTTATTCCCTATAGGGGAAATTTGCTAATAAAAACTAAGTAAGTAAAACCATTGGTAAAACTGTAAAAACCTTATTTTTTATTTTGAAAGTTAACTTCAGATGAGAATGTTTAAACATTTACAATATGAGTTATGTTTTTGCCCATTAACATCAAAAAAATTTAAATGGTAAAATAATACCAGCAATAGTCATCACAAATAAAAATCAACACACTTATATCATAAGGTACTCAGGGTTAATAAAAGAAAACATCATACAAAACTACAATCTATTTGGGAAACATTTGTCAATTAGAAAAAGTGTTCAGTTAGAGGTTTGATTTGGCGCTGCGCAGAATGGGGAACTTTGTACCATCGCAGGCACCTCTGGCATCATCCAGGGACAGGTCTACAAGCACAACTCCTCCTAGTCCCTTGGCTTTGGCGTAGGCTGACTTATAGGCTGCAGTCTCGGGCTCCTCGTATGACAACCAGAATCCTTCCTCCTCACCCTAAAAATAGAAAATCAACATTAAGGATTTCACCAGGAGAAATTATTGTTAAACCCTGTTTTATTTCCTTAGAGATTGATTAGGGAGGTTTGAGATTAGAGATTTTTATGGCACAGATGCACCAGAGTGGAAATTAAATGGCCAAGATAAGAGAACAATGAGTGTGTTGAATGAATAACTGAATAAGATTATAGCTTTGTAACTGACTAAGATTATCTGTATATTATTCATGACCAATGATCAAGAATAGCTACGTCCACTTTCAAAATGTAAAAAAATAGTTCCTCAGGATCAAACCGTTAACCTTCTGATGACAAGGCGTACACTAGATATCCACTCAGCTACCCAGATTAAAAAAGCTTAGAAATTGTAGTCTTTGTTTATGGATATCAGTAGACTAAACATCTCATGTTTTAATGCCACCTGGGTAGCTGTGTTTTTATAGTGCATGCCCAAAAATAAGAATAAGTTCACCAGCTCAATCCATAAGAAGTCAGTAGCTTTTTAATGGGCATAAAACTGGACACAGCTGTGCTTGTTCATTTGGCTTATAGTTAATGGTGCTGGTAAAAGAAACAGCTGATCCTATTTAGTAACAAAAGCTCGTCACTCTTAACTGAAATTACATACTTGCGTTGCTGTCTTCAATTAATAATAAATCCTACTGAAGTTATGAAATTTAAAATAAATTAAACATGACCAAACCCACAACCTTTTGATTTGCCAGGTGAGCACTAAAACTACTCAGCTACCCAGTACAATTGATATAAAATTCAGATTGAAAACATGAAAATAGAACTGACCTTATCCTTCTGGGGTAGCCTGTAGGCGTAAGTGCCGAGTCTCTTAGTGGGGTCTGTCATACGGCGCAGGAGTGTTGCGGGAGCCTTAGAGTTTGTGGGACTGACGACTCTGGTGCAGGTCTCGTAGTAGCCCAGGGTTCCCTTGATCTTAGAGTACGTTCCTTCGTCACCAGCACCATCAGCGAGGATTGGCGGAACACCGGAGCTTGGGCTGTCTGTTGTCAGCTTCCAGGAGCGGCCAAAAGTGGGAATTCCGAGGTTGATCTTTGAAGCTGAAACGGTTTGAAGATAAGTATTGGTTGATGTGAGATAAGGAAGTCAGGAAGGAGCAGTTCAAATTCTGTGCTTTTACTATCTAAGTATATAGATGTTTTTGTGGAACAAACGAAAAATTACATCTGAGTGCTGAATTGATCTGGATTTGTTTAAATGTAAACTTCTGCAAATTGTATATTTTACTAATAAGAGTAACACATTGCTGATACAGAAAAATGTTAAGGACTGAATCTTTATAAAAATATAACTAAACAGCATATCGGTAACACTCAGAACAATCTGATTAAATCAACTTAAAATGTAACAGATTAATTAACTAAAACTAATTTCTGTTAGATAACTGTGTCACTGTTGCCTTAGTCTATGTGTCCGTAAGTGTCTAAATTAGATTCCATCAAAATGATCCAATTTTATTTTATTAGCCATCCAAGAAAGGTTTTTGACTGAATATAGTTCGATATTTCAAGGGACTGACGTATTAGCTTTTCTTTAATATAGAAACTCAGAGTAAATAGGTAGGTATTGTTCCCACATGAAAAGCATGTAAACAAATTGAGTTCATTAGTGTCTGGCCTGAGACTACAGGGTGCAAATATAAGTAAAATAATCAAGACTCATCTAGTTTACTTAATATAAACCTTGTATACAATCCTATAAAAATGTGATTGACATACCGTCACATCCGTTCTCCATCCACCACTTGACGTGGGCGTCTGCGTTCTGGTGTTGGTTTCTGTCGTACATGTAGTACAGAGGGGCGGAGTAGTCAGCCTGAGGCTTGCTTCTCTTCGGTGTGCGGAAGTCGAACGTCCACAGATTCAACATGTCCAACTGCGGGCAGAGGTTGCGGGCGTCGAAGTAAGCTGGGGATAAGATAAATGTTCATAGTTATTCAATTTTCAGGGTATTTTCAAAATATTAATTTACCTGACAATGTTCTATGAACTTATTGATGCTAGGTGTTCATGACTACCAGCAGGTTGTAAATCCCTCTTGCCACTCTAATTAACACAATCTAAAAGAGGTATTGAGTCCCAGCAATGGAAGAGTAGTTCATTTTCTTATAGCAAAACAGCTGATTATTGTAAACGTGAGACCACAGTGAGGAATAGTTTAAGATTATTATATACCTCCACAACTCTTTAACTACAGATTTTAGAGGAGTTAATAATAGTCAAGTATCATTATACTGATAACCCAACTCACCACTGGCATTCACATGAGGCAGAACTCCGAGAGACAGAAGTTTTCCGTCGGTGCGAAGAGCTCCCTTAAGTTCCCGGACGAGGTTGACGAACTGATCTCTGTGTTCCGCCCACTTGTCGTCCACACCAACTCCAACAGCCTTCTTCAGACCATGCCAAGCTGAACCTGACAAGAAGACAAATAGGTTAGACAAAAGCTTTCGTAGTGTGAATGAACTACGAAGGGAATACTGTATCCCGTTTCTATATTATTGAAGCTGTAGCCAGTTCTAGGCAAAGATAATGTATTTGAGCTTCCAAGAGAGTACGTGCTGGTGTCAATTACTGATTTAGTTGGTCACCAACTTTTTAACAAAAAAAACTTAAACGAAAACTAGCAGCAGTGAACTAATATAGCTTTGTTTATGTCCCCATAAACTATCACAGTATTGAAAAGAAGAGTGAAGATAGTTTTGACAATAGCACACTCTAAGATGAGCAAACTTTGTTACAGCTGCTCCTCATAGATGGGATGTCCATGCTAATTAAGCACATAAAGACTGAGTTTTTTTTTAATATT
Organism: Macrosteles quadrilineatus; assembly: GCF_028750875.1. NCBI lineage: Eukaryota > Metazoa > Arthropoda > Insecta > Hemiptera > Cicadellidae > Macrosteles > Macrosteles quadrilineatus. The sequence continues at coordinate 78,872,532 of NW_026542597.1, forward strand.
TTTTAATTGAAGTAATCGTTCCCCTTCCCATCACATTTCCACATAGTAAAATAAAAGTTTCATAGCTTGATGGAAAGTTATGGAAACAATAATTTAAATAGATAACTAACTCCAAGACCCCTTGAAGATGCTTCAAAAGCTGGCAAAATGTATATAAGGTGCCAATGAAAAGGGTAATACGGTAACTAGTATAATTCAAGTTCATAAACCTGGTATAGCCGAAAATAGATTAACTTGACTTGATAACCATCATAAACCTTAAACAAAAGAATTTATTCAAGTATGTTGTCAATTTAACTTACTGAGAATGTTTCTGTCCTTCTTCTCCTTGACTTCTGGGAATCTCCATGCGAGGTCTACTCCGTCGAAGTTAAACTGGTTCAGAGTAGCGTGAATAGAGTTGACAAACTTGGTTCTCTTCTCAATGTCTTCCAACTGAAAAACAACCCATTTATATATTGGGAAAGTATTTAATTCACAAAAAATATCTAAATCCCCAAAAAAAATCGGTACAAGGGTTGAACAACTGTATTGATCAAATGTAGTGGTAGGTACCAGGATACAAACCCACTATATTTCTGCCACAGACCCAAATTCTGTAGTGCTACTGACTCACCTAATGTTTGAATTTTTCAGTCAAATTTAAGAAATAATTAAGTTGGGAGTTTTTTTTTTCTTAGAGATTACCGTCTCACTTTGTTGGAAGACATTTGACACTTTGCATAAGAAAATTGAAGGGTTATTTCAACCAAAGCTCCTGAAGTGGATACAGTCAGATTAGTTAACCAATGCAAAAGAGGATTTTCCTTCAGACCAGATGATTTCTGGTTTTAATACGATAGATCATTGCTGGAAAATTTTTCATTTTGACATTGACTACATACTGAAGTAAACCCCTCATCCATACCATACAGCAGCTGAATCTCGTGGTTTTTTTTTATTAAATCAGAAGATATGTGAGGAGCCTCTCATTGGATGTGCTCCTGTTGTATTTTAGTTTTTATCTTATAATAGTAGGTACGTTAAACGTTGTTCCAATTAACGATAATTTTCCCGCTACAGTTTTGGCAATATTAAGAAGTATACAATAAAGAAAATATACTATACAGAAGCACACTTTGTTAAAAGTTCTAGCTACCAATGAAGGTTGCAAACAATACCAATAAGCAAATTTTCTACTTTAGAAAGGTTCATCCAAAGCCAAAAGTTTACATTCAATTAAACTAAATTCTTTTCATCCTAAAATTTCCCATATTTTACTGTGTGCCTCATGCCTCTCAGGCCTATACATATAGCCAAATTATCTTGGACGACTTTTTTCCAATACCAATAGTTAATTGTGTAAATCTGTTTATTGAATCTGACTTTCTTCCTTTCTAAACTGGTACAGTGTTCTAGAAACTTGTATCAGCAGTTAGTGGAATCAGCCATGTTCCACAAACCTTATCTACTGCACCAATAGCCTCTGACACATCCCTTATCTGACCTTGTTTAACTTAACTTTCAAAGCAAATGTTTTTGTGATTTCTAAATACTAATATCATGCTGTATTGCTTTACGATTAAATAGTACAATTATGGGATGAAAGCACCAGCGAATGACCGTTTAAGCTTGAGTTTCATCCTCTCTTGTATCCGATATGGTAAATTTTTATCAAAGCTACAGTGTAAATAATAGTTTCAAAGTCCTGTCAATATTCTCATGTACTTCCTAACAATAAAACTGAATGTACTATGTTCATAGACAATTTATCATACATAAAGCATTGCACTGGTGAATGACCGCATATGATTTAATATTTTAAAATTGTATGTACCTCCCCCTCCTTTTTGCCAAATAACCCGATTCTCAAATTGAACCTGGACATTCTGTATAAAATAAATAACTATTTCAGGATCATTCAAATAGCTTCTAGAGAATTAACTAATTTTACCGTAACCTTTAGCCTGCGGTCAAATTATGGTTGTATCCACATGATTTAATTTTGATTTTGGTACTTCCTAGGCTTCCTAGCACAAAACCACCAGGCAATATCCATCAGTGTTTTATGCAGAGGCTAAACATGTTTTTTTTACAGAAAACATTGTTTCCAAAACTTTGAAAGACAATTTACCCATATGTAGTTAATGACCAAATGGTCGTTCACTGGCTAGTGGCTATACTCCAAGTTGAGATCCAGTAAATGGCTGACAGTTATACTGTAGAAACTCACCACTTCCAGGTACTTCCCCAAGTCATCAGTGTCTCCAAAGCCTCCGATGGACAAAAGGACTTTAAGTCCAGCGTTGAAGGTCTTCAGCCCTGTCGCGGCCTTGTACTGACCCTTGCCGGAGTCAAGCACGAGCTTCTCGTCGAGATGTTTCAACACGAGGTCATCATCGTCGATCCCAGCGTAGCCGTAGATCAGATGTGTGCAGTACTGCAGGGCGGGCTTGATGTCTTCAGCTGTCACCTTGGCAGCTCCTGAAAATTAGAAATTGTTGAAAAAAATGGAATAATGAGCAAAATATTTATAGGTTTCTTAAACCGATTGTAGGAAAATGTTTTGGAAGCACATCTAAGTGTATATTTTAAGCTCTTGTAGATGCATGGTAAATAGTGAATGGAGTAAGATGACCTATTACAGACTACGCCTAAATTTGTGAACGGATTATAAGAACATGTGTTTCTTTAACCTTAGCAATTCATGAAAAGCCCAAGATGAATGATAGCTTAGTCCAGTTTCGGCAGTTTCAAGCCATCAAATTAGTTTCTTAGGGTCTGTTTCAAGAGCCTGGCTGATGGTTGATAGCAGAAGTGAACCGGATATGTTAAGGGAAGATGGAACTATGAGAAAACATATGTGGAAGGAAAACCTCGCTGGAAGAAAGACCCCTTAAATTCTCAAAGAAGAGGGGAAGAGATGAAGTTGAAATAGACATGAGAGTGTGTTGGGAGCCGATGAAGAAGGTAGATAGTGGTCAGAACTAAGGAGTAGAGTGGTTAGTGGTGAGGCCAAATGCCTCCTGTCAATTAAAAAAATATATATGAGTTTATTCCTGCATACCAAATATCAATAGAATATTTTTACTAAATAACTGATAAGCATCCAAAATTGTATTATTATTTATTCTAGTTTTTTTCTCTCTAGATAATGAGAAATATTTAGAATAGGAAATGACTTTTACTCCCTTCTAATATTCAAAGCAAACTCATTGAATAATACTTTCCACTTTCCTCGAACCACAGCGTTGAATTATCTAATCATTTACTTGCGATAAACTTTATTCAAAGTTCAATTTTCTCTAAACCAGTTTCTAGAAAGTGACACAGATAATGCAATATGAATAAACTGTTCTGGTCTGTACTGTACTGGAAGTATTTAACTTAGGTTGCATCGTTACATGGCCAAGCTTGTTTCAGGTTATAGGAAAAAAGGTTTTTTGGAAGTTAAAGCACTCTCAACGCAAGGACGCCTTGCTCTCAACGTGCTCATATACTTGGAGCATGAAAATTTTTTTAGAATTATGTTTTTCAATGAACTATTAATATTTCTTCGTTTTAAAAATCAATTCCTCCTCTCAAAATAAAACCTCCTGGCCATGCTAATTACAGTATACTAGCTGTTACCATGGCTTGACTTTTTTATGTTGTATAATAATAGTCAAAGATAAAACTATTGATTGGTTAAGTTAAGCTGAAATAAACAAAACAGAATACAATACAAACAAATCTATAAGTATAAAAGAGGATGTTTGTATATATATTTGTTTGTTTGGGGGTGATAAACTCGGACACCGCTGAACCGATTGCCACGAAACTTGGTACATACGTGTAGAATGTCATGGAATAGGTTTATACACCATCAATTTCGTGATCCGTCCAATAGGCTCCGCCCCAGTGGCTCTGGAGTTTCCCATGTTAACCTTATGAGAAATGGAATTAATGAATCTTAACAGCTGTTTCAATTAAACAAGTTGGTTCTGTTCTATGATGTTCAATAGCATTAAAGTTACAAGGATTACCAACAGGGTGCAGCACTATTATTTCTTTTACATTTATGACAACAGCTAATTTGCAACCAAAAAGGTGAGTGAGCGTAGCGAACGAGCTAACCTGAAGGCAAGTGAGCGTAGCGAACGAGCTAACCTGAAGGCAAGTGAGCGCAGCGAACGAGCTCCAACCTAAAGGTGAGTGAGCGTAGCGAACGAACTTCAACGTGGACGTGATTGAGCCATGCGAACGAGATCATCTTGAAAATTAAGATGTTAAACGGGGCAAAGCCCGCGGGTTACAGCTAGTAATCTATAATATTAAAACGAAACAGTGTTTTTTTATTTCACGATTCTGAATCAACCACTCGACGGATTTTCATTATTTTTGTGTTGAAAGAAAGATAGTTTTGAGAACTAGGGAATGTCGAAGCCATAATTTTAGTTTAGGGTCCCAGTTTTTTTAGAAATTACGTTTTAATTTTTAAAAAGTCTAGCAGCCGACGCTAAGATTCTAAACTAGCTTTTGGCATAAAATAATTTGTTTAACATAACAGCTGTAAACATTCAGTTTTTGTGTCACAAAATCAGCATTTGGATAAAAATGTAAAGACATACTTAGAGTTGACTTATTTATACTAGTGTAATGCTTGATTGTTCAATTCATTGATACGTTCAATTCTTCTGTAAGAGGATGACATATTAATTAAATTATACATAGTAAAATACTAGGATGTTCAAATTATTTTTTAAAGCAATCTTTGTAATCTTCGATTTATTTTAGAGCAATATAATTTGTTTTAATTAACTGCTGGTTAAATATAAACTATGGAACTATGAGGTTATTTTATTTACTCTTATTTTGTCATTGATTATAGGAAATAAGTAAGATTAGTAGAGATAATTAGACCACAGTTTAAAATAGTTTAGACCAAAATTAATTAAACCACAGTACAAATCGAGGCTCTGTACACGAGTCTTAATAAAAAAGGATAAATGCAAATTATTTTACTGCTCCACTTTTCAAGGAAAGAATAGAAAAAGAACAATGTTTACATGTTTTAATTCTTCATGGTAGCTTTTTGTTTACAATTAATGTTTGTCTGCTTTAACGTTGTTTGGATTAGGCCCGGAAATATTGATGTCATAAAAAGAAGATCAAGAATAATCAGGAATCACGATTTTAAATTACCACCACAACCTCAGCCGGGTTTTATACAAATATATACAGATGGATGACATAGATTGAACCGAATACAACGTCAACATTGACCTAGGATACTGCAATGAGACAAACCATCTTTTTATGAAATCGTGTTCAGTTGTGGGACGTTTGGGAGTGCCTATATCAGCGCCCCCAAACGTGAAAATATCACTTTTATTTCAACTATGAATATATTGTAGTTTAAATTAACTAATATGGGAAATTACGATGTACATTTATTATTCAATGAGGGTGGGTAATTATCAAGGATAGAACTGATAACGGTATGGATAATAAACATTGACAATTACGTCATTAGCTTTACTAGCGTGTTTACTTTTTATAGAAGAGGCAGGTATGCTATGGAAGGTGGTATCGTTGTAGGATTCATAGTCAATGCTATTACTCTCTCTATACTGTAGGCTACTTAAAACCAGTGTGCGTCTGTGCGAATCGGCTGCAAATCTCACTTCAACGCTTTTCACATCGTAAAAATTGCAGAATTGCTGCTTTATTGTAAAATTATCGGATTTAAAATGCATATCGTATAGGCCTATGATGGAATAAAAACATATTTGGTCACACAAAATTTGTTTACAAGATGATTTTTCACATTAAAACTGCAAGAAACTTTGTTTTTATATGTGTAAACTAGCTTATCTGAATTGCACACGGTTTTAACTGACTACTGAATTCCCGTACGTAGGACGGGCTAACACCTCGTCACCCCTAATTTTAAAAAGGTGATAAATTGAAGGAATAACAAACAAATAAGTACAGCTGAGGCATTTTTAACATTAGGTATATGGAAAGGAAAGGAAAATTACCAAAAATTATCCCTTTAGAAAGGAAAGTTACGACCTTAAAGGGCAATTTATGAAATAATGAATTGTTTTGCGCAAGGTTTCCCGTCATGACGATCATTTTAAGTACCTACCTAATAGCATTGACTATATAGTTTATGGGGGTGTGATTTTTAGTTTTCTCAAAAGTTCATGGGTACTTTGGGATTTATACATGGATGAATTAAATGTAAGATAGGTAAGAATTTAAGATGAACCTCTAGTTTTAATACATTTTCAGTAAAAGCACAGTAATCCACATAAGTCTGTTGTAAATAAAAAGAGCGTGTGGTTCAAGGTTCAAGGACTGAAGTTCAATTTCTATTTGCATCTCAGTAATCAATACCGGTAATATATACTTCACTTGCATGCCTATAACTTATGAAAAAGTGTCTTTTGATAAATATTATACTAAACATTGGTTACAACAATAGTTATTTTATGAATCTGTAGATCCGTAACAATTGGTTATATTTTGAAAAACCTGTAAAATTTGTTAATTTTAGCCCTACTTCAAGTTGAAATGTAAAAAAAATATATACATGCAAACAATCGCCATACCTATGTTTGATGGTTATCAAACAACACGATTTTACAGTTTCCCAGAATTCAGTTGGGCAAGCTTAAGTTCAATGTTTCAATACGATATGGCTATGAGAACACATCAAGAAAAATTGTTGTTACTTCTTGTTTAATATATATTATTCGAAAATACTCTTTACAAAGTATATGGGCCTTGCCTTTGCTGGGCTTACTTAACACATTGCACAACTCCAAGCTCAGCTGAGTAAGTTCCATTAATCAGCAACTTATAAGGTCAAAGATGACGAAGAAGCTGAAGTCGCTTGTCTGTTGATTCTGTCGAGTGAGGTTTGAGGTTTCACCATGACTCCACAATTATTTGATTACTCGTTATTTTATAAAGGAAAAGGCGGAAATGTCGCAAGAAATCAAATGTGTCAATTACAAAAAATTAAAACAAATTGAGAAAGTTTAGCTGTGCAGTTTAGAACAGAAAAACTGACCTGTACAATTAATTATCAAATGTGTTACAGTACCTACCGTATTGGTTTTGATTAGACAATCATTAACTACTGGGTCATGTTTTGCTGTGGAATTTTATTTATTGGTAAAGGTTACGATTTTAAATATTGTTTACATTAAAGATCATTATCAAACTCTTTGGGACAACCATCCCAAATATTGAGTTTGATAATAATATTTAACCCCAGTGGGAAAGGCTGTGCAAACTAGTAACCCTGTGGACTTGATGGGAAGGGAAATTTTAACCCAAATATGAATGAAAGATGGATGTATAGCTTTGTTATAGAGACTAAGATCAGCTGTTTTCTTAAACAGTATAATTGAAACCCCAATTAATGGCACCGGCACTTGTGTGTTCTTAGTAACAGTGTAGATAGTTTCTCAAATGCAGCAAAGGCACTTGGTGCTCGCGTTACACATTATATTTTCAAGCGACACTATTTTATGTTGTTGGTTGGAATATTGAAGAGCAGCAAAGGAAGTAAATTCAGGAATTAGCTACTTTGCGTCATATAATCCGTGCAATAAAGCCCTCTTTGTCAGGTGACTTTAGGAAAAATAATTAAACTGTTAAGGTATTTAATTTCTTGATCAACCAATTTTTTTTTAAATAATAAATATAAATTTAGTTTACTTTTATCCATATTTTACTCGTACACACTTTGAATTTTATTTGATAAGAATAAACTACATGAATGAAGAAAACATTATTTCAGTTTCACATTATTTTGTTTTGTTGCAATTTTACTTCCTAACCTTGCCTAAGAGAAACTACACTTGGCGGGGATGAAACAAACAACCAAATTGGTTCATTGGAGGTCTGGAAATAGCACAAAATTACACCACACAGTCAACAAGTGCAAAATTTTGCATCACTAACAAAAGCACAGGATGTGAAATGTGTCAGCCTTTGTTGCTTAACAAGCTCTAAGTGTTTGGTCAAGACAAACGCTGCTGATTGTGTTAGATCGCTTACGAAGCATGTGACAGTGGGCCAACATTGAATGTGAATGGGCTTAAGAGGTCTTGCAAACGTAAATTTACAATAATGTTCAATAAAAAATGTCAGGTAAGGCGTGGACGCAACAGAAAGTTTCCGTGTTAAACAAAGTTTCTATACCTTTCAAGAGTTTGAGTTAAATTTGTATACATTTGATAAGTCTATGTTTTAGAAAAACATGTAAATCTCAGTAAATCTTAAAAAAAACAGAGTACCAAGTCTTTTAGAGGGGCATACCAGTATTTTGTTTCAATCTTTGGGGTAAAAGGCTCCTCCCCACAACTAATTGTAATACAAAATGTTCTAAAATCTATTTTTGGGCTAAAGAAGGAATTCTCTTCTTAGGCTGTCTAAAACTTTGCTTATCAAAACGCATATGGAAAAACACGTAGGTAGAAAAATCGCAACCCAAAAATAAGTGAAGGATGAGTGTCGAATTGTTGGATTAAAATAACTACATTCACATGGTCACCATTTCAGAATAAAGTATTTAAGAATTGAGTGAGATATTATTGACTGAAAAGATATATCTTGTGATTAGCTTTTTAACAAAGACCATCTGTTTATTTTCTTTAGCCAGGACCGAGGACCATTTATCAAAACTTAAATGAACAAGGACAGCTTTAGCTTACAAAGCTTAGATAATTTCGAAGTTTTTTTTTGTGTCCATGATCGAGATGGATGTTCATGCTTTTAAATGTTTATAGATGAGTCTTCAAGTCATCTAAAAAGAGAACACATAAGGTTGAAGGCCAACAACTCAACACTAGCTTTGATAAACCGGTTAGAGGTTTCAGACCTCCAGAAGTTGCAAATAAGGGTCATTGTATACCCTTGGTACACAGGAAAATCTCTCTTGTATCAATGATAAATCATTCAAACATCCAAATCAGCTGTTTAAGTAATTTCGAACAATATTGTTAAGTTTTAAAGTGAATTGGTGACGTTCAGTAAAATACAGTAATTTAGAAACCAAGTTTGCTTAGTGAAGATGTAAGTTCAGAAATTTTGTTACGTTTGGTTTCTAAATTCCTAGAAGAAAACTTATATTTCTTATATGGATATTGACATAAATTTTAAGTCTAAGTACCTGCCTTTGTAAGATATTTCTGTTAATAATTAATTAGTATTGGTCAAATGTACGAACATCGAATAACAAATCATAAAAGAAAAAGTTCTGAATTTCGAATATAATTTGTTACAAAATAATGTTCGAATATACTATTTATGTTGAATTTATATTTTCATTACAATTTTATTTTGGATCAATTAAACGTTTTAGCATAGGTATTATCAATTTGAAAACTCATAACGGTAAAATCGCGGCCAGCGATCTCGGTAACGTCCGTAAACATCGCTTTGCGATCACGGTGATGTCGTGCAATTCCCGCGATCGCGATAAAAACCCTCATTCTATTTTATCAGCTCTTATAGCTTCTGGGATTGGAGTTCAACAGATGTACAATAAAACTAAGAAAATATGGTAGCATTAAATATAAAGTATGCTTTCACCTAGAAACATGAAACATTTTATAGAAACAGGAGTTCTTAAACTGAGTTTGAAACAATAAAAATTATAAGGAACGGTAATTTATTGAACCTTAAATTAGTTCTTGTATAGGAGTGATTAATTTTGTCACCTCTTAGCAATGCATTAAAATATTTTACCTGGATTTTTATACAAAGAAGAATAAAGACAAATCGCTCAAAAGCTATGAACTTTACAATGACTGAAAACATTAAGAAAAGGCAATACTCTTCTAATTCGGAATTAGGTCTGTGTATTGAAGTAAATTTGTAATTACTTCAACTGGTCATAAACTAAAGACTAGATGGACTAGAAATCTTCAAAACACGAAGTCAGTAAGCACAAAGAAAGCTAACGTTCGGTGTCAACTGTCAAAGTGTTCAAAAAGTCAGCCTAATCAGCTGATTCGCTCGCAGCTGACAACAGAATAACAATAACTGCAAGTCTTGCACTGGAAAATAACTCGTTTTGACACGAATATTGTCTGTTGAAATTCACGAACTAAAGATAGTACACGTATTCTACTATGTTTCACTGGGCAATATAAGCAAAACTCCCAAGAATTATTTGCTCTTATTTTACCTCGATTTACATCAATTGACTTGATCTTACTGTATTAAACTGATCGAGAATCGTATGCATTTGAGGTCAATTTGTAATGCACGCCACATAAAAGTTTATCTAAACGAATTTATGACAAATAATATAGTACTTTTAAATTAGGTTGGAAATTACAAAGTAGCATTGATACAAACTGTTGTTAGGTAAAACCATTTTGAAGAGCTCAAAAAAACAAATAATTTAGTATATTGAAGTGTTTTTGAATGTTCATTGACTACGGAGAAAATTAAAAAAATTGTAAATTTAAAATTCACATGTTATTCTTATGGAGAATAAATAAACTATTCTAGTTTGCTTGTTTATGGATATATTTTAATCAAATTTAGCAATTTGGTTTATTTCATACTAAGCTATCAATATTTCAATTGAAAAAACACACCTCTCCGAGCAACATCTTCCCCATAGCAGCAAACCTAACTACTCACTAAAATTAATGTTATTTAAATAGGAAATAAATCTGAAAATTTATAGGGAATATTTTAGTAGAAATCAAGCCGGGTAAATGGAAATTCGCTTAGTATGCAGGTTTGCTGCGACGGGGGTATTTTTGTCTAGGCCTATACCTTTAAATGTTTGCGGTTTACAACAATTTGAATGATTTATTCTATGAAAACTACAAACTTGGCTTTCATTAAGTTTTATTGGGAGAACCTCTAAGAAAAAAAGAGGATACAAGTTTTTTACAACTTGATAAACTTTTCGTTGATTACTGATTAATTAGATTTTCCTCCAATTTAAATCCAATTACGCTAATCTTCTCCGAGAAACGAAAGTCACAGTTTACTAACAAGAGGCGAGTTGTTGCTGATCCACATCCACAAGTTATCAGAGGTTGAACTTTCCTGTTTTGCTGCTTAAATTATTTTTCGAGGCTTGCGCAATTGATGTTTCAAACCGACTGGAAGAGAATTCGAATAAAACTCCCAAGGGTAAAGTGTATACAGTATCTCACGTTAAAATGTATGTAATAGTGTAATTTAAAAAAAAACTCTAAAAATAATTTAGACGAAGTAAGTTAAATAGTTGCAAACGTTTAGACCTAGATTTACATGGCTCTTCTTCCCGTTCAAATATATTGATTTTTTTTGCCCTAAGTCCCTTTTTGGGTATTACACGAATTGGTTAAACAATAAATATCGTTATAGCTTTAAATAAATATATATCTATTTCAAAACTCAATAAATTTTTAAAATATTTTAAAAATAATTTTAAATTATGAAATTAAATGATTAAAATTATTTTCAAACATTTAAAACTCAATAAATATTTTAAAACTCTTCCTTTAAATACTGTACGTCGACAAAAATAGCAAGACTACTAAGCAATTGATTAGGATGTACTACCATCATAGGCTTTTGGTAAAGAAAACTCTTTATGGCCACTGTACGACGTATTTAAACGTCCATGAAAAACAAAATTTAGATACTTATAACCCTCACATAACATTAAAACGTTTTACAAAACCGTTCAAGACAGATAGCTATTCCGCTGAATACCTTATTAATTGTAATGTCAATAAACAGCTGTTTACCTTCCCTCCAAAACGACTTGCCGTCCCAGTAGCAGACGACTTTGGCAGCATGTCCCTGGGGGACCTGGGCAGCAGCCACTGCCGCCAATAGTAGCACCAACAACGCTCGCATCTTGAATACTACAAGCTGATCAGCTGACCAGGAGCTTATATAGGCTCTGGCGACCCTTGTACCCGGCACGCCGTCCCAGTCTGCGAAGAAAATCCCTACTTCCCATCTAAAAATCTTGAGAAATACCTCCTTCCCATCGATAAACTCCACGAAATCATAAGAAGATGTTTAAACCCTTATTTTTCACAAGTATAACGATTTGTTGATATTTCCCCCCCGTAATTGAGGTGACTAAATAAAATCGAATCTCTGTTCTAGTTAATTTGGCGTTTTCTGAGTAAACAAGTTTTGATTTGACGACTGAATTGCACTATCTCAGTTGAAAAAATTTCCATGGAATATGTTGTAAACATTTTTGCTTTGTCCGAGTTGGACAATACAATGATGTCACTTTTTAAAATGGTATAAACTATATTTATTTATTAGTTTTATATATATATATATATTAAGTCGCAATAGTTTAAGTTATGTCTCATTGACAAATAGAGTGCCACAAATAGGTTATGATGAAATTTTAATATGTTTTTCAATGCAACTTTCTTCGTGTTTACATCTTTGATAACAATGTGGTTTTATAGACACTGAAATCCTTGGAATCATAAAGTTACGAAAACAACAACCAAGCTAGGAAACTGATTAAAACAATCCGGCGTTAGTTCTTTTTTTGCTATCGACAATCCTTTCGACGTTTTCTATGGTTCAAAGGAATCTGAATAGTGTGCGTGATACAACAGAATACACATGAAAATTAATTATATATTTTGTAAATTAAAATTGTCGTTGTATCCTGCTAAGAATCTGATTATCTCAACAGTGTGCTGTTTAGAGTCGTTAATCATTCGGGATTGAAATATTTCGTATGCGTTCCCTGCGTCGAGAGGTCCATTTAATTAATTGTTGGCCATCTGCCAGATTACTTCTTTAACTGATGACTGAAACAAGAATAAATTATGATATGCAGAAGGTATAATCAATTTAATTCCAAAATCAGTGGTACAGTCCACGCACAAAATAGTATATTTCGCATTGGTGTTGGAAGTTGGTACAACAAACAGTGGGAAGACAACTGATTGTTTTAAGATCATTATTAAAAGCTAAATCCTAAAGTGACTTGCTAAATAGGTATTTTATTTATTTATGTTAGATGTAATCATAATTACTATTACCTAAGGCTTTTAGTAAAGGAAGGTCGCCACTAATACATTTATCCTTGTTTGTTCTCTAGTTAGGATAGGAAGTATTTCTTAAAGTATTACAGTAGTTGGTTACGGATGCTAGAAAAAACGATTGGTGATTGGGGGGATTTGAACCCTTTGGCTCCAGGACAAAAGTCCCACGCTCTAACCACTGGACTTAGCCATCCCCCTAATTTATAGTGATCAAAAAAATAATTTTTTAATACCAATTTTTAAGCCAATTTTTTGTTTTCAAATAGAATATGTCAAAAGGTTTCATTACAGAAGGGTATACTTACTAGTAGTAGATTGTTTTTTGCCACCATTCTTAAACTCTCATGAACTTTTAAGAACAAAGAATTTGGAATATGACAATTCTGACAAAAAGAAAAAGGTATTTAAATTGCAAAAACGAATCATTAGAATAATTTATTCTCTCAAAGCTAGAGAATTATGTGAAGATATATTTAAAATCAATAACATTCTTAATTTTTCCTAGCCTGTACATCTATAATTTGCTAATTTTTATGAAACAAGACATCTCTATATTTTCTGTTACTTCAGACAACCACAATTATGACACCAGTCACAAAGACTGCCTTAACATATCCCAAACACAAATCTTCTACCTTTGAACTTTCATAATAAATTATAATTCATAAATTCATGATAAATTTGTAACATTTGTTTTATTAAAAATATTATGACGTGACTTACTCTGGGATTTAGTTCTTCCTTCAAATGTGGCTCGGCAATCTCACAACTTACTTGTGTTGCAGGAAAAGATATTGCTTGCAGCATCTCTGTAGGAGTTGTGCTACTACTTTTTCTGCGTTATCTATATAACTCTGTGCTGTCCGATGAAGCACTATCTCATGGTTCAGACATGGATCAGACAATTTAAGCCATATTAATTATTTCCAGTACCGCTTGAGTGCGTAGACTTATTATTTTTATCCATTGAGGATTAGAATTACTAATTTTACTAACTATTAGGCCTACCATGTCCGGTGACACCGTTGGCTAGTGTCAACACGATTTTGTTTCTATTATTTCAGAGTTGATTTCATGACTTGTGCTTCACTTTTCGGATATAACTAGAGAATGAGTTATTGTTTATGATTATATCGTTTTATTTGGTTTAAATGACTGAAATAACAAGAAATAAATTGTTAATAAAACACGACCTCTACAGTGCACCGGACATAACTAACGAAACAATTGGCTTCAGCTGTTCCACAAGGATGGAAAATCTACTAAGGGACTATGTTTTATCTATGCTTTTACCTTGTCTACTCTTTAATCTATGCTATTGGGGAGCGAGCTGGTCTATTGGTAGAGCACGGGACTTCGGTTCCGGGTTAAAATCCCGCCTAATCACCAATGTATTTTATCATAGTGATAATGTCGCAACCGGCCAACCCCTGTCTAGACAAGTCTAGTCTGAAATAATGTGAAAAACAATTCCGGGCTCGTACCTAGCGTTCTAAGACAAAATACCCCGTCGCAGCAAACCTGCAGCCTAAGTGAATTTCCATTTGCCTGATTTAATTAGCATTAGGTTTTACTAATAACTAGGTTTGCTGCAGGGGGGGGGGGCAATAAAGTGTGTTTTTAGCAAAATATTTACATTTTAATATAAAATAAAGAAATTTGCCAGGTTTGATCAACATATATCTAGAAATAAACAAACCACAACAGTTAACTTATTCTCCATAAAAATAACAATTTTAAATTTACAATTTTTTGGATTTTCTACGTAACCGCCCAAAGCAATTCTGTATACTAAACTATTTTTTAAGATCTTTAAATGGTTTGAAGAGCAATTGGGAAATTTTGTGTTTTAAGGGCAAAAATGAGAAAAGCCAATTTTTACCCCATAAACCCCCCCCCCCCCCCCCATAAAGCCCTGTTCCCATGGTCCGATCATGCTGGTTCGCAATCTCATTTTGGTTTATCCCGCCTTACATCTTCAAGCCAAATTTCATAAAAACTGGGAAAAATTTTGGCCTCCAGAGACACAAAAATGAAAAAGTATATCCGTCCCGTGTCCAGGTTTTAACGTGCCACTTACGGCAATAGCTACTTCCCTATAGGGAAATTAGCTAAAAATCTATGCTATTACTACAAAATGAAGAACGAGCCATTTGTAAAACATCACTTCACATCTGATACGTTTACCATACTACTCTGGTTTTATATGTTAGTGTTAACTAAAATTTACCCTGGAAATATCTGGGTGACATCAACTCGTTGAAGCGTGGCCGGGCCAACTTTACATCGTTGGGCCGGAAATGAAACGCACATCAAAACAAGCATACAATTTAGGATGAGAAAAGATTTCTTGCATTTATGTTTGCACTTTAGTATCCAAAGTCAATGGCTGAAATGTGATACAGTAATTAAATTTCAACATAACAATAACTAAATAATGTTCATGCAGTATTATATCGAAAACATGATTTGACAACAACCATAGGAAAATTGACTTAAAACACATATTTTATATTTTCTTATATATGTATTACAACGCTTTGATGACGTCAGAAAATGTGCTTTTGTCACCTACCGTACCATGAAGTTGCTTAGGCACTGTGCTTTTGGTTCGTCGATCGGTCCATTAGTCGTTTAGTGCTGCACTCTATAGAAGAGAAGAGCTGCATGAACAAAGGAAACTTTTATGTTTACCTTAATTGCCGACAGGCAGTGCTGTAGTCGCAGCAACTGTCGTTGCGGACGAACTGAACTCGGATATCGGGGCAACAAACTTTTGCCAAATGTCGGTAATTGTTTCGGTAAAGCAGTGTTATTAAAACAGTGTTTTAGTGCGTGGTTATCTAATTTTAGTGTATATTTTCACATTAGTTCGTATGTTATTCGCGGGAGTGATTATGATGCATTTAAGGGACATCAATAAAGTAGACATAAAGGTTATGTTCATCAGCAGCTGATCCATTTTCTAGATCCCTGAGATCTAAGACTGATAATTAATTATTTACCTTTTGTAAAGGATCTCGTAAGAAAGGTACCGTAAAATTTTACTTTTTTAAATTTTAATACATCTAATTTACAGTCTTGTATCTTGAATGCACTGTATTTAAATTTAGAATCACAAGCTTAACTAAGTTATGGCTGATGGTACCCTATGCTACTGCACAAGATAAGTTATACCTAGGCCTAAATCTGGCAAACGATAATTTCGATAATTTTGGAACAGTCTTGTTATCATTGTGATTTCAGCTAAATCCATGGTGGGGTCTATAATCTTTAATTTGGCAAAACTTCAACCTCTTAGGAACCTGTCATAAAAAATAAAGTTAAGTTTACAGCAGGTTAAGAAAACTTGATGTTTCTGTTACTTCCTAAATTTTTTAGGCCTAATTAATTTTTTTGTCAACATATAATATTAACTGTTTGTAGATTGAATTAGGACTGCTTATGATTCAGCTTACACAATATGGATACGATATTGAATAGATACCGGTAGCTTAATTAGGCCTACTTAAAATTACATACGATACACTTATCTACGATTTTCCTGTCACTGGAACGACTTCTAAATCAACTCATAACGATAAGTTAGGGGAGGTTTTAGAAAGGGATGAGTTTCAAAAGCCTAAATTAAAGTTAGGTTAAGTTAGAGTTGCATATAAAAACAATTGCAAAGATTTAATAGGCCTATCAAGAGAAAAAAAATAAAAATTCCTACCTACCTGTCATTAAAATTTTACATGATTAGCTTAGCCTATCAGATTAATATCAAAATTAGCCTAGTCGTGTTGTTAAATTGAGGTTTAATTAATGTAAGTTAGCCTACCTGTGCTGAATGTGAAACAATAATTTATCAGGTAGGCTAGTTAAAAGACTAAGTTAAGTATAAGCCCTAGCTTTTTTGTATCAATATCATCAGGCCTCTTTATCCATTTCCTTATCCCTCAAAGTCAAAATTGTTATGATTGTCAGACAAAACACAGAATAAACAATTATAACACCGGAACTCAAAGACCATACAAACAACATTTTAAACCCAAAACAACCCAGTCAAGTACTAATATTGCTTGATGTGGTACCAGTGAAAGGCGAGTCAAGACTACAAAATGTAGGATTATCACAATACACAATGCTTCACAGGGACTATATCACACAATATTAGTAATTGACCATTTCATTCCTTTAAAACACAAATAACATTTTGTTTAAACATATTTTCACTTTCTTTGTATAAGTTACCATATCCTAGTAGTAGGTTAAAGCTAGAAGCCTTCCATTAGTGTTAAATCCAATTAAGATATCTCTAAATTTAGTTGAAGCCTACCTCAAGGTAGACTAACAGTATTTTTGTTTGATAAGCAAATTAGCTTACTTGGTTTTGTGTCCTCTTTCCAAAAAAGTATTAGCTTAACTTTTAAGTACTTGCAGTCAAGGTGGACCGTGAGCAAATTGTAATAGGGTTCGATTTTGAGGCAAAACGAACAATGCGATAGCCTTTTACTTACTGCTGTGGCCACTGGTACCCGAAATGCTACTGGCTTCCCCACACACTGCCTCCATACACCTCTGTGTCTTGCGTCCTCCTTCTTTCTTCCCAGTTTTCTCATGTCATTTCTACTTGGTCCCACCATCTCAGTTTCGGTCCACCAAGGGGTCTTCTTCCTTCTGGGTTGTTCTCCAGTACTTTCTTTGGTAAAGAGTTGTAAAAGCCTTTTACAAAAAAAATTATGTTTGAGGCAGTTAATTAGGTGAATCAAACTCACTAATAACTACAGTAAATTTAATCTGTTGCTTTTTGATCCAAACAATAAAGATTGTTTTATTTACCTCGAAATCAGGTTGGGACAATTATGAAAAAAGTACCTTAGCCTATTTAAAACTCATTTTTATACAACCTTTTGTCTCTTGTGTACAATCAGACTGTGGATAAATATTCAACTGAGTATTAAATTAAAATTCACATTTAAACCGTTAAAAAAGAATGTTGGTCGTCATCACTGAATCTTTTAAGCAATCTCTTCAAAAAATCACTCTAGGGGAGCGAAGCCCTAAACAAAACAAATATTTTAGTTAGCATACCACTCTTCATTCCGCCAGATCATTTAAGCTAGACGAGTTAGACACTCCATTTGTAAAAATTGGTTAAGTAGCACTACTGTAACGGTTGGAAAAGGGATGTACCAGGGCAAACCCTTTTTGTAAGTTAAATCAATATGGTGGACCTGTTTGACATCTATTTTATGTATAGCCTAGAGTTAAAAACAATTTCTTGTATCATTCCGACACCTCGGTAACATACAGTATTTATTAGTGTCTAGAACAATTGCAATGCTGTAGATGTATCAGTATGCTAACAGTTGGAGATTTAGGTCAAAGTAATGTTTGCAATAAACCCTTACCTCACCTTATAAAGGAATGTTGCCTCAAGCAAGCTCATTAAAAACAAGTCTGTTTCAGCGTCTAATTTCATAATGAGTGCTGTATCGATTATCTTTGTAATCATGTGCCACTCATGTTTTATTCTGTGATCATTAATGAGTTTTTATAAGCGTGGTATTTTGACGAATTTTCCAATGATTATTATTTTGTGTTGTTTAAAAATCTTTTAGTAAGCAACATCTTTAGAACAAACTTAATTTTTTTTATGTAAACAAACTTCAAATTTTTAAATATTCAAACAAATTAGGGTCTTTTTCAAAAAGGCTGCCACTGTTGAAGCTGTGAAAAACCCATAGTTTGGGTTAGGTTAGTTTAGTTTATAGCTTGACTCATACATCTTTTATTGACTGAACAGAAATAATCACAAAACTCAAACAATTTAATCGTGTAGGGATAGGGAAACTAAAATTGTGGCGGCTCTCTTCTGAAAGAGACTTGGTTTTTATCTTCGCGATGTACCATTTAGCGACATATTAGCTTGATTTTAATGCTTCCTGTATCTAAGAGAGTGGTTAAAATAGTGGATGGGGTTGAAATAATATTAAGTTTGCTGATGTTCTGCTTATGTCAGGTTGTCAGACTAAAAAAATATGAGGATATATAGTAAGTTATAAAAAAAGAGTTGTCAGTAAGATTTTTATAAAATTTTTAATTAAGCACAAGTAGGTGTAAGAAATTTTGTCTTCAGTAGGCTAACTTACTATATTCTCATATTTTTGAAGTCTGACAACCTAAATGAAAAATTGTTAATTCTCACAGTAATAAAATCAAGTAGTTTTGAATTCGCTTTTGATTAATACATAACTAGGTGAACCCGTGCGAATTCGCACGAATAATAAATTAGGATATTATTATAGCAACGTCGTTGTATCGACGTTGGTCTTGACCTCAATCGTTGGCTATATGCATTCTAAGTTCTTTTTGCTGTTCAGTAGTAGTAGTTTGCAGGACGGAGCTGAAAACTTGCGCGTATGGATTAATATAAACCAAATTTTGAATCAAAATGTGCATGAGTACAGTGCTGCAAGAGCCATTAGCTTTGTTTAGCATTCTTTCTTGAACAGCGGTTTCAACGTCGTAGATATGATTTTGGGCATATGTGGGATGCACCCCTTCTGACAGTTGTAAAGGTGCCAATTGTTGATACAGTATTGTATAATTATATATTCTATGTTTCCATTCCTCTATGTATCTCCATTCCCCTTCCGTTCCACCCTCTAGTTTCATTCCAACTACAGACACTCTTCCGTCAACTCCTCAACATGTGACCCTGTGTATCTGTTGTGACTACAATGTGGTTTTATTAATAAACTTGTGTTACTAATTACACACTTGTTTTAATTAATTAATATGACCCATAAACATGGTGTCAGGTTATGTGTTAGTTTTCACTTGTGTGAACAGTAAATTCAGTGCTAGTCAGCAGATTAAAGTGGATTAGTTTTAGGTTAGGTTACGCGAGAATTGCCGTAAGTACCTAGCATAACCTATTACTCAGTGTGGATAATCTTCATTGAAGAATAAATTTCAGTAAGAACTGTCAAATTACCGTAGTAAAATGGCTTCCTCATCATCTAGCCCAAATACAAATGCCAGTATCGATTCAAATATAGGCCCCATAAGTTTAGAAGGAAACCTAGCCCAGAATTGGACGTTTTGGTATCAACGTTTCAAGATATTCCTAACTGCCTCAAACCTTGATAAGGAGGAAGATGAACGGAAAATTGCAATCCTTTTGCATAATTTAGGTGCAAAGTGTTTCGAAATTTTCAATTCCTTTAATCTAGACTCTAATTCATTAACCAACTACAACACTGTGGTAGATAAGTTCCAGGCCTACTTTTCCCCAAAGAAGAACTTGACTGTAGAAAGACACAAATTCCTCACCAGAAAGCAAAATCCCGGTGAAAGTTTTGACTCGTTCTTCACAGATTTGGTTAATAAAAGCTTAAACTGTGAATTCAAAGAACTTCGCGAAGACCTAGTGCGTGATGTAATGATATGTGGCCTCGAAAATCAGCATATGAAGGAAAGACTTTTACGGGAATCGGACCTCACCCTAAACAAAGCTGTTGCCATATGCAAAGCTGCTGAACTGTCGTCAATTCAAATTAAAGAAATAGAAGGAGCCCAAATTGCCCAAGTTAGCGCCTCAAGCAAATTCGCCAAGCCTAAAGTGACACCCAGCGCTCATCAGTCAAATAGCCAGTCTAAGTTTAGGCTTAATCATAAGAAATTCATTAATAGTTGTAGAAATTGTGGTAGAAATCATTTAGTGAATCAATGTCCCGCGTATGGTATTGAATGTTTTTCTTGTAAGCATAAGAACCATTTTGCAAATTACTGTCAATCTAAGTCAAAACCAACTAATAATCAAATCAAAAGCCAAAATAGGCCTACAAAGTCCTTCAAAAAAGTGAATGAAGTAAATTTTGATGAACTAAATGAGACTCAACCTAGTGAAAACCTAGATGAAAATAACCTACACCTTGAGAATTTCACTATTGAATGTGTGAATCATACTCAAACTTCTGCTGATTGGTTTGAAAACGTAGGAATTAACAGTAAAGTTGTCAAATTTAAACTTGACAGTGGAGCTCAAACTAACCTAATTTCGTTTTCACTTTTCAAAGAGTTAGGTCTAGATCAGAACATAATCTACAAATGTAACGTTACTGTTTCATCTTTCACGGGTCAACAAGTAAATGTCATTGGTAAAGTTGATATAATTTGCAAGGTTAAGAACAAAACACACTTAATCTCTTTTGTAATAGTAGATATAAAATGTACACCATTGTTAGGCCTAGAAACCTGCTGTAGCTTAGGTCTCATAAGTAGAACAGTGAATTCTGTAACAGTTGAAAACGCTGATGACTTTGTTTTCAAAGATTATCAAACCATGTTTGATGGTAACTTAGGTACAATCCCTGGTGAGATTAAATTAGAATTGTGTAGTAATTATGAGGCTAAAGTTGAGCCTCCAAGAAGAGTCCCTTTTGCTTTGTTGGAGCCTTTAAAAAATGAGCTAAACAGAATGGAGAAATTGGGCATAATAGTTAAAATAGACGAACCTACTGAATGGGTACATGGTATGGTTTTAATTAATAAAAAAGGCTCTGGTCTTAGAGTTGTACTAGACCCCAGAAATCTAAATAAGTATTTAAAGCGTCCCCATTGTCAAATTCCCAATGCAGAAGAGATTAGTAGTAAGCTAACAAATTCTAAAATATATTCTGTTCTTGATGCTAGTTCTGCCTTTTGGATGTTTAAGCTTGATGAAAATTCAAGTAGGTTATGTACCTTTAATACACCATTTGCAAGATACAGATTTCTACGTATGCCCTATGGAATCAGTTGTGCCCCTGACTATTTTCAATCTAAAATGACAGAGTTAT
This sequence comes from Macrosteles quadrilineatus, assembly GCF_028750875.1. NCBI lineage: Eukaryota > Metazoa > Arthropoda > Insecta > Hemiptera > Cicadellidae > Macrosteles > Macrosteles quadrilineatus. Next base: position 78,894,385 of record NW_026542597.1, read on the forward strand.
TTGGTAATATTGAGGGCGTAGTGTGCTATTTTGATGATATTTGTATTAGTGCGGCTGATCAAAAATCTCATGACGAGCGACTTCGTAAAGTCTTAGAAATCGCAAAGGCTAACGGCATCAAGTTTAACATGTCCAAATGCAAGTTCCGTGTGCCTAAAGTTAAATTTGTCGGGTTTGAGTACTCAGAGTGTGGCGTTTCTCCAGACTCTTCGAAGGTTCTTGCGATACAGCATATGCAGGTCCCAGCTGATCGCAAAGAGCTGGAAAGGTTTCTTGGCGTGACTAATTATCTATCTAAATTCATCCCTAACTATTCAACAATAACAACACCTTTAAGAGAGTTGTTACGAAAGGATGTTGTTTTTCGTTGGGATCAGCCACAAGATATCGCGTTCCGGAAATTAAAAGGGATTTTGGTCAGCCCCCCAGTCTTATGTTATTTTGATCCTAAAAAAGCTGTGACATTGTCTGTTGATAGTAGCTCAACAGGTCTAGGAGCGGTGTTATTGTGTGATAGTAACCCAGTGGCCTATGCTTCAAGGTCATTGACTCCGAGCCAGGTAAATTATAGTCAAATTGAGAAAGAAATGCTAGCCATAGCATTTGGTTGTACCAGATTTCATCAGTACATATTTTCTAAGAAAATAACTGTAGAGACAGACCATAAGCCCCTAGTTAGCTTATTCAAAAAGCCTTTGTCACAAGCCCCTTTGAGACTGCAAACTATGTTGTTAAAAGTGCAAAGATATGATCTTGACGTGATCTACAAGCCTGGTAAACTTCTGTATATATTGCAGACACCTTATCAAGGTCATCCTTACCCTTTCAAACTAAAGAGGAAATTGATCATACAGATGATGATATAATATGCCAAGTTAATTTGTTCAAAAATAGTTTACCTATTTCTCGAGAAAAATTTAGCTTGTTTGTTTCTAAGACAGATGAGGACAGTACTTTAGTTCAAGTAAGAGAATTTGTTAAATCTGGGTGGCCTGAAAACAAAAATAATCTTGACAATTCTGTAAAACCGTTTTGGAACTTAAGGGATAGTCTCCATGTAATTGACAAACTTGTGTTTAAAAATGATAGATTAATAGTTCCTTGCAGTTTGCAAAAAGATATGTTAACAAAACTGCACGAAGGTCATGTTGGTGTAAGTACATGTGAAAAGAGAGCAAAAAATATTTTGTATTGGCCTAGTATAAAGTCAGACATACAGGAGTTTGTAAATAATTGTATGACATGTGCTTTACATTCCCCCAATAACTGTAAAGAACCAATCCTGTTTCATGAAATACCATCCCTGCCATGGTCCAAAGTTTCAGCAGACCTCTTTGAATTAAAATCTGTGCACTACTTAGTTGTAATGGATTATTACTCTAAATACATTGAATTAGTGTCTCTAAATGATATTAGCTCAAAAGGTGTTATTAACAAATTAAAGTCAATGTTTGCAAGACATGGAATTCCCCAAATACTAGTAACTGATCCAGGTACTCAGTTCACTAGTCATGAGTTTTAAATATTTGTAAATAGCTATGAATTTAGTCATGTCTTATCGTCACCAAAGCACTCCCAGTCCAACGGACAGATTGAGTCAGGAGTAAAAATAGCCAAAGGTATACTGAAAAAATGTGAACATTCAAAAACAGACCCCTACATCGGTTTACTCAATTACAGGAACACTCCTAAAGGTAATTTACCTTCACCCGCACAATTATTGTTTTCGAGAAACTTAAATTCATTATTACCATGTTCAGCAAAGTTCCTAGAGCCAAAGGTCACAAAACCAAACCCCAATCTTGTAAATAAAAGAAAACAGTCTGTTCAAAAATATTATGACAAACATGTTAAACCTTTATCAGAGTTGAATGTAAATGACAAAGTTCTTTTTAAAAAGAACCTAGATGGTCCTTGGTCCCCTGGTAAGATAACAGCTTTAGGAAATGCACCCCGTTCCTATGTGGTAAAGGATGATAATGGTAGATTGTATAATCGCAACAGAAAGTTTTTTATTTTATCTCCAACTGACAATCCCGATGAAAATGTAAATCCATCTCTTCCTAGCACCAATTCTAAGGATCCTAATCATAAAAACCAGAGTCCCACTCCCAACCAACAAAAATGTCTAATTCAGCCCAGTCCTTTGATTCCTCCCACTCCCAGTGGTCATGATGAAAATAATGTTATCCAAAACATGGAGGGTTATGTGACTAAAAGAGGTAGAACAATCAGAAATCCTAGGAGACTTACATTTGATGCTAACTAGTACTTCATTGTAACCTAACTAGATATGAGTAGGCTGAAAATGTTTGTTTAGTTCTTTCACATATTCTTAACAGTAAAAGTAAAAAATTTGTTATTTGTTGATAAGGGAGATGTTGATACAGTATTGTATAATTATATATTCTATGTTTCCATTCCTCTATGTATCTCCATTCCCCTTCCGTTCCACCCTCTAGTTTCATTCCAACTACAGACACTCTTCCGTCAACTCCTCAACATGTGACCCTGTGTATCTGTTGTGACTACAATGTGGTTTTATTAATAAACTTGTGTTACTAATTACACACTTGTTTTAATTAATTAATATGACCCATAAACACCAATTGGGTGATAAATTATGTTGTGCACCTTATACATGAAAGGCCCTTCACCGTTATATACTTCAATTTTAGCTCGAGTGCTGACCATTGCGAGCGCAGAGTTGTACAATCTAATGTTCTCTTTGTAGTTTCTGCTCAAATGATTTGCCATTAAGCCATGATGAGCCATTTAGTAGGCTCTGGATATAATAGATTTCTCGTTATGGTGGTAGGTAGATTCACTTTTCCTTTATGGCAGCAGGATGAAAATCCTTCGCCTCGTCCTCTTTGCTCTTCTTTAAGATGTAGCGCACCACATTTCTGACATTTTAATGTAAGTTTATTTGTAAGTGTAATTTTGTAAGTATACATTGCCACTAACTGTTCCAGCTCCTCATCTGGGCTCCTTACGTTTTGCATTGCTTGCCGTATGTTGACTCGCCATGTCCGACCGGCAATATTTCTTTGTTGTCGGTTCCTTGGCATGTTTAAACGAAAATATAATGTAAAACTTTTCTCCCGTCGTGTCCTAATAGGTAACATTTCTTTGCCGGGTTTCTAATAATTTTTAAAAACATTCAAACTGTTTACATTTCAAAACCAAACAAAACAGCTGGGATTTAATGTTTGTAAAACTAATGTATTGACATCTGTTTCTGAATATAATGACATTCAAATCAATCACAATGTTATCCTTATGGAAGGAATTTTGAGGGCAGCCAACGCCCTTAAAAAGTTATATTTCGAAAATCTAAAGCCAGTTTGCACATCTACACACCTAGAAGAACATTTTGGTATATAGTATGTGGGGTTAAATCTTAACACAAAAAAGCCTTATTGTTCACAAAGTTTCATGTTGCGTATTAAATATATAGATTTCTACCCAAACACAACTAACCCCTCCCTCATCTCTATTGAACAAACTTTTAGACTTAAAAAATATTAAGTAGGTTACAGTACCACAAAGCATAAAATAAAAATATTTAAATTGTCTAGGTATATAGATTTTATCCTTTCATACGTTTCATTCGTATACTATAACAATCATATTTCCAAATCCAGTTTTTGCGCATTTATTAAGTTTGCATACATGTTAAGAAAGGCTTTTCATCCAAAGAAATGCACTTGTAAGTTTGATTGTGTAAGCAAGACAAAAGTATGTGTCAGTTTGCAATGCTGTGTGTTTGTTCACTACAAGATCCACAGGTGCATCTCACAGAGCTTCAAGTACATAGATCATTTAGTAATCACTGACTCTCTACATGTTCATTCATAATATCTACATAACCTTGAAAAAAAGCCATGTTCTATACTTGTGGAGGTAACAATGTCACCTGATAACCCAATAAGACTCTCAAGCAAACAGCTGATTGACATTACTGATTTTTGAAGTAAGCTAGATAACAGAGTACCCTATGCAGCTGTCAAAGATAAACAAGTTAAAGATGGCTAAGTTAAGTCAGCTGATTGGATGATTGGTCAGGGAAAAAGCTTATCAGTGACTTTTTTTGTAGTTTGACAGAATCAGACAAATCCATACTTATTTTGAGTTTGTAAAAATGAGATGTTTGTTTTTTGTCTGCACTTTCATTACGTTAAAATTACTAAACTAATAAATTCAACTAGTTGCTGTCATCAAGAATTTAATTACATTAGGGTTTTATAGTTTTTTGGGGTGATGTGGATAACTATCTGTATTTGATGCATTAACAAAAAATGAAATGGATTTTCAAAGAGTTGACCATTGGAAGGGTTTTTTTGCATTAAGTGTTTGACCTCTAATTTTTTTTTTATCATAAGACAATTTTAAGTGTGTATGTACGATCGATCTCCTTTAAAATTTTCACATAGTGATTATCAAATCGCAATCTAGTATTCTGCAGTATCATTAGTAATAATGGTTAGATTAGACCAAGTTATTCAAAATTTATAAAGATAATTTATATCCCTAATGCTGCTGAGGCTTAAGTAACCTGTTGAAGTATTTTACTCATGTTGGTTTTGGCTATTCATAGTTCCTCTCAGGGTAACTTTAGTGAGTCCTAGAAAACAAATTGATTCTGAATGTAATGTCAATCTTAAAAAATTATAATCGTTGGAAACCTTAAATTAAAGATGTAATATAAAATAATAATAAAAAAATACTGTATTGAACAGATGGTATGGGAACTTTTATGCTAATGGTACAAAACATTGGGATTTAATTATGCTACGGAGGTCCTTGTAAATTTATTACCGTTAATAAAATTGAGCAAAGTAATTGTTAAAAATCCAATAGATTTCAGTATGGTGCATGAAAATAAACTTGTTGAATGACTTGGTATGATGATGTTTAATATGATTGGTTGATGTTGACAACTGTTCACTAAATTAATGGGTCATTCAATAAGCAAGGGTCTTGTACTGAACTGTGATAAGGAAATACAAACTCAACATCAATATGTACTGCCTATAACTGGTCGGTTATTGGCTGAAATAATAGTACCAAATATATTGAGGCTGTATGATACTTACTTGGCACTTTAATTTTCATTTTATTTCAATAATTTAATTTTGATGAAGGATTTATTTGTGCAAAACCAATAAGTTATTAGAGGTTTTATAAATAATTCGTTGTGGGTATAATCGATAAATGACCTCACTGATACGTAGATATACTGACATGTAGATATACTGACATGTCTGTGACATCACTAAACAAGTTATACCACCGACTGACAACCATAAAAATATTGCCAGTGACAAAATACCTCATTTATTTCAACTCAAGATAACAACTAAACTCATTATTATTCCTCAAAACAAAATTGAATTGAATTTTTACACAATCAAAACCCATGATTGTCAATTTGAAATTTTAATTTTTAAAACCAGCTCTTTAAGTAAACATATTACAAAAAGATTTAAGTTTACACAATGTTTGACTACAATTATAGATCCAGTAAAGTTGTATTTCAAATCGGTTAAAACATTACACGTTACAAAAGAAATTAAACTGCTACAGAAAAATCAAGCTTTAGGTTGAATGATAATCAAAAAATGTTGTACTGTTTACATCTCATTCTTCTATATTTCAAGAAACTTTATGAAGTGGTTAAAATCCGTGTCAGGAATTAAGAATTCAAAAAACTCACATTATTAATTCTCGTAGGCTACACACCTTTCTAGCAAATTAATGGCAAGCCTCTTAATTTAATTTGAAAATAGGTTATGTTAAGTTCGTTCATGTGCTTAGCAATGAAAAGCAATTATTTTTCAAAGAATCAGACAAATGAGCTTTTATTGCATATTAACATTTTGAAACCCAATGTAAAAAACTGTTGCACATTTAAAATATTGGATAAAAATTGTCAACTTATAAAAAAACCTAAACATTTTGGTTTTACGGTAGTTTTAGAATTGTGGATCAGCACTTTTTTGGGCCCTGTTAAAAAAAAGCCCTAAATCATAAACATTAAACATGTTTGACCTATACAGGGTGATTTGTACTCAGTGTGACAATTTTTTTTTATGTAAGTACAAAGTAAATGAAGTGTTATGATGCATATCAAATGTTCCAAGTCTCAAAATTAGCGTCCCAAAAAATTATTTTATGTTTTTCAAAAATAACCATGCTTTTAAACTTAATACAGCGATTTCTCAATTACCTGTATATGGATTTGAGTAGATAATGACATTTTCGTGTTCTACATTAAATTTTGAACAAGAATAATGGAAAATGACGGAGGATCAGTTGTAAAAACTCCATTGTAAATAGATTCCAAGATAAAAATTAAGATATTTGATAAAAATTTTAAAAAACAATGGTCTATTGTATTTTTCACACCCTGTATACAAGAAAGTGTTGGAATATGTTAAAAACTGCGCCATTTTATAAGCTTTCCAACCATATGCTACACAATTGAGGTTTAGATATTTTTTTGATTGTTTTAGTGGTTTGAATACCAGAAAACAGGGAACTTTTTTACTGTTTTTACTGTTCAAGCTGAATCAAAAATACAACTTTTGCTTAATACCGACTTTCTATGTTTTAAATGTTAAAGCGTACATAAGCAGACATAAACCTCAATAGTGTAGCATATCCTTGGAAAGCTTATAAAATGGCGCAGTTTTTAACATATTCAGACACTTTCTTGTATACAGGGTGTGAAAAATGCAATAGACCATTGTTTTTAAAATTTTTATCAAACATCTTAATTTTTATCTTTGAATCTATTTACAATGGAGTTTTTACAACTGATCCTCCGTCATTTTATATTATTCTTGTTCAAAATTTAATGTAGAACACGAAAATTACATTATCTACTCAAATCCATATACAGGTAATTGAGAAATCGCTGTATTAAGTTTAAAAACATGGTTATTTTTGAAAAACATAAAATAATTTTTTGGGAAGCTAATTTTTAGACTTGGAACATTTGATATGCATCATCACACTTCATTTACTTTGTACTTACACCAAAAAAATTTTGTCACACTGAGTACAAATCACCCTGTATATCAAATTACTCTATTGATGCCAACACACGGTTTATGATGTACTTATTTTTGTCAGCGAAATCCTAAGTGACAAAAGGAGCTCGGTGCTAAGCCACTAATTATGTTTGAGGACGAAAATAGCGACGAACAAACATGTGCTAACAACAGCTACATGTTAGAAACATTGGCTGTGCGCGTGAACTGAAGGTTGCGGTACTTTCTTTTGGCACGGTTTTTATTGCTTTCACTCAAAGATTTTACCAACTTTATCCAGACTTTTATATACCCTACCTATTGAATCATTACATTTGAACATTGTTTACGGATTTTATTAGCGAATTTCCCATATAGGGAAGAAGCTATTACCGTAGGTATCATGATCAGTCCTAGACCCGCTGCCGATTTAATTTTTTTCGTTTTGAGGTCCCCAGAGACCAAAACACCCTTCGTTAAAATAAAAATATACAGGGTGTTCAAAAAAGGTGGGGACATATTTTACCTAGTGATTCCTTGGGCCAAAATAAAGAGAAAATCAAGTATAAAAATTGTTCCAAAATCGCTTCGTTAACAATATATCCGCCATATTGTATTTTTTACATAAACATTTTTATCTTTGGACTTTTTCATCTGATCTTTATAAAACTTGGTATGTATGTTAAGATCAATGATCAAAGAGACCCATGGTAGAAAAAAATCATCTTGATTCAACTTAAATTTTCAAAATGGCGGCCATTTAAATTTTTTAAACTTAAATTACTCAAAAACGGCTGATTTTATGAACAAACGTCTAGAATACTTTTATTTAGCATTTTAAATTCCCTATCAAACGATACCAAGTTCAAAAAGATCGAATAAGAAATACCTGATATATGACGATTTTTAGTTGTAAAATGGGTAGAACAAGGCAGAGGCTAATCAGGTTTGGAAGCAAAGCGATTTTGAAAAAAGTTTTATACGTGGTTTTCTCTGTATTTTCACCCAAGGAATCACTAGGTAAAATTTGTCCCCACCTTTTTTGAACACCCTGTATATATGTGTGTCCATTAGCGCGATAACTCGTGCAAAAGTGATCCGATTTTGATGAAATTTGGTACAAACGTGTAAACCTACACGCATTCGAACGAGATCGCGAACCAGAATGATCGGACGGGGAACGGGGGGGGGGGGGTTCATAAAAGGGGGTTTTATGGGGGTAAAAACGGAATTTTCCAATTTTAGACCCTAAAAAAATTAAATTTTGCAATTTTCTTTCCAAATTTAGTAGAGCTTAAAGACAAATAATTTTGTACTGAAGCGTTTTCATGCACTTGTTAGGGAGAAAGTTAAACAAAACTGTAAATTTTAAATTCCCATGTTATTGTTATGGAGAATAAGTAAACTGTTGCAGTTTGCTTGTTAAGTTTGCTTGACCTAGTAAAAGTTAGTGTACCTCGAAAAAACCGATGTTCAGACATTCATGTCGTTTATAAATTTACAGCTTTGTTTACAACTCAAGTTAGCCAAGCCAATCATAACTCGAGTATTTGTTGAACCATCGTACGCACTTACGAGTGTAACTTTACTATCTCAACCACTCCGACGATATAACAATGTAAACACATTTCAAAACAGACGTCATCACCACGGCACCAAATTGAAAGTTGTTGAATAATATTTTAATCATAATGCTTTCGTTTTTATTTTTGTTATCTAAATGTGAGTATTAGTTTTTTTTTATTGATGAAACTGAATTCAATAATATTAACCACCCCACCAACTTAAATCTCTTACCCTTATTCTGTTTAGCTAGTTTTTACCCTCCATTTTTAGCCTAATTTATTGAACGATAAATTTCTTGTGCTAAAAATTAAATATATTTTCAAAACAACGAAATTAACATAGTTAGTAGAAAATCTCACAATGGATAAAATGTTTCTTAATCTGCTATATCAACCTATTTTATCTGATACCATTTGCGTTTCGATTCTTGTCTCTAAACAAAACTGGTATGAAGGGGTGCAAAAACCTGTTATTTTACATTGTAGATGGTTGCTCACATGTATAAAATCATAACTTTTTACTCCTTTATGACTGCTTGATTTAGAAGAAATTTTCGAAGATTCGTGAAAATCAAAAATCAAAAATCAAAACTTTTGTGTAACGAACATATTCTAGACACATTCGTTTGGTTATGTGCTTGGTCACTTCGCAAGCAGTAATTTTAAATTTATCTTACAATTTGTGAATTACGTAAATGTGACGTTATATTCGATGCTATCCTCACGATGCCGCAAAACTGATAAAATATTTAGGATGCGTTCTGAAGTGGGAGTGAGATGAAAACAGCCAGTGAGAGGGGGATGAGAAGCCCTCAAGAGATGGTGGATTATTTCCCCCCCCCCCCACCCCCCCTGATCCGACTTAGCCGCTGGTCTTGTCATTTAAATGAGAATGCCAGATAAGTCGCCATTCTCCTGCCACAAAGTTTCATATTTCACGTGGTTGTTGCTTAAGTCAAGGTTGTTGTTGGAAAAATATATCTGTTTAAATTTATCTTGATGTTTAAGTCTTTGTGGAGCTTTGTAACTGTAGTTGGGTGTTTAAGTGGATTGCTAGTCTGGTAATAGAAATGTGGCTGGTTCGATTTTGAGAGAAGTTAAAATCGTTTAAATGTTTATAAACTTGACTTATAAACCGTACACTAAAAACCGACTTGAGAATGTAACCGTACATTGTTTCTGTGATTTACAATATTGGCGACATTAATTTGATTAATTGCATATTATTATTGCTACTGGGTACATAAACAACGTTGAGGGGTGTTGCCATTTTTTACACTTCTTATGTTTATTATTTGACAACTGGCTGATTGCATTGCTCATAAAACCTGTCTATCAATACACATTTAGCTAAAATCGTGAACTGATTGTGATTCTTATACATTTTATAGTAAATGTAGCAACAGCTACAAGCCCTGTCGACAGCAGGCAGGGCTTCTCTCTGAGGAATATTAGATTAAGCTTAAGCTAATAGTTGGAATTGCTTCCGGTTGTACGTACTGTATTAGTGCTTAAAACAGCACATTAAATGTAAACTTTAATGCAGATGATTAATTTACTTAATTTACAAATAGTCTGAAGTGAAGTAGTAATGTAAAACCAAAGATTACATATGCTACGCAATTTTTATTTTTACATTTTGCGTAGCATATATAATCTTTGGTAAAACCAATGGTGAAATTAAAGCCAATTTTAGACTACCGTAACAATGAATATCCGATAGATTACTGCGTACGTTATTTATAATGTTTAGTAAGACGTTTTCCTGACGTTTCGAGATTCGTAACTGATCCCGTCCTCTGGCAAGAAAACATAAATTGGTACACAATCGCAATTTAACCCTTGAGGAGCAAGCTAGAGAGCAAAACTTCGGTTTCCGAAGGTTTCTAGCTCAAATCCCGTCGCCAATGAATTTTATCTAAAAAATAATGCTGCAACCCATCCTTCTATGCCTAGCCTTAAAGTTATTTGAAAAACAATGTCAAATAAAAAATCTCAAACCTAGCCAAAGTCTGGACAATTATAAAATGAAAACAACACCGAAATCTGCATATTCTCAAAACAATAAACAAAACATCCCTTAGAAAATTATCGGGTCTTTAAATTTTTTTCTGCAGCCTGTTTTAAAAAAGTTCCATGATCAAAGTAAGTTTCGTGCGGCCCCCCTAGCGTGTGTGGCGAAGGTGAATCTACTTCTATGTAGTCACGCATAACCATCGAGCCGTGGGTGGACTTAAACTAGCTTATGTTCTATTTATATCTGTGTTATATTTACATGAATACATTGTAAGTATTGCATTTATCGTAGCCTTCGAGAAGTGATAATTATTGTAGTGGGATTTTGTGTTTTCTCTGTTATGTTGTTGTTTTTATCCGTTATTTGTTTACAACAAAAAATAAAAATGATTAAATACTTGAAAAGAATATTTATTTCGTTTTGGTGCTATTGTACAAATGAAACGCGTTTAACTATCAAAACACTTTAGATACATTGTATGCAATGTAAAATCGCGGAAGATGGCAAATACAGTATGTAAATAGATGTTTGAATGACAATGTTTCGACTTGTAATGCTATTAATTATCAGGCCTAATCGTCCAGTTCCAGTAAATACCGTTAATAATAATATAGGGTTAATGTATCAAGTAATAATTTTGAATTACAATTTTTTATGTCGTATGAAATAGATGTCAACTGGAACCTTTTCATGATGGTGTTTGGATTCTTCAAAATGGTTGTACAAATAGACCACCATTCGTCTAAAACTAACCTGTTCAAAGAATTTTGATACAAAACTTAGGAATGTATATTGTAGTTTCTCATGGAATAGGTGTATGATTATTTATAAATAATTATAATTTCCAGATGAAAAAAGCAGAAGAGCTGAGTTCTTAAAAGTAGAAGGTCGTCAGTTTGTTTCTGGAGAAAGAGTAGTTTTTTTTATTCTGAACCGTACCCAGCTGTTATTGATTATTAGGCTTTTGATAAATAATCCTAGATAAAAATCAGCTGGTCTTAGACAGTTATAAAGCTACGTAAGGCATCTAACTCCGTACAAACTCATCCTTCAATCATAATATTTTAATTAAAGTATGTCCACGTGATTTTCCTATCATAATTAGTATTTTGGTATTTTAGTAATATGGACACATAGATATATATTTTTATATTGTCACTTTTTTCGGGAAATTACACTACATCATAGTTTCAGTTGTGGCTTAACAAAGTCTCATGAAAACACGGGAGATTCTCGCCTACGATATACGGCCTGGACGTTGGAAGAGTTCCAACATACCTTTAGTTGGTGCCAGTGCTTTATGTGCTAATAACGCCTATGTCAATGCGCGAAGGTTGTGTTATTTTAACAATTCACTCGATTGTGTACCCAAGTAGAGGTTTCATTTTAGATGTTTACAACAGATTATTTGAAACATTGTTTCCTTGGTGTTTGACGTAAATTAGAGACGAAAAAGTTTGGTTGTTGTTTTTGACTAGTTTTCCGTAGTTTAATGTGTTATACCCTTATAGAATTATGATTGTGTATGATGGGTTTATAATGAAGTAGACGACAAATGTAGTTGTTTTACTGACTTAGACCAGCTGTTATTTTTTGCAAGGACCAAAGTTATATGCTCAAGAAAAGCTGAGCTCAGTTTGGAAGCACCAAAAAGCAACTGATTTTTCTCAGGATTTAACCATTCAAACCGTAAACCAATTTCTGTAAAAAGTAAAGAAAATGATAAACAAAGATTTTCAGAAACGTCGATTCTGTTACTTCAGATGTTTTAAAGAAAATATGGGCCAAAAATGAAAACCTGTTTAGAACCCGTTTTGCTTAAAAACTGTTGTAAAGTTTCACGGCGAAGCAGGAGCATTAACTTTATAAAAATATAAACCATCTTTCAAACCGTGTGTTATTATTGAAAGTTGGAGGCTAAAGTAAATTTCTTCATTTATAATAATACATTTCGTAGGAATATGCCATTAAACAATAAACATAACACCTTTATATTCTCAAGTTTAAATAACACCTAATTCATAACTACAGTATATGCGAGCAAACAGAACAGCTTTACCACGAGAATAGTACAGTACCTATTTCACTTCTGCTCCATCCAATATGAAACATTGAAATGCTCGTCAACCAACATCAAAGTAGAGCGAATGCTTCTACAACTACAATGCAGACCAAAGTAGTGTACGATTACACTTTGAATCACGCATTCAAACACCGAATTGTTGATCGTCAACATCAAAGTAAATATAAAGCAACTATAATAATTCACAGTTTGGGTTTCAACTTTGTCTTTAATATCTAATTGAACTGTGCGAATTGTCCTTTAGTAAAACAAAAGGGAATTTCATGATTTTATGACGGTTTGGATTTGATTTCTAAAAGCGTTTTGACTTTTTAAACTGTGTGAACATCAAATTTAATGAGTTTCGTAATTGTTTACTTTATACATGTGACTTACTAAAACAGTTTGGATTGTCAAGTGTCAAGAAAAGTTCGGATAAAGCTGTCTTAATGCATTTCCAGTGTCTTTTAACCTTGTATCTTATCTTCATCATATATTGCGAACACCAAACTAAAAATAAATCAAGCTTATCTTCGACAGATGAAAAGGATTTTGTTAGATTTAACTTTACCTACAACAACACATTAAACTTATCTATCGCCCCTTCAATGTAAATATTTTTCGTTTGCATGAACGTTACACAGTTTACATATTGCTTTGGATTATAGGCATATAATTTTGACTTAGTAGGCCTACTCTCCTTTGAGGATTGAGTTGTTTCATCTAACTACAAAGTAAAGAGAACTCGACAATAATGTGAGGTGTAATGTGATAGCATGTTGGTGTGGTGAACAATTGCTCGTTGGTTGGAAAGATCTACATGACCACATAGTGGCTACCGGCGTCTTAATAGGGCTTTGTATGCTAGGGGACCGAGCTTTGCTTAGAGAAATTAACAACAAAGTAAAGAGAACTCGACAATAATGTAAGGTGTAATGTGATAGCTGTGGGTGTGGTGAACAATTGATCGTTGGTTGGAAAGATCTACATGACCACATAGTGACTACCGGCCTCTTACTAGGGCTTTGTATACTAGGGGACCGAGCTTTGCTTAGGAAGATCTACAACAAAGTTATGACAACTCGACAATAATGTGAGGTGTAATGTGATACAGTAGCTGTGGTGAACAACATTTGGTCTTGGAACTTTAGACGAAGCCACTCCATATTACTATGTAGCCTATAAAGGGAGAAAGTAATAATCATCTCAAAAATCGCCAAAACCAAATCATATTTTAAAAAAATTACTTTTCAATACTCACCGAGACGGGATAGTAGTTAAACATATTTTTGAATACCGTACTAACTTAATTAATGGTTTTAAGAGTCTATCTTGCTTGGCACCTTTTCCATTCTATTTACCTAAAGAAGAAGAATTAGATTTTTGTAAAGTATTTTTCTCACCCTTATTGTAGGTCTTAACAAATGTAGCATACACAATTTTTATTGTAGAGATTCAATTGGTTGTAACGAAAATTAAAAGGGCGCGCAAACATTGCCTTATTTACTTGTTTTATAAATTATAATACGTCAGGCAAATCGTAAACTAATTAATCTAAAATAAATATATTGTTCAATTTATTAATGTGAGAACTGAGCTCTAATAACGGTGTAGTGATAAGCCTGGGCGAGTGGAAATTTCCTAACAAAGTCATTATTAAAAGTGCGTCACTAGACTAATAGGTCGTCTCTATACAAAGAGGCTTTTAGAATATTACCTGGTTTTAAAAACCTTTGTAGTAATGATGTTGAAAATTGGCTTCTGTTGAAAATTGACCTCAGGGGACATCAATAAAAGTAAATCTGTCTCAGGTCTTACCGTACGGTTTAGTTTATGGACAATAAATATTAGTTATTCGCTAAAAAGCTATTTTTCCCATTTATTGGTGAAAATAAAGATTATACTATACTGAGTCGGGCATCAATAATTAAGCTTATTTTATCCTTAATCTCGAGAAAAATTAGTGAGGCTTTATACTGTACTTTAGAGCAATTAGTGAGCTATTAGCATGTGGGCCGATTGGGCGCCACGGCAGTATCTTCTTATCACTGGTAAATGTTTGACATTAGATCGACAAGTGATTTGACCTTGAGTGATAACGGCTGTGTACTCGTCATAATGGATAACATAGACAACATTGTAATGTCACCAATACTTTTGACTTGTCCTCTTTCTATTTAGAGTTATCGTAAAGCTTTGTTAGACCTTCTTGAGTTGAGGTAAGTATGAAGGGGGAAATGGTATATTTCGAGCAAAAATATAACTTGGTACAGTGTTTTCACTAATATTGTATTCGAAATTGGTATATTTTTGTGGTTATTTCACTGACTTTGTATTCGAATGGACAAGATCAACAAAAAACAGTTAAAACAGTCTAAAACAGTTAAAACAGTCTCTCATACAAAATTAATTGATGCTATTGTTTTATTTATTTTATTTTGTAACTATTTGTATGTTAACTTAAGGTTATGAAGCGATGTGTTAACGACAAGCCGACCTCTATTTAAACGTAATAAGTAAACTAACATAATATTATTACGGATTGTATCCTTAATGTCGACAGTGAATTGGGCAAGCAATTAATGAAAGCATAATAAGTACCAATAGTATTATCAAAAATAACTTTATAAGTTAGTAAACCCGAACGATTTTGATAGGAATGTTGTAGCCCTTTAAATTCTGAACACAATGGTAGGATTCCCATTCTTGTAAAAATTATGGTTCAAAAGTTATTGTAACTTATTTTATTTTATCCATAAAAACCCATAATTGATTTTTCGACAACCCTGGTTCTGATTAAAATTAGCCATATGGTCCTTATAATTCCAAACAAAATAGTGCAACCCCAATTCCGTAAAATTACGGTCCAAAAGTTAACGCAACTTTTGTGATTTCACCTATTAAATATCATAGTTACTATCATCGCTTACCCACGAAAAAGGTTGTTAACAAGCTAATAGGAGAAAGTATGTGTCAGATTTCTGATACCGTTGATTTCAGATACACAAATTTTTTGATGACAAGTAGGTTATCAACTTACACGTGAACCAATAATATTACTAACATTAACACATCCTACTAACATTATCATTTACTTGATTTTACTTTTGATGGTCCCATAACAAAGGCATCAAGATAACTATCGTATCTCGGACGTTATACATGAGTGAACGTCGGTGACTTCTCTGTAAATTGTCCCTTATTGACGCTAACGAAGATTCCAATTAACTGATTCCGTCTCAGCCTCACGTACTTCACTTTTATCTCTTTCTCTTCCAGGTCAAATTATTTCATCTTGGCTACAATGATTTAAGTGTTTGGCAAGTCTGTTCACAGAAGAGTATGTAGAGTAGATATATCTACTCTTTAATTTGTGGTCTATTGCACATTGTTGTTAGTTTTAGTTACCTTGTAGTCTTAAAGTTCAATTAAACCATTTTAAAAGTTCCGTAAACCGTATAAACAGGCTTCCCTTGGACTCACATATGTAATTTTTTTACATGCCTATCTAAAAGTTCTAAATGAAAAAAAGCCATTATAATTTTTTTGGGATAAGCTTTATTCTTGATTTTTTTCTAGAATATTTGGTACATTAATTAGGGGAATTCAATTAAACAATCACTTAGCATTGTTGAGATTGTGACGTTTTAAAAAGGAAGTCGGTGTGCTTTGGAACTAAATATGCTTATTTTCTTATGGTTTTAGTTTGATTGTGGGGCAATAAAAGGGAATACTGTGGCTATTTTAACAATATTTGGTTTGATCAATGCGGCCAAATGAGTTCATTTCGGGTCCAGTAGGTGCTTCGGTGCTTGAGGTTTTGGTTTAGGCAAAAGTTTTGAAATTCGTACCCGCAGCTCTGTATCAAGTATTGTTTCATTTTACCTCCCTCCCCTCTTACCCAAGAGTTGAGTAATCTCATTGAATATACAATATTAATTATGTTATATATTCAATGCTAATCTAGAAGAATGTAGCTTTTTATTAGTTAAAGAATCATCGTGACTTTTTAAATACTGCATTACAGTTTAAAAAAACCTCCATTTATCTGTTGCTTACCAACGTTGGTTTCGTGAATCAGTCATGCAAAACTCCACATTTGTTGACACTCCTGTGTGGAAACAATGGTGCCGTCTCGTGCCAACGAAATAATTACCAACAAATTAATATTATCATACAATATGTATTCTGTTAATAGTTGGATGTTTGTCATGACGAATGTGTCACTGTGTGTCTTTGTTGTACTTAAAGCCTGCGTTGTAAAACGTTACGCTATATTTTTGTATTAGGTTTATTAGTACCAGTGTACTTGTTGCTCGAATTCAAGCAGTTACAGGCGTTATTTTAAAAAGAATAACAGTAATAATTTCCGATGACTTAAGAACAGTCGACTCAAAGATTATGGAAATACTCACGATGTACATAACAGATCGATACAATCAAAATTTCTTGTAAATATATAATAATTTTTCAAAAGCTGATCGTGTTTTTTGTGTTTTCTACAAATGTTTCCCAATCATAGCAGCATTAGGTTGTCCATAATAACGATTAAAAATAAAATAATAATAAAACACACTATTTCTATTTCTTCTACTAGGTGGTGTTATATGACTTTCCTATGATCTTTCCTTCCATATCTTTCAATGATTGTTCAAGAAATGCAGCACAGTGTTAATTTAGTTTTCTTTTAAGTGTATCAAATTATCCAGGCTCTCTCACTTTTTTCCAATGTAATATTTACGCCAACCCAAATTGAAATAGCAAATATTACATTTCAACCAATTCAGTAAATGTTTGTAGCTCACGTTTCCACAAATGGCAACAAAAATAATTACAGCAATTAAATTATCCATCTGATCATAATGTAAGTAATGTTTAGTATCTAGTATTATGTAATTATTGTTTGTGTACCTGTGTGGTTATAGCTCTCGCCTTCTTCATTGAAGAATTGCCGGTTCGATCCTAATCGAGTTCGATGCTTAACCCAGGTCTATTTGGGCTATCAGTAAATGAGTCTGTTAATACAATTTTTAACGATAGATAGTAGCAATATCAGCGTTTTAATTCCCTTACAAGAAACGTAACTCGTATCAAACTTGACTCGTATCAAGCTATGGTGGTTTATGGACCTAGAATATATCCTTTTGAAGCCTTTTTACAACTATTGTGAACAACAGTTCCCATCACTATTAATTATAGAACTATAGTTTAAATGAGTAAACCTACTACTGTACTGCACTGCTGTCTACTCACCTTTAATGTTTGATAGAATGCTACAGATATTCTTTAATCAATGATATTGCCATAGAATCTAGAATATATCCTTTTAAAGCCATTTTAAAACTATTGCGAACAACAGTTACCATTACTATGGATGGCATTGTTATGGATTATAGAACCATAAATTAGTAAACCTACAAGTGCACTGCTGTCTACTTCACTCTTAATCATGATGGAGATAGAACGCTACGGAAATTCTTTAATCAATGATATCGCCATAGAATAAGTAAACACTTAGGTATCAAAATATCTTATTTTATTTGTTAAAATCAGCTGCGTGTTATTAAAAAATACAAATTATTAAATCTGGTTTGGTAAAAAGTAAACAACTCCAAAGTAAGTTATAAATTGCTGCGTTTGTTATTGACGCAATTTAGACGACTCGATGCTTAATTTCCAAAGCCCCGCCTGGAATTTTCGCTTGGGCAAAACCTTTTGATAAAACCTTATAGTCGAAGATGTATCAAGCTACTCCTATAATAATCTGCTTGATGTTTTTGTGAAATTTCAATTTAATTGGACCAGTAGTAAAAGAATTGAATGGTGGTGAAAAAGACATACACACAGACACAGGTAACTTCAATTTCATCATACTTTTGCGAAGGTAGGAAATCTTCTTTAAAACTAGTTGTGTAGTATTATCGTATTTTGTTATTGTGGCTAGTTAGGTAAGTGACGCAAGTGGCTTATCTTCTGAAACCCAAGCGGATAGGCGTATCAGCAAGCATACCTAGGAAATATTGTTACTAGCTGAGTCTATGTTTGTCGTAGCGCTGTTATAAAATGTTATATTATTGTAGTTTTACATGCACTGGACACTTACAGATATTCCGCTCGAAATCAATCATAATGTTTATGTAAATATCAACGAGTAAATTTTTAATACCATAAATTGTTGATAATTTATTTTATGCTGGAACCTCCACCTAAAATGTGTATAATGGCGTTTTTACGTAATTTTTTTGGGAGTAGGCCTACTCCAAACACCGGAATTTTTAATATCTCATTAAAGTTTTGTAAGAACTTTCGTTTGTCATGGTCCTACTGGGCATACCTCAAGCGGATTGAACTATTTAAAATCGTCTTAAGCTGATAAACTGAGACAAATCTACAAATATAAGAATATGTTTAATCTTAGAAGGAATATCTAAATTATATACTCTTTTATAGCTGACTCAGGTAAACAAATGTTTGAGCACTTCTAGAAGTGCTAGGACTTCCTCTCAGTTTAAATTCAACCTAAAATTATTTTAAGGTTTCAGGCTCCTTACCAACACATTTGGGGAGCTTTCTGATGTTTAATTCGCTTGATAACTATTGGACCAAATTGCACTTATTTTTAATGCGTTCTATTTAAAGTTGTTTTGTTGCCAGAGTGGATGTCTTGTTTGTTGACGGTTGATTTTCATATAGAGACTCAAGAGTAATGCGACTTTTCAACAGTCTCTGGTGTCAAGCCAATAGATTTATATTCCTTATGGATCGACTAAAAATAGATGTAATTTATTACAGTCCAGTTATTGTGGTTGAGAACGTTCTATTGTTTGCTAATTGTTATTTTGAATGTTATCTATATGAGCCAAAAACAATGCTTTTTTAAAATCCCTTATCGTATATGTTATTGTAACAAAAATGCTAAGAGCACAATGCACTAAATGACCCTTGAAAAAGAGGGTACATTTATTTTCCATCAGCTTTTTAACGTGCCAGACATGAACAAAACACTACAATTTATGGATTTAAAGTACGTTAAGATAACTACTTGCAGTATCATAGGTTTTGATCCGAAAAATTCATAATGAATATAGTGATGGTGACAGGTATTTAAAGCCTTATCAGCTGTGATATAGCAATACTGTACCGTACTCTGGAATCAGTAATAGGGTTTTCAACAGGATTACGCGAAGTCGTCAATAGAAACTCAGTTCACTCTAAATATCGAGGGAATTTATGCAATATTAATAAGCTTCCCTCAGTGAATATTACTGATTTGATTGACAATTTTTACAGTTGTTGCCTACATTTAAACACAAACAACAAAATTCTACTAGCACTACCATCTTCATTTCAGCTAGGCCTAGCATTCTTCATTTGACACCAACAATGACACCTCTTAGCTAAACCATAATTCTATGATATTGGAAAATACTTTAAAATCCTATTGTACTGTATAATCGTGGTTTGTAAATCATGTTTCTGTTTTAATGTGTGTTCTTTAACCGTCAATCAATTGATTAAAAAAAATAGCACAACCCCAACGCTGTATAAATAACTGTACACATGTTATTGCAATTTTTGTGATTTCCTCATAAAATCCCAGTTATCTCCCCCTCCGTTTCTGCTCACGACAGATTAATGTGGAAATAGTTATTTATTATTATTATGTAGCGATTGGGAGAAAGTATGTATGTAGTTTGCTTGTACTGTTCATATTTATTTTTAGTAGCTTTTGCCATTTGTGCTTTACCTTTTTGCTAAAACACCAGAAGCCAAGTTACAGTTAACAAATGTGTTGTTATATTACTAGACATAGTTTTAAGCTTTTAAACAACAATATGAAAACTTGTCTATTTTTATTATTTTTTAAGGTTTAATTCACATTTGCTTTGTCACCTCTTCCAAATGTTATAGTGTAAAAAAGCAACTCCCAATAATGGTCTATGGTTAATAGTATAAGTATCCATTACCTATAACAAATAAATACTATTGATAAAGTCGTTCCCTGTTTCTTTGTTGTTGTTTTCCTCGACAGCTAATGTGGGACGATGTGATAGCGAGTCAGCCAAGTATACAATGTTTGCTATTCAGGAAGTTTACGGCGTGAGGTTTACCAAACTTTGCCAAACGTTCTTGTTTGAATAAACAAGTCAGCAACGGTTATGGCACGGACATATTACATTTTCATGCCAGAGCAACATGTTTATGCAACAAGTTGTTTAGTCAATTAGTGTCGATTGTTGAGATTTCAAACTGTCTATTGATACCCAAGGTTTTAATACAAAAATAATTTTTTATCAGATAAAACAAAATTATGTACTTTATACTTTTCATTGAAAGTAGGTTAAAAGCCAAGTATGAATGGAGATGAGTGGCGTGATCTTGTAGTCTTGTTAGTGACTAAGGCCGACATACATCTTAGACACAGCTGTGAATTAATAGCCCATACAGCTAATGGCAACTAAGGTACCTACAGTTTATAGTGGAATCTGAACCACATTTTTGCCTTGGTATTAACTAATTGGTTTAATTTTCAGTATAGTACTGCGGATAGTCGTAGTACTCACAAGTGCGGGCGTTAATCCACACCAGGGAGTGTCGCATCCACAGTGCATGCCTATAAATATCCACAATTCGTGACCTCCTTGTAGCTGGATTACAGAAAGACGCCACGGTCCCAGTCCTATTATATTATACAGAACCTTGCACTGACTGATTATACATGCTTAAATGAAGTGATAGGTAAAGATTGTTAATATATCAAAGCTTACCCCTCTTGCACAATGCTAAGCTCATTCAACTGCACAATGTAAAACAAGGAGTGGTAATTAATTGCAGTTTAGCTCATACAATCAGTGAACAAATGTCTGTAATTAATTACTGTACCGGAGTAATCTCTGATTAGAACTAAACGGATTCAGGGAGATCTCAGATTAATTAGATTCACTTGTACAGTTATCTGTAAAAGGTGTTCTGAATGTGTACAGCGGCTGTTATATTAGTTGAATGTTTTGTTTGGTTAAATGATAATTGTTTCTACCAAGAATCTTTTAGGGTGGTCCTAGATAAAATCTTTTCCTTGAAGGTTCACACTGCTTTTCGGATAATTTCTGTGTTTCCAAGTGCAAAAAGTATTTTAAAATTTCCTATTTGATCAACAAGTTAAAACCTTTATGTGTTGTCAATGGTAGCTTATGTTTCCACCGCGAGGAATTGGTATAAAGCATGGTTTATAATGGTCATTGTAGCAGGGTGGATTGTGGAAAGGCTGACTTTTAGTATGGCACGTGTTGAAGACAGGAGTTACGTGTATGCTAGAAAAGTAGATGTTGACTGTTTTACATAATAGAGACGCTATACTGGATGTTTAAATTGTGGGGTATGTTGTGGGGCTTCAGAAAAGAGATATGATTAAACGTTTGCAACCACTAACCAGGGATATCTTAGGAACAGAGAGCACAGAATAGAATTTCCATTCTGTGCTCTCTGCTTAGGAAGATGGATGTTGACTGTGGTAGATTAAACATACAGAATGTTCATTGTGATGTTGTATGTTCCAGAGATGTCCGGGGACGGGGACAAAACGCCACCTGCAGCCGAAGACGGTGACGAAGAGGACGATGACTTCGACGATCTTGTCAATCAGATCAACTACAACACCATCACCTCCCTTGCGGCCCTCAAGGAAATCCTCGGACACGACTCTAGGACGAGTGCCGAGGACGTTTCGTGGTTCCAACACTACTTCCTTCATCACGTGAACCGTCTGCCATCCAGGAGCCAGTGGGAGCGACGGCTCAGCGAGTGTCCGGAGGAGGATGAAACCGTGGCTGACCATGGGGATCATGATAAACGAGCGGAATCCTCAAGCAGCTCTAGTACCACGTCTGCTACCACGTCGGACGACGAGGATTCCAAAGACGAGTCCAAAGATGAGTCCAAGGACGAGTCCAAGGATGAATCCAAGGACGAATCCAAAGCGGAATCCAAAGAAAGCAAAGAAGAAACGTCGCCTGTTTCTTCAGCGCCACCGACCCCGAAGAGGAACCCTTCCCTTACCCCGGACACACCGCCTCTGTCCCCGCGCACGATGAGTCGGGGGACTTCGCCCCACCTGGATAAACGGTTCTTCGACTCCAGCATGATCGAGATGAAGTCGCAGGCGTCTTCCACGTCCACCCTGGATAACGATTCTACCGAGGAGATTTGGGTGCGACGCGCCGACCCGGATACGGTCCGACGGAAAAGGGTGAGTCGCAACACTTTGCATAATAGAAAATATGTTATTATTATAAAATATGTTATTATTTTACAAGGAGTTTGTACTTATCTTCTGAGTAATAATAGTGTTTCAAATATTGTATAGTTTATTTTAAATGCTGTGAACATTGAATCGCGTTAACAACCTTGGTATCTTCCCAGTTCCCAGGGAAAGCTATCTACGATCTGTTTTTTATAGTTAGGTAATCTTCGAAACTGGAGACATTACGGTACGGTATGATCTTAAGAGATCATTCCCAGCTATGTAATTTTCACGATTCATTCGCGAGAAAGCCTTCTCCGTCTGCTATAAACTTTGATGAATTACTGTACATTTTATTGAGAGGACGTAAATAAGTTATTCATAAAGTTGTCACTAAAGTGTCATTTTTCATAAACTTATGAAATTAATTATTTTATCATTTACTTTATTTTTTCTGAATGTAAGGATAAAATTGTCAGCCCTCTTTTAAATTAATATCATGTTTTAAATCGCAATATTAACCGTAATGATTAACTAAAGAAAATACCAAATTGTAGGAATATCCTCTCCCACTATTGAAATTAACATGATGTTTTTTTCGACTTGATCAAGATAAGTTAGTTATTTTCCCGAAATTTCCGTAACACCTTCATGATTTTCTCTCGAAAGATAAGCTATTTTATTGTAATGAGGATAAGTCTATTCTCAATGTTATAGTGACATTGGTGAACCAGTACTAGCAGTCTACATTTTAAGTTTTGCGAAATCATGTAGTATTTAAATTGCGTCCCCATTTAGTCAATCCACCGACATTAATTTTTGGGTTTTATCAACGATTTACGAGCATAAATTAATTTAAGAAAATAGAAAAATTAAATTAATTTTGTACAAATCATTAATCGTATGAACTATTCTATGTAAAAACCAAGTTTTAAAATCTGCAGGTTTTGAAGTAAATTTCAGGTCCCGGCCATTGTTAGTCTCGTCCGAAATTTTCCGAGCACTTTCAGTGGGTGACTGGGACGCTGCCAAATACCTGACTGACGGGTCTTAAATTGTTTGGCGTAAACACCCCAGTTGTAGTATCATTGACTATAGATAACAGTTGCAACTAGAGTGGTGTTTATCACGCTTATCACAGCGTTGCAACTAGTTTCGACTTTAACCTCAATTGGAATAATGACAACGATGGAAATTCTCCTTTGTTTACATCTCGCCCAGGCTGGGTCACGTGACGGCTCGATACAACGTCCGGCAGGTGGCGACACTAGCAGCAAACTCGGGAACTACCAGCACTATTGACGCTCGTAGTCCCGCCGCGCGCCGCCACTAGCGCTGCACTCGCTACTACGGTACAGTCGGCTCACCTCACTATAGCACTGACCATTGATTACGTCAATTATGTATGATTGTTTTACCAATTCTTGACGTAGGACAGGTGTTCTGCGTGTCGAGATGTCAGTGCCCCTTGACCTGCCGGCCGGTTTGGACACTGGGCTAGGTTTTGAGAGGGTTTACACAATTTTCGTACCCGACTGTACCCGAGCACATGGGGGTTAGGTTGTGTTTGTCGCAGAGTGCGTGCTTCTTCTGTTGTGTCAGTAACAAAGTTTCGTGCGATCCTCAGAAACAAGCTTGGGTAAATTTGATTATTGAGTCTCATTGTAGCAGTCGCAATAGAGCATGATACTGTAGATATTTGAAAATAAATTGCTGGATGTATTTCAAGTTGTGGGTTGTTTTGTTTACAATCCCGCCACACCTACCTTGCCCATGCACGTAGTTTAGAATGCACGTGAGGAAATGGAGGTTATATCATTGTGTCGCACAAGACATACACAGTTCTGTAATGACGTTTAATATTTCAAAATCAATGCCATAGAAACCTGTAAACACATGCCTTGAACGTCTTCCTTTACTGTTATCTTATTCATGGTTAACAATACGCAAAAGATAATTTATTAGTGTAATTGTTAAGCAGTTTTTGTGTCAATTGTGTAACATAACAACAAATAATTTTGCCACCGAAGAAGGCACTGCAGTATTTCGTGTAGGCTGAAATATTACATAACCCAATTGCATCTGGCCTACGTGTTGTGAGGGGAAGTTCCTCACCTGTCCCGTGTCGTGTATTTAGTCGCACACAAACACTATACCTGGTCGAAATAGGACACACGGCAAAACCTTCAATGTTGGATGTATGCAATGCAGTATTCAATCTTGAACTATTCCAGATCTAACAAGTCTCGTAGGCGTAAAGAATCTGAACCGTCTTGAGTGTTTTGTTTTGGTGACTATAAACCAGACTATGTAAACCATTCATAGTGTATAGTGATAATGGTTTCGTAGAGTAGGTCCCTACCATCGATAGGTCCCTTACTCGTGCGTCTCAGGGTTCCAATAAAAAATTCCACTTTTTTGTTACTTTCACAATAAATGTATTGAAGATTTTACCATTGATTATTGAATGGAGAATTTAAAGTTTCCATATGTAGTATTTGATGAATCAACTGATAATAATCAAAGCTTAAAAATTATCAAGCTGCAATGCCTATTAAAGTATGACAGTAGTGCTACAGGTAATATCCGTTGAACACTTGTCATTGTTTTAGTAATAGTAATAACACACATTTAAATTCTTTGTTGATTGTAGACGGTAAGAGGAGGTATTAGAATTATTATTAGTCCCACTTACCACTTTTTTCACTCAGCAAAACACAAGTTTTGCCGTGTCATGTTATCCCCTTCTACATAAAGACGTAATCAGAATATTGTGAACATTACATTGACATTATTGTTATCTTAATAATCTTTGACTGAACGTGCCTGCAAGAATTCCTCTGTAAAGCATAAATTCCCGATCCTGTTCGATAATTAGAAAATATCCGTGGTTTTACCAAACCTAACTTTACGAGTTTTGGTATCCCTGGAGGGATCCTTGACCGGCAATGCTCACCCTGGATTGAGGATGGTGGTGAAGGGAAGGGTGAAGCGAAGGTCATGTGATCAGGGGTGTAATTCCGGCCTAGAGAGAGAGAGATGGAGAGTGAGAGGGTGCTTCAACTGATTTGTCTAAAAGTGGTGTTCGCCACTCCCCCTTCAGAGGGTCCAGGATTAATTTTTGTTTCATCTTTTTGGCTATTGTGTCTGCGCCAAGCTAAGATACGTAAGACTGACAATGCTAATGCTCCTTATGTTGTGTGTCGTTGTGAATAAAACCTCCACTCTCCATTTGAATATTTTGTATCTGTTAGTTCATTAATTTTGATTGATATGCAATTTAACAGAAATCCTGAACCCGGATGTACTTTTTGTGGGTTACCAAATAATTGGTAGGAATGGATTAGTTTTGTAATCCTTATTTCTATATTTATCCCATAATGCTATCAACTTTGTCCTATTTAGAGATAAATGATACCAAAGATTACACATGCTACTCAAAAAGTAAAAACTAATATTTATAAACTTAAAGTTGTCGTCAGATGTTCTATAAGGTAGTGTTTTAAATCCAAGCCTTTTTTAGCATTATAATGTAGTGTCCTTTCCACCTCAGTAT
The DNA here is from genome assembly GCF_028750875.1 of Macrosteles quadrilineatus. Taxonomy (NCBI): domain Eukaryota; kingdom Metazoa; phylum Arthropoda; class Insecta; order Hemiptera; family Cicadellidae; genus Macrosteles; species Macrosteles quadrilineatus. Next base: position 78,920,862 of record NW_026542597.1, read on the forward strand.
CTAGTGAAAAATGTCACTTATGTATTGACATTGTTAACCATCACAATGGTTTCGACTAGAGCTGCTTCCGCTAGAGTCATATTACATCAGTGCCAGGGCAAAGCTTTGACATACAATTATCAAAACATTTTTGCGTAGCATGTGTAATCTTGACCTTTGGTTTAAATGCGATTGTAAAATAAAATATATCGTATTTGAAGTTATTTCAGAATCCCACCAGTATAAAACTGGGTTTGTTTTGCAATGAGTCCTAGATTATACCACAATGCCATAAGATATTCTTTATTTGGAAACTCTTTATTACTTGAGGATTCAAAGCCAAAACACACGGTTTTATAGCCGTGCTTCAACGTTGTATCATAGATAAAAGGAGTATAGTACAAAGAGATATAGTATAGTTAAAAGAATATGTCTACTCCTTTTATCTATGGTTGTATAGCCCAGTTTACCGATATCGAAAATTGATATCTGCAAATGGTTAAAACAATTTAGTCTGACTGAAACTGTTTGGATATCGAATACCTATTGAACTTCGTAACCCTACACACGTTTGGAATTCTATCGTGATATATTTCCATCCAACCAAAACGAAATTGAAATAAATGTTTCTTCTAATTCAACAATTGTGCATTCTTCGATTTCTTTTTCTTCCCAAATCAGTTCCAAATTTATTTTCTCATACTGTTTCTTGGTGCAGAATGAATTATTTTTAGGTGTGAAACAACAATGATTTTACAAGACTAACACAACTTGGAATGTGACACCAAAATGTGTAATAGTCAGGGTAGAAAGACGTAAAGAAAGATATAGCCCAAGGCCTTGTAAAGAATCTTCTCCAGGGACAATATTGTGGATAGAGGGTAAACTTGGGCAAGTATTTGTCCCCTAGGGAACATTGTGTTTTAAAATTGTCTTGCGAAAAAGTGTGTTGTAAAACTTTAGTGGACAGTATATTATTATTGGTAACAATCAAAGTGCTGAGTGTAGTCCCTAATGAATCCATATTAGGGGTTAGTGTCTAAAAAGTTAGTTTTTAAATCGTCTCTGAACATTAATTTGGTTTTCCCCAACATAAAACTCCATAATGACGCTTGAGTTCGATTATGTTTTGCCATATCTATATTATTAATACGCTACATGAAACTTTGTGAACAATAAGGCCTTTTTGTTTTAAGATTTAACCCCACATATTATATACCAAAATGTTCGTCTGGGTGTGTAGATTTGCAAACTGACCTTACATCTGCCCCAGTGGCTTTTAAAGTAACCATGTAATCCTTTTGAAGAACACATTTGTTTACATTATGATCAGCTGTATAATTTAATTACGTCAATATTTTAGTCGCAATTTAAGGAAACGTGAAACGTGTGCTACAAACATTATTTACTGACTTGGTTGAAATGAAATATTTACTATTTGAATTTGGGTTAGCGTAAATATTACAATGGAAAAAGTGAGACAGTCTGGACAATTTTATATACTGTACTAAAAGTAAAATTGAATTAACACTGTGCTGCATTTCTTGAGCAATCATTGAAAGAGCCAATTTGCAAACTATTGAAACATAGGAAAGTCATTGAAACCCACCAAGTAGAAGAAATAGAAATAATGTTTTTTTTTAGAATTTAAAATCGTTATTATGGACAACCTAATGCGGCTATGAGTGGGAAAAATTTGTAAAAAACGCTAAAAAACAAGATCAGCTTTTGAAAAATGATAAGATATTTACAAGAAATGTTGATTATATGGAACTGTTATGTAAGTATATTGTGAGTATTTCCGTAATCTTTGAGTCGACTCTTTTAAAGTCATCGGAAATTATGACTGTTATTCGTTTTAAAACGCCTGTAATACTTCAAAATTGCTCAAATTCGAGCAGCAGGCACGCTAGTTTATTTTATTACGACCAATAGACCGATTCATTTGTAAACTACTAGTTGCCATCGGAGATCGTGAAATAGTATAAAGGACACAAGCTATCAATGGTAAAACTTTCATTGAATAGGCTAAGCAAAGTTTCTCGATCCATTTTAACGTCACTGAACAACAAACATCAGTCAGAACAGGTTTCTGATATTACAATTGGGTGATAATTCAACTTTAATATCCAAATTCAATGGTAATATAGTACGAAATTAATGTATATGTTTCTAATACAATTTTATATTATAAAATGTTTGTTTTGTGAATATTTTAGAGAAAATCTATTAAGGACATCAAAATTTCAATATTATCGACAATTTACACCAAAGAGGTTTTTTTTAGTTTATCGTTCAGTCAAAACAGTTTGCTTTATACAAAATACCTGCACTTCTAAACGTATAACGATAATACAGAAATTGTTACAGAAAACTTTAAATTCATCATTGTGTCTTATCTCATCAAATTTTCTTATGAAACTGCTTCTGCTTGTTGAAAGTGCAGGGTGTAAAAACGCCCTGAATAGAATGCAAATGTCAGAAGAGTATGTTGTAGTTGTTTCAATAAGTATCAGGTTAGCCCATTAGGTAATGGGGAAACGATGTTGGTTAAGGGTGTGGTATGGACAGTGTTCTTTAACTGATGACTTCTCACTAGACTATTTTTAAACAGAGTAAACACTTCATTCAATATTTTCACAAACTTGGTTCATTTTGTTAGAGTGCTCAGTTCAAATTGCTGTTTTGTGTAGGCTAAAAGTGATAAATATGAAATAATGGTTTACATATATTTTATCAGTTAAATTCAGAATATAACATACACAATGCTATATTTTGCATATTTGGGTATTGTTTAGTTTTACAAATAGTTGTAATATGAACTACTAAACAAAATAATTATATTTGAAACCCCCACTGTGTTTCACATAGTGAATTTTCAAGTAGTTCTTGAAGTGTTCCCAGCTGAGAACAGAAAACATTTGATTAAGCTTGTCCTCGAAGTCCAAGAACAGAGACGTATATGGAACAGCAATACGACGGTCCCTGAAGAATTGTATAGCTTTACATCATTTCCCAAAAGAATAGTAGAGAATTCTCGTATTATCTTTATCACGCACAGTGCGAATGTTATAGGCGACTTTCTATGTTCAAATAGTTTGAGATTAATTATATAGTATTTAATCAAATTTTTTTTCCACCACAAATGTTATTATAATGCTCACTAATATTTCTTCCACGCAAAAGAATATCATATTTTTTATTTTTTATTTATTCATTATTAGATTTTTTTCCATATTACATGCTTGGTTGGACTAAATTTCTTGTATTAATGTTTCGGAAGACAGTACTCGTTAATTTAAACCACTAGTGAATTTGTAGCAATCCAGTCAATCTTTCAAGATGTTCTTTTTGAAATTGGACAGCTTCATAAGGACTTTTAAATAACGTACCCAAATTATAATAGAATAATTATAATAGTAAAATACTGTAATAGCAAAAAAAATATTTTGTGAGAAGTCTTAAACGTCAATAACTTTTAGTGTTTAGTGTAGAGTGTTTCTTAAATTTAGCCGATCAATCATGGCTGTTGGATATCGACTTCTGGTCGCCTGTTATTTCGTTGGTTATTTCAGGAGGCGTACGATAACAAAATTAAAACATGTTAAATTAGTAAAGTTCTATAACAATGCTTTGATAACTGCGCCGGATGATATTGTACGCCTTGACGTTGATTCTTCTCGAGTGGATAAGAAATACAAACACAAAGTGATGCTCCATTGCTTATAGTCTCCTTGGGAGCATTATTGTTTATTGTCACGCATGTCTCCGTTTCTCAGGGATATTCTTCCTCAAAATATCCCTTACTATGAAAAAAATCCTCGATTCATGCAGATATTCCATTTAAGTGATAAAACCCTTCCCAATGATACTCGGGGTTTTTATTATTTTCCACTTAACAAAAAATGTCTCATTAAATGGACAAACTCCATATGATACTCGGTTCTTGCTGAGTGTTTCAATATCAATATCTTACTTTAAAAACATATACAAAGCCTATAAGGGATAAAATCCCTACGGTGGATCATCAGTTCTCATTTAAATTCATCCTTTGTTATCTTGACCAAGATAATATTTAAAATAAAACTCGTTTCTGGTTGTGTTTTCCTTTGTTGTTCTTCAAACCAATATCCTACAAAAATCCCATTCAAGAGAAAAAAAAACCCAGTAGTGAACCCCCGATCCTCAGTCGCTTCTATGCCCTTTCAACCAACCCTACTCTTAAAATATCCCAATAAGGGATAAATTCCCTCGGAGCTGCGTGGGTGGTGAGACGGCGGACGGCCTACGTGACTCATCAGGGGGTGTGTTTTGGCGGGTAGGGGCGAGGTTCTGGCGGGAAGGGAGCGAGCTTGACCCACTTCTCACCCCCGAGGTCGATATAGCGCCGTGTGGTCCTAATACGAGTACATTGTTTTGCACTGGAGTGCGCCAAGAGTAGTTTGTTTGTTATTCCACCTGACCACGTGTAAACTACTATTAACATGTGGTAGGTGTAGGCAATTTGGATCTGTAGCGGTAGCGGTTTTGATCTGTAGATTTTGTGCTTTTAGATTAGAAGTTTGGGTTGGATTAGTTTTTCCGATTAGAAATATTTTGGTATGGGGTGGTTGGGATAGTTGGATTCTGTATTTTTTAATTATAATGAGTACTTTAGTAACATTATTGTTGGAAGATTGTTTTAAAAAATGTCGCGGTGAAATAAAATAAAATTGACCTCGTGCATTTTCTACATTTATATTTTCCTTGATTTCTTTTTTATTGGTGAAAATTGTGATTAAGCTTGGTGTAAAGTAGCTAGAGTTACCTATTCACCTTTGAAAATCACAATAGAATTAAATTATGCTTAACTTGTAGAACATTTGAGACATCTGTTTTCCGATTGCGATTGGACAAAAATTAGTGAAACGTAAATACATTTTAGAGGCATTTCTTTAAATATGAATGATTATTATTGCTTGAAAAATCTATATTGGTCTTACAAAAATCGGTCATTATAATTATTCGAAGTTATGTTCCTGCAGTTTTATTTACAGTATGAGTTTTGGAAAGTGCAATTTAAAAGCCCTTTAACATTCTCTGGGATCCAAGTTATGAGTTACAAGTGACTTAAACCAAAATTATAAATACTGTTAAAGGATAAAAATGGACCTTTGCAACGACGGTGTTATATCAATACCCGGGATATGGATCAAACGAACGAAGTGGATAGATTTTTAGAGACCGAAAACTTACCTAACTGTCCTTGAAATTTTGCCGTTAATTAAATTGTCTTGGCTAAAGAATCAGCTGTTCTTAGCCCATACATACGGTTAAGCTAACCAACAATCTTAACATATGGCTTGTAATAGTTGTGGTAACAAAGGCTATTAATTTAACTCTGATTTTATTTATCGTACCAAGTACGTATTTTTTTGTTCGCCGTACAAATCTAAACAAATTTTAAGCCTTCAAAGAGCGTAGAATTGATCCAATAGTGTCAAAATATAATAACATCTGTTTTAAGGTGAGTGCAATAATAACATCTGTTGTATTCAGTAACCACTGGAATTCCACTGAAGTTGCTGATGCTACTGATGTAGCGACGAGATGTAGTATGTTTCCGTCCCATCAAGTTGTACGTCAGCTGAGCAGTGGGTCGTAAATTGCTGCAATGGGCAGCGTTAAAACTGACAGGGCCAGGATTAGTTCGCCCGAGTGATGTTGGTCTTCGCATAACCTTGAGTACACTAAACATTTACTACGTGGAATTTAGTGTAGAAAATATAAAAATTCGCATAGGAACTGGTGCGATTGATAAACAATATTATATTCACAGACCAATTTACGACTAATTAGGCATATGGAGTTTATATACGGTTTTAAGTTCTACGTTTAATTTTTTTACACTTGAAGACATTCAAGATCAATACATCTACAGTTACATAAATAACCTTGTATGCTGAATACGTCACAACCAGTCAAAGAACTCGTCGAAAACTTGAGTCATTCAATATTTAAATCCTACAACAGCTAAGTCAACGTCAAAAGTCAAAGACACCCAAGACAAACTTGGAGTTATTTTAAACATGTACAGAACACTCTTTGAATCAAAGGCTACCAATCCCTCTAGTGTTCATACATGAATTACTTTCCATACATAAATTGTACATGCTTGATATGTAAATAATTAAAGACTTAGATCTCGTAAAAACCTCATGATAGTTATGAAGTAAAATGTTTGAGCCCACATACAAATAATATTTTATGCGAAACTTGTTTATTAGTTGGTTCTTTAACAGTTGCTCATATTGTATGAGAACAAGCAATAATTTCATAAATAACTCGTTTTATCTGGTTACAAGTGTCTTTGAGTATTTCTCTGTTTTTTTTTTTCATTTTGCAAGGAAACTTTCCAAATTATACCCACAATGCTTTTTCTTAGAATATCAAGTAGTACTTATCTTATTTCCTTATAGTTAGCAGTTCCTTATCAACACTGGCCTTTTTGACCTTGACGTTAGATAGCGTTTTTTTGGATTGATGGCCCAATTTACCAATCGTATCCAAGTATAGATTGACTCTGACTGAGATCTAGCCAGCAACCTTCTGATACGAAGGTGAACACAATTACTACTTGGCTGGCTATCCTAAAATTTTAATTTCTATCATGTGGCAATAACAAGAAATTAACAGTTAACAACAAAATGCACTCTTCGTGTACTGAAGAGAAACTCCACATATAAAGTTATTTAGTTTCTCTTGTCCATAGAACACATAGACACCCTTTAAATTTACCGTCTTGATCCCGTAGGATATTGCATCTGTAAGAAAGTATGTATGACCCATTCCATTAACAATAAATCCTATTTTAGTGCAACAGTAAACTTTACTGTCGGCTTATTCGCCGTGCATTTCAGCAAACGTTGGCTATTTCTACCACTATAAGGTAGTCTGCTATGACATATCTACATTACTTACAATAACCATGTAGGGTAAATAGGTAAAGTATCCCCTTGCAGGAAATGCACTCCAAACAGTGACATAAAAGTTGCATTAATGTGCCAAGTGCAACAGTGTGTTCTGGTTATTTAGTCAGACAGGAGATTCATCTTACGAAATAACCCGTATTTCATTCGAATCTTTGAACGAACGGGACGTAGTGGTTTTAACATCGTGTCCCTAGAATTAAAAAGAAAACGTAATTGAAAGTGCAAATTGTAACTTCTTATAAGTAGAGTATAATTCTTTATCACCAATTCTTTTTTAGAAAATGAATCGGCAAATGGTAACGTATAAAACGGGAAAATGGTGATTAATTTTGATTGGATACTCCAATTAGTAGGAAGAAGTCCCATCCAGTTTGGAAGAAGTTCTTATGACACCTTTTATCAGTTTTAACGTTTAATCGAAGAGTTTTCCTACATTTTTCAAAATAAATTTCCTGTCTTAGACAGATCAAGAGTTGTAATAGTTATTTGAGTGGGTATAGTGCACAAAGTGGCGCTAGAGAAGGTCCTCATCTATGAGCGCACTTTGTTGCATTCGAGAGAACTGTTACACTCAGTAATAATTTCTCTTAAGTGCAGCAAAGGTACTTTGTGTCTGCTCTTCTCCAATTTCCCTACTGTTTCCATGAAACCTTATAAATTGATGATAAATAATGTAGTAAAAATATTCAGTTTGGACGAATAAACGAATGTGTATAGTGAAACGGTACAGGAATGAGATGTTTTAGTGTGTAATACTCAACAGTGTGTTTTCATTTGCACTAGTTGCACATTCCTTAATAGAACGTCGACGACTTTGTTGATATGCGGCTGTGAATTTCCGTGACATTTTACACCAGTTTGAGATGTACCTATGGTCTTATCATTGCCTTTTCATTGACGGCTTTTCCACGCAAACAAAATGTTTATAATTTTAACCTTAAGCAAGTACAATAAAACTTGATTCTGATCTTGGAACTTTTATCAGTTTACTTATAAATATAATTTAACTAGCTGAGTACCCGTCCTTCGTACGGGGTTGGTATACAATGCTTATTGTAGTTAAATACTCGTGCTTTGCATTTGCAATGAGAGGACATGTTTTGAGAAAATTTTGTTTACTATAATCTACGGTATAGGCCTACTATAGTACATAGAACATCTAGCATAGCCACAATGTTCTACCACTTCACCTAAACAATAGAAAGAAGTAAAGTTCTCACACTCAGGTTTTTGTTGCTGCTTGGTTCAAATTAGCTGTTGTCATAAATGTATAAAGAACTAATGGTGCTGCACCCTGTTGGTAAACCGTATAACCTTTTAATGCTATTGAATATCATAGAAACAAATTGTGTAGTTTAAACAGCTGGCAAAATTATTTAATTCCTTTTAAATATGAATACTCATAAGGTTAACATGGGAAACTCTAGAGCCGCTGGGGCGGAGCCCGAATGGATTTTTGAGGTAAGAATATGTCTATATGTTACTCGGGAATGTGAGCTATCATCATACCAAATTTCAACACAATCCGACCAGTAGTTAATGCGTGATTGAACTTCAAACAAACAAACAAACAGACAAACAAACAAATAAACAAACACATAAACTTTCACATTTAATATCAGTATGATTACTTAGACATGACGGGTGGTTGCACACAACGGTGAGTGATATTGCATAAACTCCAATATTCGTGGATATTTAACATAATGGGTTAAACGATGTCCAACGTTGGATGTCAATTGTGTCCCAAGGGTGATGGATGAGCTTCGTATCATATTTACATCAATTTATGAGGACCCGTCGCATCGAATATTAGTTCAGCGACCGCTCAATAGACTCCCACTACAACCCGCTGAAGTAGTTGACATAAAACACTTTAGGTGTGGAAATTACATTGTGGTTTTACAGGTAGGCAATTCTCCAGTATAAAAAATCCCTAAATGTAAACTAATAGTTGAGGGAGGGTTCCGAACCACTCAGCCTAGTTGACGAATGGAAAATAAGGTTGACCCGTACATGCCTTGCTTTAGATTAGTATATATATATATTGAAGACCACAAAATCAGTATGTTTTTCTATAAACATTTAATATTAGTTTACAAATTTAGTTTAGTTCTACGATTGGTGTTGACAATCTTTCCTTTAGTATTTGCTCTACAGTTATCTGATAAGTGACATCTAAAAAGTTCCAAGACTATTAATTATTGTTTGTTACCTATTATAAGAACACCATTGTTTTCTCCATGCATCACAAAAAAGATTTTTTACATGCAACTTAATTCATAGAAACGGGACCTTTGTTTAAAATATACTTAAAAATTAACGTGACAAATAAATAATTAAATAATAATAATAATAAATAATTTATAAAAACACATTTAATTTACTTCAACAAAGACATGCATGTAGTAGTGTTCTTTCTCGTGTTCAAACTTGGTGAATTTCAAATACGTAGTTTGCTGATGATTTGGCTTGGGGTTCCGGATGAATTCATTTTGAAATTTAATTTTAAGTGGCCAATTAAAGAGTTATTTTGTGAATTTGCAGCTTGATTATTTGACAGATCCTGCTAGAAATCACCAGCAATCCTGGACTCTGAGGAGAATCTTTTTCCAAGAAGAACACCATTCGATTGAAGATTCCTTTCATCAGTTTCCTTGGAAGATCCACAAGTGTTCTTTTGTATCACGGAGGAAACAACCTGATTCGATCACTGAACATTTCCCCAGAGCACTATGTTGATATCCTTCATCAACTCCTAAGGCCAACTGTGAAGTCTTCTTCAATGATAGAGCAAACATCCAGGATTCGATTAGAGGAATATGCCACAACCTCTAATCACATAATCTTAACATCCTGGATTCCATACTAAGAAATCAATGTGAAGAAGCCACGCAGAAGAAGATGAAGTCAGAGGTCTACAAACTTCTCAAGTAAGTTATCAGAAGAGGAGTCACAAGGCAAGATGTAATCTGGTCAGGAAATAAAAGTCAAACAGTGCACAGCAATGCCTTGTATCCTAAAATCACAAAGGGCTTTATTAAGATTAATAAATAAATAAACCGTTAATAACACTGTAAACCTATTTTCATAAAGTATAAGGTTCGTACTGTTAACTATAATTCGTCCTCAACAAAAATAAATTTACTTTAGGATCCCACGGTTTCAATTAAAAGTCAAAGGCCATAGCATCTTATCTGTAAAATGTTGATTTTGTGGGTTTTTTCAGACGTTTATTATATCAGAACATTAAATGAGTTCAAATCAAGCTTTTTTACTTGTGGTTTTTTGGTGCATCCCTTTTATAAAGTGGACGATATTTCATTTTATACTATACATCCGTCTTAAGACATCGCCAATGATATATGTAGGGGTACGTTTGTTTTCCTAAGTGTTAAAATATTTATCATTAGTTTTGTTAAAAACCTAAAATTTTCTTACCTTAACAACCTGCTGATTCAATATAGAGTAAATCTGTAAATTGTGTCTGTAATCTGTAGGATGTCATCGTTGGGAGGTTTGAAGAAGTAGAATAGAATGTCTTCATTGGTAGGCCTAGTCATAATCGAGGTGGTAGTGATAATCGGTGGTCATAATCGGGTAATTGAGTAGTCTTCGTTGGGAGGCATAATTGGGATGTCTTCATCGGTAGTAATATTCGAGACGTCTTAATTAGTAGTCATAATAGGGAGGTCGCAGTTGAAAACAAGGCATTGCTGTGCACTGTTTGACTTTCCTGACCAGATTGCATCTTGCCTTGTGACTCCTCTTCTGATAACTTACTTGAGAAGTTTGTAGACCTCTGACTTAATCTTCTTCTACGTGGCTTCTTCACGTTGATTTCATGGTATGGAATCCAGGATGTCAAGATTATGTGATTAGAGGTTGTGGCATATTCCTCTAATCGAATCCTGGATGTTTGCTCTATCATGGAAGAAGACTTTACAGTTGGCCTTAGGAGTTGATGAAGGATATCAACATAGTGCTCTGGGGAAATGTTCAGTGATCGAATCAGGTTGTTTCCTCCGTGATACAAAAGAACACTTTTGGATCTTCCAAGGAAACTGATGAAAGGAATCTTCAATCGAATGGTGTTCTTCTTGGAAAAAAATTCTCCTCAGAGTCCAGGATTGCTGATGATTTCTAGCAGGATCCATCAAAACCATAAGATCAACCTTAAGAAATTTCGCTATTGGTATGCAACAAAAATTTAAATCCAAATAAAATGCATTGGTAACTAAGGCAACTAAAATTACATGTAGGTATGTAGGACTTACTACGGTAACAAAGCTAACATCCATTTGTGATTGGCAGTATTTGAACCCGGGTCCCTCGAGATTGAAGTCCCGTACTTCAAGCAAATCGACCAGCCACACCCATTTTGACTTAGATAAACCTCCCTCCTTTTTCATTCAATTACGATTGCAAATTCCACTGAGGAAAGAGATTAAAGAGTAATGTTTTACCATCTCAGTGACTGTGCTGTAGCTGTTATTCACTGTTTTCGTGGTTGTTAATGTTATCAAATAAACAATCTTTAACAGTTCAAATATTTAAATTGGCCTAACACATAATTTTTTACAAAATTACAAAGTTGGCCTAACATAAATTAAGCTCAATTAGTGGCGAACTACATTTTTTTTCGTTTTGCGAATTATTGAAGTAGTTTTTACCTTATTACATAATTCAACAAAATTCTCAGTTCATGGAGCACTTGATCCTGTAACTTATCGCAAGGAGCGGCCACTCAAGTAATGGAATGAATTCCAGCTGATACGTGATACGGCAGTAGATCAGCTGATTTGTTCTACGCGGTCTGCTTGCGAGATCAGCTGGTACATTTTTACAAAGAAAGCGTTAGGGGATCACTTGCGTAACGGGTCATTCACTGCCCCTATGCGGTAGAGCTTTGCGGCCCCTCTTCGCTCTGCAGCCGTTACAAATTGAAACTTGCACTATTATCTTTTAGCTTTGCGATGCTTACATTGTATAGTGTTAGGATTTCTCAATATATTTTTGTTAATGATTCTCAGTAAATATCTTTGGTTAAAAAATTTTATTTAGAATTTTGTCGTTGATGAATGTTCTTGTTAAACACTAGTAGGGAGTTTACAATGTGATTGGTTTTGTAATTTAATCACGCAACTTCTATAATGAGGACTTTGTTTCAAATTGCACCAAAACCAATGTATGTTAGTTGCACTGGCTCCCTGAAATTGCGGATTTCATTGAATTATTTGATAAGCCACCTTCACATCCTAGGACTCTAGCCCGAAACATTCCTCACATTGCTTTAGACAAGGCCTAGATTGTCGTGTCATCATCATTGGTAAAATCCATCGGTGATTGAACAGATTTGAACCCGGGACCTCGGAGACCGAAGTCCCGTGCTCTTCCACTAGACTAGCTTGATCTCGCTGAAGCTACAGATTGGAGACAGCTTGTAATTAACATGAAATCCGATAGACTTTAGAAAGAGAGTTATCTAATACAGAGAAGTCTCTCCTAGCTGGAGAGACTTTTATCTTTTCTAGACTGGTTCATATACAGCTTATGATAGAAAACTACAGTTTTAGGTCGATATAAGGGGTTTCCAAAAGTCGTTTGTTCAATGAAAAATACCTACACAATTCATCAATTTTATCTTCATGACATTTTAATGCCTGATTATTCTATTAACGCCAAAACTAAATTGTAGTATTTAATGGCCACATAAGTATATGTTTCATTAATGTGAACGGTGTGAATGTTAGTTATATGTTGATGGGTTAGACATACGCAATTGATATGTGATACATTCACAATCGGATTAGTAATGGGAGTATAAACTCGACCACAATAGGATCTAGTGTTTAGTACGGTCGTGATTCCATTTACCCACCCTTGAGCTCGTGTTGAAATGATGAACACTTAAATCAGATAATTACTTAGTATTGATAGTGCATGAAGGTGATATTTTGCGTAACATGGCACTGCAAATCTAGTGGTAACACTGTTGGGACCTCTGAACAAGTGGTCTTGGTTCAAATCCGTCCAGTCACCAAGAAGCGTCGGATAATGCTATGACCCAACGGTTCGAACCCATTCGTGAGCTGAAGGTTAATCTAATAAGTTATACTACCTTTAAGGTGAAAAGAACCTTCATAAGAAGAACAACCTTATAATTTTTTTAAAGGAATCGGAAAATTCAATTTACAAAAATCCGCTCGACAATATTTGTTTTTGCAATGTAATGTCCATTCAGAACAACACAAGAATGTACAAGTCATGCTTTAGTAAGTTTTTTGAAGTCGTATTCGTTGAATTTTTCTTTCCCTAAGCTTACAATTTTAATGCGATTCAGATGATAACCATTCAAACAAATAATGCATTTCTAAGAGCAATATGAAACTGCGTTGAAAATATAGTTGTGTCAATAAAACTGTATTGGATTCAATTTAAACTTTTCCCCGGTTGATTGAAAGTAGGTCGGTTGTATTTGTGTTTGTTAAAGCCTTACTGCGTCGTAGTTAATTAAATTGTTCGCGAGTTGAAACGTGGTAATCCTCCAGGCCGTTTAACAATATGTTTTTGTTGCATAGAATAAACATTCATTTGTTTGACTTTTATTTGAACAGGTAGTTATTTCATGTGAATCTAAATAAAACTGGATGTGTAAATAAGACTATTAATAAATACATGACCTGGGTAGTTGAGTGGATTTAGGGCTCGCCTTTTGATCAGAAGGTTACCGGATCGATCCCGATAGAAATCAATTGCTTTTTGATTTTTGATAGTTAGGAACCAGACTTGACTATCCTTGATAAAATTAATACTGTAATAGTAATAAATTAATGTAGGCCGATATTAAATTAATTTTTTGTTATACATATATTTGACTTTTGTTAATTTTGACACTGAATAGTTATATTAGGCCTACTGCAATTGTAGTTCTGGGAGTCTTGGGTTGGAGGAAGATATGGTAGAGTATGGTCATGCGTTTAATGTGGTTTCATGTAAAGTAGTTCAGTCGAGAAGATATTTTCAATGTTCACACAATTTACAATCAAATTAAAAGTGTAAAATGGACATAAACAAAACAAAGAGTTAATTAAACAAGACAAAATAGGAGGAGAGAAAAACTACCGGTGCTACACTAAACGTTATAATAATTATGAGATCCCATCAAATTTAAAATATGAAGCCAAGAAAATAGATGAAGTACATGACTATCTCACTACAGGGTACTATTGGGTTAGATATTAATTTAAATCCATGCCAACAGCTAATTGATTTATCACTTGACACAAAATATTGTCATTAGTTGGTAGAGGATCTCAAAAAAGATTACACCTCGTATTTTAGCTTAAACTTTTTTCCATCAAATGGAAAGTGTGATGGCATAAGAAAGGAATCCATTTGGAAAAAGGAATGTTTAAATTAATATTTTTTCATCAATATGGGGATTGTGCAGTTGACACCTTTCTCTCTCTCACTGATCAGCTGGCCTGCATTTAATGAATACTGAACAACCATAGACTGTAGACTTTGAAGTGACCATAGATTAAGCATGCTTCATATTCATAACAGATTATATTTAGCTATATTATTAAGCTAGAGACAATAAATTTAAACGTTTCTGATAAGGGAACGATTCCGTTGTTTACTTATTATTCTGTGTTACGTTTGAAACTTAGTTATTTTACAATTTATTTGTCTGCTTTTGCTTGTCCTGCAGTACATACATAGCTTTCAAATATACAAACGCTAAGATTTAACATGTACTAGCTGTAACCCGCGGGCTTTGCCCCGTTTAACTTCTTAATTTTCAAGATTATCTCGTTCGCATGGCTCAATCACGTCCTGGTTGAAGTTTGTTCGCTACGCTCACTCACCTTTAGGTTGGAGCTCGTTCGCTACGCTCACCAGTAATAAAAGTTACCAGTAAATAAAAAAAAAACAATTACATATTATGTAAACCGTTTTAAATGGACTCAAATAAGACGAAGACATTTTTTTAAGTTACTTATTTAGTTAGACAGGTCAAAACACATGTATTGCTTCATTTTACAAGCAAATGACTAGCTTCTACTGGCCGAAGCTGTATATAAATAAAACATTACTAGTAGGCAGATTGAATTGAACAGTTTGTTCTTATTACTTGTTTTGTACTGTGCTTCACATCTTCCTATCTCTTCAATCGTACGGAATAACATATATATTGCAGACAGTTTTATTTTACCCTCGAATTACTTACCACAAATAGAATAATTTTTAAATTCCATTTTCCAACATTAGGACATGTTTAAAGTTATTACAGTATTAAGTAGAAAAATCAAACCGTACACTGTAAAAAAAGAGAGACAAAATAAGATGATCAGCGGCCCTAAGTGTAAACGTTCTTTATGACCCTCTTAAGCACACAAATTTGACTATACAGTTAATCCCATTCACGTCAAAAAAAAAAAAAAAAAAAAAAAACTGCAAATTGTCCAATACGACGCGATCTACTCGCAGTATCCAAAGTCAATGACGCAATGTCGGCCATTTTCCTTTCCACTCCGTTTCATCGTATTAGACTGAACATGTCAGCGAATAACATACACCTCCGCATTTACTGAATAATCAGACCAAAATAATGCAGAGACAGCAGTCATTGAACCGTCAACGTCTCGCCGCTGACAAAATACACTACAAGACGCTAAGTTCTACTTTTTGGAAAATTTGTTTTGCTTAAGTCTTTACCAGCTTTATGTCGAATTAACAGTCTGCTAACACGTATGCATTCGAGTGGGTTTTTATTGCTAATTTATTTGATTCGGCGACTTGTTGAGTCATATCAGCACGTTATGTGAAATTTTATGTTGAAAAGACTTGTGTGTACGTTTTTGCTCAATATAGGGAATAAGCTATAACCGTAGGTGACTTGGACCCAGGATCAATTTACTTCTCATTCTGATGTCCCCAGAGCTCAAAAACACCTGTAGCTCGAAAATGAGCAAAATTCGTCCAATTCAGATAGTTTCCAACCAGGTAATTGGAAATTCGCTTAGTCTGCAGGTTTGCTGCGGCACGGGTATTTGATTTTTTATCATGCTACGGAATGCGTTTGTTTTAATGCTCTTATTTCCTGTCGTATACTAGTCAAATCCCAGGTGAAATTTATCAAGCACATCTCTTGGCAAGCAGATACAATCTTAGCGAACGTGAGTCGCATTAATCAATGTAAACGTAGGCTTCAAGTTTCAGCTTTATATAGACTTATGAAGCTTTATAAATGGATCTCAGCTTACATGTATTTCATTTTATTAGCGAATTTCCTATATAGTGAATAAGCTACTACCAGGTCTCATGGTAAGACATAGGCCCAGGACCGATTTACTTTTTCGTTTGGAGGTCTCCAGAGGCCAAAAACATTCCGTTCAAATATATATTTATGTGTGTGCCCGTTAGTGCGATAACTCGAGCAAAAATGATACGATTTTGATGAAATTTGGCACAAACGTGAAAACCTACTTTTATTCGAACGAGTTCGCGAATCGGCATGATTGGACCACAGAGCATGGATTGGACTATGAAAATGGGGGTTTATGGGGTTAAAAATTGGAGTTTTTTAATTTTTGACTCTTAAAACAAAAAATATTACACAAATTTCTTTCCAGACCAATTTGTAGAGTTTAAAAGAAGAAATAATTTTGTATATTGAAGCGTTGTTGTATGCCTAATGGTTATGTAGATAATTTTTAAACTTTAAATTTAAAATTACTACGTTATTCTTATGGAGAATAAATAAACTGTAGTGGTTTGCTCGTTTATTGATATATTTTAATCAAAGTTGGTAATTTTGCTTATTTCATACTAAGTTATCGACATTTCAATAAAAAAACACACACCTCAATATCTTCCCTGTAGCAGAAAACCTAAGAACTCACTAAAATTAATGTTATTTAAATAGGAAATAAATCTGACAATTTTTAGGGAATATTTTAATATAAATCCACCCGGGTAAATGGAAATTTGCTTAGTCTGCAGGTTTGGTGCGGCGAGGGTATTAATTTTTAAATTTGTATGGAAGGATTGTATAAACCTCTTACTCGCCTTTGGCTCGCTGGGGGCTCCGCCCCCAGGCCCCCTAGCTGTTAGTCGTCATTAGCGGTGGGATGAAGGGGTGTGAATTAGTAGATAGTAGTTTAGTTGTAACAAAGAGGGTAACAAAGCAGTCAATGAAACAGTTCCCAAGAATTTACATAGATTGGGAAAAGTAGCGAAAATTGGGGGTAAAATTTTGTAAGTACAAATGTGCCACAGGGCGACAGGGTGCAAATTTCAGGATTTTTAGCTAATCTAGAAATTGGTAAACGTGATTTAGACCGATGAATCTGTGGTGGCTATAGGATAGATATAAGGGGGATTTCGAGAGGGGGGGACTTTTTAAATGGTCCTTATTATATTCATACCTTGGTGTTAGCTCTAATACAGTAAACTTTGTATAGTTTTAATAACCTTGTGCATACAGAAAAGGTAAAGAGTCTATTATTACCTCGTGAAACTGGTGAAACCTTTTAAATTTTGATATTCAACTTTTAAGTTTTGGGGGTTAAAGAGTAAAGTTACGAAAAAACATGTATGATTAAAACCGAAATTAAGCCAAGGAAAATACAAAGCATTAATAACATTTGCAAAAAGCGATTATTTAAGTATGTAAAAATAGCGAAAACCAGTAAAAATTTGAAAAATACCAATTTCTGATAGCCGTAAAAAAACGTGTTATATCGTCTTTAGATATCCGCCATTTTGGACTTTTGGGGAGTTAAAAATTTTAAAATGTGACTTTTGCAAATTTCACCCTTAACTTAGTATCCCATACTACAATACTGCCAAATTACAAGTCTCTAGCACGATTCTAAACGATTCTGATGACCATAACAAAGTCATTAAATTTCAATGTTATTCTCCATAATAATAACATTGGGCTCGTAGTTTTGGGGGTCAAGGAGTAAAGTTACGAAAAACAATTAAATGAGTAAAATTTAAAACAAAGTAAGGGAAAAACAATAATAATATTTGCAAAAATAAATTATTCAAGTATAAAAAAATTGCGAAAACCGGTAAGAATTTTATAGAAATTTACCAAATTTTGAAAGTAGGGGGAAGCTGAAGCAGTGCGATTTTCGGGTAACGCTTAAAAGGGTTTTGTAGAAAATTTAATTCCTGTTCATGAAAAATCTTTCAAATCTTTTCTAGCTCTTACAGTTTTCGAACTATAGCCGACAGAAAAAAAACGTGTTTTGTCGTTTTCAGAGGTCCGCCATTTTGGATTTTTGGGTGTGTTAAAATTTAAAAATTGGAATTGCAAATTTCACCATTAACTTAGGATCCATTACTAGAATACTAACAAATTTCAAGTCTCTAGCACATTTCTAAACGATTCATTTGACCATACCAAAGTCATCAAATTTCAATCTTATTCTGCATAAGAATAATATGGGGCTCGTAAAAGTGGTAAAAACTTAAGTATTTTGGGTCAAGGAGTAAAGTTACGAAATAACATGTAATGTGTAAAATTTAAAGTAAAGTAAGGAGAACACAAAGCAATATTAATATTTGCAAAAAGGAATTGTTTAAGTATGAAAAAATAGCGAAAACCGGTAAAAATTTGAAAGAAATTTACAAAATTTTAAAATTAGGGTGTTTTTTTAAGCTTAAGGAGTGCGATTTTTGGAAAACGCCTAAGAGGGTTTTGTAGAAAATTTAATTTCCTTTCGCTAAGATCCTTTCAAATCTTTTCTAGCTCTTACCGTTTTCGAGCTACATCCGGTTGAAAAAAAAGTGTTTTTTCGTTTTCAAATGTCCGCCATTTTGAATTTTTGGGGGGGTTAAAATTTGAAAATGGGACTTTTGCAAATTTCATCATTAATATAAGATCCCCTACTACAATAATACCAAGTTTTAAGTCTCTAGCACGTTTCTAAACGGTTCAGTTGAGCACACCAAAGTCTACCATTTTCAATGTTATTCTCCATAAGATTAACATGGGGCTTGTAAAAGTGGTAAAAAAACCTTTAAATTTTGACATTAAACCTAAGTTTTGGGGGTTAAGGAGTGAGGATACAAAAAAACATTAAATGAGTAAAATATAAAGTAAAGTGAGATTAATACAGAACATTAATAATATCTGCAAAAATAAATTATTTAAATATGAAAAAATAGCGAAAACCGTAAAAAGATTCAAAGAAATTTACAAAATTTTGAAAGTAGGGCGTTTTTTGAAGGTTAAGGAGTGCGATTTTTGGAAAACGCCAAAGAGGGTTTTGTAGAAAATTTAATTTCCTTTCGCTTAGATCCTTTCAAATCTTTTCTAGCTCTGACCGTTTTCGAGCTACATCCGGTTGAAAAAAAAGTGTTTTTTCGTTTTCAAATGTCCGCCATTTTGAATTTTTGGGGGGGTTAAAATTTGAAAATGGGACTTTTGGGAATTTCACCGGTAATGTAAGATCCCATACTACAATACTACCAAGTTTCAAGTCTCTAGCACGTTTCTAAGTGGTTCAGATGAGCATACTAAAGTCGGCATTTTTCAATGTTTTTCTCCATAAGAATAACATGGGGCGTGTAAAAGTTGTAAAAAACCTTTAAATTTTGACATTAAACCTAAGTTTTGGGGGTTAAGGAGTAAAGATACAAAAAAACATTAAATGAGTAAAATATAAAGTAAAGTGAGATTATTACAGAGCATTAATAATATCTGCAAAAAGAAATTATTTAAATATGAAAAAATAGCGAAAACCGTAAAAAATGTGAATGAAATTTACAAAATTTTGAAAGTAGGCCGTTTTTTGAAGCTGAAGGAGTCCGATTTTTGGAAAACGCCTAAGAGGGTTTTGTATAAAATTTAATTCCTGTTCCTGGATATACTTTCAAATCTTTTCTATCTCTTACCGTTTTCGAGCTACATCCGGTTGGAAAAAACGTGTTTTGTCGTTTTCAGAGGTCCGCCATTTTGGATTTTTGGGTTGGTTAAAATTTGAAAATGGGACTTTTGTAAAATTCACCGTTAATTTAAGATCCCATAGTACAATACTACGCAAATTTCAAGTCTCTAGCACGTTTCTAAACCGTTCGGATGGGCACACCAAAGTCGGACATTTTTAATGTTATTCCCCATAAGAATAACATGGGGGGGAAACCCTTAATTTCGGGGGGGTTAAAATTTAAAAATGTCACTTTTTGGAATTTTCCCGGGGGTTTGGGCACTAGACCTACAAAACACCGAAAATTTCAAGTCTCTAGCTCATCTAGAAGTGGGCTAGAATTTGTATCCCCCAGTGAGTTACATATGCGGCTGTATATATATTAGACTCGCCTTGTGCTCGCTGGGGGCTCCGCCCCCAGGCCCCCTTTTAATAGTAGCCGTGATGAGAAATGTTCACGGGGGACAGGATGTTTTCCGGAAACATTTTTGCTTTTTCCGTAAAAGACGTAGTGATAACTAGGCAGTTGCGAAGTATTCCATAAAGGGGTTGTTTAGTGCAAACCAAACCAGTCTTGGCATGTTAGAGTCTCGATGTAGGGCCGGTGCTATGATGAATTAAATTTGCTAAGTCACAACCTCTAAAACTTTATTCACATCAACAAGCATCGATATAAAGTCTTAGGAGTAAGAGTGAGGTAAAATAATATTTTAAAATAATCTTAGGCCCCCTTCGGGGGCGGGGGGTTGGTAAAATTATCTACATGAAAAATGGACCCCTTGCGCAGTAAAAATCACCAAAAATAGGGAAAAAGGTAAAATTTCAGGTTTTAACACGAATTTGGGGTGGAGATGGGAAAAAATTAAACTAAACGCATGGCTCATTCAAATCCTGGTTGAAGTTCGTTCGCTACGCTCACTCACCTTTAGGTTTGAGCTCGTTCGCTGCGCTCACTTGCCTTCAGGTTAGCTCGTTCGCTACGCTCACTCACCTTTAGGTTGGAGAAACGCATGGCTCAATCAAATCCTGGTTGAAGTTCGTTCGCTACGCTCACTCACCTTTAGGTTGGAGCTCGTTCGCTGCGCTCACTTGCCTTCAGGTTAGCTCGTTCGCTACGCTCACTCACCTTTAGGTTGGAGCTCGTTCGCTGCGCTCACTTGCCTTCGGGTTAGCTCGTTCGCTACGCTCACTCACCTTTAGGTTGGAGCTCGTTCGCTGCGCTCACTTGCCTTCAGGTTAGCTCGTTCGCTACGCTCACTCACCTTTAGGTTGGAGCTCGTTCGCTGCGCTCACTTGCCTTCGGGTTAGCTCGTTCGCTTCGCTCACTCACCTTTTGGGTGCAAATTAGCTATTGTCATGAATTTAAAAATTTTAATGGGGATGAAAGAGAGGGGGTTGGAATGGGATTGGAATACGCTAAAAAAATCTTTAAAAACTCCCTTCTTGATTGAAACCCCGCCATTTTTAATTTTTTTAGTACGTTCAAATTATAGAAGGTCACTCAAGGGACTTTGTTTTCAACGTTGGGACCATAAAAGGTACAAATATATGTACGAAAAGTCGTTTAAAAAAATAAAAACACTTAAAAAATCAAGAGTTTTTACAATTTTTGGAAGTAGGGCGTTATTTGAAGGTGAAGGAGTCAGATTTTCGATATGACCCCTTCTTTGAGAAAACTGACTTGTAGAAAATTTGATTCTGAACCTACGATTTTCCCTCAAATCGTTTCTAGCTCTTACCGTTTTCGAGCTACAGCAGTTTTAAAAAAACATGTTTTTCCCAAAAAAAACTAGGGTTTTAAAGGATTTCTTTTGGTGGGTTTCAGTTGGAAAAACTAAATTTTGGGACTTTCTGTGTGGTTTGGTACCCAGACAAACTTTTACAAAAAATTTCAGCTCCGTAGCTACTCTAGAAATGACAAAAATGCTTTTTCTGTCGCCAAACGCCCATATTTCACCTACTCACGTTTACTTCTAGTTTGCTTGTCGTAGCATGTTAATTCTCCATAAGAAATACATTAAAAAAACGATCTTTTTGATTGAAAATCCGCCATTTTGAATTTTTTTTGTAGGTTAAAATTATGGAAGGTCACTCTAGGGACATTCCTTTCAACGTTGGGAGCATTAAAAGTAGAAATATATGTGCGAAAAGTCATTTTAAAAATTAAAAACACTTAAAAAAATCAAGAATTTTTACAATTTTTGGAAGTAGGGCGTTTTTTGAAGGTGAAGGAGTGCGATTTTCGAAAAACGCTTAAAAGTGTCTTGTAGAAAATTTAATTCCAAACTCACGATTTTTCCTCAAATCGATTCTAGCTCTTACCGTTTTCGAGCTACAGCCGTTTTAAAAAAACGTGTTTTTCCCAAAAAAAGGAGTTTTTAATGGAATTTTTTTGGGGGGGTTGCATTTTGAAAATGTAACTTTTTGGGATTTTGCTGGTGCTTTGGGACATAGACGGACCTCCACAAAAAATTTCAGCTTCCTAGCTATTCTAGAAGTGCCCAAACATTTGTATACCTGATGAATCAGTCAGTCAGTCAGTCAGTTACACAAGGGGCTGTATATAATATAGATTCGTTCGCGACGCTCACTCACCTTTAGGTTGGAGCTCGTTCGCTGCGCTCACTTGCCTTCAGGTAAGTTCGTTCGCTACGCTCACTCACCTTTAGGTTGGAGCTCGTTCGCTGCGCTCACTTGCCTTCAGGTTAGCTCGTTCGCTACGCTCACTCACTTTTAGGTTGGAGCTCGTTCGCTGCGCTCACTTGCCTTCAGGTTAGCTCGTTCGCTCCGCTCACTCACCTTTAGGTTGGAGCTCGTTCGCTGCGCTCACTTGCCTTCAGGTTAGCTCGTTCGCTACGCTCACTCACTTTTAGGTTGGAGCTCGTTCGCTGCGCTCACTTGCCTTTAGGTTAGCTCGTTCGCTACGCTCACTCACCTTTTGGTTGCAAATTAGCTATCGTCATAAATTAAAAAAAACCCCGCCATTTTAAATTTAATAGTACGTTGAAATTATTGAAGGTCTCTCAAGGAACTTTCTTTTCAACGTTGGGACCATAAAAAGTACAAATATATGTACGAAAATTCGTTTTAAAAATTAAAAACGCTTAAAAATCAAGAGTTTTTACAATTTTTGGAAGTAGGGCGTTTTTTGAAGGTGAAGGAGTCAGATTTTCGATATGACCCTTCTTTCAGAAAAGTGTCTTGTAGAAAATTTAATTCTGAACCTACGATTTTCCCTCAACTCGTTTCTAGCTCTTACCGTTTTCGAGCTACAGCAGTTTAAAAAAAAACATGTTTTCCCAAAAAAATAGGGTTTTAAGGGAATTCTTTTGGTGGGTTTCGGTTGAAAAAAAATAAATTTTGCGACTTTCTGGGTGGTTTGGTACCCAGACAAACCTTTACACAAAATTTCAGCTCCGTAGCTACTCTAGAAGTGACAAAAATGTTTTTTTCTGTCACCAAACGCCCATATTCCACCTACTGACGTTTAAGTCTAGTTTGCCTGTCGACGCATGTTAATTCTCCATAAGAAATACATTAAAAAACAATCTTTTTTATTGAAAATCCGCCATTTTGAATTTTTTTTTGTAGGTTAAAATTATTGAAGGTCACTCTAGGGACATTCCTTTTAACGTTGGGAGCATTAAAAGTATAAATATATGTGCAAAAAGTCGTTTTAAAAATTAAAAACACTTTAAAAAATCGAGAATTTTTACAATTTTTGGAAGTAGAGCGTTTTTTGAAGGTGAAGGAGTGCGAATTTCGATATGACGCCTTCTCTGACAAAACTGTCTTGTAGAAAATTTAATTGCGAACCTACGATTTTTCCTCAAATCGATTCTAGCTCTTACGGTTTTCGAGCTACAGCCGTTTTAAAAAAACATGTTTTTCCCAAAAAAGGGCGTTTTTAATGGAATTTTTTTGGGGGGGTTGCATTTTGAAAATGTAACTTTTTGGGATTTTCCTGGTGGTCTGGGACCCATACGGACCTCCACCGAAAATTTCAGCTCTCTAGCTACTCTAGAAGTGCCCAATCTTTAGTATACCTGATCAGTGAGTCAGTCAGTTACACATGCGGTTGTATATTAATATGGACTCGCCTTGTGCTCGCTGGGGGCTCCGCCCCCAGGCCCCCTTTTTTGGTTGGGTGTCAGTACAAATGAGCCACGGGGGAGATGAGGTTGTCCGGGAATTTTATATTGTGTAAAAGACTCAGGGATAACTTTGCAGGGCAGGCCCCCGTTTTTAAAGGGGTTAGTGGGAATGTACATGGGGGGGTTGTAATACAGCAGCAGGAGGGGTTGAACATTGAAACCGTTACTTTTCAGGACTTTCCCGGTGGTTAGGTGTGGAGACACGTCATCGTGCAAAATTTCAACTTCCTAGCACATCTTGAAGTGCCCAAGGCAACTTTCAATTTTATTTCCTACTAGCTGGCCCGTCAGATGACGTCCAGTCCTAATGTGGTTTTATGTCAAATGCTCGTTCTTTTTTAAGATGAGCTCGTTCGCATGGCTCAATCAAATCCTGGTTGAAGTTCGTTCGCTACGCTCACTCACCTTTAGGTTGGAGCTCGTTCGCTGCGCTCACTTGCCTTCACATTAGCTCGTTCGCTACGCTCACTCACCTTTAGGTTGGAGCTCGTTCGCTGCGCTCACTTGCCTTCAGGTTAGCTCGTTCGCTACGCTCACTCACCTTTAGGTTGGAGCTTGTTCGCTGCGCTCACTTGCCTTCAGGTTAGCTCGTTCGCTACGCTCACTCACCTTTAGGTTGGAGCTCGTTCGCTGCGCTCACTTGCCTTCAGATTAGCTCGTTCGCTACGCTCACTCACCTTTAGGATGGAGCTCGTTCGGTACGCTCACTTACCTTTAGGTTGGAGCTCGTTCGCTGCGCTCACTTGCCTTCAGGTTAGCTCGTTCGCTACGCTCACTCACCTTTAACGTTAAGACCATAAAAAGTACAAATATATGTACGAAAAGTGGTTTAAAAATTAAATAATCAAGAGTTTTTACAATTTTTGGAAGTAGGGCGTTTTTTGAAGGTGAAGGAGTCAGATTTTCGATATGACCCCTTCTTTGAGAAAACTGTCTTGTAGAAAATTTGATTCTGAACCTACGATTTTCCCTCAAATCGTTTCTAGCTCTTACCGTTTTCGAGCTACAGCAGTTTTAAAAAAACATGTTTTTCCCAAAAAACTAAAGTTTTAAAGGATTTTTTTTGGTGGGTTTCAGTTAGAAAAACTAAATTTTGGGACTTTCTGGGTGGTTTGGTACCCAGACAAACTTTTACAAAAAATTTCAGCTCCGTAGCTACTCTAGAAGTGACAAAAATGCTTTTTCTGTCGCCAAACGCCCATATTTCACCTACTGACGTTTACTTCTAGTTTGCTTGTCGTTGCATGTTAATTTTCCATAAGAAATACGTTAAAAAACGAACTTTTTAATTGAAAATCCGCCATTTTGAATTTTTTTTAGTAGGTTTAAGTTATAGAAGGTCACTCTGGGGACTTTCCTTTCAACGTTGGGAGCATAAAAAGTAGAAATATATGTGCGAAAAGTCGTTTTAAAAATTAAAAACGCTTAAAAAAATAAAGAATTTTTACAATTTTTGGAAGTAGAGCCTTTTTTGAAGGTGAAGGAGTGCGATTTTCGAAAAACGCTTAATAGTGTCTTGTAGAAAATTTAATTTCAAACTCACGATTTTTCCTCAAATCGATTCTAGCTCTTACGGTTTTCGAGCTACAGCCGTTTCAAAAAAACGTGTTTTTCGCAAAAATGGGCGTTTTTAATGGAATTTTTTTGGGGGGGTTGCGTTTTGAAAATGTAACTTTTTGGGATTTTCCGGGTGGTTTGGGACCTAGACGGACCTCCAAAAAAAATTTCAGCTCCCTAGCTACTCTAGAAGTGTCCAATATTTTGTATACCTGATCAGTGAGTCAGTTACACATCGGGTTGTATATAATATAGACTCGCCTTGTGCTCGCTGGGGGCTCCGCCCCCAGGCCCCCTTTTAATAGTAGCCGTGATGAGAAATGTTCACGGGGGACAGGATGTTGTCCGGAAACATTTTTGCTTTTTGCGTAAAAGACTTAGTGATAACTTGGCAGTTGCGAAGTATACCATAGGGGGGTTGTTTAGGGCAAACCAAACCAGTCTTGTCATGTTAGAGTCTCGATGTAGGGCCGGTGCTATGATAAATTAAATTTAAGTCACAACCTCTAAAACTTTCTTCACATCAATAAGCATCGATATATAGTCTTAGGAGTAAGAGTGAGGTAAAATAATATTTTAAAATAATCTTAGGCCCCCTTCGGGGGCGGGGGGTTGGTAAAAATTATCGGCATGAAGAATGGACCCCTTGCGCAGTAAAAATCACCAAAAATAGGGAAAATAGGGTAAAATTTCAGGTTAAAACACGAATTTGGGGTGGAGATGGGAAAAATTAAACTAAACGCATGGCTCAATCAAATCCTGGTTGAAGTTCGTTCGCTACGCTCACTCACCTTTAGGTTGGAGCTCGTTCCCTGCGCTCGCTTGAATTCAGGTAAGCTCGTTCGCTACGCTCACTCACCTTTAGGTTGGAGCTCGTTCGCTGCGCTCACTTGCCTTCAGGTTAGCTCGTTCGCTACGCTCACTCACATTTAGGTGAGCTCACGTGCCTTCAGGTTAGTTCGTTCGCTACGCTCACTCACTTTTAGGTTGGAGCTCGTTCGCTGCGCTCACTTGCCTTCAGGTTAGCTCGTTCGCTACGCTCACTCACATTTAGGTGAGCTCACGTGCCTTCAGGTTAGTTCGTTCGCTACGCTCACTCACTTTTAGGTTGGAGCTCGTTCGCTGCGCTCACTTGCCTTCAGGTTAGCTCGTTCGCTACGCTCACTCACCTTTAGGTTGGAGCTCGTTCGCTGCGCTCACTTGCCTTTACGTTAGCTCGTTCGCTACGCTCACTCACCTTTTGGTTGCAAATTAGCTATTGTCATAATAGTTACAAAAACTACATTTCGGGACTTTGTGGGTGGTTTGGTACCCAGACAAACCTTTACACAAAATTTCAGCTCCGTAGCTACTCTAGAAGTGACAAAAATGTTTTTTTCTGTCACCAAACGCCCATATTCCACCTACTGACGTTTACGTCTAGTTTGCCTGTCGACGCATGTTAATTCTCCATAAGAAATACATTAAAAAACGATCTTTTTTATTGAAAATCCGCCATTTTGAATTTTTTTTTGTAGGTTAAAATTATTGAAGGTCACTCTAGGGACATTCCTTTTAACGTTGGGAGCATTAAAAGTATAAATATATGTGCGAAAAGTCGTTTTAAAAATTAAAAACACTTTAAAAAATCGAGAACTTTTACAATTTTTGGAAGTAGAGCGTTTTTTGAAGGTGAAGGAGTGCGAATTTCGATATGACGCCTTCTCTGACAAAACTGTCTTGTAGAAAATTTAATTGCGAACCTACGATTTTTCCTCAAATCGATTCTAGCTCTTACGGTTTTCGAGCTACAGCTGTTTTAAAAAAACATGTTTTTCCCAAAAAAGGGCGTTTTTAATGGAATTTTTTTGGGGGGGTTGCATTTTGAAAATGTAACTTTTTGGGATTTTCCTGGTGGTCTGGGACCCATACGGACCTCCACCGAAAATTTCAGCTCCCTAGCTACTCTAGAAGTGCCCAATCTTTAGTATACCTGATCAGTGAGTCAGTGAGTTACACATGCGGTTGTATATAATATGGACTCGCCTTGTGCTCGCTGGGGGCTCCGCCCCCAGGCCCCCTTTTAATAGTAGCCGTGATGAGAAATGTTCACGGGGGACAGGATGTTTTCCGGAAACATTTTTGCTTTTTCCGTAAAAGACGTAGTGATAACTAGGCAGTTGCGAAGTATTCCATAAAGGGGTTGTTTAGTGCAAACCAAACCAGTCTTGGCATGTTAGAGTCTCGATGTAGGGCCGGTGCTATGATGAATTAAATTTGCTAAGTCACAACCTCTAAAACTTTATTCACATCAACAAGCATCGATATAAAGTCTTAGGAGTAAGAGTGAGGTAAAATAATATTTTAAAATAATCTTAGGCCCCCTTCGGGGGCGGGGGGTTGGTAAAATTATCTACATGAAAAATGGACCCCTTGCGCAGTAAAAATCACCAAAAATAGGGAAAAAGGTAAAATTTCAGGTTTTAACACGAATTTGGGGTGGAGATGGGAAAAAATTAAACTAAACGCATGGCTCATTCAAATCCTGGTTGAAGTTCGTTCGCTACGCTCACTCACCTTTAGGTTTGAGCTCGTTCGCTGCGCTCACTTGCCTTCAGGTTAGCTCGTTCGCTACGCTCACTCACCTTTAGGTTGGAGAAACGCATGGCTCAATCAAATCCTGGTTGAAGTTCGTTCGCTACGCTCACTCACCTTTAGGTTGGAGCTCGTTCGCTGCGCTCACTTGCCTTCAGGTTAGCTCGTTCGCTACGCTCACTCACCTTTAGGTTGGAGCTCGTTCGCTGCGCTCACTTGCCTTCGGGTTAGCTCGTTCGCTACGCTCACTCACCTTTAGGTTGGAGCTCGTTCGCTGCGCTCACTTGCCTTCAGGTTAGCTCGTTCGCTACGCTCACTCACCTTTAGGTTGGAGCTCGTTCGCTGCGCTCACTTGCCTTCGGGTTAGCTCGTTCGCTTCGCTCACTCACCTTTTGGGTGCAAATTAGCTATTGTCATGAATTTAAAAATTTTAATGGGGATGAAAGAGAGGGGGTTGGAATGGGATTGGAATACGCTAAAAAAATCTTTAAAAACTCCCTTCTTGATTGAAACCCCGCCATTTTTAATTTTTTTAGTACGTTCAAATTATAGAAGGTCACTCAAGGGACTTTGTTTTCAACGTTGGGACCATAAAAGGTACAAATATATGTACGAAAAGTCGTTTAAAAAAATAAAAACACTTAAAAAATCAAGAGTTTTTACAATTTTTGGAAGTAGGGCGTTATTTGAAGGTGAAGGAGTCAGATTTTCGATATGACCCCTTCTTTGAGAAAACTGACTTGTAGAAAATTTGATTCTGAACCTACGATTTTCCCTCAAATCGTTTCTAGCTCTTACCGTTTTCGAGCTACAGCAGTTTTAAAAAAACATGTTTTTCCCAAAAAAAACTAGGGTTTTAAAGGATTTCTTTTGGTGGGTTTCAGTTGGAAAAACTAAATTTTGGGACTTTCTGTGTGGTTTGGTACCCAGACAAACTTTTACAAAAAATTTCAGCTCCGTAGCTACTCTAGAAATGACAAAAATGCTTTTTCTGTCGCCAAACGCCCATATTTCACCTACTCACGTTTACTTCTAGTTTGCTTGTCGTAGCATGTTAATTCTCCATAAGAAATACATTAAAAAAACGATCTTTTTGATTGAAAATCCGCCATTTTGAATTTTTTTTGTAGGTTAAAATTATGGAAGGTCACTCTAGGGACATTCCTTTCAACGTTGGGAGCATTAAAAGTAGAAATATATGTGCGAAAAGTCATTTTAAAAATTAAAAACACTTAAAAAAATCAAGAATTTTTACAATTTTTGGAAGTAGGGCGTTTTTTGAAGGTGAAGGAGTGCGATTTTCGAAAAACGCTTAAAAGTGTCTTGTAGAAAATTTAATTCCAAACTCACGATTTTTCCTCAAATCGATTCTAGCTCTTACCGTTTTCGAGCTACAGCCGTTTTAAAAAAACGTGTTTTTCCCAAAAAAAGGAGTTTTTAATGGAATTTTTTTGGGGGGGTTGCATTTTGAAAATGTAACTTTTTGGGATTTTGCTGGTGCTTTGGGACATAGACGGACCTCCACAAAAAATTTCAGCTTCCTAGCTATTCTAGAAGTGCCCAAACATTTGTATACCTGATGAATCAGTCAGTCAGTCAGTCAGTTACACAAGGGGCTGTATATAATATAGATTCGTTCGCGACGCTCACTCACCTTTAGGTTGGAGCTCGTTCGCTGCGCTCACTTGCCTTCAGGTAAGTTCGTTCGCTACGCTCACTCACCTTTAGGTTGGAGCTCGTTCGCTGCGCTCACTTGCCTTCAGGTTAGCTCGTTCGCTACGCTCACTCACTTTTAGGTTGGAGCTCGTTCGCTGCGCTCACTTGCCTTCAGGTTAGCTCGTTCGCTCCGCTCACTCACCTTTAGGTTGGAGCTCGTTCGCTGCGCTCACTTGCCTTCAGGTTAGCTCGTTCGCTACGCTCACTCACTTTTAGGTTGGAGCTCGTTCGCTGCGCTCACTTGCCTTTAGGTTAGCTCGTTCGCTACGCTCACTCACCTTTTGGTTGCAAATTAGCTATCGTCATAAATTAAAAAAAACCCCGCCATTTTAAATTTAATAGTACGTTGAAATTATTGAAGGTCTCTCAAGGAACTTTCTTTTCAACGTTGGGACCATAAAAAGTACAAATATATGTACGAAAATTCGTTTTAAAAATTAAAAACGCTTAAAAATCAAGAGTTTTTACAATTTTTGGAAGTAGGGCGTTTTTTGAAGGTGAAGGAGTCAGATTTTCGATATGACCCTTCTTTCAGAAAAGTGTCTTGTAGAAAATTTAATTCTGAACCTACGATTTTCCCTCAACTCGTTTCTAGCTCTTACCGTTTTCGAGCTACAGCAGTTTAAAAAAAAACATGTTTTCCCAAAAAAATAGGGTTTTAAGGGAATTCTTTTGGTGGGTTTCGGTTGAAAAAAAATAAATTTTGCGACTTTCTGGGTGGTTTGGTACCCAGACAAACCTTTACACAAAATTTCAGCTCCGTAGCTACTCTAGAAGTGACAAAAATGTTTTTTTCTGTCACCAAACGCCCATATTCCACCTACTGACGTTTAAGTCTAGTTTGCCTGTCGACGCATGTTAATTCTCCATAAGAAATACATTAAAAAACAATCTTTTTTATTGAAAATCCGCCATTTTGAATTTTTTTTTGTAGGTTAAAATTATTGAAGGTCACTCTAGGGACATTCCTTTTAACGTTGGGAGCATTAAAAGTATAAATATATGTGCAAAAAGTCGTTTTAAAAATTAAAAACACTTTAAAAAATCGAGAATTTTTACAATTTTTGGAAGTAGAGCGTTTTTTGAAGGTGAAGGAGTGCGAATTTCGATATGACGCCTTCTCTGACAAAACTGTCTTGTAGAAAATTTAATTGCGAACCTACGATTTTTCCTCAAATCGATTCTAGCTCTTACGGTTTTCGAGCTACAGCCGTTTTAAAAAAACATGTTTTTCCCAAAAAAGGGCGTTTTTAATGGAATTTTTTTGGGGGGGTTGCATTTTGAAAATGTAACTTTTTGGGATTTTCCTGGTGGTCTGGGACCCATACGGACCTCCACCGAAAATTTCAGCTCTCTAGCTACTCTAGAAGTGCCCAATCTTTAGTATACCTGATCAGTGAGTCAGTCAGTTACACATGCGGTTGTATATTAATATGGACTCGCCTTGTGCTCGCTGGGGGCTCCGCCCCCAGGCCCCCTTTTTTGGTTGGGGGTCAGTGGGAATGTTCTTCGGGGGACAGAATTTTGTTTATGAATATTTTCTGCGTTTTAATATAATGATTACTTTGCAGTTGCTAGGTAATTCTTAAAGAGTATGTTTAAGGGGTTGATTAAACAAGCCCAAAAATATTAAAGTCTCGATGTGTGTTTGGTGCTCTAATACAGAAATTTTCTAAGGCATTTACTGTAAACCTATATTTAGCCACAATTATATAACGTCACAATACAAAGGGATTGAGGAGGTAACAATATTTACTCCGCCCCAGGCCCCCTTTTAATAGTAGCCGTGATAATTTCAGGTTTAAACACGAATTCGGGGTGGAGATGAGAAAAAAATTAAACTAAACGCATGGCTCAATCAAATCCTGGTTGAAGTTCGTTCGCTACGCTCACTCACCTTTAGGTTGGGGCTCGTTCGCTACGCTCACTTGCCTTCAGGTCAGCTCGTTCGCTACGCTCACTCACTTTAAGGTTGGAGCTCGTTCGCTGCGCTCACTTGCCTTCAGGTTAGCTCGTTCGCTACGCTCACTCACCTTTAGGTTGGAGCTCGTTCGCTGCGCTCACTTGCCCTCAGGTTAGCTCGTTCGCTACGCTCACTCACCTTTAGGTTGGAGCTCGTTCGCTGCGCTCACTTGCCTTCAGGTTAGCTCGTTCGCTACGCTCACTCACTTTTAAGTTGGAGCTCGTTCGCTACGCTCACTCACTTTTAGGTTGGGGCTCGTTCGCTACGCTCACTTGCCTTCAGGTTAGCTCGTTCGCTACGCTCACTCACCTTTTCGTTGCAAATTAGCTATTGTCATAAATTTAACAATTTTAATGGGGATGAAAGAGAGGGGGTTGGAATGGGATTGGAATACGTTAAAAAAACGTTAAAAATACCTTTTTGAATGAAAACCCGCCATTTTAAATTTTTTAGTACGTTGAAATTATAGAATGTCACTCAAGGAACTTTCTTTTTAACGTTAAGACCATAAAAAGTACAAATATATGTACGAAAAGTCGTTTTATTAATTAAAAGCACCAAAAAATTCAAGGATTTTCACAATTTTTGGAAGTAGAGCGTTTTTTGAGGGTGTAGGAGTAAGATTTTCGATATGTCTCCTTCTTGGAGAAAACTGTCTTGTAGAAAATTTAATTCTGAACCTACGATTTTCCCTCAAATCGTTTCTAGCTCTTACCGTATTCGAGCTACAGCAGTTTTAAAAAAACGTGTTTTTCCCCAAAAAACTAGGGTTTTACGGAATTACTTTTGGCGGGTTTCAGTTGGAAAAACCAAATTTTGGGATCTTCTGGGTGGTTTGGTACCCAGACAAACCTTTACACAAAATCTCAGCTCCGTAGCTACTCTAGAAGTGACAAAAATGCTTTTTCTGTCGCCAAACGCCCATATTTCACCTACTCACGTTTACTTCTAGTTTGCTTGTCGTAGCATGTTAATTTTCCATTAGAAATACGTTAAAAAACGAACTTTTTAATCGAAAATCCGCCATTTTGAATTTTTTTTAGTAGGTTTAAGTTATAGAAGGTCACTCTAGGGACTTTCCTTTCAACGTTGGGAGCATAAAAAGTATAAATATATGTGCGAAAAGTCGTTTTAAAAATTAAAAACGCTTAAAAAAATAAAGAATTTTTACAATTTTTGGAAGTAGAGCGTTTTTTGAAGGTAAAGGAGTGCGATTTTCGAAAAACGCTTAATAGTGTCTTGTAGAAAATTTAATTCCAAACTCACGATTATTCCTCAAATTGAATCTAGCTCTTACCGTTTTCGAGCTACAGCTGTTTTAAAAAAACGTGTTTTTCCCAAAAATGGTCGTTTTTAATGGAATTTTTTTGGGGGGGTTGTAATTTGAAAATGTAACTTTTGGGGATTTTTCTGTCGGTCTGGGACCTAGACGGACCTCCACAAAAAATTTCAGCTTCCTAGCTATTCTAGAAGTGCCCAAAGATTTGTATACCTGATGAATCAGTCAGTGAGTCAGTTACACAAGCGGCTGTATATAATATAGATTAGTGATTCGAAAACAAACTAAGTTTTTTTTGTTTAGATATTGCCTAGAAATTTTTTTTATTACTAATAAATAATACGTTAAGGCTCAACACTTTATTCACAAACCTCGTATGCAATTAGAACCAGAACGCTCTCGATTGTATCGTCTTACATGCCGTGACTATCAGGTTAGCGTGTTTAGTTAGCTCCAAGGCGTTGAGATAAAAGCTAAATCTAGTCTGGAGATAGATGTTGTAAATGTGTTACGCTTGGTAATTGTTTATTAAGCAGCTTTCAGGCTACAAATAGTGTGATTGGAGCCTTTAATGATGTAAATAATTGTAGACCCGTAATTGTAACTATTTTTACCACCTAAATGTTAACAGTATGTAGACTGTAGAGTTTGAAAATATTTATTATGGCTTGGCAGTTGGGCTTTTTCAAAAATATAATTTGGAAAACGTTTTTTTTTCGTTTTGTTACTAAAAAAAATTGTTCAAATATTGTTTAATTATTGGGAATTGAACCCGGAACTCCAGGATCGATGTCGCAAATTCTCCTTCAGCCATGTAATTTCACTACCATGTGTTTAAGCTTGATCAACGCCGATAAAATACTGTGTTGACACTATAACAATATTAATTTTCCATAGTCATCTGAAGTTTATCTTTACCAATATTTACCATCCATTCGGAAAACGAAATAGTCATGGGTCCAAGTGACTCAAAGTGAAGAAGTTGAGGATAATTACATGGTGTGGCAAAGGGATTATGGAAAACTTCACTACTGTAACCATTAAAATACCCCCGCTGCAGCAAACTTTCCGACTAAGTGGATTTCCATTTGCCTGAATTGATTTTCAGTTAAATGTATTTAATTACCAGGTTTTATGTGTACCTAGGCTTGCTGCTACATGGAGGGTAAAAAATAGTGTTTTGTGGTAAAATATTAATTATTTAGTATAAAATAAATATATTTAAAAAGTTTGATCAAAATATCCCATAAACAAACTACAACATTTTACAATATTCTCCATAAGAATAACATTGGAATTTTAAAATAAAATTAGTTTGAATTTTCTCTGTAACCAATAATTGTACAAAAACACTTTGATATACTAAATTATTGGTTTTTTAAGCTCTTTAAAAAGGTCTGGAGAGAAATTATGAAGTTTTCTGTTTTGAGGGTCAACAATGGGAAAAACCAATATTTACCCCATAAAACCCCCGGTAAACCTAGTTCCCATGGTCCGATCATGCTGGTTCGCGAACTCATTCAAGTTTATCCCGCCTTACACCTTCAAACCAAATTTAATCAAAATCGTACAAACATTACTCAAGTTATAGCGTTCACGGACGTATATGTATATAGATTTATACAAATTTGAACGAATGGTGTTATTGGCCTCTGGGGGCATCAAAATTAAATGTAAATCGGTCCCGGGCCTAGGTCTTACCATGCCACCTACGGTAATAGCTACTTCTCTATAGGGAAATTCGCTAAAAATAAATACTTAACCACTTTTTTCTAGGTCTCTAAAATTCCCTAAAACTATTCAACCAAAATTACTTTTGCCATGGTTATATTTTTTCCAAAATGAAAATTGAACGTGTGTCATTCAACAATTTCCCTAAGTAAATGTTAGCATATACGACCAATGGAACCTTCTTGAACGACACATTTTGCAGCTACTTACACACTTTGGCAAATGTTTTCAACTTAGTTACAACAACAGTCAAGTTGCCAAGTTGTGCTGAGATGAGATACGCAGCACTCCTGTGGGAACGTGTTGACTCAGCATGCTGATGGTTGTTGCGTAGTATACCTTCAGCGCTATCTTGCTACCTTTCTACTGCGCATCACACAGTTCAGGTGAACATTATAGTGCTCGCCTTACAGTCAAAAGGTTGCCGGTTCGATCCAGAAAAGTTGGTAGCTTTTTGATGGTCTGAAACTGGACCCAGCTGTCCCTGATCATTGGGCTTTAAATAAATGTTCCCGGCTAATGAAACAGCTGATCTTAGTCAGTAGCAAAGCTACAAAGATCATCTACTTCTACACTCATCCTTCGCTAATTTGGGTTAAAATACGCACCTTTGGCGCCGCCTTCTCAATGAATGATAGTTATTGAAACTTCTGCGCTTTCCACTGGACGCGATCTTTCCTTGTTATTTATCATTTTGCGATTCTATTCTTGTGTAGCTCTTGTAAATTTGTGTATTAACCAAAATGTTGGTGTTGAAATGGAGTTTTTGTTTCTTCTTTTTTGTACGGTGATAATTATACGCTGATATGTATTAACTTGCTCGGATCGTATATTAGATTAGATTTGCTGAGAGTAGGCAAATACTTTCAACCAAATTAATCTGCCTAATAACTACAATCCGCGCTACTTTTGATCAGTACAAACCACCCTTTACTGGACCGCTTACTGTGATTAGGGTTATGTAATCAGGTAATGGCAGTACAGAAAACCCTTAAAACTTAGGGCTTAGGCGTGGGCCCACTCAAATGTGATAATAAGTCATTTGTAAGTGTACAAGGAAAAAGGTTGTACATGCAGAATTATGACGACGTTTTAAATTAGGTAAATGCAGTACCCCTTGCTTTGCTGGATACGTTCCACGCACAGGTCATAAGCCTATTTAGACGGGAAAATGCAAGAGGTCGCAGACCTCTTAGTAAAGTGATAGAGAAAAATATGTTGTTCTTGTTGTTGGTTATCAATACCGATAGGAACTGGGGGTTTCAAGTACATATTGTGTGTTATGTAAGGTATTGGTCGGGATTCAGTCGATATTCCTACCACAATGTAGCCCTCTGGAACACTCCATTGTTAGGCTTGGTGTTTCAAGTCAA
Organism: Macrosteles quadrilineatus; assembly: GCF_028750875.1. Lineage (NCBI taxonomy): Eukaryota > Metazoa > Arthropoda > Insecta > Hemiptera > Cicadellidae > Macrosteles > Macrosteles quadrilineatus. The sequence continues at coordinate 78,957,109 of NW_026542597.1, forward strand.
GTACACAATAACTCGAAGTAGGTCAAACTGTGATAAACCGATAACCTTGCCTTTATTGCTTCTATAGATTTGAGTTTCCCAAAGTTTCCAGCACTTTTTGAGTGTTACCCAAACAAATTGTGGCCAACATATTTATTTGTGGAATATTATAATCATACTTGATGTAATTTGGGTAAGGTGTATTTGGTTACAGTTGATGTTATATTAAGTCATTAGCCCCTTAATAAGACTGCATGTTGAATTCCGTTTAAAATATGAGGGGAGGGCAAATGAACACCTAAGACGTTATAAATAGCAATGGATTATTTTCTGTATAGTTGTGATTTTGTATTTTAACAGCCACTTGGTTGGATACAGCTTATCAGCGATAAAATATTAAAACCTATTTGGTACTTTAGTGCGCTCAAAAATCCAGCATGATACATTCTTCAAACTTTACAATATGAAGAGTCTACTCTCACTGTTCAAAGTCAATAGTTACACATAGTATCGAAAAAATACAGTAAAGATGGTAATGCGATGGTTTTATTATTACACGGAAACTTGTGCGATGTATTGTCGAGTTAACACATTTCTAACCAACATGTTCAACAATGTAAACAGCTGTTGCAATCCTTAAAAGGGATTCAAAATTATCAACCCTATAAATGATAGATCCCGTATAATAGTTAACCATTGCAACAGGAGGTAAATAGGTTGTTCATGGAATCTAATGGTATTAACTGTACATCAACTAGTCGTGGCTGTATGTTTATATTGTCAGCAGCTGGTTGCTAGGCAACGTTTGACAGCAATGTTTACATTGGAGCGACCATATCGTTATCTGAGGATATTCTTGGTGGGATGGAAATGTTTCTTGAATTGAATTGTAACAAGGAAAATCGGGAGAAATGTAACTGTGTGGGATTTAACAAGATATCGATATTATTTTTTTATGTTTCTTTGTGTGAATTATACATAATTGAATATCAAATTATCCACAATCAATTATGCATAGGGACATATAAAATGTGTTTAACCAGTGCTGAACCAAATAAATGGTGCTGGCTAAAGAAACAGATGGTTTGAATCCGCAACAAAACCTACACAAATTATTTCAATCCATTTTAAACTCATTTGTCACTCAATTATTCAGCTTTAATAAAAATGGAAGACTCATTTGCTTAGTAAAAATAATAATCACGGGAATGTTCATACAACTAAATTTTGTTAATGGATTGTGAATATTGTCTTAAATTGTGATAGAAATTTGATTGTTTGAATTTTAAAGTAGGATAAGGTGTTTCAGTAAAAGTATTTGCAATACTTAACGTTCTCTGGTGCTAAGTTTTAGTTTAAAAGCATATAAATAACTTACAATGCCCATTCATCCTGGACAGTTGGCAGCTATTCCGGAATACATCGTGCTCTTGTTCCAAATACAACCTACTTATGCATAAAATAATCTATTCAAAATGTTATTTATTAACTGTTCCAAAAAATCACATTAATATATAGGCATTTGTTATATCTAATAATGTCGTAGTTCACAAATATGATCGTTTTGACTAGTTAAACATTTCTGAGGTGTAATAGTTTTTTTTTCTTGCTCACCCGAATTAAACACGAAATAAATAGTTAAAAAACCACAACTGTTAGCAGAAATGATGTGCTAATTAGGTCAGGGGGTAAGGTTAAGTAAGGATCATTATTATCAGATTATTCTGCTAACTAATCAAAGCAGATGGCTGATTTTAACTTATATTTTTCATTGTTTGGATGGACAAGTTTGAATATCTTTTATTTGTTTGGGATGTTTTATAATTTTAATAATGATAAATTACGTTGATGAACTATATTCTCTAGTAAATCCCAAATATACGAATACAACAACCAAAAACCATGAAAACACATAATTAATTATCCATGATTTTAATAAATAACTTCCCATTAATGTGATGAAGCTATGTGTAGTTTGGGTAATCAGGATTTGTTTTTCATAATTTCCTTAACTAATCCCAGTAAATTTTTATTTTGTAGATCTAAGTCCTTCAGTATTAATTCTTAAAAAAAGTTTAAATATCAAATTTCGACATTCCATGCTTATTCGATTTATTTACTAGAATGGTTATTCATTACTTTAATGTAGGCCTACTACTTGTATACCAAATGTACAGAATGTTATTTATAGGAAAGACTCGTTTGTATCAGAATATTAGGCCTACCTTCAATGCCTAAAAAATATTAATTATAACCTTTTCACGAAACTAAATTGTCCTATATTAAAAGATCAAATTTTCCACCAAGTATAACCAGGAAAAACAGGATTTGTCCAACCAAACCAGACACACGAAATTATGAACTAATCTGTACATTGATACAGCTGGTAATGTTTGGTATTTATCCGGATTAAGACAGTGTAGTAAATTAGTATTGGTTGGTAAGCCTGGGCGTTCATTGAATGGCTGCCACCGCCACCGCCACCCCTGTATTCGGCATGCGGGTCTAGTGTTGTTATGGTGGTAGTACTACTTGCGACGCAGTCATGCCAACATCTCAGCACTCGATGCTGATAGTGGTTGGATAACCTCAATGTTTTGTCGTGCTCGAATAGTTGTGTTGTGCGGGTTTTTGACAGGTTAATAAGTGATTGAAGTGTTGTTTCATGAGTGTTTAAATTGAGAAGTATTTTAATTTTTGTTTTGCGGATTTCAATTGATTTAATAAGAAATGTGTTGTGAAAATTCTACAACTAGTTGGTAACGTGAAGTTTTCTAACTCATTTTTAGTTTTTTATCAGGAAAATTATATTTATTTTCTTTTGACACTAATGATGGACAATAAATGATAACGGATTTTCTTTCGACGGCCAAGTTGTACACTCGAATAATGACAGACATTTTTTGTTAGTGATTTGACACAATTTGGATAACATGCTGTCTAGAGCGAGGGGATTTTTCTCCCCAAGTACAAAGGTTAGTTAAGCTAGATAGAAGGTTATTTTTATAAAAAATTTGTTAAGTAGGCTACACAATCTATAATTACAATACATGTATAAACAAATTATAATTCTTACAGGTAGCTTAATAAAGGCATTATTTGTTTAGTTTTATTTGTAAACGTTGATCTGAATGTTAGTTCCTATTTTAATAACATAACACTCTTTAATATACAGTGCTGTGTAATTTTATAAATAAACTTTAATCACATACTTAATGGTAGTAAAATACAATTTTAATATAATGTGTTTGCCAGCACAGTAATTTGAAAATAACAAGCCAAAATTTGTTGTTTGTAATGCAATTATAGACCCTACCAGAGTGGTATATATTTTAATAAATTCTAAGTATAAATCCTATAGGTGGTTTTAATTTTCTTTATGGCGAATACACAAAGTTGTGTTAATTAAATAGGCATAAACCTTTACACTTTTTTTGCCTTACCACTACCAGTAACTTTTGAGTATTGACGAAACACAATTTTACATCAACCATCAGCGGTATTTTTTTCGTAATTGTACCAGATAGAACTCCACTCATAAATTTTCTTGTTTGGTTATGATAAAACTAATATTTACAAAAACTACTTAGTTAATTGTTAATGTATCTTACTTAATAAATAATGTACGCATTTATAATAGAGTTCTTTAGAAATTCGTATTTTTACTTTGGTCTAGCTACATAAAACATTATCACATTAATGGTCAAGATACGTAATGAAAGCTTGGCTAAGTAACCCTCTTAAGGAAGAAAGATCCTTTTTAGAAATGCGTGTTTTTACTTTGGTCTAGCTACATGAAACATTATCACATTAATGGTCAAGATACGTAATGAAAGCTTGGCTAAGTAACCCTCTTAAGGAAGAAAGATCCTTTTTAGAAATGCGTGTTTTTACTTTGGTCTAGCTACATGAAACATTATCACATTTAATGTTCAAGAGACATCAATTCTTGCTAAGTAACCCTCTTAAATAAAAATCTTTGAAGCAAAAAACGCTATGGTTGAAGTTTTCATCCAAGCACTTTACTGTAAAAACCAGCTGCTTTTAACCAAACTCCTCTTCTAACTAAAAGTCCATATTAAACATTTGAAAGAAGACTTTCATTTTAGTTCAATCTTTGTTGGATGTGGACTAAGAATATGTGTTGTGTAAATTCTTGATTAATTCGGAGACCAACAGAGCAACAGAGAATTGTAGTAACCCTTAAATAATCCGAATACCGTTAATACGGACTTGGCGTAATCCGGACAACAGTTTTGTAAACATTTCTTACAGATATAACGCGCCACTGTGAACTACGCAGTTTTGTTACATAGTTTGTAGTGCTTCACTAGCTTATTGTTTAAATTCCATAATACACTGGTGTATTATTTTTTTCTTTTTGATGTTTCATCGTATGCTGTAGCATAGATTAAAGAGTATATCTTAATCTATCATAGAAATTTAGCACAGGCAAATAACCAATAACAGACTTTGACGTTAAAGGTATCGGAAGTTTTGATCAAAGCGAGAAACTGAGCTAATTTGAAGATCATTTTGAGGAATCACTTGCTGAGATGAAGTAAAAGTTTAAATTGACTATGCACATTTTTCTCGGAAGGTATTTGTCAAATATATAAGGGTTACCCCTTATTTTCTAGTGAGTTCCATTAAAAGGTAGAAAACCACCTCTCTAATGTATTAAGGTATACTAATCCATCACTGTACCCAAACGATCCCCCTTAATCGCTTTCTTGTAATTTTTAACATTAAATCATGGTTTAAATTTACACATGTATCTCCATTAAGTTGGACTTGTTAATTTTTAGAATTTTTTTAATGCGTTGAATACCCCAAGCAACAAAACAAGTAGGCCTTATAAGATAGTTGTAAGCTGTAAGTTACGTATATTGTAATAAACGGTATCAGTAATCTGACACATACTTTCTCCCATTAGCTTGTTTATACGCAAACGGTCTGAGTAAATATTATAATTTTATGGAAAAATTCGAAATTTTAGAATAACTCATGAACCGTAATTTTTACAGCATTAGGGGTTGTACTATTTTGTTTAGAGTTAAGGGACCCCAATAATACTAAATGTTAACCATTGTTGTTTGAGCAGTATATTTACTGATCCAATTTTCCGTTGTTTGGTAGAATTTCATGAGAAAATAACCTGTTAAAATCTAAATTTCAAAACCAAATTATAAATTAAAAACGCTTGAAGTTACCATGGATTACTCACATACCAAGTTTCGTCAAAATCGGACCAAATGTGTAATCTGTAGCTCTGTTCTCATCCACATACAATAACATACAAACACCACACACAGGCATCTTCGAAAACAACTTTTTGGGTTCAGAAGGGACATTTTACCCAAAACTCAATCTCGAACATTTGAACGAAAACATTACTTGTCTATATTTATGCTATGTACGAGGAAGAAAGTACAAATGAAGGGGGTTTTCTACTTTTTAAATTAACTAGAAAACAGGTTTTAGTCCTGTTAACAAATACCCTTGTTTTCCCCTTAAAGATTTTACGCCTTTTCCCCGACCTACCTGAAACACCTTTGATATGGTATTCTAAGAAAAATTACCATCGTAAATTTAAACTTTTACTTAATCTAAGAGAGTGGTTTCTCGAACTTGTCTGGTCTCCAAATTAGCTCAGTTTCTCACTTTAATCAAAACTTTCTGTTTATATACCTTGGACGTCAAAGTCTGGTATTTGCACGTGCTAAAGCTCTATGATTGACAAAATTAGGTTAATAACCAAAGTTAAACACTGTTTATAACTAAGTGTATTGCTAACTTAGTTATTGTAAAGTGATGATTAGTTTTGTAACTATACAGAGTGATCAACTTAACACCATAATTAATATCTCACCAATATGACATTTCGAGATCACTCTCAATTTAAGACCTCATCTAGTTTTTGTTATATTGTAAAATTATGATTTTATTTTGTTATGCATTCCACTAAGTTAATTGTAATATGAGCCGAAAACTCAAAGAAGTCCTGTTGGAATTTATAATCAAATCAGCTGATGATAGTTGTAAATTTAATTCGAATGTTTATGTCCCGATATCCTACTTCAAAGATGAGTGTTAATCTTTTCTATAGATAAGACTTTGCGAAACCTTATCATTTTACAGGCATACTTTAGACAATTCAAACTAAGCCATTTATTGTGATATGCAGCTACAAATAACTGTTAAGTGAATTGTAAAGCTAACTTGTTTGGTAAATAATTATTCATTGGGGAGATATCGATGCATATTTCAAGTAGGTAACTATTAAACGCAGTTTGAATGTAAAACTATTACAATACACACTTTTTCTACTCAAGAGGGCTCTACTTTAGAACATCATCACAAGTTCTTTGGATTAACCTTTAATTATCCAGTACAGTACCTTTCCTTTGGTTACATTAAAAAAAACCTTGGACTGATACACTCCCACTTAGTATGTAAATGTTTTAGCATAAATGTTTTGTTATTTGAACAGGATTAAATTCCCGTACTATTCTTGAATAAAGAGAGGTTTGAGATTAATAACCAAATTGACTTGTATGTGGTCGAGAGATGTACTTGTTGTAACCACTGAGAATGGGAAATCTATATTCATTCGCCTCTGTTCTAATTGGAAGCATGTTGGTTTGGGTAGCTTAACCAAGCCTTTGTTAAGTTTTTGACTTGCAAATAAATTTCCACCTAACCAATGCGAAACATTTGGTGTATTTTCTTTATTTAAACAAGACAGGCAGGTACAACGAAGTTTTTCTTACTCAGGGCATATTAATTACGAAATTAAAATTATTATCTTGATTGGTTGGTTAAAATATTCAATTCTATGTGAATTACGGGTTTTTTCAATTTTATATAATGTTTCATGACTACAGTATATTTCATCACAAGGAGCGATGAAATAAAAACGCTTGAAATGATGAAATATTTCTCGCTTGTAAAGACGATTAAATACCACAAAGACACTTTCGCTCCGTGTGATGAACAACTATTTTCATCATACACTGGAAATAACCTTCTAATCGTTAGAAAATTTGACAACATAAGTGAACAAAGTCGTCATCAGTGTTTACATTTCTGTTGTTTACAAACATAACTTAAAATATCGTGTGATTAGCAGTGTTTTTATAATGTGCGTTTTAAATAGTAAACAACATTATAATGTGCCATAAACAAATTTTGAGGTTGGCGAACTGAAAGTTTTACCACCTGTTTTTTGTTCCCTATTTGAAGTTACCTGAAAACGATGATTTTGCTTTTGCGGACCATTTAGAGAACTAAATAGCCATTTCCCTATAGGGGAATTCGCTAAAAACCCTGTTTTCCGGACAATATGATGAAAAATGCATTGGGATCGTATTATGAAATTAATTATTTTGTTAAGTAGGTTGATATATAACCTAATATTAGTCTGATATGCCAGAAAAAGGGCACATGTGTGTTTAGCGTATGTTTTTAATGTTACATTTTGTGTAAGTAATTTTAAATATTAAATTATGGCTTTGAGTTTTGGGAAATGATTGTATTATATGATGGATGTTGGATACCTATTGGATAACAAGTATTGGACGAAAAGTGTTGGATTATATATTTATGTAGATGCTGGATTTAAATTATGTATATTGCAAGAGGGATAACGTTGGGTGCAAGATGCAAGATTATCTACATTGATGGATATGTTGGATGATGGCGGGTTAGATAATGGATAATGGATATTGGAGGTTGCATTGGTTGGATGTAGGCCAATAAGCTAGGGAAACAAGCTTTTAAAGACACTGGATCCTCAACGAAAGTATTGTTTTAAAGACGATTACTCCCGAAATAACTGGCCCACTTTGTCTGGTGACTTGGTGAAATGATTGTGACATGGTGGATTTAAGCTGCAGAATTAGAATGGTGAGTTTATTAGTGGAAACTGACTTTTAAGACTAAAATACGACACAGTTTTGGGTTTGTATCTAGTAGTAACTAACTGTATAATAAAACAGTTTCTAAACATGACCAAAGTAGATATTTTTACATCGTTAAACATAAATATTTTTTTTTTGTAACGCCAATTACATTTCAAACGATGGTTCGAACCTTTGACAGCAAACGTACATTTTAATATATTTTTTCAAATGCATGTTAAGGCTTTGCCATGTTTTTACATTTATAAATTTGTTCGAAACATATTAACAATTCTAAAGCTTAACGTTCAAGTATTACAACTTCACAGAATAATTTATTTTTAAGAAAATCAATTAAAAAAAAATGAAGTAAAGCACGTTTAAACCCAATAAACATATCTTACAGTTTACTCACTTTTAAGTATGAATGCATTTAGTTAGACAATATTTACCTCATTCTTTGTAAACGAGCTAGTTTGATTTTTTCGACACAATTTCTTTCCATTCTTATTAAATATTCCGGTGCATTGCTGCCAACTTAGTTAATTATAATACTGTTAGCCTACTCAATAAATTAATTCCAAGTACATGCAGGTTTTCTTTAATCTCCAAACTTTACGTGGAAATAACATGGTACGTCTTATATTAAAATTTGAACTTGGACACTATAAGAAAGTGAAACTAGGTTATACAGACTTTTAACTAATATAAATCATTACGAAACTATGTGACCCAAAAAACCTGATAACGCTTGTGTTTTGACAACACCGTTCTCACAGTTAACTATGTTACATTTAAGTATTTCCGTGTTTAACTATGATGTATGGACGTGAGATAACTTGGGACTAATATAAGAACTGGACATCCCATTCCCACTAGATGTAGCTAGTTAATAAAACCTTATGTACTGTAGTTCGTTCAATTGTAGCTACTGACAGATGCTGTAATTACTGATTTATGTTGTAAGCACTAATTCCTATGGAGTCAAACCTTGACCTACTATATCAAGTACTAAATATTTTACTTCCTATTTTAACCTTGAATGTAGAAGTAAATTATGGAATTACTTAACTCGATGCTGCACTATTATTTTTTTATTTAGCGTCCAAACTGAAGTGAAATTGTTAAAATGTTCTGAAATAAATCTGAAAATGGATATTATCAAAGATTACTTCCAACATCATGTTATGTTTAATTATACTGTAACCCCTCGTAAGGCTATAAATTTACAAGAAAGTTTTAAAGGCGTACTCCACTCATTTTTTAGTAAAGGTTAATATTATAACAGTAAATTCTTGTATTAGTAGTGTAGTAGCCTATTAGGAAACGCTTTTTAGTATTCGTATAATAGTGGTAATCTTTTTTTCCTTGGACGCTAGGCCCGAGCCCGGAATTGTTTTTCACATTACTTCAGGCTAGACCGAGGGGTTGTGGCATTATCACATGGATAAAATCCATTGGTGATTTATCGGAATTTGAACCTGGGATCTCTGGAACCGAAGTCCCGCGCTCTAACCACTAGACCAGCTTGCTCTCCCACAACAGTAGGCCTAGTAATGAATATGTGTTATTTGCCACCAGTGTCATTTGCCACCACTCTAGGATTTGTGTCATTTGCCACCACTTTATACCTGGCTCGGTGAGTCATCAGCCCCAACCCTAGTCCGTGGGTCATCACCCCTCTAGGCACCGGCCGATGGACCAAGGAATACCTATAATTCACACTATCACCCTCTCTTGCAACATTTGTATGGTAAAAATTCCAACATTCTCTCTAGGAGTAGGGAAATATACACGACGGAAATGCTCATTCCTATCTGTGGTTTTGTAGTGTTACGACATAGTTAGTGCTGTTCTCATCTCATCAAGTTTTACAAAGTGTTATAAATCAGTCCAGTAGAACTCTAGATTTAGTTGTACAAAGATTTTCAAAGTTGAATTATATATAAGTAGATGCATATTGCACAAGAATGACATCACAGTTAAATGAATCTTGAGTACAAACTATATATCTAAAGCGGCTAAATAAAAATGTAAACTAATAACGTACTCAATAAAACCACATTCAATCACTTCAATCAACAAATAAATTTAGACGATAGACGGACTTGGTCAACATACATGTTTTTAGTTGCTTATTTTTAAGAAGTTATCAGGCAGAATTTTACACAACATAATACCGACATATGAAGGATTCTTTCCACAGAACTTCAAGATAACTTATGATAACAAAACACAGTTTTTAGATATGTTGTTTATCCCATAACTGTTACATGAACCTAACGTCTCAAAGGAATAATGTCAATATATTTTATGGTCTTTTTAGAATGTAGATGTAATTTTAAAACATTTATAATTTACTAGGTGAAACCCGTCGAAATCGACGGATACTCTCAAGGCTCAGGTTAATTCATCTAACTGCGATAAATTTGGTGAAATATACATATTTTGAGCATTTAGCATTGTTTAAAAAGTAATAAGTGTAAAAACAATATAGGCTAATGATATTAATTGCGTTAAATGTCAAATTTTGTTGATTATTCAATGAATAAAACATTCCCCATACCGTACGTCATCGGAGTTATTATTAGTATGTTATCTGGTATCTCTTCCTTTGGAAGAACCTTTAAATAGTATTAAAATCGTATTGGTGGATCTTTTGTAATTAAACACTTCCGTGATTTCATCAGTGTAATATGATTTTAATTTAAAATAAAATATTTTTTGGGAAGACATATTCTAATTTCAAAGGGAGGTATATCCGTTACAGTGTAAGTTTTTTTTTCCTTTATCACGTCATGTCAGTTCATATCGTAATTCTGTGAAAATGAATGAACCCCCTAGCATAGTTTTGAGAAATTGATTGTGGGGTTACTGTTAAAGCTGTAATTCCTTGACATGGGGGATGTCAGTTTGTTGTTTTAGCCTTATCAAAAACATAAAGTTGTCGATATAATCTCTCTACGGAATGTTAGGTGTAGTGGAATACTTGAAGTGAAGTTGGATTTTATTCTTCTTTATAAGTTGGAAGAGAATTCATGTTTTTAAATGTCATAAAATAGTAGTTGAAATTCCCCATATAATGTTTTCTCTAAATCGAATAGTTTCTGAGATTGCAAAGGTGGTACGTTCTTCACCCTGTATATTCGCAGAATACTAAACACCGAAACTGCGTCTTTTCAAGTATTTTAATGGGATTTAATATCATTAATGCGCTGTATACTGTGCCAAATGTTATTTTTGTATTATTCGCAGTTGTAACTGGAGTTATAAACATTTATTTAATATCCAAAAAATATATAAGTACATCTACATGGTTATGACTCATAGGAACGGCCACGGCGGGAATTCCAGGAACTGACCCTACTGGTGGCAAATGACACTGGTGGCAAACGACACTGGTGGCAAATAGTAGGACACCCTAGTGATAGCACAAAAACAATTAAGAAGTCACTGAGTAATTTAGAGAATAATTTTCCTTTAAGGTAGATTGATGTGTAATAAAAAATAACAGTATAACGTAATACTGTATTTGTAATAGAACCCTAAACCCTTAAGAGTATTTAAAAATAATTAACTAAGTAGAAACCTATTTAATGACTGAAATGACAACTCCTTTGATATCTAAATTTTAAATTTATTTTAATGGGATAATTACTTTACTCAGTTCCAAAATGTATTTTGCTGTGAAATGACGAACACTTAAGAGAAGGCATGTGTTTGAACCGGCAGTGGCATAATAACGTACTTGTGTGGAGTTAAGCGTAATTTATTGCTCTCACAACAAGCATGCTTCACACTTGGTGTGGCATTTAAACGGATAAATTAACTTGAGTGTAATTGGAACAAGTCCGTGTATGAAATATTTCTGTATTTAGAAACTTTCTATCTGTCGTTAGGTTTGAACATTTACTTTGAAAGGTTCAAGTAGACCTCTTATTCTGCTGTACATTTTGAAGTATGTTTTATAATGTGTTTTACATTGGTGACGTTTGAGAGCGCTAATTAACTTATGTTTAATCTATGCATTAAACATCAAGGAGTCTCTTGATTGAAGTATTGCTGACATTTTCCATCCCTGTTTAATTAAACCCTTTGACGTTAGGAGTCAGATCTAATTGCTATGTTAAACTTATAACCTGTTTTATAAATTATTTGACCCAGTTAAATTGATCTACTAATAGAATTTGTTGCTAACAATTGCTGATTTCCGTTCAATATGCCACATTTTACCAAGCCAAACTGTAAAGACTATTTACATCTGTTTACTGTACTTAAGCATATGTATCTTTTCAAAGCCTCGTCCACACCGGCATATTTGTTTGCAGACTGTTTGCAAATTGTTAGCAATTTGCAAATTGTTATGTAAAACAAATTTCTATGATGTTTCATTACTCTATATACCTTCCAGAGCTCTGTAGGACGTGCAATGGTTCTATGAAAAGAAAAACATATTCTATTCGTTAATAATTTTATCTCCCAGCATATTCATTTAACTAACACCAAATGAGGTTTAAAATTTAAAAACTAAAAAAACATCAGTATAGTTAATTATTTAAAGCACTGCATTATCATATTCGTATAAAATATAAAACAATGTAACAAACAATGTAGGCCTAACTATAAAATCTTGGCTTTGTTAAATCAATCAGGCCTACGCATCCAGAATGCCAACACAGCACAAAGGTGAACGTGTATAGCATAGCGATGAGAATTGAAGGCGAAGCCTATAAACAGATTTGATTACTGGGATACATAATTATCACATGGTTTTGTCCATACTATTTACTGAAACTACTATATAACATACTATTTACTTGATTATTGATCAAATTCCAACATTCGTATTTTTATCTAAAGAATTCGTAACATTATATACAAGATAAACTTTTTTGCATAACAATTTTTAGGTATGTAAACAAATACATAAGGTACACATTACATAAGGTAAATACATTAAGGTATTATCATAATGAACGTTTTTTTTTCATGTTAAGGTTACGAATACTCATTTATTACTCATCTATCTATCTATCTATATATTAATAGGCAAGCATGTTTCTTTAAAACCTTTTTTCTCAGCTCGTGTGCATTGTAGGGAAAATCTACGCATACCGTTAGAAAGCTATTTTCCTGTAGGTGTGCAGAATCCCTTTATAAATTTAAATAGGCTCAAAGATAAGCGCAAAAAATGAGTTAAAAAATTTGAAAAAATTAACATGGATCTTATGCGTTGCCATGCTGGTGACGAAATAACAACGAAATATAAACAGAAAATCAAAACAAATGGAACAAATTACAATCAGATGTTTTAATTACAGTGTGGGGTGAAAATAGAGAAGTGAGGACATTACATATTTTTGGTCGAGTTTCGACCACTGGACGACCTCTAGTAATATTAAAACGAAACAGTGTTTTTTTCTCTCACGATTCTGAATCAACCACTCGACGGATTTTCATGATTTTTGTGTTGAAAGAAAGATAATTTTGAGAACTAGGGAATGTCGAAGCCATAATTTTAGTTTAGGGTCCCAGTTTTTTAGAAATTAAGTTTTAATTTTTAAAAAGTCTAGCAGCCGACGCAAAGATTCTAAACTAGCTTTTGGCATAAAATAATTTGCTTAACATAAGAGCTGTAAACATTCAGCTTTTGTGTCACAAATTCAGCATTTGGATAAAAATGTAAAGACATACTTAGGGTTGACTTATTTATACTATGTGTAATGCTAATCATTGATACGTTCAATTCTTCTGTAAGATGACGACAGATTAATTTAATATACATACTAGGATGTTCAAATTATTTTTTTAAGCAATTTTTGTAATCTTCGATTTGTTTTAGAGCAATATAATTTGTTTTAACTAACAGCTGGTTAGTTATAAAAATTCCCTATAGAACTATGAGGTTATTTACTCCGATTTTGTCATTGATTATAGGAAATAAGTAAGATTAGTAGACCATCGAGATAAGTAACACCATCGATGTGTACAAGTTGAGGCTCTGTACACGAGTTAAATAAAAAAGATATGCAAATTATTTTACTGCTAACTTTTTTGAAAAGGGTAGGAAAATCACAATTTTTACATGTTTTAATTTATGTTGGCAGCTTTTTGTTTACAATCAATGTTTTTGAATGCTTGAACTTTGTTTGGATTAGGCCCGGAAATATTGATGTCATAAAGATGGAGATCAAGAATCCTCAGGAATACGATTTTAAATTACCACCACAACCTCAGACGGGTGTTATCCAAAGATATACAGATGAATGACATAGATTGAACACAACGTCATCATTGACCTAGGATACTGCAATTAGACTAACCATCCTTTTATGGAATCTAAAAAAGTTGTTTGGCGTGTGTGTTTAGTTGTGGTTACGTTTGGAGGCGCTGAATATTTTATAGTTTAAATAAATGAATATGGGGAATTATGATGTACATTGATTTAATGAGGGTGGTTTAATTATCAAGGATATTACAATTAATTACGTCACTAGCTTTACTAGCGTTTTTACTTTTTAAATTCCTTCAACATGTGACCAGTTCTTTTGTTCAAATGAATATTATTTTTGACTCAGCTGTTTACAAAACAAACTAATATGTTGTTCTGTTACTTTTCTTTGTTTTCACTTATTTATTTAGCAATTGATGCAGTGAAATTAACATAAAGGATGTGTGTGGACGATTCGTTTAATGATTTCAGGACACCAACGTTATAATTATGTGTACTGTGAATTTTATTGGATGTTTTCGTTTTATTTTAGGGAGTTTCAATTCAGACCTACTGGAAATTGTGTATAGTATGAGTAATTGTATTGTGGTGATATGTATTATGGAAGAGGTATGTAGGTAGGCTATGTGATGGAAGGTAATATCATTGACTAGGCCTATACACTTCTCAATTGATAATTATCTTTCTACTGTAGGCTGCAATAAAATTTGTCATTATACGTGTAAACTAGCTGTTCTGAATTATAGGCCTACACCGTTTTAACTGACTACTCCCGTACGTAGGACGGGCTAACACCTCGTCAGTGTAATTTGATTTTAAAAAAGAATCAAATTATTTACAACTAGCTGTGTGCCCGTTCTACGCACGGGGATCTTATTGTAGTCAGTTATTGAAACCATTTTATTAAGAACAGAATTTGGTTTGCATATTTTCAGATATGCTGGCAAAACTATTATATATAAACCTTCGCAAATACAGTATCTGACAGTTTCAAGCCAAAACAAATGCTTCGAAATTATATGTAACCTGGGTCGTGTTGGTCCATATGTTAAATCCAATGATCAAACTAAAAAATGCTTTATAGATCTTTGAGGCACAGCCCTAATGTAGGCCTATAATTGAAAGTTACCTTCCACAATTGTTAAAAGTATTTAAGGTACTACCTCAACCTCCCAATTTAACACTTTATTCGTGTTGACAATTTTCATTATAAAGGTTCTTTTGTCCTTTCCGTGAAACACTGAGAAATAAGGACATTAATGCTTTACTAACAGACATACACACAAAAATACAGAACTTAAAGGGGATTTGCTACGCTTTAAGCATAACAAAGTAATTGTAAAATTAGTATCTGAAATATTTTGTTAATGTCATCAAATTTCATCATAACAATGTACATTTGCTTGGACCGATGATGACCCGAAATGACGGCTTACTATATGAAATGAAGTACTATAGACGATTGGTAATTTATAGTAAATATTACCAAAATAGGCCACAAACTATTGATACATAAACAACGTAAAGCGTTTAAACAATTCATTATGGTTTGCTGAATAAATGTTTTACTAAAATGCGTTATCGTTTTCTTAGCATAAACTAACATTTTGGAATCAAGAAGGAAAAAGCCAAAATTGTACAGTTAAGACATCAATCAAATTGAATACGCCTGTAATAATAAATAAGGTGCAACACCAACGATAACTAATTTGTAAAGTACAGTGATGTGTTGGTACTTAAAAATGATTCTTGCTACTACCAACAGTACCAACGGTTCTAAGGAATAGAACCGGTACCAAAAACCAACGTTCACAGTTGAGAACTATAGTACAGCCGACCAATTATATGAGTTAATCAAGTCCCGAGGTTATTGATCTCTTGGTTTTGGATTTTCTCGTAAAACGTTTTTAAACGGCAATCAAAGTTAATTCCCATTTATTGCTTTATTTGTAAACAACTTTTAATGTAAACTTATCGGTGTCAGTTTGAAAAAAAAACAACCTCATACAAACATCTTTTTGTTATTTAATAGATTACTTACCTATTCTCTAAACAATGATTGGTAAAGGCTATCTAATAACATTAGAAGGAAATGTGACAAAAATCACACAACGTTGGGTTTTTGGACGTTTGTAATTTTATTTCTTAAGTAGGTAGGCCGTGTATTCTAGGGAAAAGTACCGGTATCAAGGATCGTCGTCGAACAGTTTGTTATGAATAATTGGGTAGGCGTACGTATCCAAGAGAGGGCTATGGGCCTATTGGCTGTATGGTCCAGCGATTGCATCACACGGTGAGTAGGTACTATTGACTATATATATATAGTCAATGGTAGGAACAGAAAATAACACATTAGAAAAGCGAGTTTAGCATCATCCGTAAACCTCTGTTACAATCACCCACTGCAGTTGTGATTTTTTACTTTACACTTTACACAACCGCCATTGAAGCGCCGTGTCAATGAGTGGAAACCATATTTCTAAGCCATTTGGCGACGATCATTATTAAATTTAAAGTTTCCCAGCCGTATACAACACTGATTCAAGGTCTTCGTTCTGGTTATCAAAACTCAAGAACAATTTATACACAAAGAATCTCTGGTTCCTGAACTGGATGATGCCTAGTTATTTAATTTCATTTACACGGTTACACTATTACACTATATTATTGCACTTTCGATTAATTAAATCCGTTATGTAAGAAAAACGTTTTTAATCACTTGGGATTTACATTCAAAACTTGATTGAAAAAGGTTGCGGTATTTGTAAACAACATTTGTAAACATATCAGTGACAGCTAGGAGAAATAATCTTGATCCGAACAGCTGTTCGTTATTTCAAAGATGATTATGCAATAAAAATTGGACGAAAACTTGACATAAATCGCACAAAACTACATTTTTGAACGTTCGTAATATTATTTACAAAGTAGTGAGGCCATATTTTAATGGCTAAAGACAATCTCGCCAATCCAGTGAATGCATTAAAATGACTTGGATCTTGATAGGTACTCTCGTTTTCCAGGAGAAGATAGCGTAAAATGCCATCTCGAGTGTTACAGACAAAGGGAAAGACAGACAGACAGACAGACAGACAGAAATTGAGATAAGACTCGTTTCTGCTTATTTAATGTATAAAACGTAAAAATAACCTAAAAATATATAACTCTGAGCAATGTACAGACAAAACTCTAATTTTATTTATATAGATTACTAGTTACTAAAAGGTGTACCAGTATTGATAAATAAAATTCATTCTTCTTCCATAACTCTCCGGGAAATAAAATTTACGTTCCCAAAGAAATTGAATATATTGCACATGTCCTACCTAATAAACATAATAATAACCAATGTTTAATGAATTGTTATTCTCTGTAATAACATTACAGAGTTTACAGTTACAGTTTGCAAACTGTTGCTGTACAAGGCTTTATAACTGGCATCTTTAAGTACCTGCTTTGCCCTTTTGTCATATCACACTAAAATATACTTCGAGCCCCTCACATAATGTCCTATCGAAACCAATTGTTCTGTAAAATCTAAATGTTCTTTATTGATTATCGAAGAATGATTTACCGTGTAATGAATACAATGTGTAAAAAGTGATAGGTAATAGAATATTTCGTACCTAGGGCCGAAAATTAGGTTTTGCCGGCTCGAGATACTGTATTTTATAAGTTCGAGACGAAGTCGAGAACTTAAAACTTTTGAGAGCTGCAAAACCATTTCGGTCCGTGGTACGAACGCTATTCACACACTATACTATATTACCACTATTCATCACCATAATAATGCACGCTGATAGTCAACTCAACTACAACTTTAAGGTTATGTGAAGAAATCATTTGAGGAATCAGCAAAAATAATAATAAATAGTTACTAGGCAGTGATGAAAAAAAAAACAAAAAAAAACAATAATTCTATTGCAATGCTATGGATACTGATTGTGTATTTAATATGCATTCGTGTTTTCATCGTATTTTTAATATAAAAACGAAAGTAAGCGGGCAGCTGATTTTGTGGCCCTAGGGATGTAAAAACCTTCTCGGTCCCCAAATGACGATGACAGCTGGCATTGCCAGCAAGCCGTAACTTTCAGCCACCATTTAACGTATGTAAAACAGCTAAAACATCATAGTGTGGTGAAAAATTTCTTATTTTGGCAGTTAAGGTTAAGAGCCACATGGTCTTTTCTTAATTTTCTTCTTAAGTATCGAGAAATCAATGATAAAACAAAGCTACGTCACGTTTCGGGATCTACAATCTCTCTCCATCTTCAGGCTAGAAAGAACCTAGAACATGACATAAATAATACATAAAAACTCCCTGGCTCATCAAATAAATACTAGTAGAGTATATAGTTAATAATTTACACATGTGGAGTCTTCTAGTATTTTACTGACAGGTTTAAATGCGTGTGAAACAAAATGAATTGTTTCTGCTATTGTCGCTTAATGGCTAACAACCTAGTTAATTACAATTCCTGTCGTCGAATAACATAACATAACCAACGCTCCATCGTGGATTGTTTATGTCCTCATTATAAATTTATGTCTCAGAGTGCAATAATAATTTACTAGTGTACATGTTGCTCGGATTCGAGCAATTGTAAAGTATTACAGGATTTGCAAACCAATAACAATCATACTTAGCTATCAACATTTCAACAAAAACACACCTACCTTCCCTGTAGCAGCAAACCTAAGTACTCATATTAAAATTAACTTAATGCTATTTAAATAGGAAAAACATTACCATTTTCAGGGAATATCTTTGTATTAATTAAGCCAGGTAAATGGAAATTTGCTTAGTCTGAAGGTTTGCTGCGGTTACACAATTTTAATAACAGCAAAGATTGAAGAATCTATGAATTATTACTTATATCCATGAATTTATCTAACAATTATTTCCTGTAAAATATTATTACAGCAGTTCAAAAATATTGAAACAAACTCGACCAACAAATGATGTAAATGAAAAAAATTCCATACTAATGACATTAACATAGTTCGACAGTTCAATTTAATCAATGTTAAATGTTTACATTCAGGCATAGACAAAAATGATTCGAGCGAGTGACATATTTTATTAATGTTTATGATCATTAATGTTCCTGTTCTCATAATCATAGCAGTATTTAATATGTTTGAACCAGCTGTGTGGAATTGTCAAATCAAAATTAGTTTGACAGTTAGTTCTGCTTGTTTACATTTTTAAATTTTGTGGGTTTGTTCTTTGTTACCATGGATACCATCAATAAATATTTCACTTTTAATTTCTAACAACAGCTGGAGTTCCATAACAAATTTGTTTCCCATGTTAATCTTATGGATAAATACGAAACTTTCAAGGGCCCCAGGGCCTCTCTCTCCAATTATTTCCTTAAAAAGAAAGTTTCCTGCACAACTTCACGTTACGCTCTTTCCAATGACACCAAAAATATGTTAATTGGTCCAGTAGTTTTGGAGGAGTAATTGTCACAAAAAATCTGCTTGCGTATTAAATAAGTATAGATTATTCAGTCTAGATTATTACAGATCGTCCAGATAATTATGATGAAGTAACATTATAAATTATGGATGATTTGTTGAGCTGTTGTGTGGGTAACTTTAATGTTCGTTGTCGTATCAAATAGAATATCAAATGAAATATTAAAAGTAATTAAAACACAATTAATTAAACTATTTAATAAATTTACATTAAAGTAATAGGGAGCTGTGTATGTAATTTAATAATGTATGAATTGAGTGCTCTTTTTCATATGTAAAGTTACTTAATTAATAACATAATAATAAATTAATTAATTAATAATTACTTGCCTTCTTTCGTCACTTTTCAGTGGCTTTAATTTTTCACTTTTCAGTTCATTTTCAGACATGATATACATACCAAAATAGATTTTAAAAACGTCATAAGGATGAGAAGTCTACCTTCAGGATAGTCAAAATATATATTCGTATTTTTATTTTTATTTTCATGTGTTATTTACGCTAGTAAATTTTTAACGGTTTTTGTAAGGGAATGGTAAGCAATATTAAAGTCTTTTAGTTGTTACTACCCAACGTGGACCTTTTGCTATACTGTACAGCATCTTTAATTGATTGCCCAATGAGAAAAAATACATCTGGTTCTGGTAACAATTTCACTTCGAACCAGCGAACTTCATACTAGAAGGCTAGCACTATAACCACTCGGCTACCCAGAAATTCCGTATCGTCAGCAACGTAATATTTTAGTTTAAAGTTAAAATTATGATGAATATAAATTTGTATAAATTTTGTACACCATTTTTAATATCTGGATCATTTTAAAAATTAAAACGAGCTCTAGCTGAGAGGTGGAGATTTAAAGAGATTGGAATGGCAAATCAGATTTCTTAGCTGCGACCGTCTCTGCTTAGAAATGCAGATTGAAAAGAACTTTGAGGAACTAAACGGTTGCCCGGATCTATAGCTGGAAACATAACAGATTTCTGAGATTCATAATTAGTCAGCTTCAGTATTTTACTTCTTTTACAAATCCGTGACTGAGCTGTCGAATTTATTTGCTTTATAAATGCTGGTACACCTTTCAGTAAATAGTAATTGTAAATAATTTGATTCTTTTTAAAAATCAAATTACACTGATGAGTAATAAATGAGTATTCGTAACCTTAAATGAAAAAAAAAGTCCGTTAAGATAATACAGTTCTATTTGTTTACATACTTAACATTTGTAATGTTACGAATTCTTGAGATAAAATCACGAACAATTTATCGGAATTTGATAAATGTCCAATCTCAATTACTCGATTTGCACGACAATAATCAAGGTAAAAGGTTATACGGATATTTCATAGTGGCCATGTAGATTAAAACAAACTCAGTTCGTTGATGAAAATGAAGTTGATTGTTGAAATACGATGTTCAATTTTTGAAAAAGCAATTTGCTTTATAACTATTCCCGCTAGTACGGAATGTCCTGCTTCAATAGAACAAAATTGTGATACATTCATTATATACACGTATTTTACATTTTTTATTTAGCCTATTATTAAATATTAAAAATACTGGTATTCTTATGTTATTCCTTAGTACATAGGCTCCTTAAATATAATTTTTAATTATAAGTTTTAGTTAATTTAATCCAATACGGTAGATTTCGAATGCAAACCTAGTAAAGAAACTCGTATTATAATTTATAATGCGGATTTGTTAGCATTACTTTAATATAATTCTTTCCCATGGTTTAAACATAAAAGTAGGGTAAATTTTGGGGTTTAGGAATTACTCAATTTTAACAATAATTTAGTTTGTGGTCTTTCCTGAAAATGTTTAACATAAAAAAACTCTTTTTTAAGCGTCTTCTGCGGAAACCTTCTGTAATGGTTTCATTTATCACAGCTTTAACTCGCAGTATATCCCAACCTACAATGCTCTTCTACGTCAATCCAAGTCCTTGTCCACTAACAGGCTAAACGTTGTCGTTGGCGTCAATACAGTTGAGTAAACATCGTCAGAATACAAGTGTTGAATATGAAATACTATTCTGGAACACGTTTTACGGTGTGGTGTGAAAAAAGTGATAGGAAAAAAATTAGAGCTACTTGGTTCTTTTACACTTAGTATTTTAAAATGTAATCGTGTTTTTAACGGACAAGTTTATGCGCACCGTCAAGAGGTCAAATATTAGTAGGCCTAGTGGTCTTAAAAATGTCTGATTTATTTAGTTCATTGCAACGGCAAAACCATTATACATAACAATAAACTAAGATGGTTAGGTATCTATTCACATACTTCTGATTCATTCCCTTTTAAAATCAAGTTAGGCTAAATGAGTACTTAGGTTTGCTACTGTGTACAAGACAAGGAATGTCACAGAGTGAGTTTTTAGTAAAATGTCAATAGCTTAGAATTAAATCAAAAAATTGCCAAATTTGATCAAAATATTTACCCATAAAAAAATCCATATGTGAATTTTGAATTGACGGTGTTTTTAGCCTCTTGAGACCTTAAAACGAATTTAAACAAATTGGTACCGGGTCTTAATATGAGATCTTAGGAATCTTATTTTATATGCAAATATCTACAATCAATAGCGACCAGTATGGATTCTTTTTATATATATAGTTTGAACCAATTCGAACAAGATTTAGAGTTTGAATATGGTAAACCCCTTGAGCTTTAAAGCTCTTCCCGATTGGCTAACTTCCACCAATAAGCAGAACACAAATCGTTGCTTGCTATTTAGGTCAATGTTTCTACAGTATAAATATTGTTAGGACCACATTATGGTCTCATCCGTATTTTGATAGTGAAAGTTGTAAGAATAATTTTGAATGTTTATAACTGTTTTAAAATGTGTTATTGTTATTATACCACAGTATAAGGAGGGATCCGTCGTTTCAATGTTATTACAGAGAATAACTATTTATTAAACATTGGTTATTGTTTGTTAGGTAGGGCATGTGCAATATATTAGTGATAATTTTGTGGGGACGTAAATTTGTATTCCCGGCACGGATATTATAATAACAAAGTGTGCTAATTCAGTAAATACAGTAGTACCAGTACCGTGGACAATACCATGTGATAATTATGTAGCCCAGTAATCAAATCTGTTTATAGGCTTCGCCTTCAATTCTCATCGCTATGCTATACACGTTCACCTTTGTGCTGTGTTGGCATTCTGAATGCGTAGGGCTGATTGATTTAACAAAGCCAAGATTTTATAGTTAGGCCTACATTGTTTGTTACATTTGTTTTTTCTAGGTTTTGGTTACATAAACACACCAATGTATTATGTTATATTTTATACGAATATGATAATGCAGTGCTTTAAATAATTAACTATACTGATGTTTTAGTTTTCAAATTTTAAACCACATTTGGTGTTAGTTAATTGAATATGCTGGGAGATAAATTATGAATCTTTTCAGAGAACCATTGCACGTTCTACTAAGAGCTGTGGAAGGTATGTAGAGTAATGAAACATCATAGAAATTTGTTTTACATCCAAACGTACCACATCTATTCAGTAAACTAATTGTAAAACCTTTTTAATATTTCGATCAGATCTTTATGTATTCATGTGCAAAATGGAAATAATTTTACCTTCCAGACATTTGCGTAGCTTTAATCAGCTTGTGAGTCAAACTACTTAAAGTTTCTTTCATTATTATTTTATCTAAAACTTAATTTGTATCGATTTGCAGCGTTTTAAAGGTGATTGTAAATTTAAAAGTAGCAATCTGTGCTAAAATATTCTAAGTGATTTTTACAGAAAATGTTTCCAAAATTATGCTGAATATTTTTATATATGATTGTAAGAAAGGAATATTTCTTGTTTAGCTTTATTACTGATTAGGATCAGCTGATTTCTCATCCAGGACCACTTATTAGCAGCACAATGATCCATGGCATATTTGATTGTTGACATATTTATCCAGTAAATCAACCATTTGACAACAGTATATTATTCGGGATGTTAAGTAGTTTATCCAGTAATATCCAGCGCTCAATAAGTACCAATTGGCCTCTCCTCGCTGCTATCAGGACAAGCTGCTCAACAGCTGATCTTGTTTGTTTCAACTATATTGGTTGTTTCGCTCCCATCCCGCCCACCGACGGACGTTCTTTCAGCCGCCGATACTTTGTTCTATGTACTCTTTGTACAAAGTAAGCTGTGTGGTATCTTATAAACGCAGACATTGTTAAATTATGGGCGACTATTTGCAGAAACGTTCCAGTGCTGAAAAAGTTATATATATATTTTTTTTCTTTTCAAATAAAGTTGCTTTTCTAAAATAAGACCTATGGTTAGTAAGAGTTTGATTCATCTAGTTTTAACAGATTTCCCATCCTTATGGAACAGCTGAAGCCAATTTTATTGTTAGTTCTCTTCGGTTTTCTAGTCCAGGAGCTGAGGGGGGTTGAGCATGCATGAAAGTAGTACGCAATGTTATTGCTGATTATTGTAATATGGACTATGGTGATCAAAATTACGTATGTCGCCTATTTCAAAAGTGGTCGATAAGGTGGGGGGGAGGGGGCAAACATGGCGGTTTGCGCTATGCGTTAAAACGCTGATAGTTCGAAAACGGTAAAAGATAGAACATCGGTTAAAACGTCGTTGTAATCCTAAAAATGTGGACAACAATAATGGTCATTGGGTCCGAGGTCGTATCTCTATAAATAAACAAGTTATTGTTTAAAATATGTAAAAATGGACTTTTCGTGTAGATTTTTTACCGAAAGTAGAATTAATTTGTGAATGTCGCAAAGAAGTAATATCAAATATCTTTGCTGATAGTTGTAATATGGACTGTGGTGATACAAAATACGCATGTCGCCTACTTTTCAGGTGGTCGAGAACTTGGGGGGAGGGGGGCAAAGATGGCGGAACGCGCTATACATCGAAATGACTGTAGCTCGAGAACGGTACGAGATAGGACATCGGTTAAAACGTAGTTTTAATCCAAAAAATATTACCAATAGAAAAGGTCATCGGGTAAAAAGTCGTATCTTAACTAATAAAAAAGTTATAACAATAATAAGTTTAACAAAATCTACATCGTACAGCTATTTTTTTCGAAAATCGTATGGATTGTTGATAAATAATAGTGTAATTACTTAATTACTCGGCTAAATATTAACTAGATGCATTTTCTTATAAGAAAAAAATATATTATTACGAATACATTTGGTTTAAAATGTAAAACACGGCCTCCAAACTACATATAATACTTGGGGTTTCGCCGCAATCAAATGCATAATACAGACTACCACTACAAATCCAATTTTAATTATTATAATGTTGTAGGTTATTACAATATGATTATGTAACAGATTCTTATTTAATACAGTTATATGAAATAAAAAAACATGACTACAAAAATAAATACCTTATAATAAAAAAATACGGCAAATCTCTTCATTCTATCCATAACAATTACACTGGTTGTTCATATTATTTGTTGAATTTAAATAGGTACTTTTTTAATTTCTCTTAGCACCTGTAATACAAATAAAAAAATTGTAAATATTTTCTTTGATACAAATGTATATACATCTATATATAATTAATGCATGAGAGCGGTCAAGAAATTTAAAGTTTATGGTGTTTATATTTACAATGGAATTAAACTACTATATATTATATTTCATATTTAATTATTATCTTATTTGTTTGATTATTTATTTATCATTATTTCATTTATATACTCAGTGTATAATGAAATACAAAATACAAGCAATCATTATTTTAAAAACAGCAGCAATTATAACGCAACCTAACGGACGAACCCCAAGGCGTTTGGAGGCCGTGTTTTACATTTTAAACCAAATGTATTCGTAATAATATATTTTTTTCTTATAAGAAAATGCATCTAGTTAATATTTAGCCGAGTAATTAAGTAATTACACTATTATTTATCAACAATCCATACGATTTTCGAAAAAAAATAGCTGTACGATGTAGATTTTGTTAAACTTATTATTGTTATAACTTTTTTATTAGTTAAGATACGACTTTTTACCCGATGATCTTTTCTATTGGTAATATTTTTTGGATTAAAACTACGTTTTAACCGATGTCCTATCTCGTACCGTTCTCGAGCTACAGTCATTTCGATGTATAGCGCGTTCCGCCATCTTTGCCCCCCTCCCCCCAAGTTCTCGACCACCTGAAAAGTAGGCGACATGCGTATTTTGTATCACCACAGTTCATATTACAAATATCAGCAAAGATATTTGATATTACTTCTTTGCGACACTCACAAATTAATTCTACTTTCGGTAAAAAAAATACACGAAAAGTCCATTTTTACATATTTTATACAATAACTTGTTTATTTATAGAGATACGACCTCGGACCCAATGACCATTATTGTTGTCCACATTTTTAAGATTACAACGACGTTTTAACCGATGTTCTATCTTTTACCGTTTTCGAACTATCAGCGTTTTAACGCATAGCGCAAACCGCCATGTTTGCCCCCTCCCCCCCACCTTATCGACCACTTTTGAAATAGGCGACATACGTAATTTTGATCACCACAGTCCATATTACAATAATCAGCAATAACATTGCGTACTACTTTCATGCATGCTCAACCCCCCTCAGCTCCTGGACTATTCTGTAGATGTCGTGTTTTGTTTACAATTTGTTTCTTGCTATTTCAGTAATTTAAAACATCGTTTAACCAAATAAAACTATCTAATCATAAACAATAACTCGTCCACTAGCTATAAAACCAAACAGTGAGACACAAATATTGAGAAACTAACCATAAAATAATAGAAACAAATTGTAAACAAAACACGAAATCTACAGAAAACAAAACCTATTGCGTAATAGAGGTATTATAGATTCAAGTTATTATCTTATTATAGTATACATCACTGTGTGAGTAAATTATATTTAAAAAAAAAACAACTTATCATTCGTCCCTTACATTTTGGGAATAATTGAAATTAGGATGAATAAGTATAGTAAATGCACAATTAGTATAGACAATAGAGAGCGAACTCTAGTGTTAGAGCTCAGTGTTTCGTTGTCCGAGGTCCAGGGTCCATATCCCGCCAATCGCCAATGTATTTTTTATGTGATAATGACACAAGCTTAGCCTGTAGTAATAAGGTAAGGTGGTTCCGCACTACTAGATGTGAAGGTCTAATAGTACATAGAGGTATATAACAGATTTTTATAACCTCGTGTAACACACTATCTCTGTATTTAGTGTTTGGTCGGTTGTTTAATGTTTGTTGTTCGTTGCAGGAGTTGGGCTCCCAGCCGTTACCCACCATAGTGACAGAAGACCACGCCATGGCTGGACAAGAACCGCCTAGGCAGCGAGCAGGTAAATTATCACAGCTTCGTTTCTATTTTATCATATAAAAAGATAAGTAAAATTCCCGGGCTAAAATTTCAAA
Organism: Macrosteles quadrilineatus; assembly: GCF_028750875.1. Taxonomy (NCBI): domain Eukaryota; kingdom Metazoa; phylum Arthropoda; class Insecta; order Hemiptera; family Cicadellidae; genus Macrosteles; species Macrosteles quadrilineatus. The sequence goes on from NW_026542597.1 coordinate 78,984,131, forward strand.
GAAGGTTCACAGTTCACATGCTAACAGCGGTTCTAAACACATAAAATATTTGTGGGTATGCCGGGGATTGAACCTGTTCCCTCATAATCATAAAGATAAACTAATTACGTCACTGGCCCTAATCTTAGGGTAATTACCTTAACATCTGGTTTTGTCACGGGTTTGAGAGTTATAAATGGTTATATTAAAAATAATAGTAAAACACGTTTACTTTCGGGCCAGTGACGTCATTTATTTATGTTTGTGATCCACACTGTTTCTGTTCTAATACTCGTGCCAAACCCCCACGATACAAAGGTACCTAATTATGGTGGGAGATGACAATGTGACAAAAGGGTCCACAAAATCTGATAGAGTTAGTATAATGTGTGTTGTATAAAGAACTTTCTAACACACAGTTGCATAAAAAAGTAAAATGTGTCTACCTTTTATGGCTACGTAAGGCTTCCTCCCTTAATTCCACTTAACTGTTCGATATTACCGTACGACCTTGATATTGTGGTGCTACAGGACTGTAAGGTTATTGTGAAATTTAACATCATGATACAATTCATACAATATTGGACCAATTTTTTGTAATTCAATTTACAGTAATGACTTTTTACTTTTTATTGTTCACCGTGGCCGTGGAATATAATGATTATACTACCTCGAAAAAACAAAACGCAATGACTACCGTAGAATTTAGTTCATTTGATTAAATTAATTTTACATACAAATCCGATGTCTAACTACAGCCTTAAATTTTGCACGATTATATTACATTCAAATAATTTCGAATTGTTAATTGTCTGCACAAGAGATTTTATTCGACCATGAAATCACATTGTCAATTGTCACGGTTAGTTTTCACAAAATAAAATAGTTTTACAGTAATATTATATTTTGTTGTATTTGCTCGTCAGGTATAGTTCTTTCACTGCAGTTATTTAAGGGCCTTCATGTCTAGTTTATAGTCGAATCCTTGAAATGGTCAGAGAAGGTACCTGGTGGTAATGTGAGCGCGATACTTCGTGATACTTGGGGCCTTGTACCATACCCAGGTGGACTTTCATGCTTGGGGAATAGTGATAAGCTGAACGCAATTTTTAGGTATGTTCCTAACCGGTATATGCAGAGTCTGTTCAGGTTTAATATTAATTACTTGTTATTTTACTGAGATAAAAATATTACAACCAAATACAATGGTCTATATTCAAACTTGCTCACTAGTATTTCAAACAATGAGTAAAACACGCGTAAACTTAAGTTAACCTTGAACGAAAGAGACATTTCGGTGAGTTGTTAGCTCAGTCGGTAGTGCGTAGTGAGACTGGCTTTGAAACGAAAGCCGCGTTTACACCAAAGTCTTCCACTAAGTTTTCCACTTGTTAGTTTTCCACCAGTTAGTCGTCAACTGAAAGGCGCCTGAAGACAGCGATTTGGAAACATAAATTTATTTGGTTGTCGTTGAAAATTGTTATTGTTAAATGATTTCTGAAAATCATAAAAGATAACATCGACAAAATGACAGACATACTACTCTAAGGATTTATATAACTCTGTAAGATTAACTTTAAAGTATAACAGTAACTTACAAAAATCATCTAATTATTTCGCAGAAGTTCAATTTTTCTAATCGTCAACCAGTGAGGATGAATAATCCACACATTTATGAAGGGTAATCTTTTTACCCAGAATTTTGTTAGAGTTGGAACCAGTGTGGTCAGAGGAGTACAAATTAAATACAAGTACTGTCTTTAGGTATTTTTTTTTACAAACATACCAACGACTTATTATTTGAAATGACGTAATCCAAGTATAGACGTTGTGTTTGAGATCATATGTGAAAGAGACTGCGAAACGTGTTGAAACATGTGTGCTTTATCGATATTGTTTCCAAGAACATTTCAAAATGATCTTCGTAAAAGGATTGCAAACAGATCTTTTGTGTCTTTTCCTCAAGAACATCTCGAAAGTCTTTTTATGTAAATGTAATTAATTATAAGATGCGACGCTGTGGACTAAATTATATTTTCCCTTTGTGTCAGAAAAAATTCATATAAGGTTGTATTATGAAATCTTGTTGTAAGGCATCATGTCTTGTAAAAGGTTTGTAGAATATTCATTTTGTCGAATTGAAAATCAAATGACACGATAACATATTCAGTCATGTGTAAGATGACATTTAGGAGATTACCAACTTGAACAGTCAATTGAGTTAGCTTCCTGACCTAAAGCTAAATTATTAGACACTGAAGTTTTTAAAAGAGCCGAAAAGTTATACATTATGTACTTGTTCTTTTCTACCTACTATATTTAGAAAATGCTATTTTTCGAAAGCTGTCGAAATATTGACGAATTTGTTTCCAACGAATCAAGGTACCATGAGGTGTCGAAATCATTGAAAAGGGTTAGCTACAAATTTGCTCCCAAATGATTGATCTTATTCATGTTTCTATTTGAATGTTTTCAACGCTATTACCATTTATGAATTTTTTGAGTGAACGGTCCAAACCCTGGTCTTGTTACTATCTAACGTACATTTTTGTTGAATTTAATCATAGTTTATGGATCAATGAACAGCTTAAATTATCTGAAGACAAAAACCTTGTATATGTGTAATCTCCTCAAGAATTCGACAGTCTGCCGAATTATTATTGATGGATGGAGTTAAAGAAATTTTTGCCTATTGGGATTGGAAATATACTACTGTATGCTAAAACACAACACCATTTCCTCACACTTTGGCTTCAGGCTATGGAGGGTCAACTGTGCTGAAGTTGCCATAGGTTCTGTCGCACACCGCTGGGAGCGCCATGTAGCTACGGCGTACGTGCTACCATTGACTATATATACCTACAGGGGTGCTACGTAACTACACGGAGCTCCCAGCGGTGTGCGCCAGGACCTATAGTAATCATGGTAACCGTTACTCACTAAAGTCGATATTTTGAAAGATTGAATCACTAAAGAATATATAGTATCTGGGTCCAGAATCGAGGTAGTTTGGGTTTGAACCAGCAACCTTCAGGACGAAGGCGAGCACTTCCCTCTACTGCCCTGGGTAACCAGAGGTGGTGGTATATTACCACAAGATTTAACTATGGCAGGAGATGGCAATGCGACAAAGAGTCCAGCCAACCTGGTAGAGATAATTTATTATGTGTGGACGTGGACTGTGTCGTTGGATTAGATATGGAATCATGGTTCATTCCGTTGGAACATCCACACTTTCGATTAGTCATCTGTGGTTTAGTCTGGTTGGCTTACAAAAGGTTTGTGTAAACTAAAGCAAAAAATTGACATGTTAATGTTAAATAAGAAATAGGCAAAAATTGCTAGTGACGTATGGACCTATTAGGGTAAAAGTAAATAATTGTTTTTAACACTGCCACAAAATGTTGTACTCAATTCCAATAATTGTGGTGTGTTTATCGAAATCGTACGAGATTTATAGGTTGTTTACTAGATACTGTACGCTGTCTCACTTTTAAGGAAAGTTTACAGAGTTGATTTTGTATTAGTTATTGTACTATCGAGTAGTTTTTATCGGAGATATTAAACGGGATTGATTGCTGATATCATTTATAGTTGATGCTATTTTGCATCATCCTTATCACGTTTTCAGTAAAGATTAATTTCATAAACAATTAATTTTCCATCTATGCACATTCTTCTCAGTTGCAAATCTTCTCAATAAAATATTTTCCTGTGAAATAAACCATTCACAAAGAACGATTTATAAATTAAACATAGTATCGCAAAATGAAAAGGGAGACACTCTTTATTCTGAGGACTGATAAAGAATGTTAAACAATCTGCATAAAAAACGTGTTTCCGATCTTGCGTCAACCTTGACACAATCAACATTCAGATAAAACAATATTATTTTTATGGCTTATGAATTTTACTCGCGCATCTTCATGTAACAATTTAACATGCAGCTCGACGTGGGCGTATCTAGCCAGTGGCATGATGAGAACAGCTGACGACAGATAATCACTGCCAAATTTGATCACTTGATCTTCCCCCCACCCAGGTCAAATATCCTTCATCGCTGTCATTACCTCTAACATCTCTGTATAAAATGATCGCTGTCTTAATTGTTTAAACACTTGGGTTGGCTCGAAATCGAGCGTTGTGCGACAACCGATACTCCTAGTATGTATTTAAATTTTAATAAAAATCGTCATGTACTAAGGCATATAGGCATGCATATACAAATGCATAAAGGCAAATAAGTCAATCATTAGTAAGCAAATAAAATGGATTTTCATTTCGTACATTCATCAACAAAAAAGTAGGGAATGTTTCAAAATAATTTAATAAAGTTTGTCTTTTAACTTAAAATACGCAATTAAATTCAAACAATTCATCCTCAACTGGTATTAGTCTAATATCTAATACGTGTTTCCTATGGTAAAAATAAATATATAATACATGCTGGAGCGAGTCTATAGTTTTTCATTAACGTCAGGTCGTTCAGGTTGTACAGTAGTTTGATAGCAGACCAGGAAGTAATTAATATTCAGATTCCCCGTAGAAATGTTTGCTAACCAATATACATGGACATTTCATCCGCCGTGGATACCTCATTTACTGGAAACACGGATCAGTACATGTACAGCAATATCGCCAATGTTGTGTTTATAGTGTTGGATATTCCATTAATTGATGGATTGGATGGTAAATTCTTAACATCTATTTTCCAAAGTTTTCATTAATATTGTAATATTATGATGACGATTTCTAATCTTTTTTGAATAACTGGTCAGGTATTGATGCAATTTTTATGTTCGAAACACCTTAAAATATGCAGATGTCGACTAAAAATTACTCTTCTAGGCCTACTTTCTTTACGCGTGGACATTATGCCAGAGGAGAAGCATTATAAAACTTGTACATTGTTATATTTTGTTATGACTGACTCCCAACAAGGATATAGTCCATAAGAGGGTAAATTTTGTATAATCGGTGTCATAACAAATCGTAGGGCAGTGATTCTATACGAATAAACTCGACAATGCTAATTATTACTATAGTCTTTTTGGACAGGTTAAGTGGTCTTCAGCGCTAGTAAACTTAATTGGCGAAAGAAATCGCAATTAATGTTCTTCGAATTCGATAGTCTGGATCGCTATTGTGGGATATTTGAATGTGAATAGCTTCATTGTGAAATGACGTTTCGCTTGCCAATGAGAACTGATTATCATTTACTTCCATAAACCGGTCTTAACATTTAATTGAACTAATAACATTTAATTCAGATTAAAAATATACATCCTACTGATATAAACTAACAAGTTTTTAGGTAGAGAAGACTTATGGAACAATCTTTCGTTTAATTTTCTCTTAAGTTTTTCATAATTTATATTTTAAAACTGACAATTTTAGCATAAGGGTAAAATGTCTATTTCGCCCTTACCAACGACCTACTCAATCTAAGACAAATTAATTATAGTACTGTATACAAAAACTTGTTACTACTGTATTACAGTACTTAGCTCACAATATTCAGCCGGTTTTAGGGGAAGAAATCATCCCTTCCATTTGACCCTTACCTTTAAAATAATAGCTCAACAGCTGATTAAGCAACATGCATTAAAAACAAAAAAGTGATAGGGGAACCTCCCCTCAAACCGCCCAAATATTGTGAACGAAGTATAACAATATTGTATTAGATTTCAAACAACTTCGTTGTAGTGTACTGAGTGATCTAAAACTTTCCACATGCAGCTAAAATTATTCCACTGATAGCAAATTTGCAACTTGTTTATTGCACTACTCACTGATGTCACCCTCCACCCACCTAATGTTGTTTGTTGTGATCAGTGTTGCCAACCGGGTATTTCTCGCGGCGAGTTACAGTTGGTAGCAATGCCACCATGTGCTCCGCTGCGCCGCGCTTCTAACCTATTTCGTTCAGTGTATTTTCGTCTTTGTCGCGTTGCCGGTAAATAACTCTAGTGTTTTTGTTTTGAAACTTTGCGCCAGTATTGTGCTACAATTGTGAAAAAGGATGTTGTACTGTTGTAAGTCTTTTGATTGTTCTTGCTTTCTACTAAACATGTGAGATAACAACAAGTGTTTCCTTAGAAGTTTGTTTACATGATTTTGCGTGTTATCAAAGTAGGTACTGTATTTTACATTTCTTTTCTAATTATAAAGTTTTTTCTATCTTGAATTTCCTTTTATTTCATCGTATTGTAAGTTTCGTGATAGAATGAATGTCTTTGTTTTGAACCTGAAGTCGGATAAGTAAGAGCTTAGTATCAAATTAATTTAACCAATGCAGATTAACTTATTTATATATTTCGCAACTCAATAATCCAGAATCCACATTTTCAACAAGATTCAAATGTTTAGGACCAGCTAGGCTTCAAGGGACCAAAAGTTGTTATTTTTCAGTATTTTGAAATAGTAATACAGCCAGTAACTGAGGCTGAGGATTTTTCTGATTGCATACAATTACTCGGCTGAATATGACACATTTAAACATACAAAAATTAAGGATATCAACTTATTGCATAGCTACAGGATATTTTATGACCCGTCAAATAGTTTACAGTTAAGTTAACGTACATAAAACTTGTAATAAAAAGTAGAATCACAAAATTAGCACACACTTTCATGGTGGTTCAACTATGTTCTCTTTTAATACAATTTTGGCCACAGCTAGCCTTATCAATGGGGTGTTTGCTGCAGTATCCATAGTCAATGGTTGTATCCTGCACGGCCTACGTGACTCGTCCACACGTGATAAGAATAGCTCTGACTAGTGACAACGCTACTGATAGTTGAAACTTTTATCTCACTATGCGGGGGATGTAAGAGAGTGTTGTATTGTAACGTAATTGCATTTATTTGGTCTGAATTTACGTTTACATATTTTCTTCCTCTTGGTTGTTTAGTTACCTTCCCTTTCTTTCTTATGTTGGGTTATTGATCGGAAATATTGACAGGAGTACTTTGAAGGGATATTAAATTTAGAAACTTAAAGACATCCATGTCTTTCAATTGACTGTAACTTAAAGCGGCCAAACGATTTTGATATTAGTGAATTTAAATTTTATCATTTTGATTTCCTCATGAATAGAAGAAGGGAGGCATAAAATATATAGTAGTTTTTGTTAATTTTTTTAGTTAATTTAGGCATAGTTAAAATGTTTAAAATGCAGCACACTCTGTTGGTCAGGTGATTCAATTGATATTCCAAATTGATAATAAAGTTAACTTTGGAATTAGATTACTGTATACGTTTTTCACACTACGTAGGGTAGTTTGAGGATTTTACATTTTTCTGGGGGTTTTTTGTACCGGTACCTATTTCATTATTTTATCACAGTGAAAATACTTAATATAGTTACTACTACAATAAATGATTTAAAAAAAAAAACTTAAAATGAGAGTACTAAAAATATCCTACTAAAATAAAAACTTCAAGCAACCTCTGACAATTATTTAAATTCATCAGGTTTTCTTAGGTTCCATGTTGAGTGTAATTTACCTCTTTGTCACCGACTTATAAAGTAGTTTATTGTCAGGTCGCCAATTTATCTTGAAATACAGCGTCGTTGCTGCTTCAGTGTAACAAATGGTGTAATACAAGGATCCTTGTCTATCGCCTCTTTGTCCAATATTAACCTTGAGTAACATCGAAGCCTTGGGTAAACCCGTCTGCTATTGATAAGCGCTCAAGGATCTCGGGATGTTTTTAATCAATATTCCATCCAGATCTAGGTGTTTTAATAGGCATTCCCGCCAGATTAAACTACGTATTCAATGATGATCTGCAGTGAAACGTGTGTAGTATAAATGGAGTGTCCCAAAAAGAATGGTATAAAAAAATGATCTGGCATAAACGCTTTATTATTATTAAGATAAAAAGTTAACTGTATACATGTTTTTCTTAATTTTTCATCAGATTTTTCCTACCATGGTTTCACAGCCTACCTCTACATGTTCTCCGTTATTTCACAGAGATCTGACCAAAAATTTTGGCGTATTTCATCGGATAATTTTTCAAAGGCTTCCCTTATCATTGCCTTAGATCTAGATGTTGAGATTGGTGTGCGATAGATACACTTGATCTTTCCAAAACCACCAGACAAAAATATCACACCACAGATTTTCCTCTATAGACTAAACGGCATAACCAGTCAATACGCTGTGCTTTCAACTCCACCTTCATATTGCAACCGTATGTTTTGAAAATTCAAACGTGCTAACAACAATGGAACAGCTGATTACTGTTAAAGGGTACTAAACAACTTGAAGACGTAAAAAAAGTAGCCATCGTTGACTTTCTACGACCCTTGGTAACATACGTACTATATTAAGCTATAGATTTGATCCATTCTTTTGGGACACTTTCTGTATATTGTTTATTTATTTAATTGTATCTTTACTCAATTATATTTATTGATAGAGAGGGCCGTTGCGGCGGTTAGGTTTAGTAGGTTATGTTGAGTTAGGTTAGGTGAGGTTAGGTTATATTCTGTGGACGAAGTTGGCTATCTGTGGTTCTGGTAATTTGTGCTTTTACAGAACCTTTGTAGCAACAAAGCTATGCTACAACAATCTTGCTAATTAAGTATTGGTACTTCTACTTCATAAGCTTGTCGTAAAACGTTATCTTGCTTACGAGTGGGGTATTTGCCATTCATGTTCAAGGATGACAGAAAATGGTGTTAATTTTCTAATTTTTCCATTTGAAACAATGCGCTCGCGTTAGTTTCCATTCGAATAGTCTTCTTGTTTGTCCAGTTGATTCATTGGATGGTTAGATTATCATTAATTAAGAGCTCAAGGCGCCGGTTGATAGCTGTTGTTTTATTTATCACCAATCAGCCATGGTGATAAGACGTATTCTTTATAACAGGATGGCTTTGGATAAAAGACGTTGATTTTCATTCAACGCTTTTAAACTAAATATATTTGCATAGTACGATAAAATTACAGTAGGCCTATTTGATTTAAGTTTCTGTACGGTATTTTGTTTTGTAGATACAGTACCGTTAATTTCGAAATACCTGGGTAGTCCACAAGTTGTTTTCAAAGCATTTAAAAATGTTAACCACTTGCTAAATAGTACATAGTTATTCACCCAAACTTGATAATAATACTTTAAAAGTTTATATACTACACAACGTGAAAGGGATTGGCTCAAACGTTAAGGATAACTTGTAACTGTTTTACAGTAACATGTTGTGCAATACCTATCGAGATGCCTGCAATAAAAATCTTTCTTAACTTGAGCAAATTCCCAGCTTATTTTCTATGTTTAAAAATTAAAAATACAAAAAAATTTACACATTTTGACTCCAACACCGTTACCGGACCAGTAAATAATTGCTTTATTGTAGTTAGGATAAGTTGTAATTTTCTTTATAAAAAAAAATATTCTGTAATGGAGTAAATCCATTATCATCCCCTACCTTACCATAAGCATTTACCACTTTGTGAACAAAAATTAATTATTGTACTTATTATTACTGTATTAGACAGAAACTCCCAAAGTGGTATCCTTTGGGGAAACGGAGAACCGGCAACCTCTGGCCCTAATCCGCATATAGAAGTTTGGTTAGGTTAGGTTAGGTTTGTATATAAATATGGCCCCCGAATTTATTACCGGTGGCCCTACACTCCTGAGTGAGAACGACTGATTTCTTAAACTCGTTATTTTTGTTCGTCCACCAGTTTTACATTCTTTTTAACATTATAATAACAATACTTTACATGTATAGTTAATTCATGCTAAAGTAGTGTTTAACTGGCAGATTTCAAATTTTCCATTAAAAAAGTGCATCTCTGAAAAAATTTGACACTTTATTGTTCTAAACACAATATTTGAGCTGTTTATTCTCCGCGACAGTGTTATTACCAGACGTGGATAAAAGTGATACCTTCAGATATATGCTCGATGAATATTTTCGACATTCGCCATAAACAATGCCTCCTTTTGTCAACTTGGCCATAAGGCGTAGTCGAGGCCGTCCTTGAGTGTAATGTAGTGCATGTGTAATATAACACCTGCTGAGACAACTACTGTGTGTGTGTGTGAGAGAGAAAACAAGTGGGAGAAAGAGAGAGTATGTCACACTGCACGGTTTAATGAATAGGCATTCCGGGATAGCATGTGCACAAACAGTGTAGGAGGAAGTTGCATAATTCTTTGAACTTGTAGTTGTTAACCAAGCTTATATTTTTTGGGAAGTAGAAAAGAATAAGAGATTAGACATTTGTATAACAACGACACACCAGCAGAGATGAAATCTTTGCTACTGACTAGATACGCTGGTTCTAACCAGGAATATATTGATTAAAATCCTGTATTCGGGTACAGTTTCGATCAATTCAAAAGGTTTAGGCTAGACTTTTCTCGGGGTCAAACTGGCAACCTTTGGATGTTTCCTTTACTTTATGAACCTGTGGTTATCGGAACCATACCCAATTCTCCATTTTTACTTTCTCCCCCTATACCGTAGTATATGGAGAAAGTATTGTTTTCGTCAAAATTTTTAAATTCACTTTGGCTCAATGAATGCTTTAGTCAACTATCAAGACCTTTTATCATCAATCAACCTCTTGATAAATCTGGTGACTGATGGTCGACGAAAATAGCTTCTAGATCCTATTTTGCTTACTTTTTTAGAACCTTAAACGTGATTTACTAGTTTGAAGGGCCAAGTTAAAATGTAGACATAATAGTGAAGTCAACGCAAAGTCAACTAACACCAAACTGTGTTCAATGTTAATTTCTATAATTTTTTAGGTAATTATAAGAGTTAATATTGATGTATTTTTATTTAATTCAACTGGTGATTTCTGACGATAAAAAAGATATTATAACTTCTTAACTAATTTATAGTTCCATTGCCCATAAATAATCTTATAGTTATGGATCACGTTTTCATGTATCAAAATTGTAACGAATACACAATCTTTTTAACCAAGTAAAACTTAGGGAATGGCTTATGATGAGTTATAGCAACTGTTATGACCCATTAACCTGGTCAGCAACAAAAAATAAGGTAGGCCTATAAAATATAATTTTAGACACTAGCGCATTCTGTGACCGGCTCACACAACTACATTCTTAAAAAAAAAATGCTACAACTGGTCCATATAGATGGTCCCTTTGTTCTACTGAAAGTGACCAAAACTGACGATTTCCACCCATCGAATTATAATCGGACGCAGTTAAACGATAGTTAACACATAGTCACAGTAGGAAAGGTTCAATAGTTTTTCACAATCGCAATACCCAGTTATGCCACGGTCTGCTAAAGAGGTCGTACCCAGTGGTTACGTATACAAAGGGTTGTTAGGAAACCAGCCAAGTTGAGTCGGGTTCAAATCCCGCGGAATGGGGGTAATTTGCCCATTAGATGAGCCGAGGTATTCAGTTTATCTGAGAGGTGCAGTTTAACAATGCAAGCTGTTGCTTGTCACACTGTGATTGTTTACTGTTCTTAGTTTGACTTATTAATTTGATACAAGTTGGGGTTTCCAGATATTTAAAGAATTAATTACCCAAATTTGTTTTGAAGTATATATTAAAAATTATAAATAAGTTTAATCAAATATATTTTTTAAGCCATTAATTCGCGTAACACACACTTTCATACTTGGTTCGATGTATAAAAGTGCATCCACTGTTAAGTTGAATTTTTTAAGACTCAATGAATAAATATATCGTTATTATTATACTGTTAAAACAACAATGTTGACAGTTGATACAGTTTTTGATGCACAAACATTTTAATTGAGTTTATGTTCTGTTGAGTTTAATGAATGATGAATTTATTTCCTAAAAAACAAACATTTAACAAAAAATATAACTCGGAAACTAACTAACCATTATCCAGTATTTGTGGTCAGTGTACAAAAAAAATAATCCTTATCAACATAAACATAGAGTTCAGTCTTATCAGGCGTAACTGAAATTGTCACTCATGCTGCTACCTGTAGCCTCATTTAAATTGTCTACTTTTTGAAATTAAACATCAATATTTCACCGCGTGAAATGTGAGTAATGAAAACCAAATGTTTAAAACTTACTACTGTACAATTAACTGATTGACTGATGGTGTGTCGATGGTAGGACCACTGTTTTCTAGAGTTAATTTAAATAAATATTATTATCATTTTCTCGAGGTTACCGTGTTGAAAATTACCGATAAAGTAACTAGTTATGTAGTTAATAATAACGTGATACATTGAGTGTTTGAATTCAAAATGACTGGACAGAAATTTCCAGAAGAATTTAGCGGGAAATCTTTTTTTAAATATTAGCGAACGATACATGGCTGGATATTGGATGATAAGTTGAGAATATTTCGTTCAGAACTGCCAAACATTTATTTGAAAAGGGCGTCTATCTGTTAAACATGGCTTTATGTTTACACTGTTAATCTAAACCGACCTCTGATATATTGTTTGTAAAAAATATCATTGAAGTACCTAATAAAAACGTATCAGTAATTAGCATTCTTTAGTATACGAAACTGTTTGTGTGATAAAACAATTACATTAGAACCTCAATAACTAGACCCTCGATAGGTAACAAGTCACCCTTGATAACAAGGGTCATTTTCAAATCCCCTTGAAATGATTTTACCCCTAATCGCATGTTATTGATGACCTTGATAACAAGTCTTGTTTTATAATCCCTATGAGAGTCTTGTTATCAAGGTTCTACTGTATGTGCTAAGTTTGATATTTCCCATTTGTTTCATAGATACGTTGTTGTATGATTCTACAGTTTCGAATAAAAACCATGATAATCATGTTTTACTTATTGCAATTTGATATTTTACAAAGTATCTCGTCATGGAATTATCTTTGCCGAGAATATTTGTAACGTTTCGTCGGGTTTAAATTCATTCACGTCACACAAACAACACAGCAAATCTACACAAAGCCAAGGTTTTCTTACAGAAGGCTCTTTAATACGGTACTGGTATGAATGAATAATAATTATTTGTTTACGGAACCTAGACTCCAAGTGACCTTCATGACGTCGTGTTATCACGGGTCAAGGGTTGATGAATGACGTCACACAGGTCACGTGACATCGTGCATGACGTCACACGGTTGATGTGACGTCGTAAATTAGTCAGATGATCACATATCGACGATTTGCGTATCAAATGGAGTTATTTTTGTATAGTAGACAGTATACAGGGTGTCCATAAAAAACGTTTCAGGACTTTGGGAAATGGGTCCCCATACTAGAAGGAAGAAAAACGTTTATGGGAAGGTATGTCCGAAAATGCATATTTACCCAGATATCCGCCATTTTGTTTTTTATACAAAAATATTTTTATCTGTGAAGTTTTTTATTCGATGATTATGAAACTTGGTAAACATGTTACCATACACAAGACCTATTATAGAAAAAATAATAAAGTTGTTCCGATTCTAAATTTCAAAATGGCGGCCGTTTGAATTTTTCTAACTTAAATAACTCGAAAACGGCTAATTCTATGAAAAAATGTCAAGAATACTTTTTTTTAGCATTTTTAATTGCCTATCAAACAATACCAAGATCAAAAAGATCGGACAAAAGATAACTGAAATATTACGTTTTTTCTGTAAAAATAAGGAAAAGTTAGTCGGGGAACCCCTAATTGTTGCCTTATTTTTACAGAAAAAACGTAATATTTCAGTTATCTTTTGTCCGATCTTTTTGATCTTGGTATTGTTTGATAGGCAATTAAAAATGCTAAAAAAAAGTATTCTTGACATTTTTTCATAGAATTAGCCGTTTTCGAGTTATTTAAGTTAGAAAAATTCAAACGGCCGCCATTTTGAAATTTAGAATCGGAACAACTTTATTATTTTTTCTATAATAGGTCTTGTGTATGGTAACATGTTTACCAAGTTTCATAATCATCGAATAAAAAACTTCACAGATAAAAATATTTTTGTATAAAAAACAAAATGGCGGATATCTGGGTAAATATGCATTTTCGGACATACCTTCCCATAAACGTTTTTCTTCCTTCTAGTATGGGGACCCATTTCCCAAAGTCCTGAAACGTTTTTTATGGACACCCATAATCGGAGACAGTGAATCGTAAGAAGGTGTTGAGGTTGTGTGTAGATTACGGATCGGCGATGGATGAAATATATCATCAGTCGGCATCAGGACTTGTTTGTGTGGTCTCCATGGCCGAGTGATGGATATGGATATGATGATCTTGTGGTCAGTGATACCGCCTAGTGCCTACATCTACATGTGCAATAGTCTACAATGTATACAATGTTGTCCTGTTTTACTTTCATACTCATCTAAAAGGTCCCGTTTATACAGGTGTTCGATACAAATGTACAGTCAACAGCCAACAACAAACAATACAACAGTTAGCAACAATCTAAAGAACGCGTTTGTCGAAATGTTTTCATCAGTTTTTCAGCGTTTACAGCATAAATTTTGTTTTTTTTATAAGGAGTATACAGATGTCGTGGTTTATACCTTCACTACAGAATGTTGTAAGCTTTTGCTGGAAACACCAGTTGTCAACAAATGTTATATTTTGTTGTGTTGACGCGGCTTTCTCTAGTATGTTTTGTGGTGAAATTTTCTTAACCTTTAATTTTATTTATCTGTATACAGCTTCATGGCTTGCGATTCTTTTATATTTTGCGCGTAATTTAATTGTGAAATTATCATTTTTATGGACAATAATAATATTCCAAATGTTTATCAGCCGTTTGGAGGGCTATTAATTTTTACTTGAGGCCGTGTTCCTCTCATACATATAAAAATAACATTAGTAATCCACAATTTCTTTTTTAAGAAAACATCTAAAGATTACACGGAATCTTCAGGAAAGAAAATTAAACTATTTATTTAGTTGGAGGTGGATACTGCTCATTTACTTGTTCAAAACCCTCTTAAAACGACTGTACAAGTGCTCTTTTTTGTTTACATTGCAGTGTTGGTTGTTTATACATAGTATATACTGTACATACTTTTAATCAAAATAAACCATGGAATCAGACTTAATTTACCTAGGTTTAGGTAGGCCCTACTCAAGTTCTTAGTCGGATTGATTTTTCGACCTTCATGACGGATTTTATCCCTACAAAACTACACTAAATTCTTCTGAAGGTGACGCGATGCTCACGGTTCATAGCAACCGGTGTCTATCTTTAGCTCCATGCGACGGATATAAATAAACGTGTTAGTTGTGACGCCGATATTATTGATCACTACATTTCTGCGCCAAAACATGCCAAACACGCCGTATATCAACGTTGAGTTGTTTGGCTCGCGTATTTTTACGAGGGAAGTTTAACTTGTTATTGTTGTTTTTCTGCAGACATAGCTATACGTATCCGGATTTTAGATTCGGATTGCTTTGTTCGGATAGTAGCGCAACGGCCTTAAATGTATAATTATTGTAGTACAAACGATTGTCATTAATAAAATAAAGATGGCCAAAATACCAGAATAAACTCAGGATCTAAGTTTGGAATTAGCTTCACAGTTCAACAATGTCTCTACGACTTTTCCATTTTCATCTTTTGGATAGTTTTACTACAAATTAAACAAATGGAAAAAAATAAATACAACTACTTACCTCAATAAATTACGCCAGTAAAATTAGTAAAATATAGGAATGTAAAATGCTGTTGATTTAACATCGTCAGTGACTGTATAGCTTTTCCAAGTCGATCAGTATAACTTTTAAGATGGTACAAAAATGTCTTAAAGTCTGTGTGGAGGTCTTTCACAAAAGTTCCTCCGATCAGTTTTGTATTATTTTTTTCTGTTTTAACAATTACAAAATCAATTATAATTAAAGTATCTTCCTTCCCGTTTAGTCGTGGTGAATCATGAATTGACCAGCGTTTTTATTTCTTGGATGAGATAGTAATACCTTAATCATTTTGCTTTCGTTGTAAGTTTGTTAGCTTTTTCATTAGGTTAGGTAAAGTTTAGATTACGACACAGTTTTACAATAATTTTTGTTGGTTACGGAAATCTGTTTATCACTAAATCTTTCGTCAAAAGACACCGGCGAATAATTTTGTGCCAAATTTTCCAAAAGGATTTCTACTTAAAACGCAACTATAACAATGTTATTTGTCGTCTACTTCAGTACGGTCTTGTATTGCAACAGAGGCCTCATTGTTATGTCCACACTCTTGGCAAGCCAGTCAGCTTCGACTGTTTTACTTTGTCTCTTTCCTTCGCATTTGTTGTGTTCGCAGTTCGTGCTTCTCAACGTGCGACGCATATACAAAGAGTTTACTGTTTCAGTAACTAACTACAGCACTGTATTTACAATTTAAGTAAAATTTATGTAGCCAGTGTGCACCGGCACAGTGCAAGTGCATTGTGGTGATTCGAAAATCAAATGGGGAGCTAGCTAGTCTAGTAGAACGCGGGAATTCAGACGATGTTCAGACCCTCGAGGTACCGGGTTCTAATACGGCCAACCACTAATTGATTTTGTCAATTTTATAGGACTAGTCTGAAATAATGAGTTAACAGTTCCGGGCTTGAACTTAGCGTCCTAAGATATAAAGGATTTTTTAAATTAAATTCAAATTTTTTATGTCCAAATTTGAAATATAATGCAATAAAAAAGTCATTCCCCTTCGTTACCAAACAAATTTTCAAAGATAAAATTGTACGTGGATATGCAAAATTGTGCTTTTAGTTTAGTCCTTTGATTTGTTTATACCTTGGGCTTGTGTCCCCAATTTTAATATTATCTAACTAGACTAGATGATTTGTCAACCTCACTATTGTAATTTCTCCAAAATCTGGCATTTATATATTATGTAAAATATTGATATGTACAGGCCACATTTTACTCTTCGCGGTTTCCTAATCTTGCTCGAAAATAGACACACATGTGTTGGGCGAAATAGGTAAACAACCCAATTGCTAGTTAGAAGATTGGAGATCCATTACTGTTGAAATTTATCATTGTTTTCCAATTTTTGATTAAGTGTTGCCCGCGCCGTATTAGGACCTGGCTTCACGACACCTCATGGCGTGCATATCAATGAGATATGTGTGTAGAATGATGAAAGCTTTTGTCACTAAGACCAGTTGATGAGTTTGTCAGACTTGCTTATTAAAAGCAAAATCAAATTATATATGGGTTTAACTTTTTAGGCATTGTTACAAAAATGTGTACACTAATTCTTTTTGCCTTTATCTTGGATTGAACCGGTAACCTTCGGATGTCAATGCTGGGTAAACACTTATTGTTACTAATGATAGCAAATATTAGTAGTTAGAAACTTTGTAAAATTAACTCAAGAATTCTAAATTTAATAACAACTCTTCATTTCCTTACTCACCCTTACCTACCTTAACTTGTGTAATAAACTAAAACCACGTTGGATCTTTGAGCTTTGACAACACCTGCTAAATCCATGCAGAGACGAGGTAATTTTGTCACCTTTGACAAAGGAGTTGTTAATAGAAAACTGTCGGAAAGTAAAACTACGGAGTAATTACGTTACAAGTGTAGTAAGAGCGTTTTTACATCACGCAGGCGAATTTAATTTATATTAAATAGTATCTTGACCGCTAGTAACGTAGGTTTAGACGGGTATTTGAGGACTCACAATATTTTGGACATCGACTTAAACCTTTCAAAAATCGGACATTTTACACTCGGGGTTGAGCCCCGTATACCTCAGTTTATCTGTGGACATTTCTGAAGAATTAGTTTTTAATCTGAGCTGTCAAAATACGATACATAAAATGTTTAAGGTGTTTAAGGTTAGACTTTATTACTCTGATTTGCGATTTAAATTGTTGTGACGACGAGTTTCTTGATCAGTTCGAACTACATGTTCTGGTTCAAAACGTGTATTAAACATTTAACTTAACGTTTCGAGTCCAGCGTAAATTTTAAAGTGAACGGCCTAAAGTCTGTTAGAATTAATAGCATCGACCTTTTGTTAGAAAGTATAATCAATTAAAGGCCCAATGCCAAATGGCAATCCAATATAGATCCAACGATTTAAAGAATCAAATACCCCTGCCGCAGCAAACCTGCAGACTAAGCGAATTTCCATTTACCTGACTGGATTTCTACTAATATATTCCCAAAAATTGTCAAATTTAAATAATATTATTTCCTATAATATAATATTTAATAGGCCTATAATATTTCCTATTTTAATAATATTAATTTTAGTTAGTATAGATGTTTGCTGCTACAGGGAAGATATTGAGGTGTGTTTTTTTTATTGCAATGTTGATAGCTAAGTATGAAATAAACCAAATTTCTAAATTTGGTTAAAATATATCCATAAACAAGCAAACTACAAAGGTTCATTTATTTTCCATAAGAATAACATGGGAATTTTAAATTTACAGTTGTGTTTTTATATCTCCGTAACCGTTGCTTCTTAGTACGACACTTTAATGTACTAAATTATTTAATTTTTAAGCTCTACAAAATGGTTTGGAGAGAAATTATGAAGTTTTGTGTTTTTAATGTCAAAAATCAATTTTACCCCAAAAAACCCCACACAAGTTCCCGTTCCCATAGTCCAATTATGCTGGTTCGCGAACTCGTTCGAATAAAAGTATATCAAAGTAATTTTATATTTTTTAATTACTAGTGTACCTGTTGCTCGAACTCGAGCAATTACTAAGTATAACAGGCGTTATTTAAAAAACGAATAACAGTCATAATTAATTGATGATGACTTTAAAAGATTCGACTCAAAGATTATGGAAATAAAAATCAAGATGTACATAACAGATCGATATAATCAACATTTCTTGTAAATAATATATTATCTTTTTTCAAAAGCTGATGTTGTTTTTTAGTGTTCCCTACGAATAGCATATTACTCAAAGCCACATTATGTTGTCAATAATAACGGTTATAAAAAAAAAAAAACATTATTTCTATTTCTTCTCCTTGGTGGTGTTATATAACTTTCCTATATGTCCATAGTAGTTTGTAAATCTGCACTTTCAAAGATTACTTAGAAATGCAGCACAGTTTTAATTCAGTTTTCTTTTTAGTATATCAAATTATCCAGGCTCTCTTGTTTTTTTCCATTGTAATACTTACGCCAACCCAAATTCAAATGGTGAATATTTCATTTCAACCAGGTCAGTAAATATATGTAGCAAACTGTTAAATTAGCATACTTATTGACGGTTTTCAATTAACATGTGTTCTTCTTCTCAATTTTAATTTCTGACAACAGCTGGAGTTTCATAACAATTTTTGCTTCCCATGTTAATCTTATGGAGAAATACGAAACTTTAAAGGGCCCCAGGGCCTCAATCTCTAATTATTTCCTTAAAACAAAAGTTTCCTGCACAACTTCACGTTACGCTCTTTCCAATGACACCAAAAACATGTCAATCGGTTCAGTAGTTTCGGAGGAGTAATTGTCACAAAAATCCTGCTTGCGTATTAAATGAGTACTAGTGAACCTGTGCGGCTCAACGCCCCGCAAAAACATATAAATTTATATAACAATTATCTTGATATATATTGACTCGACGTCGAAAATTAAATACAGTAATAATAAAACCTTAGAAGGGAAGCAGTCCAGCCATTTTCTAGCGTTATGCATATTATATTTAGTAAATTAATAAGTGTTCATGTATGTTATAGGGTATTAATTTTTTTTAGATAAAAAACACATTTAACAAAACATTTGATCATATCAAACCAATAGGCCTATGTAGCATATTTTGAGGGTCATAAAATGCTGCTTGAAGAAAACTCTTTTAAAAATAAACACTAAACAATATATTTTTATCACAAAGCATTCCATGAATACTACGATTTTAGTCTTAAAGCTACCTTCAGGAATATTACCCTGGTCATAATTTTCCGTAATGAATATGCGTATCCTATTAAAAGATGTAGCCTTACTTAAAACAACATATATACAGTTGTTCATGACTGAAATTGGTGATGATGAGTGACTAAGAAGAGTGCTGCTCTTTAATTAAAGTGCTTGTGCTGCAAATGCCAAAGATAACAGAAATTTGCATCTATCCATTTTAAAAGGTAAGTTTGTTTCAGACGGGCAAATTTGTATCCTCGAGATCAAAATATGTCCCTACCCATTTGTTCCAGTTAGGACTTTACATTCTACTTAACATTGTTGTTAACCGTTCTGATCACATGAAGCCTTGTGCCATTAATGAGGCCCTTTTTGATGTTTTAATATCAATAAAACCACTGCCCCCTTTTATTAGTATAATCTGTGTCTTGGCAATCCACTGGCCTCTATATTTAAAAACTCAGTTCGATTTTTTAGATGGGTGTCTCCGCCTTCGACTGTTTTCGAGGACCCACTCTTCTTCCCCTTGGTATACTGACAATTAATTACATGACTTGTCAAGTTCATGTAGTAATTCATTACCACTGTTAGTTTATAAAGAAAATTAGATAAAAGTTACTTGGCTTGGCGCTTTCATAACTGCAAACTCAAAATACACCCACAAGTAAAATAGAATCAAGTTATTGGTAAAAAAAACAATGTTTGTGTAAAAACAGTATTCACATGAAGTGGATGATTTGTTTGATTTCTCGATAAGCTGTTTCGTTTCTAATGAATTAAGAATGTCAAAGATTTGTGATTATAGTAAAGTTTTCTAAATCATGGTAACTTAGTCTCAACTGAATTTTACTATTCCCAGCATTAAAAATAAAGTAGTCAGATCCATTATGAGTAAACTTTAAGGTACTTAATCATTGATTGAAATGTAGTATACATTAACAGTCATAATACACAGCAATTATTATGTAGTAGACTTTGACTATTTTCAAGTAACAAACATATGTTTCTGTAAATAGAAATTATCTCCCATGTTATCCTTATGGAGAAATACGAAACTTTAAAGGGCCCCAGGACCTCACTCTCTAATTATTTCCCTAAAAAGAAAGTTTCCTGCACAACTTCACGTTACGCTCTTTCCAATGACACCATAAACATGTCAATCGGTACAGTAGTTTCGGAGGAGTAATCGTCACAAAAAACCTGCTTGCGTATTAAATAAGTATAGATATAGATTGTCTCTTGAGCTTTCTACACTATGGTGATGACATTGACAAGGAGTTATAGTTCCAACATGTTTTCCTAGAATGGCTTGGTTAAAAGTATTGTAGTTATATGCCACAAATCAATTATGGACAGCAGCACACTCAGGCTGAAATTAATTTTGTCGGTTTCATTCAATTTAATTTGACAATGTGACTTTTATTCCAAGAGTATGCTATTTGTTTTGTGGTCGACTAAAACAATACCTCGATACTACATTGAAAAGCATATATTTCATTTTTTTAATACAAATTAAGGTTCATCTTGAATTTTCTCTAAAGATTCTATGATTTTCAAAGTTCTTGACGCTTTCTGTAGACGCTATACACACAATAAACGTATAGTTTGGCAAACTTGTCATTTCCTTCCCAACAATCCGTTGTATGTACAGGCCCTGTCGACCCACCTCTTTGATGGCTAAAGAAATATTTCTTCTATGGTTCATTTAGGTGTTTCTGTTGAAATTAAGGACCAGTCAATAGAATTGCAATATTAAGAAAAATTAAGAATTGGGCTTTGATATATTAAGAAATAAACTTATATGGATTTAGCACCTGCCGGTATTTCCAATCGTAACAACCTTTTTGTGGTTGTTTGCCTGTTCTGTTTTTCATGAAATGCCAATCGTATCACCACTATTGGCACTATTAAACATTTTGTTGCATTTTTCGTGTTCAATATGTGTTGTAATGTGCACTTAAACCATCAACAAAGCAACTTAAGTGTTATCAACATGCTTACTAGAAGGCGGTGTTTGGAAATGGCATCCTACAAAAACACGAAACACAATTGTTACAGTTTTAACTTTCGAAATGCAGGTCTAATGTAAACTTAATATAAATGCTTTAAATATATAACATCACAGACTATTGTCTGTGATAACAGTCAACATTGAATCTTTAGGCTACGCATGAATGGTTATGAATTTTAAAAGTAAATTTAAATTTAAATTGAAGGACGTAACATCTGACTTTTGAAAGTTTTACGAATGGTTATTAATTTAACACAATAATTATGTTAGTTTGTATTATCTGCAGTAAAACTGAGAATTGAAGTTGTAACTCACCTAAGGTTCAGTTAAGAAATGTGTTGCTCTCAAACTCTAGTCAAGTTCTAGAACACTTCCATCGATCCTGATGTGGTGTGAATATTCATATAAACTCTCATGACGTACACAAACATGAAATAAAAAAAAGTATTTTAGGATAATTTATACTTAAATAAAAAAAAATATTTCATATATATATATATCTACGTTTCTGTCATTATTAAACTAGTTAAATTTATTGAATCCTTTATTGACCACATCACTCTTTAGATCGAAAATTTTAAGGGTAGCTAAACTGGCCGCCAGAGATATACCCCAATGCCATCTGGTGGTAAACCCCTGAACTCATTGCAGGCCCAATGTAAACAAAGCAATATTTTGCATTGCGAGAGCTCTGTTTTATACAAGTTATACAATTTAATCAAACTTCTGCTATCGTTTATATACATTTTAAAAGCTACTTAACTTTTTACTATTATTATATTTATTAAGTTTTTGTACTAAATACATAAAATGTAAATAATTGCATTTGCCTCTCGCAGGGATGTAAGTGAATTAATACATCCTTATGAGAGTTAAATTGTTTTTTTTTTGTGTCGCTATCCAACTGTAAGTATACAGAATTCTCTGCGAAGCTGTGACTCGACTCGCCCAGGTCGAGGAACGGCTTAAAAATAATAATGATAATTTAGAGAAAATAACATTTTGCATTGCGAGAGCTCTGTTTTATACAAGTTATACAATTTAATCAAACTTCTGCTATCGTTTATATACATTTTAAAAGCTACTTAACTTTTTACTATTATTATATTTATTAAACTCATAGGAAGTTTTTGTACTAAATACATAAAATGTAAATAATTGCATTTGCCTCTCGCAGGGATGTAAGTGAATTAATACATCCATATGAGAGTTAAATTGTTTTTGTTTTTGTGTCGCTATCCAACTGTAAGTATACAGAATTCTCCGCGAAGCTGTGACTCGACTCGCCCGGGTCGAGGAACGGCTTAAAAATAATAATGATAATTTAGAGAAAATAACATAATATACCGTACTTGTATACTGTCTCCTCTAGTCTCTAGTCCAATCCCACTCCTGCATTAAATCTGAGACAAATCATAACATATTACAACTGAAGTTAAAGTAATATGAAAGATTCGGAAGTAAACATATCACTCACATTAGTTAACTTTTTATTTCTCAATGAGATATCCTTTGGAAATAACTGCGAACAAACAAACTAGTTTTATAATGTGAACTTTTAAACGGAATTTTTCTCTCAATTTAAAAAAAAAAGATAATATTCAACATGAAATCTGATGACAATACGACGTGGTAAGGTAATCCAAATTCCGAAATCCAGAGAGATTTGAGTTTACAAATTGGATAACAAAATATTTGATTTAATTTCAACAACATAATCATAATAGAGGGAGTTATCCAAGGAATATCAAGGAATAACTTATCGTCTAATATATCGATCCTTGTTTTGTTTTCTAGACACTGTAGATGTTTGGATCTAGTGTAGGGTGATGCCCAACACATAGTATTACGACCTTATTGATATTACTAATCAAATGGATTACGTTATTATTACACAACAAATTTACTAAAATGATATCTTTGTCGTCCAACTTCAAAGTCTCAAAATAATGTATAGCTTCTTAACGTTTTACTTCCTTCTGTAGATGTTGTGTGCTACGTTTGTTTTTAAAGCTACAAATTACTGTATACATTTCGAGCGATTTATATTGCTTTAGATTTAGTTCTATTAACATTAATTGAAAAATTACATTACATTTATATGTAGGCTGTTGCTCTTATATTAACACTCCATAGACGTGTACTTACACAATCAAATAGTACAACGTAGCCGTGTATATCCACACATTTGACGTGACGTGACAATCTGTTATACTTTTGAGCCTTGAGAGGAAAAGTGTCGGTGTTTTTTGGATCCCATGTCTTCCGGGTTGAACAATCTTCTTAGGAGATTACAGATCCACTTGTTTATACCAAGAAGTTACCTAATAAAAGTATATTTACTAAACTGGATTTCGTTTAAATTGTTGCGTGCATTGATTGAATTAATATAAATGCGATTTTCAATATCCATGGTAACAAAAATAAATCTTTTGTATGAAAAACTATGACGAAAGCGATAAACAAAGATGTTCTGAATTAGTAATTCAGTTGTTTTTACTACCTAATTTACAAACCTGTCAAATTTCAATTGTGATATAATAACACGTTTTAAACGGTAAAAGAATTAATTTAGCGTTCAACAAAATTTTCTGTCAATTCCCTATAACTAGTCTTTAGAGAAATAGATTATATAGCAATAGAAGTGGTAGTGAATTAAACGTTGGTTAGGTTAGTATAGAGTTAGATAAACCTAACCTAAGAACATTCCTAACCATAGTGGTAGTGAAATAACGGAGAAGGACCAACAAATTTTGAGCTCCATCTCACTCTATAATGATCTCATGTTGGGCATTTTACTAATTTACATACCAGTCTTGTTTCCATTGACAATTATGGTAGTATTTTAGCTGGTGTTTTAGGGCGGACATTAATTGCGCTACTGACCTGAGTCAGGTAGTCGGGTATTCCTGAGTTGCGCCAACTACTCCTATTAAAAAACCCCGCCGCAGCAAACCTGCAGACTAAGCAAATTTCCATTTGCATGATTGGATTTGTAACACTAAAATGTCAACTTAAAAATATAACATTTATTCCCTATTTAAATAGAATTTGTTTAACAAGTAGTTAGGTGTGCTGCACCAGGGAGGGTAAAACTGTTTTTTTTTCGTTTTGTTAAATGTCAATATTTAGAAATAAATAAAAACTGTTTCCAAATTTGATCAAAATATGTTCATAAACAAGGAAACTACGACAGTTTACTTATCCTCCATAAGAATAACACTTTTGTTTTTAGGGTAAAAAATGGGAAAACTCTATTTTCACCCCATAAAACCCCATTCCCATAGTACGATCATGCTGGTTCGCGAACTCGTTCAAATAAATATAGGTTTACATGTTTATACCAAAGTTCATTGAAATCGGAGCATTTTTGATCGAGTTATCGCGCTAACAGACATATTATATATGAATTTGAACAGATGGTGTTTTGGGCCTCTGGGGACCTCAAAACAAAAAATATATCGGTCTCGGGTCCAGGTCTTACCATGAGACCTACGGTAATGGCTTATTCCCTATATGGGAAATTCGTTAAAAGATTTTAGGATTAAAAGATTAAATATCCTTTGTGTTGGTAGGTCTATGGTAACACTTTTAATTGCGTTGCACAATAAAAAGCCAATTAATTATTTATATAAAATAGTATCTTGACCGCTAGTAACGTAGGTTCAGTCGGGTATTTGAGGACTCTCTGAGGCGTTGCCCTCTAACCTTTCAAAAATCGTTTTAAAAACATTTTATCCTCGGGGTTGAGCCGTATACCTCATTAGTTTATCTGTTTGGACATTTCTGAAGATTTTTTTTATCCGAGCTGTCGAAATACGATACATAAAGTGTTTAAGGTCCTTACAAACCTTTAAACTTTCCTAAACAACAGTTTACGTCGAATACTGTAAATTATTTTCTCATCCTATTGTAAAAACTGAAGCTGGTATACAGGTCTATTTGAGGTCCGGTAACGCTTTGGAGCGCTGGTGTTGACCACACTTCCCCTTAACTACATATAGGTCGGCATATTTGTGTTTCACAAATTTTTGAATTTTGTAAGATAACAAAACATGAATAGAATATATTCACACACCTTGCAGTATCGCAAATAAGACTTAAAATTTGTCTTCAAAGAGTTATAAGGAAGCATAACATGCATGCTTGCATTTAGGTAAGTAAGTCACCAGCCTGGGGTATCTGTGTACAGTGTTGAAATGTTGACTGGCGTTATCACTGATAAGAGCAAAAGCTGTTGTGATAACGTTCAATACTACCTTGAAAATGAGTTCATCCTTTCCTAGAAATATACATGTTTGGAAATAGGCGTGTTTTCATGTCCATAAAAACGTTTAGAATATCAATATTTTGCTAAGGTAATTTTTGGTTATTGGTTAGAGAAAATAAAACATCTGACTTCTAAAATTAAAATGCAATTAGTACCAAGAAACATACTGTATACATTATTTCAAAAGACACTGGATAAATTTACACGCATTTTGCCATATTTCAAATTGAATATTTTTGTATTTAAAGGCAAAATGATCTCTTTATCTATTCGTTGTACGAAGTTGTAAAAAATATATTAAATTACCAAAACAAACTATGAATAGAGTATATAATTGAGTTTGTATGAATAATCCTTTAAATGTGTTATGTGGCCTCAGAATAATGGTTGTAGAAATTGAATTGACATTAATTATTGGCTTGTCGTGTTTTGATTGCACAATTATTTCAACATGTACGTATTAATATTTTTGTGTTATACATTTGGCTTATTAATTAACTCTATTATATTTTTAACTGTTTGAAGAATAATGATACATAGGTAATCAATAAGCATCTTATATACGGAAAATTAGCAAAACCTCACAAAAATAACAAATTAGATTCTCACTAACCGTTGTTTTGTTGGTACACCATCATTTTTTACCTCCTATGTGTAAACTTCGCCTCACAAATTGCGTCTTTCAACTCAAATACTAACGAATTCAATATCACAAACCCGTTGGAATCTCAATTAGGCCTTAACCGACGTCAATTGGCGAACCTTTGTCCAAATTGTAATTTCGTAGGATTTGTGTTGCTATCGAAACCGTCGTAGTGGTTTGCCTTTTTAAATTTGATTGTGAAATAATTTACTGACTCACTTTTTAACTGTGGGTTTGTCACTGTCAACATCCTAAATAGTAGGCTAACTTTTTTACTTCAGTTAAAAGCTTTTGTTTAAAAGATTATCACGTGAACATTTTTTAATATTGTGTTTTTATAAAAGTTTTTGTTGTTTGTGTGTTATTAAGTATTATTAGTGGTATAAATCCAATAGACTGATGGTTTTATGATGGTACAAAATGGTTGAGACTGAGTCAAAAGTACTGACGTTTTTGACCACTTGAGAACCATTGGCTTTGATTTGTACAGTGAATGATCCTAATTACCAGTGCGTAGGAGCGTATATTGGTTACATTTGTTAACCCAAGTTAAACCTGTTTAGAATGTGCGAGACCGCGGGTTCAAATCCTGCCAATCACTAATGTTGATTTCCTATGTGATAACGAAGGCTCCGCCCGTGTACGTGTGGCGGATGCGTTTGTTAAACCAAGTTTGAATTGTTTACCATAACCACGTCGCCCAGGTGGAAGGAAGCCATTCAAGTAGTTTAGGTTTAGACATGTGTCGGGTGAAGCTGTTTATGCGGAGTTTGTTCACCCCAACGACCTCGGCCAATTATGAACTAGTGTCGCGGAAAACCGCACGTGGCTACTGTAGTAGTAGTAGTAGTAGTTGTAGTAAAAGTATGTATACCATCTACTGTACTACTGTAGGGTATGTAGACTGCTCGTCCTATAGCTTTGAGGCTGGTCATGGCATGTGTTGCAGGTTACGCTTAAGGATTCCCTCTTACAGCATAAGGTTAATAAGTTAGGATTGAACTAGTTAACTTCAGGCTTTGATGGTACCAGGCCTCTACGGAGTTAATCCCTAAGATGGAGTTTTGCACACAAAACGTTGGTCCATTTTTTGTTGATTCAAAGGTATAGTCATCTTTCCGTAGACCAAGATAAATTTCTCAAAAAAAATTTCAAAATTTAATATTTTTGTTAGAACTTTAACTGTTGTGCAACACAACCTTACAACACTTAAATCAAACTCTGCCAATCTGTGACTTCATTGTAGTAAATGAAGGTAAACTTTGAAAATGTTTTTTGAATCTCGAATTGAAATATCGAATTTCTAAGAAAGAAAACTGCTTGATCTAACTAACGACGTAAACAATTCGCAGAATAAACTGCAAAAATCGTGCTCCACATGTTGCAGTAGTTCATTGTATGCAAACATTGTATGACTAATGTGTTTAGACGACGGACGTGCCTACATTGGTGTGTCCAGATATACTTGTTAGAGTTGCGACGCTAGGCAGATTTACATTGTAAATGTTCCCGTCCGGTCCCGGGTCCCGGCCATCTCAAGGCAAACTGCGTTGTTTGTCTGACAATTACTTTTATGGCCAGTCGAGTACTGGTTTTTATTACATTGTTGATGTAGATTTTTGTTGAGCGAAAATGTTGGATAGATCTTAAGCTCTGGGTATATTTCACCAATGACATACAAACAAAAGATCCTCTCACCTGTAGGGAGTAAATTTGTGTTCTGCAGACTGATTTTTACGCGAAAAAAGAATTTTTGTTCCTCAACCTAAGGTTTTATTCCAAAAACACGTTCCTATTTTCGCGTAAAAATAAAATTTCAGAACACAAATTTACTTCATATTTCTACCAAATCTTTACTAAAGGTTTTAGAGGGGTTGTAGGGATTCAATCTTCGACTATTGACGACTTCAGTATCCAATTACTGTATATCTGATTCTATCGAGTGAAAAACTATCGAATCAGAGAAATTCATCTTAAATTATTTGGTTGGTTCAATTACGGAAAGGGAGTTTTAAAATATTACTACCCGCACAGTTTATTCGAATGTCTAGACTCATAAGCATTCTGGTTTTTTGATATCATAGTAACAGTAACCAAAATGTACGTTTGTACATTGAACCTATTGACATTTTGAAACTCTGTAGCAGAGTTTTTCAGAAGCCTAAAGAGATATTAGAAATGTTCAAACCTCACAATTGCAATTCATTATTCAACATTATCACTGTACCTATCCTGTTATCGCACTCTGGGATCATCGTTTAGTCGTGTCCCGGCTACCGGTATTTGTTTGTTTACATCTGCAGAGAGGCGTGATTCGTGATTGGTCAAGGCCAGCCGTACTAGCGGTGGGTGTGAGCAACTGGTTGGGCCGGATAGGCTACGCAGTGGACGAGCCCCTCATTGCCAAGGTCGTCAAATGCTGCCAACTTTATAGACAATACTGTCCCTACACTACAATGCCGGGAAATATTGTGACTTGTTTTGAAAGATTTAATTTACAAATTTTCGAGAAACTTGATAACGCCGCAGCGAACTTGCAGACAAAAAAATTTCCATTTGCCTGATCAGATTTCCACTAAAATATTTCCTCAAAGGTGTCAGATTTTTTCTCCATTTAGCATTGAGTGCATTTAAATATCATTAGTTTTAATTAGTACTTAGCTTTGCTGCTACACGGAATGTCATAAACTGTTTTTCTTATCTAAATCATGTTAATGTTATTCCCCATTTAAATGAGGTATAGTGTTTTTACCCTATGGGTACATAAAATAAAAAAAGTAAAGTAGTCCGATGTTTAGGTTTTACCATGAGACCTACAGTAGGCTAATGTGTAACTTATTCTTTAAATATGGGAAATTTGCTAAAGCATTGAGTGTCAACTTAAATCGTGGATACACAGCAATATGTTTACTAAATTATGTGCCACAGTACAAAACCAAAGAACTCATCGGGTGAAAAACAGCACAATGTTTGTGGCTCACATAAACTACGTCCATTTTTAATTAAAAAATGGCGACAACTTTAACATGGGGATTGAATGTCTAGTTGTATCAATATTCAAAGCTGAAAGTCAATTCTACTCTCCGTGGTAAAGATTCAGCCTAATCAAGACAGAACTCAAGGTATTTCTTTCAAACTTAGCTAATATCATATGTTTTTCCAGGAACGTGGAGCATCTCCCATTCGAGACATTTACACTTTGGCTCGACGTCGAGTGGAGGAAGTGCTTTGAGCGCAGCCAGTAGCTCCAGTGGTCGAGACCCCGGAGAAAGACGCAAGTCTGGGGACGACATCCTCGCCGGCGTTACATCTCCGCGCAAGACCACTCCGACTGTCTTTGACGTGTTCAGGCCACGCAGTAAGAGCGACGCGAGTCGTGCCAAGAAACCTACCACGCTCATTGCTCAGATGAAAAATGCTGTGCAGGTTTGTTGAAGTTGATTGGGTGTTAAGCGCCTTATTGCCTATTAGCACAGAAAACATACTACTATAACCCAGAATGCCAACCGCATGGTAAAAAGCGTTAAGTACTTTGAGAGAGCTTTGCCTGTCAGTTCGTAGGCAGCGCCACCAGTGTTGCAATGCATTGACATGACAGAAAACCTACCAGTTTTACAGAGGCAGTTTATAGCTAAAAGGACAGACATGTCACATATTTTTTAAGCCAACTATAAAGCATTTATTACAAATATATCAAAAGATTCATTATTAATTCTAATTTATAACTCCAATTAAAATGTTTTCAACAGTATGAAATTCAAATTGAATGATTAAAAGAATTATAAAACGCAACAAATAACACAAATGAAAAACCTTAGAGTAAAAGATAAAATTGCAATGACAAAACAAAAACATACTTCTACTTCACAATTAATTGTTAAAATACAGTTTCATACTGTTAAAAATAAACCCATCTGTATCTCTAAAGGCAATCACCAGAAACAGTGCCATAAACATGTTGAGTAGATAGTGAGAGAAGTAGGCCAATATTTATAGACTGCAGACATAACGACCCTATATTCATCTTGTCTCTACATTGCCTTGGAATAGCATAAAGTGTTTCTCTTGATATACCACCTTATAAATCTTGATATCATGATATTTTAATTTGCTGTTTAAGAATTTTTTCTCTCAATGCAACTGGAGTTTTGTTATCGGAATCGATCAATGCTTTTAAGAGAAAAAGTGGTGCCAAACCATAAATTTTCTTGGATGTTCCGGGGAGCAAACTCATCCCTATCTCAACTAAGTCCAAGATGTTAAACACTATAGTCTGTATGATGGAACCTGTATCCTGATTGGGCAATGCCCTGGTGGATGTAGGGCCAGGAGACAGGTTCCATCAAACGGAGTTACGAGTTTGGACATAAGCACACTTAAAGTAACTAGACATAAAAAACAAATCAAAATATTGTTAAGTTTTTACAATATGATTTGATGAGAAGTCCACTTGCGCTATCCAAAATCAATGAGAGGATGAACAGTTATTGATACATTGGTTTTGTAATACATTAAAAACAAATTCCAAAGAGGTTGAAGTCAGTGTTTTAATTTTCAGTTCAAAACTAATTGATTCTTATGTGACTTAGGTTATCTGTAAATCATCAAAAATAATTACTTGTTCCTCTGATTTTGTTCTAATACTTAATGAGGGGACCTTGAAATAATCTAATAATAATGTTAAAAATGTAGGTAGAATTCAATACGCATTTTATGGCATGTTTCCAATGCTAGTAAGTACAATAATATAATCAAATTTGAAAAAAAAATCACAGGGAAATGTTATTTTGGTACTGAACTGATAAGAACGTACAAAAATAAGGTTAAGAAACATTGTTTACCAGTCTTACTTAATTTATGGATCAGTTTAAAATAACACACTGTTGTTGTTTTCCCTATTTTTAACAAATTCTAAAACAGTTAACATTCTTATAATTACTGATAACCTTGTTTTTTCTGGTAAACAAGTTGATGCAGATTATCTATACAAATTTCACTTTTATTATCATTTCCAGTTGAGTTGCTTTGGGTATTGTGCTACTAGTGTAGTGTAGTGTGGTTCAATTCTTGCCAATGAAATATTTGAAACATAAATGGTTGAAAAGGATAACAGATGATGAGGTATGATTTTTTTCATTGATTCTTAATAATTAATCAAAGCATCTACAATAGACTCCCTCTTATCCGGACACCTTTTAACCGGACTACACTCAGTGGAAATGACATCTTTTTAACCGGACAATTTTTATCAGCACATCGGTTTAACCGGACAATCGGCAGGAAGTGGTTGGTACTGAAACGACTGTTCACTTGGGAAAGATTTGAGACCAGTGATCACGTGTATAAATACAATGCTCTCCTAAATTTAAGTAAAATATTTGGGTTACATGACAAGTTTTTTGGGACATTAGGTTAACCGGAAAACCCGTTATTCGGACTGGACTCGGTCCTGAGGAGTCCGGGTAAGAGTCTACTGTAGTAAAACCATCTATGAAGCTTTTAAAATTGTCCTTACAGGGATTTATAGGAAATTCTGTGGTATTGCTAAGTATGTGATAAATTTATAGTCCACAAACATTGACTTAGTACAAAGCTAGGTGTGAAATTGTTTTTTTTTCACCATGTGTACATTTGATTTTTCCAAGATTACAATTGTTTTAAATTGAAGTAGGTTTATCATTATCATCATTATTATGAATTCAGCACAGTTAATAGGTCAAAGTGACAAAGAACACTTTTTAAAAGTTGTTAAATTTTTAACAGTAACGGATTGAGTTCTGATTCCAGAGTTATTGCTACAAGCCATGTATTGCAGTTCAATCAAAGTAGTTATTTTCAGTGTTGCAGTAGTAAAATGTCCAGTTAGGGAATGCTCACCATAATATAGGATTATTAGAAAAAGCAGTGTTCCCATGCGTTCCCGCTCCACTACACAACTGGTGATTTTTAAAAGTACATACTTGAGTCAAACTTAATTCTGCGGTACACAATGACTAGGCAACATATAGACACCCAATAACTAAGTAAATTTACTGATATTCTTTAATAATGTTCAAACTAAGATGTCTAGTTATTCTGTCTCTAACTCAATGTTTTTTTTTCAGAATTCTCTGATGTCGCCGGGGTCGGGATCGCGCAGTGCGAGCAACAGTGGCTCGGCTTCGAGCACGGAGGGTAACGCGAGTGCGGCCGGTAGTACCGATGCCGTTGGTGCGAGACCTCGCGCGGGCAGTGACAGTGGTTCGTCGCGCGGTCCTGTGTCCAAAGTGATGGATTTGTTTAGACATCGATCTCACAGTGCAGTGTCTGCCGAGGAGAAGAGGAAAGCGGTAAGTTTTGTCTTTGAATTTTGTTATTTTATGAATTTTATAGTTTTTGTATGACAAACTTCTCAAATTGAACGAATGGACTGAATGAAAAAGGATCACATCGTTGTTAATTTTAGCTTTTAATTAAATATTTCACATCATTGTTAGCCTCGTTCCCACAACGCGAGGTGGGACGATTCCATGGATGAATTTGAGCAACTGCTCGTATCAATACGCCTTGTGGGAATAGATCGTCCGTGGTCCCTGTAGCAGTCCGTAGTGGTTTGTTTAGGTCCGGATCGTTCCCGCCCAAAGCCGGTAAACTTATGAAACATAAAAGGACTGTGGCTCATGTTCAGTGTAGGGTGGGGGGGGGGGAGGTACACCCGTCACAGTCCATCGGCGGGTCTTAAAATGTACGATCCAACACTAGTCATGGGAACAGTAGGTCCGCAAATTTTCGCATATTTACTGATCATGGACATCCGTGGTATTGTCCTAACTTGTGTCGTGGGAACGAGGCTTAACAAGGTGGATCATTAGCTATTCAGTTACGAGACAAACAGCTGTAAGGAATAATACTTGATCAAATCGATATCCAGCGTGACAATCAAGATTTGTAGACTTGTAGGAAAATGATCATCTGGCATGATTGCAGCTTGATCACTTAAATTGTTACGAGCGATTCACTTTATTCAGGGTAAAAGTTTAGATATTCAAAACATATATAAATTCTACTTAATTAGGAGATGTGTCAACATAACGTAAGTAGATTGCTAGCCAACTGGTACTTGTCCCTTGCCGCGTGGATCCCTACTTCACTTATTTACAGACTAATGCATAATTTATATCCATAGTAAGGATATTATCAATAGTTGCTTTGGGAATGCAAGAGTTTCAAACTCGCCGCTTAATTGAGAGAAAATGACTAGTATTGATAGGAACAGGACGAGATGTTGATTGATTGATTGATTCTGTAGGGGCGGGCCTTGTCTTGTTGCACGTCAGCCACTGATGGGCTTTTTGCGCTTCCCACATGGTGCTTCAGAGTCCGTCAAACCTGAGTTGCTTAATGAACTTCAGCATCTTGTCTATGAGCTCCTCCTGAGGAAGGTGTCTGCCCCTTGTCATTGCACCAATAGTATTGTCCCTTACCTCATTCAGAGCTGTGCAGTCATAGGTGATCAGCAGCCTCCGCTGATTGCACGCATTTCCTACACGCAGTGTCTCCTTTGTGGATCGTCAAGCTATGCAGGTGCAATTTCAGGAAGCCATGGCCAGTGACCATTCCTGTGATCTGTATAAGCTGCCTCCTGTCTAAACGTATAGCATTGGAGGGGACCATCTGGGAAGGGGAGAAGAGGGTGAGCTTACTTACCCTGTGGTGCTGAAGCCTAACCCATATTTTCCTATGTTCCTCTTGAGCCCATGACATGACTGAGTGACATGCATGCCCACGAGAGATTCCACAGAAAGACTGTGGTCCACGGAGTCTGTGGCTGACGTGACATTTGCTGGCCTGTCAGCCACCTTGTTGCGCCTGCCCAGGTCGCATACTGCAGAGAGGCAGTCCCAGACCACCTTGGAATTGAATTCGTAAGAGTCAAGCGCTTTAAGCGCAGCCTGGCTGTCTGTAAAAATGGAAATGTTGATGTCCCTGAAGCCTAGCCTCTGGTTTTCCCTAGCACATTCCATTATCACAGTCATTTAGGCCTGGAACACACGAGATGTTCTGGAGGCAAGGTGATCCAGCGTCAACCTACTCTGAATTAAGAAGTCTAGAACCAGCCTGCCCAAACGCTGAATGCTGATGGAGAACGGTCGCTTAAGCACTATGTCTCTGGTGATATTCGTACCAGGTTGAGAGGGTCAAAGCAAAGTGATATGTTTAGTTGTAAGAAATCATCATCCCAACTATGACCGCATCATCTTTCCAGGGTACATTGTAAACTGTGTAACATAACTACCCAAAAAGGTCTTTTAGAGTTGATATAGTTAGGCAAAGTAATCTGTAATAATATTTGAAGGCACATTCTTCCTTATAAACTTCATGTTTAATTTCCATTGTAGTACGCTTGGCTGTTTTGTTTGAGGAAAGATGCCCTTAAATTCATTAAGGTTTTAAGGTTCCCTGTTAAGTCTCCTTCACCTTCAAGAATAATGGACATTACATCTTGGTTACCAGGGTAAAAAATCCAGATGAAACTTCCCATGTCCTATGTGGTTATATCTTGAGTGGTAGTTCTGCTGATGTAAAATGTATACACAATCAAAGGAGAGCGGGAGAGGGATTGTAGCGGTGAGAAAGTTACGGAGAGCCAACTGTTGTTACTGCATGATATTACCAAAACTTTCGACTGGTCCAAAAGCTCCCAACTCAATATGAGTTCTTCCTCTGCGTATAATTTCTCAAACTTACAGTTGTCCAGTAATCAATGGTTCGAGGCCAAGCAAGTCATATGAATAATAACAGGATGACAAGAAGGAGCAAATATGGGATTTTCTTAAAACCAACCCATCAAGCACGGCAAGTAATGGCAAGTACTGAAAAATGTGTTAAGTATGGGTAAAACTACTAGCAAATGTCCATACAGTGTTTCATTTGCCTACTGTACACTTACGTTATTCAGAAAAGCTAAGACTTCTCTTTTGATCAATCCATCATCACCTCCAGGATTGATTATTGACCATATAAATAGATTTACATACCTTATGTCATTAATCCTACTTTAGTCTTGGGTGACTAGTTTCTGAACAACAGTTTCATTGTAGAAACTCTTGATTCATAAAATCATTTGAACACATTGTCGTCTTCAATACACAAAAATACAATAACACTCAAAAACACAAATACAATTTATTAACACGTTCAGTGTGGCATACCTTCAAACAGGCGCTCGCCAATGGCGGCGAAGCCCCAGCGCGCCACCCAAATGGTGAACACAATTGGCATTCAAATATTTCAGTATGACGAATCAAAAAATAGCAGCGGTGATTGTGCTGTGTTACCCCAAGAGTGGACGTAGTTCACTGAAACACCCGAATGTAGCAACACTGCCTGGATCCGTAGCCAATGTCTTTATGGCTCAAAGAGAGAAAATCCCCGGATCCGGGACATAAGCATTGCCAGACGGGATTTTACAGGTAATTTTAGTACCAACCTACACCAGAATAGAGCTTTCATTCTAAGCTATAGGCTGACAACAATTACAAAGTTCCCCGGCAATGGCTGAGCTCACATTGAAGCAAGGTTGTTGGCATTGACGAAGGACGACATTTCCTGCCCCGCACCATCAGTTCCGGTACCGCGGGGCGAGAATTTCTGCCCCTCGCACTGAACGTGTTAACATGTATTTGTGGCCGGCCATAACATGTGTGATGACGGACACAATGCAAAACACTGTGTTCTTTTGGTCAACAAAGTTATCATGAAGATTATTTGGTTATCCAAACAAAGATCATTTTTAGTTGTTTACTTTCTTGTCAATGAAACATTGGTATTAAGATGTTAAGTTGTCTTTGTTAAGCTCAAGATAACCACCAGTAACCATACTAGTTTGTTTGTGTAAATTTATTCTGCTACATGTTTAGGTTGTAGCACACTTGGCAAGGTTTTTCCTCCTGCGTCTCCAGAGCGGCACTAGCATATTTGACAACTCTTGCGGAAGCGTGATGCGGCACGCCGATAAAAAAAGACTTCCACTTTGAATTCACCGTGGCAAATTCGAGAAGCTTTTAACTGCACTCAACACTCTTTCCTGTCTCTGTGAGTGTTGCCAGGTGTGCTTATTCCCATAAGATAAAATTCGATAAATGTTTTGCTGGATTATTGTAAGTTCTTCCATTGCAACGCAACATGTTTTGCTTCTGTGAGAGTTGCCAAGTGTGTTACCAGCTTCAAATCTAAATTGAGAGTTTTGTTCCTTTTGAGGACTACTTTCTGATTTCATTATTTTTTAACTCTCAGGTTGATTATTCTTAGAGTTCTATAAAGACTGTAGTTATGTAGTATCTTTTTTATTTCAGATGCTTTGGAATGTTAAACGCGATAGACATCAAAGGAGACTGGTACTTCTGTATGTATGTATTGAGTATTTGACGGGATTTTCGGGTGGAAATCATTTTCATTTAAAGTTCAAATTGTGTTTCAAGGTTTCAATGCTTGATGACTCCATGCTTGAGCGGAGGGGATAATTCACCTACATATCAATGTGTTCATGATAGTTCATACTGCATAATCTTTGTATCTTCATTATAAATTGTGTGGATTTGAATGGCCTGACGCTTTATATCGCATTCTGAAGGGAAGATCATCTTTTTTAATTGTTTTAGACAAGGTAGGTTTTTGAATACTTGAGTTATATGTAGCAGCTGTTGAAGAAGCCATATTTGATTTAATCTGTTCTTAAGCTTTACCCCCTGACTTGCAGACCTATCTGCAGAAGCAGTTTCAGCCAACTCTCTACGTAGTCTCTTGTATCTGGGATGTCTCTAGATTGTCTGTGTGTCTTCAAGAGGCATGCTACAATATTTTACAGTTCCAAACAAGGATTATAACAGTGCAATCTGTTGTTGGCCCACATCAACTAAGACAAATTTGATCAAAAACCTGGCAACAACTTTAACCTGGGGATTGAATGTCTAGTTGTATTAATAGTCAAGGATAGTAGTTAAAGTTAAAGCAAACAAAATTGTAGACCTAAGACTTTGATTTTTTACTGTTACTTAACATTGGAGATCTGTTTAGGGTAACAGTGTAATGATTTATTTTTCATCAAAAAAATGATGATGATGATAGAATCTCTAATTTCTAAAACCTGCATCATATTTTTAAACTGTTGTAACCCACAAACTAAACTATTCTGCTTGTACAGTTGCGTCACTTAGTTTTGATAGAGCTGTGAGTTGGTTGGTGGGGCACAGAGAAGTAAGGTACAGAAAACATATGCTTATGAGACGACTGTGCGCTTTTAGCTGTAGTATGTTGTGCTCAAAATATACTTTAGGCGAGCAAAGAAGAGCTCTGTGCAGAAATTTATATGGCACTGGATCTTCCTCCACCATGAGCTTAGTAGTACATGAGGGCGAGGGTTGTGATGTTGGACTTTGCCCTAAGTGTATCATTGAGTGTTTCCTCTGTACCATGCATCTCTGTGGTTGGTCTTATTGGTTGTTGAGCTAAATTTTTCTATTCTCTGTCTTAAAAAATGGCTTGAGCCTGATGGGTCACCGGAAGACTGCCCCCAGACAACTACCCCCCCAAGCAGGTTCCTATGTCATGTTGACGTCAGAGATAGGGGGGGGGGGGGGAACTCCAGTCACGGAAACTCAAGTTTCACTGTAATACTGTTCTAAACTAACCTAACCTAACCAACCAAAATCGCTGTAACACTTCAAAGTTCTGTATTCTGTGGGAATACATGCCTTTTTTGTTATCAAATGGAATTATTCAAATTAAAATTACAATTATATATCATCACATTTTGCTAGGGAGGATGGTATTCCAGTCGCGGACACGGCTCCCATATTGGTTAGTTTGGCAGATTCTGTGACGTCACGTTTCACCTGGGGGGTGGTAGTATTCCGCACCCCCAGCCTGATTAGATTTTTACTTGTGTTCACCTGCTTGTGTTAGGGAAAAAAAAAAAACAATGGTCGATGACTTAATCGGAAGTTAACTATTTGCAGAGGTTAACAATTTGCAATTTCTTAACAAATATTTAGATTAGTGTCGAGCAAAAGCAATTCTTTCTTCAATTTGTTGGATTTCATGAGTTCATGAGTCTTAAAGGGTTATTGTGACCAGGTAAATGCCCATGTTAGGCATTATTCATCAAGTGTATTCTTCAAGTATAAGCAATTTGCCACGTTTTGGTTTCACAATCCAACACGGTAGTCATCAAGTTCTAACACATTGTAGAACTTAGGAAATGTTAATGCTTGGTAAACTCAGAAGGAGAGTGATGAAGATACATTCAAGCTCTCAGTGGTTTTGGTTGTTGAGCAGGATTATTGTTTGTGGTCGTTGGTTTCTGCATGTTGTCTAGGTGACCACTGTAAACCTGAGTATCTAAAATCATCACTGTGTGTCATTTCATGTAATGTATCTGTGTTTGTGTGTATACTGGCTAGTTTTAATAGTATCATAAAGACTGATCAAGTTTAGGTTAAACTTATGATATCAACAATAGCCACAAGAACAAGGTACAATGTGATGAATCTTAGTCATAAAAATTTTAAAGAATTGCAGTGGAAAGTATAATCATTTCTTCTTCAATTGTACTAGTAGAAACTAAACCAGCACTACAGTTTGAGGGTGCTTGAGTTTTATTCATCTGGCCGTCCGACCGAACAACAGATCTGATCCTGGTCCAACAGATCACGGTAGTGAGTTGAAACCTAAAACAATGTTATAAGTTAAGAAGATCATTGGAATAACTGCTTTAACTACTAGACAACCATTCGGTCTATATGGAGACGAATATAAACTATATAATAATAAGAAGTGATGTGAAATACTCAAGAAAAAGGGCTTCAAGTCGATATTTGACAAATTAATGAGCTTACTTAATAAAATAATGTCTTTATAAAGTTGTATATTACATAGTCTAAATAATGTAATGTTGTATATTTTACTGTTGCGCTTTAAACCAGTTGCCATTATGGATAAAAAAAAAACTTGACAGAATCAAATGTCTTTTTTCATTTGTAAACACACACCGAGACAGGCAGAACAATGCAAACTTCCATCAGTTAGTTTGGCCTAGCCACTCATGTAAAGCTTAGTCTACACTTGGAGACTGAGTCATTTGACAGTCGGATCAACACAGTTTTGGATAACAGTTTTCAATTTATTTTGCGCCCACACTAGCCAGCCAGTGTTTATCGGTATGGCGACTGAAGAGGAAGTGATTTTATCCTGTGCGTAGTTCTTATTTCTTAATCATGTGGCTGATCATGTGGACCCGCAAGTTTCTCTAGAAAGGTTCGTACTGTTGTCAAAACCTACTACCAGATTTTCTATTAGAAGATGGCGCAGGATTTAAAAAAATTGCAAGAATTACTCTTACAGATATTTAGATTCTGTTAAAGGCTTTGTTGGACCAAAGAGAACAAAAAAACGTACGCATTACAAGAGTGCAATTTCGTCCCTGACCAACAGTAGGTTCGGGTTGAATTCGATCTTATACCTCAGACTTGTCCACACTTGCAGACTTGAGAAAAAAGACTTATATCTTGTCTCCATGTTTCCCATTCGTATAGGAAACAGAAACACTGCATTTTGTCTCCAGAAACACGAAGATTTGTCTGCTGATAGTCGGCATACATTCGGCCGATCATCTTGATACATCGCAAGGTACAAAAGGGCAACACTACGGAAACTTTTGGCCTACAATGTTTCTGTAGACAAATCACCAAGTGTGGACTAGGCTTTAGAAAGATTGGGTTTGCTCACATATTAAAGTTGAACGTTGTACTAGTGTTTGTCTTGCTTCGTTTCTGGTTTAGCGGTATTTTTTGTTCGTATATCTCAGTATTTCTCCAGTTTTCCCTGCATTTGCCATATCTGAGGGTCTGTTAGCGATTGTTCAGTGCTGCTATCTGTCGGATTCTCGTAGAACTACGCCCCCAAACACTGGCACACAGTATATGTTACCGCTCTTCCCTTGGATGAAACTGAATTCAAACATTTTGGTGTACTCATCCAAACGTCTTTTCTATGATTTAAGAATAGAAAAAGGATACAGTTTACTGCAGTCTTGCTAAACTCCTCGACCTGCACTGGCCATTATTCTTTCACATTGGAATAAAATAATTTGAAGATAGTCATGATTTAATCATATGCTAAAATAAAATTGACATCCTTTCAAGTGCTGCGTCTCTTGGCCAATCTGATCAATTACTTTATGGAATGTGTAGTCTCGTGTGTGCTAATTGTTTTATGCACTTCTTATTTCTTTAAATCATTCGAACCTGAAGATGTGCTCCATTTTTGACAGCACAAAACAGCTGTGGTTGTTGTAAACTACCTAAGATTGTTTTGACAGTAACCAGGTAATTTTATCCTTTATTAATTAATTTAGACTATCCAGAGTTCATTCCATCATGAAATTTTAAATTGGCTACTTTTTCAATTCTCTTGTAAAACGTGATTATAAATTTACTTGACTCTCATCATAAAATATATACCAAGAATTTTGATGAATGATGAAAGTGACAGTACCAATAATTCTATTCCAATTAAACATAATAGATTGAGTGGAGAGTTGTAGTGTTAGGCTGAGACAAGTGGATGAGAGGATGTCGTGGGTGTGAAACTGCATATTCAATTAAGGCTTGCATCACAACACAACACAGCGACTTGCGACTCGGTGATTGTTGAGACACACAAGTGTAACAAATTTAGTTGTTAACTTGTGTTCTTTGTCTTCGTTTCTTGATAAGAAACGTCACAGATTAGACTTGTTTCAAAATATTTTCTTGGGGGCTGAAGTAGTTCATTTTATGCTTAGGGTATGAAATAATCGTATGGAGTCGAGGAGGATTGTTATAGTGAGCGAAAATGACTCTTTTAAATATGTGCTGACGTGCGGTGAAATTGTTCTGTTCATCTTCAGGGGAAAATAGAATCTGGTAGAGTTGAGGGTAAAGTTGTATTTCCACAAGAGATTGACTGTTTGGAAAAAAGAATTTTCCTACAGTTACCTAACAATGTACATGTTCTCTCACTGATTTGAGAAAGCAAAGTGGCCAATTCGCTCATCAGTGAGACAATGTTAACATTGTCTCACTCTAATTTCTTTGTCCCACTCCAGATTTGCAACGTGAAGGCACGAAATAGTGAGCGCGTAACATGCAGGCAATGTCGTATGCGCGCGAAATACGTTGGCAGCACTGGCTGTAAATCAGCTGGTCAGCTGTTGTACTGTTGTATTTGTCACTTCACATTAAATGTTATGTTAAAAGTTCACTTCTGTGTAAAAATAGGTTATGTTTCTTCACCAATTTATTTGTTTTATGGTAACTGTAGGAAAAGTATAATGTGCAACTCGAGTTCAAAGTACAATTGCCTCACTTGAGAAACCATTCCTCACTCGCCTACGGCTCGTGAGTAAGGATTTCTCTCGAGTGAGTCAATTGCTCACTTTTCTCACTAGTTGCACAAATAACTATTTGTTTAAAAAACACTAGTTAAAACTGTGAAACATACACTTTGTCTAATGAGGTGAGTCGGTGGCTCAGTTGGTAGCGTCACGGACTTAAGCCCAAGGCAGCGATGTCGTGAGTTGGGATCCTAGTCACTGCCGGAAACATTTTATCAGTACAGTTCACCTTTGTACTGTACCGGCTCACCCCTTGCTTTGCTGTATACGTTCCACGCACAGATCTGTAGTCTATGTGGACGGGTAAATGCAAGGATGGTGTACTTTTTCCCTTGGCCCGTATGGAACCGTTGCCACTGTTGGTAAAACTGATTCCAGCATTTAGTAGTATTAATTGTTTTGTAGATAAATGTTAGTGCAATCAACAATGTTGGGGACTTGGCTAACAATTTTTTACAACATATGGCGTAGGTCCGTTCGTAAATTTTAGATTTCTTTTAAAAAATATTTTCAGATAGTTGAGACTCCTGATGGTGTGTGTGGGGTATGTGCTTAACCTATGTTTTTAAAATGTATGGTAGTTTTAATTACAGATTTTCCCTTTATTTTTTTGTGTCATTTTAAAATATTGAAGAAACTTAGCTTAATCTTATATTAGTATATAAATAAGCTTGACTGTAAAATCACTGTAAAAAATTGACAGGCTAAAACCAACTGACTTACAGTTGACTGACAAATTTTGAATGCAACTGAGACTGAACTGTGACTGCACTGATGTGTGTGAATTGACCTTAGGACCTAGACTAAGTACCAATTTATTCTCTTGGGGAATAAGTAAACTGTTGTAATTTCCTTTTTTTTTATATTTTGATACAATTTTCAAATTCAGTTAT
This sequence comes from Macrosteles quadrilineatus, assembly GCF_028750875.1. Taxonomy (NCBI): domain Eukaryota; kingdom Metazoa; phylum Arthropoda; class Insecta; order Hemiptera; family Cicadellidae; genus Macrosteles; species Macrosteles quadrilineatus. The sequence continues at coordinate 79,027,145 of NW_026542597.1, forward strand.
TCCATACTAAGCTATCGACATTTCACTAAAACCCCCACTTTATAGCCTTCCTTATAGCAGAAAACCTATTCATTCATCTTAACTAATGCTATTTACATAAAATGTATTAACAAATTTTAATATTTGAAAAATACGGCTTTACCGATTCTGGGTAGGCCTACATATATCTTAGGTATCAATACTTTTCCCTCTAAGTCTCAAAAGATAAATATGTTGATAAAATCAAAAGAATTTTGCCATCCCTACAAAATTTCCATTGTAAATAGTGTTCAGCAGTGTCAGTTATTGAGACAGTGTTATTGGATCTCAAGAGAAGATCAAGAAGCTTTGATTATTCATTTGCATGCTCTTGTCTACAGTTTGACCTATATTGAGTGAGGAGACTGTGGCTTCAAAATTAATTAGCTGTTGTTCTTGTGCTTATTGATTGATACTTGATTGAAGACTGTTAAAGTGTAATAACATAATTTCATATATATTTTTTGAAAATGGTTGTTAGATTGAATAATGAGTCAAGTTTGTGTCAAAGGAACATATTACAAGTGGTATTTTGATTAGTTAACAATTTTAATTTTAGATAGTACTGTTATGCAGGAAATATAAGTTATTGTGGGTGACACCGATGTTACCATAAATGCTCTAAAATCACTTAAACTACTCTATAATCTATTTTACAACTTTCTTTAGTGAAGCAACTTTCTTTTTCTGCGCAGATACTAATTTTAATTCCAACTAAATAAATAAGCAAAGCCATTAATTCACAAGGGACACAGTGGGAATCAGGGTTTTAGTTAGGGGATGACACCTGGGGAAGAGGGTAATTCGTCCTGAAAGGATCGTTTTTTTTTTTTGGAATATGAGGTAAAATTTAGTAAATACGAATTTAAATTCTAAGTATCAATTAAAACAACTTTTTATAAAAACATTTGCACTAAGCATAGTTATAAAACAAATTTTATAGACAGGTATATTCTGGTTGATTTTTAGCAATTAATTAACTAGTGTGCTTAGTACTAACAATTTAGAGTGACAGGTTTAGTGATTAGATCACATGGTTTCTGTCCTGAAGGCCTGACTTGAAACCCAACCAATCGCCAACAGTCCTTAGCTATGTTATTTGTTGACTTACTGCTTTGTACCCCACCTTAGGCTGATGTTTGACCAACTGAGTAAAAAAGTACAAAAATTCTTCTTATAGGCAAGAAAAGCTGTCCTTATAGCAACATTTCTCTAACTATTGGTCCTTTTTGTTAACATTTTATTTACAGACAACTCGGACAACCCTTGAAAGTGTAGTTTGATCAAAGGTGTCTATAACAATCAATCTCCTTAATTTAGTTAGAGGAAGGTGATTCAATTGTTGATCAGCAGCACATGATGCAGCTAATCTAGCGATGACTTACCAATTGTACAAATTGGCTCGCTAATTAATCGCCACGCTAACGACTTTCAATTACAATCCATTATGCACAAGCTCGCTGTCCCTTATGACTACTGTGGATGAAGTTCAGAGTCACAGCTATTTTGTAACGTATATTTAAATTCCCTTCTTAGTTTGCAAGGGATGTAAGAACGTAATTCAGATACAGTAGACTCCCTCTTTTCCGGACTCCTTGGGACCGAGGTCAGTCCCGAAAGCGGGTTTTCCAGTCAAGCCAACGTCCCCAAAAACATGTTATGTAACCCAAATATTTGACTTAAATTTAGTAAAGGATTGTATTTAGACATGTGATCACTGGTTTCAAAATCGTTCTCATTTCAGTACTGCCCACTTCCTTCCGATATAGTCCGGTTAAACTGATGTGCTGATAAGAATTGTTCGGTTAATGAGATGTCATTTCCGCTGAGTGTAGTCCGGTTAAAAGTTGTCCGGATAAGAGGGAGTCTACTGTAGCTGTAAAATTGATGCTACGAGTTAGAGCACAGAGAAGGTACAGAGGAAAAACTCGGTGGTACACTTAATTAGTGTCTAGAACTAGGACAAGTTCAAAACCACATCTTGGTACTACAACAGGGTGGAGGAAGACAGTGTGCGATAGGAATGTCCGCTCAGTGCTTGCAGCTCAGGCTCTTCCTTGTTCATCACAAGTAAAGTATATTACCACGACATACTAGAGCTGAAAGTGCATGATTGTACCATAAGTAAATTTCCTCTGAATCTTACCTCTATGTGGTTAGAGTTTATACTGAGTGGGAAGGATTCACTTTCTCATTCATCTAAAGCTTTGTGCCAAATACGTAAAACAACTACAAAAAGACAAATTAATTTTAGAATATTTTTAAAATTTATAATAATTTTTTTATATTCACGGTTATTGATAACATAAAAAAATACAAGACTGCAGATTTTGTGAAAAATATGTAGGCCCTAAACTGCCTCAAAAAAGAAAAACATTAAGATATAAAGGAGAAAGCATAGTATCTCTATAGAAAACCTTTTTATAGATACTATTTTGTGTACACTATTATATTAATTACAATTCCTAAAACATTAGGTTTTAATAGAACTGATTTCAACTTTTTGAATTTATATCCTGGATTATCTTTTCAAAAGCATTTCTGAGAAAGCTTGAATACTTCGAAAACTACACTATCTCCAAGATTTGTGATTGGAGTGTGTCGTTGACAGGTGTTTTGATTTTTCTATATTTTTCTTAAAGTTTCCTGCATGGTTTTGACATATTTAGATGACTTTTCAAACATCTTATTTTTCAATACTGTAGTTGATGTGATTTTGTGGTTTAAGTGTGACTTATTTTTTAGAACACTTGTTAAATATTATATTTTGAAAAATTGGAACTTGATATGGAAAGTACATTTTGATGTATGTCAATGTAAAATATCTGTCTACTTAAAAAAATCTTTATAAGCTTACTATAAAGTTGATTTTAGTTTTCAAATAAATCTGATTATAGGCCTATTATTTACAATAGAAATTTTGTAAAAGTTTGTATTTACAAGCAAAGTCTTCAAAGTTTTATATCCTTCTAAAATCTTTAGGGTAGGTTTTGGATTTCAAAGTTCTTGATTCATAAATCATGATTAGTTGGAAATTTTGTCATAGATAGTATCTACAAAAAACATTTTGAAAATTTTGTATCTTAACACTTTCAAATGCAAATACATGTCGTGGTTATGCAAATTTTATCAATACGTATTTAGCTTGATGGATGACCAAGTTCTATTTTGTACAGTAGAACCTCAATAATCCGGTTTAATTGCAACTGGATCCCATCTGGATTATCAAATTATCGAAATTAACTAAGTTACCTTAATGGGACAGCACATATTTGAGTAAACAACTTTTGAAAATAGTAGGTTATCTATTATAGTTCCTACAGTAGAGGGTCTATAAGATAGATACATTCAAAACATTTTATATCTTTAAGGACTATATCGTATTAAATCCATCGAAACATGTGCAGCAAAAGCATTATATAGAATCAAACATCAGACACTAATATTGAGCTTTTTAAAAATATGTGTGATAGGCCTTTGAACTGCAGCACTAGTTGTTATTTTAGCAGCTAAGTCCTTAATTTAAAAGGTTTCTTTTCATACTAGAGACAAATCCGGATTATTGACTTTGATGTCCGAATCATCATTCAACTATAGTTGTAAAATTAAGTACTTAAACAATCATCAACTATTGCTCTTGAAAGTAAGTCCACAAACAAATCGTTCCTCAATTGACTTCAGTTCAAAATATTTCTACACTAATGGCTGGCATAACTTTTGTTGTTTTTTTTTCATGAAAATCAACATTGTGAAAAAAAAACAAATACCGGTACAAAATTAATATGACAACATTATATACTCTCTACAATTTAGGCTACTAAAAGAAGAAAATATTCCTACTTTTGTTTGTTATAAAATCAAAGAGGGAATTAGTGAGGTTTGTCTATTTCTGATCTTTTTTACAATAGTGTGCTCTATCCTGAAAGGTCGTATTGTATTAGCCAATTAAGGTCATTGTTGTCAGAGTCTAGTATGTGAGGTTGATGTGATTGATTGTTTGAGATCTGTCCTGGTTGTCTAGGCAGGACTGGTTTTAAAACTCAGTTCATTCTAGGATTTTCTTTTGTATATCGTTGGTTTTTGCTATGATGAACAAGTTAATAACAGTATCTTCAGTATCCAATAGTCAATGATGGTACAGTACTGTAATTTAATAAGAACTATATGTCGTCCATTGGTCAAAATATCTAATGTACAGACTTCTCTATTTTCAACCCACGCTGTAAATAAAACATGTGATTGGAATTTCTTCCATTTTTTAAATTTTCTGTTTATATTTCGTTGATATTTTGTCACCAACATGGCAACCCATAAGACCCGTGTTAGTAAAAAAAATTAATTTTTTGTGCTTATTTTTGGGCCTATTTTAATTAATAAAGCGATTCTGCACACCTACAGGATAATATCTTTCCAACAGTATGCGTAGATTTTCCCTACGATGAACACAAGCTGAGAAAAGCAGTTTTAAAGAAACATGCTTGCCTAAATATATATGGAGTTAATATAATGCTACTTGTTTCATAACTAATATACTCAACATTTTCAATCATTTTTAACTTTTAGACTTTGGTCGAAGTTGAGGTTTTTATAAAGTTACATTATACAATGGATTTCAGAGTAAATATAGGACGAAGCTGATTAAACTTAGTGGTTAAAATGCAGAATTTACGTCTTAAAGTTTCTTCTAGAACAAAATATTCAGGAAAAAAAGAATAGGTCTCTCAGACATGGTAGTTTCTCAGAATGGGAAAACTTCTTCACAAACTATGGGGGTTAGTCACAAATAGGTATGTGTTACGTTTTAGACCCGTTGTTTCAATCTCACACCTTCAAAAATTTGTGTACCTATTTAGAAAATAAAAATGGATTGGTTGCTCAAGGAAGGTTTTTGCTGGAAGTAACCATATTTTTGTGAATATAGGTTTGGTTTTTTCTTTTAACTTATTAATATTACAGTATTTTTTTCAATAACTTTTAAGTTGTGTTTACTTTCCACATTTACCTGGTATTCATTCAGATAAATGAAGGTTGAAAAGCTGTACAATATATTTTTTTAGACTTTTCTCAAATTATTCTTCCAAGGTTTGAAGTACAGTTTTGAATCAGTATAAATTTGCATGGAATTACATTGATAAAGGTGTCATTTAATGTTCTTTACTAAACAAGTCAACAACACTTGATTTAATCGCTCAACATCTTTTGTTTTTACCAACAACACTTAAGACCAATGCTATAAACACTCTGCATTGAATTTTTATCTTCGCTTACACTACAATAAACCTTATGAATAATTTACTGTAATGACATTTTTACATAGTTGATATTCCAAACCTTTCCAATATATCTTCTTGCAAAGAGAAATTGAGTTACCTAAAGGCATGTAAGTAACATGTCTCATTATCTTGACATTGACTTTGTATCTTATCTGAAGTTATGAGCTTGTTTGTCTCCTTATGCGTCATAGGAAGTAAAAGTTTTTCCGCACAATGAAAAATTACAATTACGCTACTTTGGTATCAATTTCTTTGCATTTTCTTTCCTCAATAACTGAAGTACTCAAACAAAATGCTTCTAAAAAGAATATTGTTTTTACGTCTTAGTACAATTTTCTTTGTAGATTGAAAAATTGAAAAATTAATAGTCAATATGGTTGTCTTCTAAAAAGTACATTAAATATGATTTTTAGTAATTCAGTAAATAATGTAGCCAAAACTTGCCTTGTTGATACAGAACAGCATCTACTTAAATATAGTTCTGTTTTAAAAATCTTTCTACAACTAAATCTAGAGTTATACTGGACCAATTTTATTAATTAATGGGTCGTTGGAAAGTTTAATTTGTGTAGATTTGCAAATAATTTTAAAAGTTTCTTTTTGTCATGATTTATGGTGAAAAATTAAAAATAACATGTTTTCCATAATAAATACATTGAAAACAGTGTTTTCACACTTTTTATTTGGGTGCGACTTTTGGCTGCCTTTTTTGGGTATTTCAAAGAAGTGCATGGTATCAATTTGTAGGAAATTTTATTCTATTTCAAAATATCACCTTCCACTTTGGTTGATTTCTTTCCTCATCTTATTAATGAGTCATTGGAAAGTCTAATTCATGGAGATTATTGTAGATAATATTTGCTGTAGATGGTGTTAGAGAGATAGTATTTTCTGTAGATGATAGAGAGATCATATTTGCGTAGATGGTGTTAGAGATCAAATTTGCTGTAGATGGTGTTATAGAGGTAATTTGTAATATTTGCAGAAGATAGTACAGTATAAGAGGGATAACAATTTCAGTAGGTCAGGTTAGAGAGATAGTGATAGAGAGGGAATTACTATTTAGTTTAAAAGAAGTTGTCAGTGTTTTTTTGAGGTGTTTTAGAGGTAAATCATGTATTTAGTTTAACGACTAGTCTTACAGAGGCAATCATTTCACCAGGTAGTTTTTGGATAGGTAATCCACAGTAATCTGCGGATGACAATTCCACAGTGGAAGTGTGGCTGATGCTATCACAGTGTGAGGGGGGACTCTGCAATGAAGGTCACCAGTTTGTCAGTCTGTGTCGTGGTTTGGTGTGTGTGCTGTGGTGCTGTGGTGTTTGGTGATCTTTAATATTTGTGGTGCAATACTCGGTGTGTTTAAAAAAAATTCATTTCATTCAGAGGGTTACACAAAAGGAGTCGCAGGGTTTACTTTTTAAATTGTATTTTTTATGCTTCATACATATATTATTATGTTGTCAGCTAAATATTTAATGTAGTTCTTCCAAAACAAATAGCTATTAACTTGAATTTATTCCTATTTCAATAAAAAATAATATTTTTTTATTACTATACAAAGTAATGTTTATACCTATCTATATTTTAACCAGCTCAGGCTTGTGTTTTTTATATAATTTATTTACAAAATATATATTTCATAGAAAATGACATATACGGTAGTTGAATTTTTACTACTTTGTATTATTGATTTTTACGTTTAAAATTTTTCAACTACTACCCCTCATAGAGAGTTCTTTCCTTAATTGTGTTTTTAAACTTTGACCTCATAAACTATCCCTTTACACTTTCATAATTCGCATTCATGACCACATAGAGTTCTGGAAGTCTTGCTTCTTTAGTTATCTGTGTGTACAACTTGTCTCTTCAACTAAAAACCATTATCCGTTATCTTCACACTCTTTTATTTCCTATTGTAAATACTCAACTAAGATAACAATAACCCCTTTTTGCATATACAGTATTCAAAAAGTACTAATAGTAAATAAATAATTTTTCACATTAAATCTCTTAAAAGTCACTATAGTAAAAATAAAAGATGAAATAAAATTATTATCCATCTATATTGGGAAAATGTATTCTATTTGTGAGAAATGCCATCTTCCTAATCGAAAACATATGTTGAAGACACCTGGACATGTATTACCTAGCTCCCCTTTTTAGCATATTGCACCTCTTCTTTATTAAGTTTGACACTGCTGGAAGTAAGGACGAAGTGGAATTCATCGATGAAGGATAACAGTAAAAGATGTACTTTAAAATATAGATGCAAAGAACAGTAATATAATTCATAATCGAATTTTTTAAATATTTTAATTATATTGGAAATTTTTTTATTGTTTTTGATTTGAAAACTTACAAACAATATTATTATAAATTAAATTTTAAAATTTGTTTCAATTTATTGTTTAGAAATATGAGAAATAAATAATGTATTAGCCCTACTGTTTAAAAACTAAACAATATCCTAAAAATTATAATGGAGATATAAGATTGTATTTTGTGGGGGAAAATATTTAAATTCAGTTTGACAGTGTTTGAGTCCCCACCAGTGGCATTTTGAACGAGGGAATTAAAAACTCTTCTTAGGGAGTGCGGACCAAACCTTTGATTTTTTTTACTTGCCAGGAATCAAACCTGACCCTTTTGTACCGGATTCTGAGACACTACATAGCCTAATTAATATTTTCCTAAGTATATGTATATTGCTCCTCTCCTTAGTTTTGGTATTGAAAACGACTGTCTTTAAGAAACATAGTGTCTTTTAACGCTCTGTTTTTGCCAAAGTTTTACTGCATTTGAAACTGTACCAAACGATTCACGTGATATGTTCAGATGCCAATTTTGCTTGAATCACACTCATTTCAAATCTATCTGCGTGGAGGTTGTATTATGAGAAATAATTTTTGAGAAGAAAAATTAAATTTTTATAAATTTTTTGATTAAACTAGTTTTCTACAAAAATGATGCAGGTTATGTTAAATATTTGTTACAAACCAATAGTCTTGAAAGAGTTACAAACCTTTGTTTATAAGTGCTAGCTGAAGTGTAACTAATGATAAAGTTTAAGTGTACCTAAAATAACTCTTACCAGTTAACACAACTTGTCGGTACAAATGTTACTTTGTTCTTAAAGTGTTTATAGGAACAGGAAACTAATAAACTGTAGAATAAAAAAAATACTTTATTTAGCTTTTATAAAAAAATATACAATTCAGTTAAAACTCTTTTTGCAAGTAACAACTGTCACAATAAGGTAGTAATGTATTATTAAAATAAGAAATTGAAGTTTGAGCAGACAATTTAGGAACTTACTTCATGTTACAAATATGTGATGATGTTTTGTAATTAATCAAACACAACATGAAACATTTGTGTAAACATTAGTAGTATCGTACATCGAATCTTTAATAGGAGTTTTAAACATTCTTGTTGTTTGATATTTTTTCAGTACTGTACAGTATATTTAAAATTCATAAAAAAATACAATTATAGAGTCGTACTAATTAAAAGGAGTTACAATATTATTTTTTCAAATATTATTTGATATTTAATATTTGTTATGAAATATTTCAAATTCATACGAATTTTCACAAAAGTTTAAGTATATCCGAAGGAAACGAAATTGATCTCTTTAGCTAATAAAACATTTCGGGCCAAACCATTGCTTCAACAAAAAGTATCCGAGGACTTAATGAAAATTGTTTTGGGAAACAAACGTATTGTTTGTTTTAAAATTTTATATTTAACTAGCAGAGTACCCGTCCTTTGTAAGGGGTTGGCGTATAAGTATAAAATGCTTATTGCAGTTATACTCGTGCTCTGCGTTTGCAAAGGGAGAGGTCACGGTATGAGAGAACACATCTACCATAGCCATAATGTTCTACCACTGCACATAAACAATAGAAAAAAAAGTATATCTAATATTCGCACGATATCACAAATTATTTAATAAATTAAAAACATAAATATAAATTGTGTTGATTTTGAATGTAAAAATGTATTTAAACCTTAACCATCCAGAAAACAAAACACGTTCTCTGTTTTATAGCATTAAAAACTAAAAGGATTCCGTTAATTACTATTCGCCTTGTCCCATGATGTAAGGTAAGATGTTATCAATGACCTTGGGGAGTCAGTCACCCTGTGTGATAACAGATGACCTTGAGTTCGGCCTTGACACCCTTCTGGAGTCTTCTTTCACATTCAGGTCTTAAAGTATACTTTGTGAGGAAATAGGAAAACACTGCATTATTTTACATATTCCAGTGTTGTTAAAAGGATCCGGTGTTAGAATAAATGTTTTTGTGCTCAGGTTAAACATTTCAGTAACCAAATTAGTCCTTGGGTTTACGTATCCAATAGTTTAAGTTAATCAATCGATGGGACTATTTATACCTAATATTTATGATTAGTTATTAAAATGTCTCGTTGGTAAATAGATTATTAGTTTTAATAAACATTATCATTACAAACATGAACCGTTTTAAAAATATGACCATTAAGCATAAAAAATATAACTTTTTTGTATTTTTACTATCCATTCTCATAAAAGCACTCTATTTTATTTTTATTCTTTCACATTAACCAGAGCCTATCTAGCCAATGAGATGCCAGCAATGGACATCCTCCCCCCAATTAAAAATTAGCCCAGAGTACTAATTAATTGATTCAACTTCCTGCCTTGTTTTCCTACTCTTGTTCTAGACCTCATGACCAATTAAGTCCATAGCGTTGTTGACAAACTTTTCAAACCAATTAATTATCATAAGGCAAGTAGGCCTAATTGAACAAAAACATTTTTACATTTACTAGGTATTAAACAGGGATATTTTTTTTAGTTGGTGGAAAAGTACCCGAATGAAAACAAGAGTAATCAAATACCTAGTTAGTTAGACAAAACAAACAAAAGTGAACTAATTGACCTCAATTTAACTGTTTGTGACTTTGTTGAATATTGACTTTAAATGACTTTCGGTTTCAATACATTTAATTTTTTTACGAAAACTGCCCCTATTATAGCGTGTCCATTTGTCCTAGGGATGAGATATTACTACACATTTCAGGGGGAAAAAATTAAATATAATTTTCTTTTTACTGATATTGGAGACAAATCTGTTTTAGAATTTTTAAGATGAACATATAGGCTATGTTTTAGGGATGTTGGATACGATTCGATAGTAGGATTTATTAAATTGGTTTGAATATTTCCTTAGCTTCACGAATGATATTCCATCTAAAGAGAGTAATTACTTTCCTATTAATTTATTGGATTAAACATATCAGGTTAGCCCAAATAGAACTTTGACTCCTACTCTAAGTGTTGAAATCTTTAGAGCCCAGGTTATAAAAATACACCAAAGAGCTAAATATAAATATTCAAGGTTATGGATCCAAATAAAACCCAAACCAGTTTGTTATTCATAGTTTATCGTCTTCGAAGCTTAGCTCGTAGGAGTGGCATTTCCCAATCTGGTAGCCAAATATGAATAGCTTTACTACTGTGGAAAAGTTCGGCGTGCGTTCAAAATAGTAAACCTAGCTAACTTAGTGGTTAAGTTGATTTTTGACTTACCTCATTAGATATATATATATTTTTTTATTACTCTTATAGATTTTTTTAACTAAGTTATAAAAATAAATTCTTAATCCCCACAACGCATATTAATATATATTAATATTTTTTATGTGCATGTATCAAAGTTGTATGCTGTTTGCTGTAGGGTAGTTGTCGTGCATGTAATTTATGTTATTGTGTATTAGTGCCTTATGTAATTGGCTGTTAAGCTGTATAAGAGCACTTAATAAAGAATTTTGAATTTTGAATTTTTGAATTTTGAATGCATGTATTGTTTACAGTGGATTTTAAACATATTCAATACTCATATACATATTCAATATTCGATGTAAAATCGAAATTTAAACTAAAACTAAAATTTCAACTTATTAACAATGTAAATGATAGATGTCTACTTTAATGGTTTTGCAAGTTGTGAAACACTAATGCAGCAGACTTTGGCTAGTCATTGTTGTGTCATGTGTTAACATTGAACTTGCCTCAAGTACTTCCAAGTTTAGATAACTATTGCAGGTAATTAAATGATCCACCTTCTTTGAAAGTATCTTCACTATTGTAATATAGGTTTATTGTCATAATGGGAATGTTTAGCTTTTTGATGGTCTGAATCTTGACTCTGATTTTAGCATTCCAATTATGTTATGTTTTAGACATATTATGGGCATATTATTAGTCTTTTAATAAACAACCATGGCTAAATTAATCGGTAACAAAGCTACACAAGGCTTAATCTCACTCGATTCTCTACACTATTTTTTGGGATAAAACACACCCAGCTGCATTCCATTTTCAATTGGTAATTCAATGCGTTCTGTCTTAGTATTTTTCGTGGGAAATATATTCGTCCACACAACACAAGTTAAAGTTTAAATGGCTTACCAACGTGGTTCAATCAATTCCTTTTTATTTTTTATTAACAACATTCGGTTTTACTTTTTCCTCTCACCTCTGTTGCATTTAATAGGCTATAGTATTTTGATTTGTTAAAACATTTAAGTTAACAGAAGTGCTCACCTACACATTGTTTGGCCAACAAATTTTATGAATTTTGTTTTAAAATATCTTTGGAACTACATCATGATCATAGTTCTAAGATGAACAAGTCTTTTTACACATCGTAGGCCTACCTGTTTTACCAACGTTAGTGTTGTTATTTTTTCAGTAAGTAGAGCTGTCTAATATAGAGCAGAGCAGGCCCAAAACAGCTGTTTGTGACAGTAGCGCCGTTGTACGTGACAACAGCTGTTCTGTTATCAGCTGATGATTCCCGCGCATGCGCTTCTGTCGTCGGCTCACACCCACCACACACATGTCCCACCTCACTCATCTCTTCGTACATTTAAACTTTAAATAACTTGGCAAACACTTATGTGTTTGATAGGTAGAGGTTTTACACTATAGTCTCTTTAAAAACTAACATATTCTCTAAGCAAACTAACAATATGGCTTTTCGCTGAGGCTTTACATTGTTTTACAAACAAGTACATTTTTTTACTACTATAAGTGTTTCGAGGAACTGCTCAATATATTACATTGAAAAACATTAGTCCTCCTGAGGATAAACCCTTATAGTAAGCTATTGACATGTACTACATAGTTTTGGGCCATGTTTGATCAATTTAGATGCATGGTAAACAGTAATTGTTTTCACTGTAAAACATCTTGACTAAACCAAAAAGTTCTGTATTGTTCTCAATCGATGCCTTAGTTGGATTAGATGCATAGCTACAGGGAAACAACACTTTCGAAGACGCTGCTTATCATATCATTAATGAGTGTTGAGTGTCGATCACTGATGATTGATGACTTGTGTCTGATGACTGATTGTCTGATGACCTTGACCTCCAATGGACTGATAATCAAGCGGAGTTCCGCTGTTTCCTTTCGCCTCTCGTCGATTCAAAATTCAAACGTGTTCTGGTCAACCTGATATGGTTATTCCATTGACTATTTATACTCAATGGTTATTTACACAAGTATATATGGTCTATTTAGTCAATTGTTTGTTACACAATGTTTTTTTTTGTATTTGTACAATGTCGTTGCGTCATGTAAGATTTTTGCTAACTCATCATCGTCAAATGCTTTAATAGTGAATTGGTCATCCGTTTTATTCTACATAAACAACGATCCTCTAGTTAACGGTCACAAGTTTGATAATTAACGGTAGGGTATGATTTTTATGGGTTTAATCTTTAAAATACATTCTGTGTAGTGTTCTTATAATGTATTTTCCATTCGGTTTACTATTTCGGTTCGCAATGTTCCTCATGGTTTTGTTAATAGTGTTATTGCAATAATGTAAAATGTGTTAAGCTGGCTATTATCTAATTTAATTCACAGTCCTCGCAGCAAGCCTGTATAATTAAAGCCTATGACAAAAGATAAATTGCAATAAAGTTTAGTTAACCCATTTCAGAGTTTGGGTGAAGTTGTTTTTTTTATTTAAATCTTAAAAAAAAAGTAAGTAAGTGTACTGCAATGACTAGATTGACGACCTGTGGTTCAATTGCGATGATGATTTTAATGCCCAAACGTGTTTGATAAGAAAATATTAAATAGTTTGCAATCATGTATTAAATTCATCATACAACAGATTTAATCAAACATCCGTTGCTATATTCTTTAAAAAATCGAATGTTACAAATAAGAAATAAATACTACCTAAATAGGAATAAACGTTTAAATCTTTGTTCTTTTTACTTTAAAATTATTAAATATATCGAAACAATTACATTCTGAGTCACAAATCCTGGAAGCAAAAACTACAACGTAATGATTGCAGATTAAAAAATATAACTACATAATCTAATATCAACTCAGAATTCAACTCAAACATTTTTGTTTCTTTCTCAGACAAATCGCCTCTGTGTTGAAGTGTTTTGACCCCAGAAGCCCCACATTTCCAGGTTCACTGCACACGACATTCCCAAGGCTGAGATGTGGTTTGGACAGAGTTTACATAAACACGATAATTTCATGAGCATTCAGTTTAGAAGATTGCTCATTTATCCAAACTAAATCTCATTCCCAGCTACCGTACTGTATCTAGCCATTTCAACAAATTGACGATGTAGCAACTAAAATAAATGTTTAACGTAGCCCATGTTCTTTGACTTAAGATTCGTATCACTTAAATGAACTGAAAATTTGTACAAATAAATGAAGTAGGGTTAAATTATAAGAGTTATGAGATGTAACAATAAATTGTATATGTATTTACTGTAAAAACGCAAATTAAAGATATCCACGATTAATTATTCAACAAATGTACATCATTAAATACAACGGTGTCTTATATTTTCTGAAAAACCGGGTTCAAATCTTGCCAATCACAAATATATTTTAGCGATGTGATAATGTTGTGACCCTGTGGTTCGGAATCCACCTTTAATTTGATGGAATATTATTATTGAAAAAATCGGATGTTGAGATATTTCTCTGTACCATGGAACTCACTAAAGTTCATTCGACACTTTATACTTATTAACTCTGATTTTAGTTAGAAATATTTGAATTGAAGTAGACATCAAATCTGTAGGGGCCTTAGTTGTATCTTTCTAATTCAAAAAGAGCCTCTCACAGATTATGCTACTGTCACTATTGTACTTTTTCAATGCTTTTAAAACAATGATAATGCTATTAATCTAACATAAGCCCTACACGTTCATGCTCAAATTAATAAAAATCAAGCAAAATTCCTTTAGTTTAAATTGTTCACGGACACACATATTTACACATAATACAAATTCGAACAGTGTTTTTGGCAACTGGAGACATCAAAATGAAAAAAGTAAATCGCTAGGTCTTTCCGTACCACCTATTAATAATAGTACCGTAATAGTATATTCCCTATTGGAGAATACGCTAAAATATTTTATAAGTATATAGTTAGTTGTCTTTTTCGGGCTGCTTGATTAACAAGTTTGCGAAATTGACACAATTCCGTAATCAATTCGCTCTCTAGGGTAAATTTTTTAAACCGACTACAGATAAACTTGGAAATACGGTGTTTTCTTCTATCAATAGGCAACGCTCTTACCCACATCGTTGAGTAGGGATTACAATCAACGAATTACCATAACCGACTACTTAACTTCGGCAGTTGTCTATAATCAACGGTAATATCGCTGAATATCTCCTACTTGGGAAAGAGGTCAGTACAACAATAGTGCTTCACGTGGGGGTGCCGAAACTAAGGCCCCTATTACACGAGGTAGCCTGGCGACGTCGCCAGCGGCAGTAGCTGGCGACGCACTGGCCACCAAACCTATAACCAGTTGAGTAGCCAGTTGAGTAGCCAGAATTTTCACCGCCGTGGCGCCGTTGTTGTGAGTGCTTGTCTTGCACTTGCACTTGTTATGAGCGGTGTTTACAGTGAATAATGAGTGATTTTAAGTATCTTCTCCTTCTGTTACTTCTGAAGAAAAGGAGGCAAAGGAAGAGAAAAATGTACGTTCATCCAATGCTTAGTGCAAGAGAATCAAAAGGGTTATATTACACCCTTTTTGATGAGCTCTGTGCGGACAATAAAAAATGTTTCAATTATTTTCGTATGTCACAATACAGTTTCTTCGAGTCATAAAGGATGATATAGACATTTTATCAACTGAAGTGAACAATTCACACACTCACAACACAACAGAACGCAACACAACAGTGTGCAAGTACCCCCGTGATATGAACTAACCGAGTGGCGACGTGATACTGGCGACCTAGTGTAATAAGCTCCATATGCTACAACGCAGCGTCGCCAATATGGGTAGCCAGTGGCTACCACAGTGGCGACGGGGCTCGGTAGCCAGTCGGTCGCCAAAGTGTGGCTGCGTCACTGGCTACCCTCGTGTAATAACATCCATAAGAAGCAATGCCCCATGACAAGCTGAGTAGCCAGTTTGGTCGCTGGCGACGTCGCCAGGCTACCTCGTGTAATAGGGGCCTAAAGGTCCTGGCGTCCTAGATAGGCCTAGCGCTGTGTCCTGCGTCCTGTGTTATCGTGGCCTTCAGCTACGCGGGCAGGATATATAAATCCCACAATGTCTAGTAGAATCCCCACTTTCATCCCTAAGCTTCGTAGTATCCTCTTTCTTTATCCCAAATTCATTTTTTCACATCCTACGACGATTTGTTATAGTGCTTGCCTTAAATCCTGAAGTTTGCTGGTTCAATTATATCCCTAGTCTTGTATAATTTGGTCACATGTCCCATGGATTATCCAAGTTAATAGAAGTGGAATAACAAGATCAGAAATTTAACCGTTTCCTTCAAAACGTAAAACAATTCTTATGGTTTAAAATTATGTACTTCCAAGTGAAAATATATATGTTAACAATAGATCAACTAAATGATACATACTTCATTGAAGCACAATTTTTTTATTAAATAATTTACGTTAAACTGTCGTAAGTTGTACGTCATTTCGCAATAGTATACAACAGTACCTTGACAAATGATAGTTTTAAACAAATATAACACTAGTTTCACCTTCTTATGTTGAGGTAAAATGTATATAACTCTTATAGTTTTATTCAGTCGCAACGGTAATTAGTAATTAAATGTTAAGAAGCAAAACCCTTGTAGGATTGGTTTATTAGTTTCTCTTCGGTTAAGGATCAAGCATTCCGTGAAATTCGTTGAACATTCAATTTTGGTATGGTAAAAAAATTATCAAATAAAAAATAATTATAACTAAAACCTCCCAATTCAAACTCTAGACAAGTAACATTGGTACAATACTCTGTTTTGAACCGTTATTGTTGGACAACTAGTTGCTCTATTGTATTTCTTGTTGTTCCGGATCTAGTTTCCCGCTTTCTACAGCACTCATTGTCACGGCGTTTTGTGATTTCCTTTTATTTGATACTTAACCACCTCAATGTAAACAACTGTCGTTGAAAATAACATTATTTTTCGTACAGTTTTGTACATTACTTTTCGTAAAAGTAAAATTTATTATTTCCTGCTCAAAATGTAAGATTTTTACTCCCAGTATTTTGTTGTGTCTGCATATCATAATTGGTTAGCAAGAAATTAAAACTTATGTCCGTTATCAGATCGCTACAAAAATTTTTTTATGTTAATTAAAGAATTTACATAATTGAAGCTTTATTTCTCATCTAATACCCCCTTTAGGTTATGTCCTCAGGGCATTTAAATGTATTACATTAGTATGAGAATCATTTTACTATTGTTATATCCACAGAAAGCTACAACATCTGCATCTGCTTTGTTCTAATTATGTTTGTTTGACATATTGTTCTAACAAATCAAGTAAAAGATTTTTTTAGCTCGAATTATTGTAAAATACTGTAACTAATAATGGAAATTACACGGTGTTCAATACTTTTTCTTGTTATGTCTTTCAAATCATCGGTTGCTAGAAATATACCCCGAAACTGTTTTAAACATTGTTAAGGCAATACCACAAAACTAAAGCAATTTGTGACTGGACGGATTTGAACCTGAGACCTCGGGGATACTGTATTCCTGTTCAAATAATAGTTTTCCGCAGATTCTAACCTAGTTCTTGTCTCTATTGAGAAGCACAGGCTAAACTACTGATTACAAATAATATTATATTACAAAATTGTGAAAATATCAATTTTAGACACGTCCCAGCTGCAGGTGGGTTGACCTGTGGCAGGATGAGGCTGTTATCCTTGACAGGTCAGAGGTCATATGTTACTCTTGTCGTCTGGTCGTTTTTGGTACCAGATTTGGGATTCTAATAATAGACTGGAAACTTTTATAGGTCGACGTTTTGGATGGAATTTTTCCATACTTAGACGTGTTACTGCGTGTTTTAATTCGGTACTAATCGATAAGATCGAGTCGAATGATAAGTAGAGATGGGTAATTAAATTATCATGGTTTTCTAGTCAAGGCCTGATATAGTAAATTACTAGAGGTAGAGAACAAGCTCAAAAAGTAAACACATACAAATGCTTTAAAGAGCCAAAGATAAAGACTTATGGTAGGTCCAAATAGATAGTCTTGGTCTTCAAATTGTGCTATGCTCAAACACTATAGACTTTTACAAAGTACTTGGTTAAAGCATAGATTTTGCAGTTTAAATATTTGAACGACATACTTTTTGGCGTGCAGTATTTAGCCATTTGACTCTTTTGATGAATAAAGGTTGAGGAAAACATTTATAAAATGTTCATAGACTGTTATTTTTCCATGCCACATTGCATCTTTTTCACCTCCCCGTCTTCAGTTTCCACTCGATTTCTGTATTGTTCGATTTTGCTTCACTAAAACCTTTTTAAACCAATCAATTTACTTCACTAAAATCTTTTAACTTAGTTCAAATTGTAACTCTACCAACCAACTAAACGAATAATTAGATTCTTACAATCGGTTATGCACAAAGAGTATTGACACTTAAGTTAATTCATATCAAATAGCCCCCCTATGATCTTAATGTTTAATTAATCAAAACATAATTTTAAGATTGAAATAACAACCATAAAGAAAAATTTCGTGCACCTCCAAGGTATCTAAGGGAGCGTTTCATAAACTCCAAATTTCACAAACTCCAACGCTTAAAATATTAAATGAACAGAGCGGTTCATAACCTCCAAATTTCATAAGCTCCAAATCTATAACATTCAAATAATCACTGTTTCACAATGTCCAAGTTTCACAAACTCCAACGTTTAAATATTAAATAAACAGAGCGGTTCATAACCTCAAAATTTCATAAGCTCCAAATCTATAACATTCAAATAATCACTGTTTCACAATGTCCAAATTTCACAAACTCCAACGTGAAGATACCAAATAAACAGTGCGGTTCATAATGTCCAAATTTCATAACCTCCAACGGTACAGTCTGAGCCAGAAGTCTCTACAGTGGTTGCCACAGCTTATTAAACGGCCCCAAAACTCAATGTTCCGCTTCAATATAACTCGACATTTAGCCTACTTAGACTTAAGTTATATGGTTAAAACTTCGTATGAGTGAAGTCAACAAGTCTATGACACTATTGGTTTTAATTAAAAGCTTAAAAGTTAGTATTTTCTATTTTAAATCTTCAAATAAAGTCGGTACTTTTAAATGAGTTTTAAAATATGACATGAAAAAGTTCGTCGGCTGCTACTTTTTTTATTTTTTGGTCAGGTAAGTTAAAAAACGGTGGATTTTGTAGCTAAAGAGTTGAACCTTTTGGATCATATTTTTTTAAATTTTTAGCTGGCGTAGTTTGGCTGTAATTTAAACTGTAATATAGGGGCTACCCGCCGCGCCGCGTGGCGTCATGCGGGCAGGTTCTGCCTACAACGTCACTTGTAATACAGTTTAGATACTCAAATTTGGAGCTATACAGGAAAGTTACTAAACTAATTAGAAAAATACGGATTACATATAACTTTTCTTCGTTTTATTCTTTGTATTCATCTAAAAATTAATATTTTTTAGCTCTTTCATAAAAATTAATATGACAGTCAGAATATAAAGGAGAGTTGTATAAAGAGTTTCCGAAATTATCTTGTCACTTTGAAAATTCGTAGATTGTAAACCAAACATCAGAACTTTATCAAACTTTAATACGATGTAGATACATATATTATAAACAGATTTGTAGCTTTTCAGAATTTTCCTTTCGCCCAAAAAGTTGTTGTTGTTAATTATGTAAACTAACTTTTTCTAAGAAACGGTAAACGCTAGAAAAAAAATCAAAAGCGTATTTTGAAGGTCATTGTGTTAGTAACACAAATATTTGTAATACAAAGGCATATTGTCATGGATACCATTGCTATCAACTAACAAATTAGCTGCGCGTGCTACTAGGGCTCATCACAGCCGGCAGCCGCCATCTTGTTGTAGATTAGTGAAAAATACTGGCTTCACGTCGCGGCTAGTGATGGGAGAATCGAATACTTTAAAGAATCGAATACAGTGAATTCGTAGCCTCCCCTGTATTCGAATACTTTTACGAATACTTGTATTCGAACACCTTTGAGTATGCAAAGCATGGAAAATGAGTGTGTAATTCTTTTTTCATAATGCAACCGTTCTTTTGGTTACTGTTAGGCCTATTTCGTTTTACAGTAATTAATTCATTAATATAATTTATTCAATGTAATTTTAAATTAAATGATTTTTAAAAGGTACATTTATTTTGACTTATAATTATTTCATGGTCAGTTATAGTCTTATTAATGTTTTATTTTCTATTATATTAACTAATTAATATCTTTAATAATATGTCTTATTCATTTGTATGGATAATTTACATCAGATATGCATGATATTTTGCCATGTAACTATATAAATCGGTTGTAGTTATAATAAATTCTATTCAATTGCCCTCTACCAGTAGTAACATAATATTTTAAATATCCAATATATTCTAAATGTTAACGATTAATATGTAAATTATAGGGCTAATGGTAAAATTATAACGAATAGATTAAAACAAATGCTGCAGTAAAAACATTAAATACTCTTACGAATGCTACGGATTCGTAAGATATTCAAAAGGGAATTCAGTAGTTGAAAAAGTGTTGAATACATTTTTGAATCCCCCGAATTCGCTTTCTAGATTCAAGAAATCCTGCAAAATCTGAGGTGAAGAGTACCTATTCACAAAAAAGTATTCGTACGAATCTGAAGTATTCGAATCTACGAATACTCGGGCTGTATTCGAATACTATTCGATTCTGTATTCGATTCTCCCATCACCACATCTATTGGTCTTATGTGATCGTTGGATCGTATACAGCAAAGCAAGGAGTGAGCTGGTACAGTACAAACCACCCGGCTTAGATACCACCACCATTATACACATGTTTCGATAGAAAATATTTGATCTTTTTTTACTTCTATTATAATTAAGCGTGTTTATCGTAAGTATAGTGTATTTTGTTTATCGATAACTGCTTATAGACCCAAAACAATACATGACACCGGGTATCTCAAATAGAACAGGAAACACATTGATTCTTGGAATCTTACAATTTTTACAATCATCAATACACCGTGCCATCTCCTCGCGAAACTACTGGCTGAGGCTTGATAATTATGTTTCCCACGGCAATAAAACTAACTCTGATAAATATCTTTGATAACTGTGGTTCTGAGAATTGAATTTATACAAACAGCCTACCGATCATACCTCTACTAAACCTGCATGCAGGTATGGACGGTGATGTGATACAACTTATCAAGATTCCGTCATTAATAATAATAAAGCGATTGAAGAAGGCTGGTCCCATCGACAAGTAGAAAATGAAACTATAAACAGTGGCAAAGGATGTACAAGTATATTGATGAATTCTTTGAGCGTTAAAATAATATCAACTCAGTAAAAAAAAAATTGTTACAATAACATATTAATGTACCAATTAAATATTTAATGCTACAGTATCTAAACACTTGAAACCTTGATGGAGAATCAAATTATTAGTCCAGTATGGCGGTAAAAAATATACCCTATCATTAACGATCCCGCTGAACATTTAGTGGCAAGCATAAGGGATAAAATCTAAAGTAGGCATATTCTGATAAAATATGTCAATCCAATTATACCATCAACAGGAATACCATTACATCAACTTAAAAAAAGTAGTCGTAAAATTACTTTTCATTGTTTTTTAGTTTAGAAATCCAACTCAAATTATTATAGTGAGAAAGTTTGGATGCATGGATGAATGGATGCATCTACTTGTCTTACTCAAATTATAACACAGTAAGACATATTTTGAGAACACTATCATGAATTTTTTACTCTTTTAGTTGTGTATGTATCATTTGTTCGTGGCATTTTTGCAATGGAAAAAAGTTTTATTACTCGCAGAAAAAAGACTCGTGCATATTCTAGCCAAACAAATAATTCCAAAATTTGTTTCTGTTGCAAGCAATTAAAATCCATTGGGTGTGATTAAAATCCAAAGGTGAACGACGATAGATTTTAATAATATCAATTAGACTCGCTCTGGACACAGCAGTTCGGCCTTGTAGAGGAAGAGCGGCGCGCATGGAAGGGGCGGTGCGGGGTGACAGCGATAACGCCATTGTACGGGACCGCGTCTCGTTGTCCCTCCGTCTAGTTGTACCTACGTCTACTTGTACCTCGAGGCCTAGGGACAACTAGTCGTAGGTACAACTAGACTTAGGTACAAGTAGACGTAGGTACAACTAGACGTGTATCCCACCGACAAGTAGTATCACCTAGCTTGCACGGATGCGACCAGTTGTCCCTACGACTAGTAGTCCCTACGACTAGTGGTCCCTCCGTCTAGTGGTCCCTACGTCTAGTTGTACCTACGACTAGTTGTACATACGCGTATTTTGCGTCCTTATAGTCTAGTTGTACCTATCCTTCAATTCAAAAAATAATATATCAATTTGAAATTTGTATGTTAACAAATAAGTGTAGCAGAGCAGGTTGAGTGAATGTAAGTTTGTGTAAAACAGAGAGGTTCGTTCGGCCCGTCCGCCTCGGTATCCCGCCAATTCGATTGACTTATGGCAGAGACTGTACCGTTGGAGCTTATGAAACTTGGAGGTTATGAACCGCTCTGTTTATTTGATATTTAAAAGTTGGAGTTTGTGAAATTTGGACATTGTGAATCGGTGATTATTTGAAAATTATAGTTTTGGAGTTTATGAAATTTGGAGGTTATGAAACGCACTGTTTATTTAATATTTTAGACGTTGGAGTTTGTGAAATTTGGACATTATGAACCTCACCCGTATCTAAATATAAAAATCCAAGCATTTATTTTTAATTGGTCAAATGTTGTAGGAAAGTTGACTTGGTTATTATTTGTTTTGACAATAAACGTAAAATGACTCCATCTCGTGCTCCGAACGATGGAAGGAAATAACGATGTGCTATTTTAAACGATGTAACGAGATGTCGATGTGAAAACTCGTAAACGTGTCCCAACTTGCAGACTTGTTGGTCATGTGTGATAAAATAACATGGCTAGTTTTTGTTGTTATACAGTAGTGTGATAAAATAACATGGCTAGTTTTTGTTGTTATACAGTACTGGGTGTATATAAACACTACTGATCTAACGCATGTTGTGTATTTGTTTAAATGAGGCATTCGTGAAATACTGCATAAATTATAAATTGGTATGGTATAAGACCAAATAAGTTTTTTTATATAGAGAAATGTAAGATAATAATGTTGAACATTATTTTGTGAACCCATCCTAATTACATAATACATTACATTACACATAACTTATAACAAACAACACACAAACACATATTTACATTATTGGCATAATTTATCAGGATTATGCCTACGTCCTCTTCTCCATCAACTACTTTAAACTTGCACTTGCATGACTTCCTTTCACTTAATCCTAACTCTTGTGACGTATGACGACTTAAATAGTATTCAAAACTTAGGAATTTACTTCTTACTTCTTGTAGATTTCAAAAAATAATGTAAGGAGCAAGGTTTCTATGATAGAAGTTGACTCTCAAATCTTGGTCTTTGGTAGATGACTGTGTCGTTAAATTGTCGAAAATACTCAACATACCGTCGCGTAATAATATGTAGACATTGTGAATGCCTACTCGTTATTTTGTGATACAATCCAACAGTTTAATTATAACTTGAAACTTTACCTGGTTTGCTGCAATAGATCCGAAACGTTGGTCACTAAATGATTACGGTCATCTCCCAATGAACAAAATTCGAGATATTATGAACGAAATTTTAAGTCATAATAACATTACTAACACGATCTTTGCTTTGATGCAGATATTCATTGAAGAAAGCAATAAATATGCATTCCAATAAAAGACTAAAATAAACGAATCGTCAATAGTGTAGCCTAAACCCCTGTCAATCACCTAAAAGTGACCATGTAACGCTAAAACTCAGCAACCGTGATTCTAAACGGTTTATAACTTTTCGGAGTTGAAGTTTCGTAAAAGTGAATAACTTCTGGAGGAAGTTTGGTGAATCAGTGTGTTATTTGGGATTTTTAGTGTGTCTAAGTCGGAGTCGTGGAATTTCAGAGCCGTGGGTTTTCGGAGTTGTGGGATTCGGAGTTGTGGGATTTTGGAGTTGTGAGCTTTCGGAGTTGTGGGTTTTCGGAGTTGTGAGCTTTCGGAGTTGTGGGTTTTCGGAGTTGTGACCTTTCGGAGTTGTGGGATTTTGGAGTTGTAAGCTTTCGGAGTTGTGGGTTTTCGGAGTTGTGACCATTCGGAGTTGTGACCTTTCGGAGTTGTGAAGTGTCGGGGCTGTGATGTTACGATGGATGTTCACTGGACGCAAGGAGGGTCGTCGCAGCAAGCCGCGCAGTCGGTCTCTAGATCCAAGCAGTCTTCAAGCGTCTTCTATACGAGCGTTTCAACAACAAGTATGTAAGCATTTTTGTATGAAAATGTAATACATGTAAAAACTTGTAGCTATTCTTCTGGGTATGAACTAGACACTTTTTAGGTGTAAAGGCTAGACAAGGCCTTCCTAATAAGGTGTTTTAGCTAGGAATGTGTTTATCATATTTAGCTACTAGTCTATTCTGGACACGAACTGGAGGAAAAAATATTATTCGGTCTCCTTAGCTAACCTCAAAGTTTTCAAGGAGCTGGATAAGGCTAGCTAGGATGAAAGTACTAGGATGAAGGTACTAAGATTAAGCTAGCTAGGACGAAGGTTAGGATGAAGCTAGCTGAAACCCAGACTATAGTTTGTCTGTGGCTGAAACTAGTACGTTGTACTAGGATATTTGAGTTGGCATTTTACTATGTTAACCATGCTAAGGCTACCAGTGTGTTTACAATATGCAAACTCCTGACTACAGACGATACTACCAGCTGTACTCTGATGTGTCTCTGGTATTCGGTTTTGTGCAGAAAAACAACATTCGTAAATTCGTTCTTTTCGTAATTGCGTTTTGCAAAGATTTCGAAGGTTATTTTTAGTTTTGTTAGTAAAATTTAACCCTAGGATTACTGTATTCTTTGTTTTCTTTACTAATAAAAATATTAGTACGATACATTTTTACTATATGTCTGTGTATGTCACAGGAATATTTAAAATACTTATCCCAGACCGCTGCCTACCATGTTATTTGTATAGTAAAGTAACCAATAGATTTCATTTTTTGGGTATATAATTTATAAATAATTGAAAATACTTTTATTTACGTGTAATACATCGCTTTGAAATGCCACAAAAAATACATAAATGGTGGTTGTAGCCAAAATACAAATTTAATTGAACCAATATGTCGTATACCGGTCGTGGACTCTAAATTAAGAGTATTTTTAAATTAATTAAATAATAATTGAAGTGAACGTTTTCTCAGTTTACAGGTTTGCTGCGTCGGCCATTGGTGTTTTACTGCGTTATATTAGTGCTAGTCAATCTTTGCAAATCATGTTATCATTGTACTTTTTCCTACAGTTACCTAACAATGTACATGTTCTCTCACTGATTTGAGAAAGCAAAGTGGCCAATTCGCTCATCAGTGAGACAATGTTAACATTGTCTCACTCTAATTACTTTGTCTCACTCTAATTACTTTGTCTCACTCTAATTACTTTGTCTCACTCCAGATTTGCAACGTGAAGGCACGTCTTTACCAATTTATTTGTTTTATGGTAACTGTAGTAAAAATATAATGTGCAACTCGAGTGCAAAGTGTTGCACAAATAACTATTGCCTCAAACTATACATTTTTTGACAATTTTTACTTTCATATTTGTATGGCAAATTAATTTTTTATTTTATTTTTCAGAGAGCGGCTGCACTTCACCAACAACAGCAGAGACAAAGTGAGTACCTTTCAATATACTTGTTTAATTATAACATTTTTAAACTATTCACTCGTGATGGAAAGTATTCACTGTGTTTTCGTAATGTCTTGTGACTCTTTGTACATTATATAAAATTTCATAGGCCTCAGTTAATTAATTTGTTGCCATTTAAAATATAGGTTTTAAGCGCCCTTTGAGGTATTTTACGTTGGAAGAACTGTGCTAACCAAAGACGATTTATTTCTGTACTTTAATTATACGTAGGGATTTAAAGCTCTTGACCTGAATTTCCCGAAGTGTTCTTGAAAGATATTAATATTGTTCCTTCGGAGAAACTAATGATGAATGTTCGTGGAGAATTGTGAATATACTATTTTATTCTATGTTTGTACAGTATTTGGTATTTAATTACAATTAGAACCCTAAATTGAGCATACATTTTTTTATTGGTGTATTAAAATCAAGGACCTTTTGTCAAATTTACAAATAAGTACGAAAATTAATGGCACTACTCAGAATTAACTGATCTACGTAAAACCACTTGTAAACAACTAAACTCTGTCCGTATCTTTTTATCTATCCTGTATAGATGCAGTACCTACAATATAAGACGCCTTCATAACATACTGCGGCAACATGCAGTGCAGTACTGTGTGTCAAAGAAATGTAGCTC
Organism: Macrosteles quadrilineatus; assembly: GCF_028750875.1. Taxonomy (NCBI): domain Eukaryota; kingdom Metazoa; phylum Arthropoda; class Insecta; order Hemiptera; family Cicadellidae; genus Macrosteles; species Macrosteles quadrilineatus. Next base: position 79,053,426 of record NW_026542597.1, read on the forward strand.
TAAACGAAGGCGTTAATAGAAATTCATTTTCCTCGCGCTCACTGTACACATTATATTATTATCTCTGAACTGAACGTAAAAATTAATAATTTTCTGACCAATAATTCAAAATTCCACAATATCAACAGCTACAAATAAAAACGCAACCCATTTTATTTTTGTGTATGACGCGTCATTTGATTGCTTTTTATCGACGAATTTGCAGTCAAGTACGATGATACCATTGTACTGTACTGCATTTGTTTAAGGTTTCTTGACGCCCAAACATAGTTTCAATAGTTAGGTTATGTTTAAAGAAATATTTAGTTGACTATGTCGACAATTCAGCCCGATCTTACAAATTGCAAGAGTGTATAATACGAGGTTAAACTTTTAAAATCTGTTTTTGTTTACGTTCCAAATAGAAAAATAACACCTTTTTACCATGTAAAGTGATTCGAAAATGTATATAATGTATAATTCCTGTATTGTGCAATTTAACTAATAGACTTTTTAATTTGACGGTTTAGTGAATTCTGAAGTTAATTTTCTCTCTACAATCAAGGACATAGGCAACCTTGACAATATTGATTGTTATTGTTCTTAAATCTGGGTCCACGAATTATCTGATATAGTATATATATATATATATTCTTTTCCTAGTTCGTTTGGCTCTGCTACCCGACCGATTTTCATGATTATAGGCTTTGAATTGAGCTATTGATCGTTTGAATAATTTAAGTTTAAGATACTGTACTACTCAATGAAAAATCATAATTATGATTATTTCTCGGATATTGTATCTATTTTAATGCTGCGGAGCAGCATGGGTCCTCTAGTTTGTTTGAATTTTTCTCGTCATAGAGGACCGAAGTCCCTTTGATAATAATGATATTTATATCATGTGAATATATACGTAAAATTTTCTTTTTACATCTTATCCATTAGGAAAAATCAATAAATTACATGGAATTTCATTTAGATTGCGGATTTTCTGTAGTGGTGATGATTTTTGTGGAAGACATGCTCTATACTTTAATGTACAAACTCTCTGTTAGGTCAGCAATTAGGCCATCATGAAATGTCAAGAGAAGGTCAGTATAATGTCGCTTGTAAGTGGCTTTGGATAGCCGGGAATGAGATACAGCGTAAACGAACTTGCTCCTGCACTGAATCAGTTTGATATTATCACTGTACCAAGTGATAATACCCTCCCGGCCGTAGCAAACCTGCAGACTAAGCGAATTTCATTTGCCTAATTGGATTTACACTAAAATGCTGTAAAAACTAATGCTATTTAAATAGGGAATACATCCCCCCCCCCAATTTAAATAGTATTAGTTTATCGAGTACTCTAGGTTTGCTGCAACAGGGAGGGTAAAAGGTTTTTTTTTAAATGTTAATAGTTTAGTATGAAATAAATGCATTTTCCAAATGTGATCAAAATATACTCATAAACAAGCGAACAACGACAGTTTACTTATTCTTCAAGAATAACGTGGGAATTTTAAATTTCCTTTTTTTTAATTTCCCCGTAACCATTAAGCACATAAAAACGCTTCGATATACTAAATTATTTTATTTTTTAAGCTCTACAAGATGGTTTGGAAAGAAATTGCAAAATTTTATGTTTTTAGTGTCAAAAATGAAAGAAACAAATTTTTACCCCATAAACACCCGTTCCCATGGTCCGATCATGCTGGTTCGCGAACTGGTTTGAATAAATGTAGGTTTACACGTTTATACAAAATTTCATCAAAATCGGATCATTTTTGCTCGAGTTATCGTGCTAATGGACACACACACACATATGAATCTAAGCTGATGGTGTTTTTCTCCTCTAGGGACCTCAAAACGAAAAAGTAAATCGGTCCGGGGGCCAGGTCTCACCAGGAGTACTATAATGGTAATAGCGTATTCCCTATATGGGGAATTCGCTAAAATAGATAATCCTTGTCGTCTAATAAACATTTTAATCTCCTTGGACAAACTTAGATATATTCTGAAGACATGTGAAAAAATGTCTTGTATTATAGTAGATCGCAAAATAATATTTAATGTGTTACTATAGTAATTAAAGAAATACAACTCCATTAGAACATGTTTGAGCTTATTCATCATCTTCCATCACCAATTTAGATTCACATTAGTCTAATTGCTCAGTGTTTCGTCAAAGTGGATGTTAATTGTTACAAAATATAAGTTCTCGATTAGTTTGTAGCGTATTACATACTGTCTCTTGCAACTTTATCAGGTAGTTATAACTCCGAGATTGCAATTTGTATTCACAAAGGAACACACTGATTTACACAAATGTGTTGCATATGACGAGATAATGTTCACTTTTTCGTTACATATAAATTGCAAATTATTCTAACTATAGGATCTGTACAATTTACATACACACCTTGGGTTATTTGTTTAGTAATCGTTCTCTTTATTGTTTGTTACGTATCTACCAAGTCTTTGAGATTTAATCCTCTTCATCCTCGAGATTGTGAATATACGCCTAATGCATTTGAAATTTACACAAAAAAATTGAAAACAATTTTTGCCAAATTTTAATACTGAAAACATGTCAGGTGGTACAGTTGGTAGAAGATGAATCATGATGAGTCATAATTAATGTTTGCATTTTTATCGTAGTGTCAGTATGTGTATTTGTGGTTGGAATCATTAAAATAATAGAAATTTTAAATCTGTAGAATTGCGCGTGTAGGCGTTCTTTAAAATTAGAATATTTATCTTGTACTGTATGAAAAACAGATGTTGTATATCATAGGTGAAGTATTTAAGACTTAGAATAAAAATACATACAACTGTAGACAACTATATTTTACTTTCAATAGAACCCACAATAAGGATTAAAATTTTCGACAGAGTTTTTTAATTATTTAAATCTTATTTATTTTTTATTTATAGCGAATTGGTTATATTCTAGATCAGATTTCACTACGAAATGGATTGAATTCAAATAATTTTACAGGCTATATTTTACTATGCATTTTAGTCAGCTATTACTGGACGGACACGGCAGATGGCTGTAAATTGCTTCAATAACTGGCCTATAAAACTATTCAGCACCGCCACGTGTACACTATTGGTGATATTAACGCTTTCAAAGGCCCGCTTTATATTTTATAGCGTATTATCACTTAAATTAGCCATTAAAAATCGCAGCTTTTATTTCTATGGGATATAAAAAAAACAAATCAATTTAGTAACTGTATGGAATCAAAATTCGATACAGAATTCTACACGCGGTACAGTCGGGTACAGTGCATTGTGTTTAATCTAAGGGAGTATGATAAATATTTCTTATTTTACTGTCTAAATTGCTTTTGTTTTCCCACACAATCCGAGATTGAGTTTGAACAATAAGTGACATTTGTACGCATTGTATCAGACCAACAGCTGTTGCGAGCAAGGTCACAGCTGATTGTGTCAAGTGGCTAACAGCTGTTGTCGTCTGTCATCAGACAACCACTTACCGCTTCCCGCCATTTCCACGCCTTCGCCCTCACGGCACACGCTTTCCCGTTTGAAAGATGGCGAAAACCACCAATAACGATAACAAACCTGAATAGTTTGAAAAATATTCTTTGTAGCTTGTTAAATGTTGGTGCTTCCATCGATATCATAATTGATCATTTACAGCAATTGATAAATATATTTTTCTACGGACTCCGTGTGAAATAATGAATTAGGCATTTGTAATAGGCACACAACCCTTTCAACAAATTTGGCCACTTTTCAGCAAACTGGTGATTCAAACACACTATTCTTCATAAAATATGTATACCGTATCCCTTCCAAAGATGAATTACAACTCTCCAATATGTTTCACAACCAGCTGTTTCCTATGTACACTTGGCAGCAGAAGCAGTCGCCATATTTCTACCATGTTGTGATCTCGATACCAAGGGATTTATAAGCCGCTGTTGTCGTGTGTTGCCTCGCAAGACGTATGTCGACCTTTCACAGCAGTATGTGATACGCGGCAACCGGTGTGTGGTCGAACCGGTGAATATCGATATATTAAGATCGTGAATACATGTAGTCGTTGACAATGTAATTTCAGTTGTGAACAAAATATGATTTTATTGTTGTGTAAATTTTGCAGATATTAATTTGAAAATAACGTTTTTCGCTAATTAAAATGTCCCAAGGAATTAAAAAAATATTTTGATAGGATGAAAGTGGGTATTTTGCTGTGTGAAACTGACCTAACTTATGTGTGAACCTTTTCAAATCCAATTAAATATTGTTAGGTTCACTGGAATTTTTGGGAAAAGCTTGTATAGTAAATGGCTAGTTTTTATACAAAACAGATAAGGGGATATGATATTGATACGAGGTGTGAACACACACGCTTGTTAGCATAATTATACAATTATTGATAATTACGGGGACAATTGCTAAGGGTATGTCCCCGTAAGGCGTGTGAACCAGTGATACGTAAGATGAGAAATGAACAATTGTGAAAAATGAATACAAACAAAGCCTTCTTTCACACTAGCGCGGTGCGGCACCGTCCCGCACCGTCGATGCGGGGCGACCCGCAAGGCCCTTTCACACTAGCTGCCCGGATCCGGGCGTTTCCAGGCTGAAACTTTGTGATTTTTGGATGCATTTCATTCAAATAAATAAAAGTAAGGTGGTTATGCTACTTGTTGTATCCGAAAATAAAATACAGTGCCCCCTTGCTAAATAACCTAATTGGATTGATGCCGTGTGTCTAAAAATGTCAATTCCTTGTGTTTTTAAAAGTTATGGTGACAGCTGTGGGATGAATCTCGCACTTCAAACATGATCTCAAATATGTAATGACTCACTTTCTACTCTTGTTATGAAATATACTATAACATCTGGGACCATTTTTTTTATTTCAGTGCACTATAGGAAATAAAGTAATTCTGTAGTTGATATATGGTTGATACATGGTTGATATTTTTATGCACATATTTGTAGGTGGTTTTAGCTTAAACAACAATTCATTTCCTTCCATATATTTAGAAGAACATGTAAGTGGTCGTTAAGCTAAATGTTTTTATATTAAATAATTTAGACATGTTTAATAAAATCGTTTGTAAAAATTTAAACATGCAAATGAAAGATGGTTTGCTGCAGTTGGGGTCTCGTCATACACGCTGGCCTTCAAACTAAACCAAAATATAAAGCTTGACCAAACTAATAATCTCTATATAAATTTCAACCTCAATACCAAGAACAGCAAACTTGCCTATTAACAAGAGTACAACAAAATCAACCACACTCAACCACTGATATGCATAGACAGCCAAAACTACTGATTTATGTGCGGGCAAAACCAGCCCGTCCCGCGCAAGTGTGAAAGCGTACATAAGAACCCATGATCTAAAAACTATTCTTGCGGATTCGACCCGCATTGGAAGTTTAGGTTCGTGCGGGTGATTTTTCAACCCGGACGGAGGTTTAGGTCTGTCCGGGTCAACCCGCACTGGTGTGAAAGCTCCCATATGAATCAATAGTCTAAACAGCTTCGTCCGGTGCGGGACGGTCCCGCACCGCGCTGGTGTGAAAGAAGGCTAAGTTTAAAAACACAAGAGGGGATGGATACAAACACAATTGCATCGATGGATATTCTAAGACTATGAAGTAGTATGAACACATAAAGGCGAATTACGTATAAAGAGGATTACAATACCGTTCCTAATAAAAGACTAGATTACTGTTTTTGTGGAAAACACTTGCTTAACAATGAACTTAAAATATAAGTAACGTTTTCAATATAATAGTCAATGGTGCAACTCTTGACCTTTCATTGTAGATTATCTACATTATGTTGTCTGTGTTATGTCTGCAGTTTAACTTTGTTTAAAATAATCTTATTAGAAAATAAGCGTCAATTTATTGCTTATTTTATCATATCTCAATTTATACATAAAATTGGTATGATCTACGTATATCATAATATCTACATAATACAGTATGAACAATTGTCGTGTAGGGTATGCTCATTTTCTGAAACAACCCTTTGACAAAAATTTTTATACGCAATAAAAAATAAAAATTCAACGAACTTAATGAACTTAAGGGGAGTCACTACTGAAACTAGTGATTAAAAAATCCTTTTAAAATTATCATATATACTTTTTAAGAGTATTTAGTCTTAGAAAAAGATTTACTGCTGTTAAAGTAAGAAAAAAAAATTTACATACTTTTTGGAGTTATTAAAGTTTTTGGCGGGAAAAAATGGGGTTTATTAAATCTCTTATAACTATTTAACTACTGAACCAATTTTATTGTTTGATATCTCATTTTAAAGAGCAATGAAAGCACAAACTTTTTGTCCATTCTCATGTTATTTTCTCAATAAGTTTATAAGTTATGGCTTCAAAAATAAGTTTTAGAAACATTTATAGGTAATACATTTTAATACATTTTTTAAATGTACTTTTATTTACCCAATTACAATATCCATATACAGTAAGTTGATTTATAGTATAAACAATGTGTGGTAAAAATTCCATTCATATAGCTGTAATAGTTAAAAAGTTATAAGAACTTGTATATAAAAAAAAATTAAGTCGGGGAAAACAGCGGTTTGAAGTTTATACTAAGCCTAGTTGATGCCCCAAAAGAGGTGTGTACGCTTAACTTCAAGTATTTTTTCACAGTGATAAAAATATATATTATACCAAATGTTATGTTTTTCTGAAACCTTACAATCTATAGAACAAGGTAAAAAAATAATAAAAAAATCATGTTTTTTTTTACAAAATTGGTAATTTTTCAGTAGCGACTGCGATGTAACTTAATAATTAAAGTTTATTTTATCGGTCGAATGAGATTGAGAAATAATTTAACTTCCATTTATTCCCACTGGTGTAACCAAACTCAGATCAAGTTGAAAGTTTATTCACCCATCGGGATACAAGTTGAAAGTAAGCAGCTGGAATTGTCATTTAAACTTTTATATCTCCTGGAATTTCACTATTGTATTTTAAACTCTTTTGATACAGTTCTTGGGAAGATATTTTCGATATTTCGTTTGAATGGAGAAGCGTTCTCGTGTACAAAATAAACTGCTGTTTCTTGGTATTTTTTCTATAGATTTTGTATTTTTAATATTTTTAGAAATTGACTCTATAAAACTTTTCCAATTAATTTTATTCCGCTTTGTTGGCAGATGGAAGAATTGTTTTGATAATCCACTGTTTATCCATTCTCTCATTATTTTGTACACCATTTCTTAGGCTAGTATTTTTGTGAGATATTTGTAGCATTATCATGTTACAATGTTGGTCGGCTTTAAACCAGTTACACCAATCTTCATCATGCGTAATCGGAGAGTGGTCGCAAGTTATTGTTACGGAGAAAAAAATTATAAACATTAAATCCTCATGTTATTTTTATGGAAAATAAGTTCAAACGTTGTAGTTTCTTTATTGCTACATTTCAATCAAATTTGGCAGATTTCTTTATTTTATACTATGCTATTAACATTTGAAATGAAATGAAATGAAAATGCTTCTTTATTGAGGCGAACTTAGGACCACATGGTCTTTTCTTACAGTTAACCTCTAAAAAACTAATAATAACATTAAAATAATAACAAAAAATACAATAAAGTTTGTAACATAGCTAGTAATAAAATAGCATAAATCTATTCATCTTCCCTAACATACAGTCACACACACACACACATGCAAAACATTTCACTTAAAGCATACTATTTCCTTTTTTAGAAGCAGCAATCCTATATACTTGTTAAACCCAATGTTATTTAAATAGGAAATAATTGAGTGCAAATCCAATAGGATAAAATTTAGCTTAGTGTGTAGGTTCGCTGCAGCAGGGTGTTCAATTTCAGGTACACTCCTGTTGTACAGCTGTAAAATAGAGCACACGGTTGTCATTTTCAGTACGATCATAATAAATAAAAACATTTTAAATTACTACAATTATAGTAAATAATTTGGAATAAATCATGCCGAAACTAAAAACAAAATACAAATAACACTTATACACTACGTACAGTAAAATAATAATGAGTTTATTTTAACCTCTTCAAAATAAAACATACTGCAAGCTTGATGCAAGAGAGAAGAGGTTTCCTAAACTTGCATCAGCATCAGTTCCGTCCCAAAATTAGAGCGAAGCAAATGTGATTCTACACGCCCTGATGAAGTAATATTACTTGAGTTGAATAAATTACAAGTCCTATTGTATTATAAGACAATGATTTTACTGAACAAATTGAGGAAAATATCTACAAAACCGTGTATCTGTCAGTTTTGAATTAACACTGTATCAGAAGCAGTAAGGCTTCAAAGTACGAGATAATTGCCACAAAAACGCCGTGCTGGTTTGTTGATCACGACTTTGACCTCACCAGAGAGTTTAGTGACCTCGAAATGACCTATGGTACTTATAACACAGAAACTAAGATGAAACTAATTATGTTTACAGGTTTTCTTCATTCATCGTTTTAATTTACTTTTTTGAGAAGAATCCATATAATTTTTTGTACCACAGAACATTAAGCGTTGTTTGCACCTTTCAATTTTTACCCATTTTAAAGATATTGATTTTAATTTCAATAATAACTTGAGGTGCAATTTATATAGTGATAAGAGCACTAACAAGCACCGGGCTCAAATTCCGCCAATATTCCCGTGTTTTTTGCCTGTTTCAAAATGTTTCTCTGTACTTTTGGTTCCCACCTTAATCTTTGAGTACACCTAGGTGAAAAAAGCATAAACAAATTTGAACGAATAATGTTTTTGGCCTCTAGGGTCTTCAAAATGAAAAAGCATATATCGGTCCCGTATCCAGGTCTTACCCACCTCACCTACAGTAATAGCTACTCTCCTATAGGGAAATTCGATAAAAACCAGGAATTGTCCTTGAATTTAATTTCCATTGTGCACTGGACACCTTTTAATAATGTACTATTTTATTTATAAAATATTCTTACCAAACATGACAACAAAGTGCTGTATTCTTAAATTTATGCTATAATCTTATCCCATCTTCTGTCTAATCACTGATCGGTTATCAAACCGTTATGCGTGTTATCAGTATTACACGTTATCAGTGTGTATATTGGCACCCCTGAGTGTACATGGTAGGGTGGCAGACCTGCCCATTCATGCCGCAGTGTTGACAACAATATACCGTCAGTAGTGATGGGCGATACGGACGCGTATCGCGATACAGCGATACGATACGTATCGGAAAAAAATATCGTATCGCCGTATCGAATCGGGCGTCTGTATCGCGATACGCGAATCGTATCGTCAAAAATATCGAAAAACGATACGTATCGTATCGTTTCCCCCCTCCCCTACCTAACCTAAAAACGGCAAATTTATATAAGTACCTGGGGACCAAGCTTTGCTCGGGGAAAATCATTAGTTTACTCTGAAAACAGTCTTAGTATTGCAGATACATTAATCCATTTCCACACTCCACACTGCTCGCCTTTACTACTTCCTTCACAACTCCCTACGTCTTGGACCTGTTTCCCTATCCTTCCGATAGCATTTAGGATTGCAGGCAGATCTAGTGCTAGATAGCACGTTAGTGGAAATGGACTGGACTGGGATGGGACTGGTACATTATCAAGTAAAAACCAAAAATACAGACGTCAAAAACTCCTATTTCAAACTACACATCCACAGAGTACAGATTTTGCAGTTTGCTCGGCCTGCGGGGGCCTGCGCAAAAAAAGCTTTAAAATATCGTTTTGACATTAATCGTATCGCTCTATGTGCCAATATAAATACAAATATCGTTTTAGGCGATACGATACGTATCGTTTTTCAAATATCGTATCGAAATATCGTATCGTCCCTCGCGTATCGCGATATTCCGATACGATACGATACGTATCGCACATCACTAACCGTCAGTGTGCCGCCGTACATCGTCGAGTGCGGACGTTCAGTGTTGTGTTTTGTGTCGCCGACTTGTGTATTGTGTTGTGTTGTGTTTTGTGATAGTGATGCTATAACCCGGCTGTACCGTAAGTCGATGGGTTTTGTAAGAGATGAGAGCTTATGCAATTTGGGTGGTTTACTAATGTATCATTTATTTTCATTCAGAATGAAGATGTTTATTATTTTTTGCTGAGTTAAAGAAAGAATTAAGTACAAAAAATATAAGGGTGGAAAAAATGTGTACAATTTGATATATTAGGCCTATGTTGGATAATTATCAAAATATTAGCTCATTTTAAATTGTCATCAAAATTCAATTTATTTGTACATTGGTTTAAAATAAATTTTGTCATAGTAAGGGCGGAAAAATAAATTTTAGTTGGTTTAAGTACGTACTGTAATTTTGTGCAAGCTCAATTTGCTTAATTAATGTCATATACATATACCAAATCACTCAAAGTATATATATTACCATTGAAGATCAGTGTCATTTGTTTTAAATTATATTGATGTATCCACGAGAAGTATTACGTAGTTTTTTTGTTAAAAGGTATTCAGAAATTATTGTACAATGTTAAAACGTAGAGTCTACAGAAAGTTTGTTTGGTTCGCAAGTTTGTTGCAATTGCAGGTTTATTTACGGTTTAATTTATCACTTGTGTCTGGCAGGTATACGTCAGAAATAATTTGTCACTGGCTATTTTAAACGACAATATAACAAGATGACTCAAGCCCTGACGTATATAAGCAAGGTAAAATGACGTTTTGCAGATGTGCAAATTCATCCACGATAATTTTAAGTTTGAAAAATTTTTAAATGTAAACATTTCCGTTGCTCAGAGGGGTGGTACTAGTACAAGGCCAACTGGTCTGATGTTGGGGTAGTTTTTTGTCACCACCTGTAGCTGGTAGCGAAGCGATCGTGAAGAACGATAGGGACCCACCCCAATGGTTGTGTCCTGATTGCGAACAGTCCAGACCACATCAAAAATCCTGTTTGCGAACACATCAAAAATGCAGTAGACTACCTGAACATGAGGCGTCCAGACTGCGAACAAATATTTTGTAATCTGTTTAAAGATGGTTTAGTCGCTGTTGTTGAGCTTGAGTTGGGAATGTGATTGAATGATTGATGTTGTAATGTGTTTGTAATGTATAATGCATATACATGTTATTTCGGATGTAAGATGTATGTAAGTATTGTATTTGTTTTAGTTGTTATTTAAATTGCTCGTTAAATTGATGTTTTTTTTTAGGTAATGATTGAGTTTGGAATGTGATATTGGCAAATGCATGTTATTTCGGTTAATTGTGTTAAACTATAGTATTCATATGAAATGGTTGTTTTATTTATTTTATTCTGAGATTGTTTAGTTCTTGTAGTTGCTTGTTTAAGTCAAACATATTGTAATTCATTTTTCACCACACCATGATGTTTTTAGCTGTTTTGCATACGTCAATTGGTGGCTGGAAGTTACGTTTTGCTGGCCATGCCAGCTGTCATCGTCATTTGGGGACCGAGCAGGTTTTTACATCCCTAGGGCCGCAAAATCAGCTGCCCACCTACTTTCTTAACACATGAATGCATATTAAATACACAATCAGTATCCATAGCATTTCAATAGAATTGTTTTATTGTCACCGCTGCCTAGCAACTATTTACTATTATATTGCTGATCCTTAAAATAACTAACAATAACTGATAACTTAAAAACTATCTCGAGCCTGCAAAACCTCATTTTCGGCCCTAGGTACGAAATATACTATTAAATAAACAACCACTTTAAATATTATCAGAACGGATTTGTGAGTCTGAAAGAATCTGTCACAAGCGGCTTTACGTACAATTATACTACGTTTCATAAAGATATGTGGCTTCAAGGACATTTATCCTCTCCATTATGTATATTACAAGTCTTAAGTTGTGATTTTGGCTAAATCGTTCTGTTAAGGGATTCTATGAAAGGGTTGAAAACCCCGACCACTCAAAGTGTGTTCGCAATCAGGAATCCTCCCCACCCCACGGACGACCCCCTCCACCTCGTAGACCCAAAATGTTCGCAGTCTGGACTGTTCGCAATCAGGACTGTTCGCAATCAGGAGGACACCACCCCAATAGGTATTAGCTTTGGCATGTCACCGTAGTTCTGGTAGTAGACTACTAGTGTCAATACAGCTTAAAAACTACAATTTAATGCCCTTAATTGAAATAAGTAAAACTAAATTAATTTGGTGATGTTAGAAATACGGTTAAATAATCATCTTGTCTAATAAAAATTAACCTTTGAGCCTTGACTCGTCAAAATGTGTTTGCCGTGTTACAGAATGTTTACTGAATGAGTCTAATTTGTAGAGTTGTCTGGCAATAAAACACGACAACACGTTGATATTGTTGGGGGATCATTTATTCTTTTCTGAAAACTATGTAAGAAATACCATCATTAATTATATCTAGGCGAATTTAAAGTCAATTAATTCAAGAACCTGTGAACACAATTTTGCACTTTTAGAGAATCTTTTTGGTAGATTTAAAAGCTATTCAACTACTTCGTGGAAACTAACAATATCTATATATAATATAATATTGGCAGTTTCTGCCCGTACTATTCTGCTGGTTCTGATTATGCTTTTTAATACCACTCCAGTTGTTAGAACTACAGTTTATAATGTCCTTAATTGGAATAAGTACAACTTAAATCAATTATAGTCTATTGTTATTTTTGGAATGTATGTTTTGAATGCAAATATTCGTCTATGTAGGTATCCCAAACACTGTACGATTTAGTACTACAGTATTCTACAAATGGTAGATAGTAAATTATAACAAAAAAGTAAACAATCTGCAATAGATATTAAGCAAAAAGTGATACAATTCTCGCTTGTGTACAAATCGGTAAAGATATAACTGTTTTTATTTTTTTAAGTTTTTGTTAATACCTAAATACTAGTAATAAATACACCTGTCAAGGTATTTCTTCTGTTGTCATGGACGGTTCTAAAGTGCAGAGCATTCAAAACGTCCGTTCCATCTGTGATGTAAAGATGGTCATGTTATTGACAGATTTATGGTGTATTTATTACTAGTTTACGACCAGTTTTACTATCGGCTTAGCTACACTTAGGGGAAAGTTCCAAGAACCCTTACATTCCTTTTATTACGTTTGGACACTTTTTTGTGCTTAAAAGCATTTGCGTCAATGAATTGCGTACAACTAATGAATATGCGTATTTTTAACGTTGAAGATCTGTTACAGCCATATTATAATGGTGTTGGTGTAGTCAATTAATGGATTTTTTAGTACAGTACTGTGATTTAGATTACAATAACCAATGGTCATTATGTATCCATATTTTTATAAATGCAGTAAACAAAATGACCGTCGTTTGGTAACCTATATTATGTTGTCACGTTTTCAGTTTCGATTTACATAACATAGCATATATCTTTAAGATCAGTAAATATTTGGAAACTTTAAAACGACGCAAAACAAACTAAAAATAAATTCGGATAACTATCATGAACACAGGTATTTACTTAAAACAACGTGTTGAACATATTCAACACGTTGTTTTAACTAAATACCTGTGTTCATGATTTCATGTTCATGTGTTGTTGGTTTCATGTTCATTTCATGGTTTCATGTTGCATGAACTGTGTGCAGGAAAATACATAGTAATAGGAAGTTTTAATTCATAGCAGTTTCATGCAACAGTTAATTACGGTTTGATCTACAACCACGCTAAAACAACTCTGCATTGAATTCAGCCCAAAGAATTGCGTCTTTTTGTTATCCTGAGTAGCCTCAAAATATTGCCTTTAATCACGCTATGTTAAAGTAGTGTATTGCTACTGCAGTACTAGTCCTTGTTAAATATTCAGAAAATGGTTGAAATAAAAGTTGACCTATTAGATGTTGAATATAGCTACCTGAATCCTTGTCTCTAGATTGACTAAAGCACACTTACTTCATGAAAAAAATTTACTCCAATCTATTCATTACAGTATTTACACTGTGTTTTCCTCAGTTTGAAGACAAATCTGAGTTTTCCTGTTATAAGCAGCTAACCGATGTTTCTCCACGCAAATCCGATTGTTGTCAAAGTAAACTGTGTTACTGTCACCCACAGGTTACAGATTGTGAGTTCTCTAAAGGCGTACCATGAATAAATCTCATTTCCGCACCTGAAGCTGTTTTAACTGTGAATGTTTCTTTGATGGGTAACTGTTTCTTTGAAATCCTCGATTGTTGTAGATTTGTTGCTATTTTTGTAGATTTGTATATAATCAGGGTTTATTTTTTTCGAATTTCCTATAAAGTAGATATTCACGTTTTTATGGTGAAAACTGCTCGACACTGAAACTAGTTTTTTTTTTCTTGATTTTTAATTCATACTAGTTTAACAACGTGTTCGATGGTTTATATTTATTGTTTTCATTTAAACGGAAAAGGTTTAGGCCTTACTACTTTAAATGTTGTAAACGGTTACAACTCTTGTGAATTAAAAAACTCCACAAAAAAAAATGCAATTCCAATTTAGTATTTGTTTGAAATAAATTATATTTCGACCGTTTTGGAGTTAAACCCCCCCCCCCCCCTAAAAAAAAAAAAACAAAAAAAACTTTGAGCATTTCTTCACAGTGATACAAAGCTATCAGAACGGTTGTATATAAATTTGCTAACTGTTACAATACTATTCAATATAGAACTAGTCAATATAGAACTATTCAATATAGAATCAAACCTATTTTTTGTCAAAAGCCATCAATATGACTACAGTACTTGTTTACCAAAATGTTGGCACTGTTATTTTATTGTAACCGTTGCAGCTTTTTATGAGCAACTTTTGCGGAACTGTTATAAGGTGTTTACCTCCTGTCTATTATGGATGTAAACCAGTTTTTTTCAAAAGCTATCAATGTGACTTTTTCTACCAAAATGTTGCTATTCAATTGTAACAGTTGCATCTTTTTCCTGTTCCTGCACAGTAACTGTAACTGTGATTTCGTGGAACTGTTCCACGGTGTTGACCGTGTTCCAAGTGCCGGGTTCGCCCTTGTCACAGACGACGGCACCGGGCGACCTAGGACAGATAATCGGGTCACTAGAGCTGTGGGGCATCCGCCACCGAGGGTTGCTCTGGTTATGTAACATTCTGGTCCAAAGGACGCTCTTTAGCTAAGAGTAACATCGGTTATTTCACGAGGTAACAGATAACGAGTCCTGAAAGGTGAGGTGATCTATGTGCGAAGCACGCAACAGAAATTGCAAATTTTAAGAAATTTTTTTGTAGTTTTAAAGAAACCTCCAGCGCGTGTTTTAAGTGTTTTTTCGTGGTTGACAAAAAAAGTGGCGGAAGGTGACGCAAAAAAATACGTGGCACACGCAGTGGAGGAATATTCTTTTGTTACATGATTACAATATAATTACTGAAGGGAAAATTTAAGTAATTAAGTAATTTTCCTAACGTTGCTCTCGTGGAATGATGTAGACTCTAGTAGGCCTATACTAAATATTGACTTTTTATGAGTAAATGTTTCTATCTGGTTATCAGTGATTGTAAATGTCTCTAGATGTTTATGACTACATCAGTTTCTTAAAGAGCTACCAGTATTCTTTGTTCTATGTTCTTTGGTGAATATGCCAAAGGTATATGAACAATAAAATCTCAAATTATTTCAATAGTTGGATCTAGTCAATTTTGACAAGCCCTGGGAAAAACTAGACGCCTCTAACAATTCTTCTCTATGAATATGGGATTGGATGTTTGGGACATTTTTGTAGGAAATGGGTTATTCAGGTTTTTGAACTTTACAACGTGTACCTTTTGTCAGCATCTATAATAGATAACTTAGTGACAAATTCATCAAGTTCCAGAAACATTCTCATTCTGGATCGGACCATCACTTTGAATTTAAAGAAATTTACCAGCTCTTTGGCTAATCCAAAATACGAGTAAAATACATTTGTGTACAATGGTTGTAACTTTGGTTGAAAATGTTTTTGAAAGTAAATACTGACTATAGTGTAGGTAGAGTTTGACAATTGGCGGCTGTCGTCAACCAAAAGCTATCAAACTCAAACAAGGCGTTAACCTCAGCTTAACTCTCTTCAATCTTACAGGGCGGGGTGATTGAGAGAGTCTCTACCTACACAGTTCACTACTGTGATTGACATCAAAGTGTTACATGTCATCGTCTCTTCCTTACAATTGTATTAATTAAATTAAATCACAGTAGTTGGTTAACCTCTCAAAATCATAGTTGTACTGTGAGATTTGCTTTATCAGTCAATTAAAAGTTATTAGGTGTGGTGATTAAGTGATTCTGTACAAAAATAAGCATGACGATTCATTGGGTGTAATTATAAACAAGTATTTAATTATATCGCTCTTTGTTGAACTTTAAAAAGCCTACAGTTCGAAACCCCTTGAAGGTTATAACTGTTTCTCATAAAGTGTACATTTTTGGGTGAGCTTAAAATTCATCAGCGATTTGAGGTGCGTTAACCTTAGCTGAAACCGGCGCGTAATGATTAGGTAATTATCTTCACGATTAAGTACACTAATTGATGTTAGATTAATAATGTTGTTAGAACTGTCCTCGTTAACTCGGTGTTATTTAAGTAATGATACCTTTTCGTTACGGTAGTTGGAATTCCCTTTATTAATTCCCTTTAACTAAATACTCGGAAATTAACTTGGTAAACTGCAAGTATACACATCGTATGCTAAAATCTGATGTATGTTTTGACAACTGTTTAATTTCCTTTAATTTTTAGAGTGTGTTGAAGTCGACTAGTTGTTCATTTTACATTTAAATTCTTTGGTCACGTATTATCTTTAAACCCTTACTGCAGGGGAAATTAAATGGATTAGTTTTAAATATTTTCAAGAATTTTGTGTTTTTTTACTTGTGATATTTTAAACAGAAAATACTAGTGTGGAAATTATTATTCATTCAGTAGCCAGTTACGTCTTTAATGGACATTGTATTTTAAAACTCTCACTCACCGGCAATGTATTGGTACTGAGGAGTTGACAACTGTGATTTGAAACTTTTACGCCACAAAAAGTAGCTAAGTTTGTTCGATGGGAGATTATCGATGTTGCTCGTTAAACGACATCCCAGAAAAACTGGTGTTAACTGGACGCCTTGTTAAAACTTTAGATTTGTGTTTTATCCACAGTGTCGTATTTACGCTTCCTTGGAGACAGATTGTAGGTTTTAGTTCGATAGCTTTGGCGAGACAATTTTCAATTACTAATTAGTATTTTTTTTTATCATCATACTTTACATGACAGTATATATAATATTCCAGGACATTGATCGGGTAGGGGGGACAAACAAAAAAGGACTAAATCTAGAATCATGTTTTTTTACTTTTCAAAAATTTCCATTCAATTTAAAGGACGATTAAGTACAGCCTCTAGACTGTTGCTTTATCAAATACTGTACATATGTAAGCTTGAGCAAAGATAATGGGCGTACAAAGACCTTTACTTCAAATAAATTGTAAAATATCTATAATAAAACTCTACGACATACTAAGACAATTCTATCATAGGAACTTCTGACTGGTTTATGTAGAAGACGTTTTGTTGTTTTTTATTGTTTATTATTATTTAAATATATATTAGTAAACAAGTCATTGCCCTTTGTATCATAAGTAGAGGACGAATTGTAAAATTTTACATAATCAAATTAAGTAAAAGATTTAGTCGACTCATGTGCAGCGTTCTCAAACGTCACCAATATGAGTCACACGTCAAAAAAAGGCTTTCAGAGTTTACAATATGAAGATAAATCGAATTAAAAAATTAAAATATATAGTGTATTTCAATTGCATGTAATCATTGGTGTAACAAACTGTTGGTTTGCCAAAAAAGGTTTTCTTATCAAACAATGTTTGTTACATATTTTAGACAATTCAAGCTGGTTTAAGATAGCTTGAATTTGTATCGTCTGCAAATAGTTTTAGCTCAATCGGTTTAGTTTTAAAATTTCACACTAGCTAGTGCAACTGTTTACATAATCAATTTTAATTTTTTTTTGTAATAGACATTCAGTGCAACTACAGTATTTACATAATCCATTTTAAATTTAGTTTGTCATAGACATTCATATCTAGAAGTATCTAAGGTTAGTGTAGGTAGTAGGTTAATATCTAGGTCTAAGGTTAGGTCCTTTACAAGTAACCTGTGTAAAAAAAGTAAATGTTTCTTTAAGCGTAGGCTACTTCAGTTTAGATCGAGGAAATGTTCTTGAACATTGTAATTTCCCTTCTTGTGTTACGGCTGAATTTCAGAGGCAAATCAAGGTTCCTTTTTAAATGAAAAGTTAATAGTAAATTTTTTCATTGTTTTTATTATAGTATCTACTGTAGGCCTAATTTATGTTGTGTAAGTTTGATGTGATACCTTTTAAACGTAGATAATATTGTATTTGCTTATAAATAGTTTTGACTATTAATACAAAGAATGGTCTGCTTCTCAATTTTTAAATTTGTGTAGTATTTTCTAAGGAACAAAAATGTAGCAACTATTTACTAATGGGTCTAACTTCTTTGTATCACTACTCAAAAGGATTGATTGCAGCAAAAAGTGCAACACTTACTTTGCTTGTTTGCCAGAGAGAAATACTACCGCACTCACTACTCTATGGCTATATACAGTACTTATAAATGTTTCATTACTCCTTGTTTTTATTGTGGTTGTCGGTTTCTTTTCCAGCCTTTTTAGAGAGCGATTCCTCTCGGGGTTGTTAGTTATGTAACATTGTATCAACTGCGGTGGTAAAGGCTGGAAAATAAAATGTTGAAATTGCTTCTCTAAAAAAATATTTTATTTTATTTTGCGTTCTAGTTTTGTAGTGGTTTTATGGGCCAACTTGTGTGTATTTAAAGTTATAGGCAAGCTTATAAGAGACATATGCACTAACCAAATTGTATGATACTGGTATTTCAAATGTCAGCTTAACATATTAAGGCAAAATATGTTGAATAGGTTATTGAATTATTGGTTTAAGCGATTTTTCAACTTTTGGGAGAACTCCACACGAAAGCAATGTGAGAATATACATTACCTAAAGCTATAATAATTTTGAACATATAAATTATCCAGTTAGTTCTTTAGTATTTAGTTTTAGCTTTTTCATCCATTAAACGCAGTACGAATGAATTTCAAGATCTTGAATACACCTAGATGTTGGTTGGAATCATGAACTAATTACGTGTTCAATTTCATCCCGGTCAAGTATCAGTGGTCTTTTTGAAAATACCTTTAAGAGTCCTTGGGAGCCAAAGGCATCTTGGATTTGCCCGCCATAACAGCAATGTTAATTTTGTTGACTTCAAAATTGTGTAAAATATCTAGTGTACGGCGAGATTAAAAATTGTCTATGTAGTTTTTTTTACAGTTTTATGAGTTAGAACGTCTAGGCTCCAAAGACTATTAACCCAACTTCTCGTATTTATGAGATTGCAAATTGTTTTTCACACTACGTGTTTTCACCGCTCACAATAGTTACCGCTCAGCTACGGTAGTTACAATGACACGTAATTATCAATGAAGCGACATTGTAAACACCACAATGATGTACTGCAACGAACCACAACAATAACGCCTTTCAAAACGGAACGCCTCTGGACCCGATATAATAGAGAGGTTTGTGCTCATTCAATTTGGTCGCCGCGGCTCGCGGATGGGTTTCTTTGATATTTTCGCGTTGTTAAGATGCGATTGAATACGTTTTATCTACAGTTTGGAAATATTGTTAAAATTTTAAATTATTTGTAGACGACTCCATTATAAATTCAATTTATATGGAGATAACATCACATAAAAATCCGGACTGAGTCCTACATATAGTGTGTGTACAAATTAAGTTTTTTAGTCAGTTTTGGGTACAAATATAGTTAATGAGACACCAAAGAAGAGTAGTGGAGAACTACCGGTTTAACAGCACTTGGGGCGTTTTTTCCCATAAGAATAACATGGGGATCATTTTTTGGCCACCAAAACCAAAAATCCTGATCTTTGCCTAAATATCCCTAAATAATTGTTTAACCTTATTTCTTAATTATTCCCAATAAATATATTCGATATTAAGCTAAAAAAGCTATTTCTTACATTTATTGACCCTTACAAGTGTAAATGTAGAGTAGTGGCGAACCCAGAAAGAGCCATCACTTTAGGCACGTTTTCCCCATAAGAATAACATGGTGAGCTTTTTTTGACCACTTTTTTAAAAATCCAGCTCTCGACCAATACAAGCCTATATAAATGATCAATACCATTGTACAACACTATTACTATTTCAAATCCATATCCATTTACATGTATATTCTCAAAATCATCAACTTGACAGTGCGAGGTTTGTACGCGAACTCGGGCGCGCTCCCGACCTATGGCGTGGACATGCTCCCGGCTCATGGCGTGCTCCCTTGGACATCCTTAGTGGAAATCCATGAATTCTGGCTACTTGGGAACCCAAGCCATTTGACATATAATAAATCACCTTTTCTCCTAATAACCTTTTCTATCAAATACATGTCTTTATATTTGGTCTTTAACAATTCCTCTGTATAGAAGCCTCCCCTGATTATATTACCATTTTCATCTTTCAAGATATAAGTCACAGGCTTGGTATTCTTTACTTCTGCTATTGTAAATAGCTCCCCTGTCCAATTCGGGGTATATCCTTTACTAAAAACATGTTTATACTTGGAAATTCTCACACTATCACCTACCTTATATCTTGGCTTTTTAACTTGCACTACTTTAGAAGTCAACCTCTCATGCACATATTTACTGTTCTTAATATTCACTTGGTTAGGCTTCATTCCTATAGATCTATGCACCTTATTATTATATTTTCGAATTAACTTTGGAAGTAAATCCAACCATTT
Organism: Macrosteles quadrilineatus; assembly: GCF_028750875.1. Lineage (NCBI taxonomy): Eukaryota > Metazoa > Arthropoda > Insecta > Hemiptera > Cicadellidae > Macrosteles > Macrosteles quadrilineatus. Next base: position 79,074,238 of record NW_026542597.1, read on the forward strand.
ATAACTCCCCTGAGCACTAAATTCCCTATATAACCAATTCTTTAAAGTTCTCTGAAACCTCTCCACAATTGCAGCCTTAGTTGTAGAAAATGTGTGATAGTGATTAATATTTAATTGTTTCATTAGTTTGCTAAAATATTGATTAAAAAATTCTTTTCCATTGTCAGATTGAATGTTTTTAACCCCCTTTGGTAGAATGGTTTTAATGGCTTCTGTAACCACCAAACCCGTCTTATTCTTTAGCGGAGCAGCATAAGCTTTTTTAGAAAATGTATCTATTAAAGTTAAAATATATTTATTGCCAGAATTCTCTCTAGCATAGTTTTGCATATCAATTAAATCTATTTGTACAGTTTCGTTTATACCTAATACTTTAAAAGACCTTCTAATGAAATTCTTTCTTGCAGGCTTATGAAGTTCATATACAATTTCATTCATTTTTTATAACATCACTCTTTCCTTGTACTGTAAATATATTACCATTAGCCCCAATCAATAGATTATCTTCCATTCTTTTAAATACATAGTTTTCTGGTATATATGGTCTATTATCTATATACTTAAATCCACTCAAAGATGTGGGGTCGGCAACTAATAAATCAGGATTGTATTCCATCAAATTAAATTTTCTTCCTCCATATACAAATTTTGATCCATCATAATACATAGCTTGTGACATTAAACAAATATCATCTAAATATTCCCCCATTGGCAGATTTCTTATATATTGTTTTTTGGCATCCCAACATTTTTCTTTTTTATCAAAAGTTATAGTCTGTTCTTTTGTAACACAGTCAGTGTCATCAACGGCAGGTTTAACACGTACTAACCTTTTATTATTAAAATCCCAATAGCCTGCTTCCATTTTTGGAACTTGTGAAACATTCACAGCATCCTTACTATCTGTACCTTCTATCAAATTGCTAAGTTTCTGTTTCTTAGCATTCCAAACACCATTCTCTGATTCTAAAAATTCATAATTATTATCGTCTTGTACAAATTTACCATCTTCTTTTCGTATTAAAGTCTGTTGTAAAGTGGGCACATCATTTAAACTTTCACCCTTTTCTACATTAGTAATTTTCCGTTTCTTAGCATTCCAAACACCATTCTCTGATTCTAAAAATTCATAATTTTTATTGTCTTGTACAAATTTACCATCTTCTTTTCGTATTAAAGTCTGTTGTAAAGTGGGCACATCATCTAAACTTTCACCCTTTTCCACATTAGTAATTTTCTGTTTTTTAGCATTCCAATTTTTATTCTTAGATTCTAAAAACTCATATTTAGTTTTACCTTGTAAAAATACATCACCTTTTCTAGTTAATGTCTGACCCAAAGTTGATACATCATCTACAAACTCCCCATCTTTAACATTACCAATTTTATGGTTTAAACAATTCCAACTATCGTCTTGTAAATTTAAAGTAGGTTCATTACTAGCCCTGGGTTCTGTAGGCTTATTATATGGATTATATAAACGATAAAATTTATCTATAAACATATTTTTATTTAATAAATAATTCCACTTTCTCTTAATTCCTCAATAATGGAATCTATTTCATTATCCACTCCTGAGTTACCGGCTTGGCGACTTAGCCAAAGAAGTCTTAACCTATCTACAAGCTCATTAGGATCATCCCAATAAATGTAGTCTATTTTATTACCAGTCACTTGTCTCAAACCTTCACCAACAGATTTAAATAGAGGTTTAATTATATTAAGATATTTAGTATGTCTATTACTTGAAAATGGTGCACCATCTTTGTAACTCTTTAAATGTCCATTTGTGGCTTCCAAAATCTCTTTATAATTTTGCAAATCAACCTGAGTATAATCCTCAGGTTCTTTTAAAGTTAACAACTGCCACAAGCCTTTTGTCCCCTTGTAAGTTTTATTTGCAACTGTGACATCATCATTGGCAATATCAACTTCCTTATTTCCAATAAAAAATTTATTTGCTTCTCGTCTAATACCATATGTAGTGTCTGTCATACTACTTTTACTGAGGTAATTTCCTAAATAGTCTGATGCTAAAAGACCAAAATCTAATTTCTGTGGAGTGGATTGCTGTAATGGTTGTAATGGTTGTAATCTTGGTATCATTGATATTCTAGATGGAGTCATTGGGAGTATCTCCATTTGAGGCCTCTCTGTTTTACCAATAGATGTGATTTTCTTTAATTCTTGTAATGGCTCTATTAAAGGTTGGAATGTTTGGAACCTCTCTTCAGCCTCTAGAAACTTGCCACGTTTTAAAGCTCTATATTTCTCTCGTATTTGATTTGCAGAGTCAACCAATTCTTGTTGAATGTTTTTCATCTTTTATTTACATTTTATTTATCTCATTTGACAAAGGATTGTACTCAAACACTTTATCATGTATTATCAAACAATATGCAGATGTATTTGCTGGTACATTTTCTGCAGTTTTAATCTCTAATTTAATATCAACAATTCCTTCCTTCACGGTTTCGTTCTGTCTAGAACAGTCTATTACAATTAGTGGATATTTCTTCATAAACTCAGCCCTACTAATCATAGGATCTGGGATAGTATTATAGTAAGTCTCTCTAAACCTCATAAACATCTCATAAGCTTTAGAGACATCTCCATTTTCAAAGTCGAGATTTAAATCACTATAAGGATAATATTCAGAGTGTAAAAATACTTTGAGATTTTTTAATTTACAGTGATCAAATTCATCAGTTCTTTTTCGTGCACTATTATCCCTAGCTGTTTGGAAACCAAATATAATATATCTAGGCTTCTCCAAACTTGAAGATGTCTTTACTGACCATGTATGTCTTGTGGTATTGGGATATGATGGAAGTTCATGCAGCTCTAAGCTTCTAAATGCAATTTGCAAATTTTTATTTTGCAATAACATCTTTTGTAATTGTAACTTCTCTCCATCTGATGGTATCACATGTGGCATCACCCATTGAATTGAGTTAAGTGTAATTTTAGGAATCAAATCAGCAGTGCCACTGGCTGGAGCACTAGCGGTTGTTAATATACAATTCAAATCATTTTTGGATCTTTTCAACACCAATTCTTGTTTGACATTTACTAATACCTTATTAAAATCCTCGAATACACCCATTAACAGCTCTAATGGCAAACATGTACTAAACTTGCCACCTTTATGGAACTCTTTTAAATTCGTGTCAGAATCAAATGCTACATTTGTCAATTTAGTTGTTTTATTGTAAGAGCTCAATATTTTCATAAGACTAGAAATTCCTGGGTTTCTTACAATGTCTATTTCTTTACCTGCAACTTCGTATCTAATTTCATCAAATAAGAATGCAAATGCATTATTTATAAAATGACCTTTATCATGATTTTCAATTTCTCCCTTAATATACAGATAACTCCTACATGGGAGAGTTAGCAAATCTTGATTATTAATACATATTCGAATTTCATCAGAATTATTTATTGCTAAAGTGTTGTGGGGAACATAGGAGTGATTTGTAATTTTAACCACACTATCGTCGAATTGGGATTTCCCTGTAACGTCTAGAAAATCTTCCATTTTTATTAATAGAAAATTTTAACTTTAGTCCTATTGATTTTAGGAACCTAGCATTTTGTACACTTATAGATAAATTGTTATAAATTCTCATATCTTTTTTATATGACAAGTAATTGTAGTTTCTTCTCCGTTAAAGTCAATTGCCTTGTCGTGTTGATCGGCAAATGTAATACTGACAACATCTAAACTTCTCTTATTTACAGGAAAATATATAATATTTCTTGGAACTTCAATAATTTTGTAGCCAGGAGGAGCTTCTGGATAAAAGCTATGTATGGTGTGTGATTTGTTTCCATTTAAATAGGACCCGTTTGCAATATTACATTTTACTCTAATCACATTTACATTATTAATGTTTATTTTATTTGTAGATTCAAACTGAACACCAGGAGTAGAAACACCTTTAAATCCTAATAAAATATACCCTAAACATGGTTTTGTAAAATCAAACACGTGGCTAGAAAGTAATGTCGCTTTCATAGTTTTATTATTAGCTGTAAGGAAAAAGTCTGGGATTTGCTTTTGAATTTCCTTTGCAAGCTCAACCACCTCATATGTTCCTTCAGAAATTTCTATTGTAACTGGAGCATTGTGGTCATAATAGAAAACATCATCACCTTCTCTAATGGTTAATTTGTTGCCTTTAAGTTGATTTAATTTTGGAATAAGCCCTTTGAATAAAAGTTTGGATTTAGTATTAATTAATGCTTCTCCATTTTTATCTACTATAACTTTAAGTTTTCCACTTAATAACTGGTTTAAATCATCAACTGAGATCTCTCCTTTTGGTAATGTAATTTTCTCTACTTTGTAATATGTTAAAGTATTTAGGGGTTTTTTAACATTAAATATGGAATTATAACTTTGAAAATCTACCAATCCAATTACATAATCATCATTTAATTCTATGGGAGGAAAGAATACTGACTTTAGCTCTGGCTCTGTACCCGAAAATGTTATAGTAAATGAATCCATTTTTATAAAAAAATATTTTTTATGAATGATAAACATAAAATTCCACAAATAGAACTATTTAAATCTTGTATTTGATCGGTTGTATAGTAGATTTTATATCCCTCAAAATATTTAATTACTTCTTTTGGAGGTTGGATTCCAAATGGGTCAAAATAAATTACAATATCTTTATTTTTACGATAAGCTGTCCAATGTGTGCCAGATGAACTGTCTAAATTAACTATTCCGCACTCTTTTACTCTTGGTGTTAGATTTTTTAGCTCGTTTTTTAGGTACACCCCCCTGAAGTGAGGCACGTCTTTTGCGGCCTCTAACAGCTGGTAGTTGTCCATCTTTTTTATTAAATTTTAATCCCATTCCCATCTTTGCTTTTGCCTTCATCAAATTTGTCACGGCATAAGCAGCAGCTCTTTCGGCAAGACTTGCGTCCTTGGCCGTTACTCTAGTCCAAGCTAAGTCTGCTAATCTCATGTCTGCTTTGTTCCGAGCAGCGGTATCTGGATTATTCATGTAGAATATGTCATGCTCTTTACAATAAGAGTCTAGTTTATTTTTTGGAGGTACATTTTTAGCTATATTCTCACGTATATTCGTTCCAGGTCCACAGTACCGATATGATGGTATGTGAAGTGGGAATGGAAGGTTATTTATAAGAGTATTCAATAACCCTCGACCCCTGTAAGGCTTTAGGAATAAACCTTTGCCCTTTTTACATGTTTTCTTATTAACATTTTTTACCATTTTTATTATATAAAAAATGTCTTTTATTCAACAAAAACATAAATTTAAAATAGTACATACTAAGGAAAATATACCAAAGAAGTTGGGTCTATTTCCTACCAATATTCGATGTGTTATTTGCGGTCCAAGTGGAAGTGGGAAGACGGTTGTAATTTATAACTTAATTGTAAGAAAGGAAGGATTAAAATTTACAAACTTATATTTAATATCTAAATCATTAGAACAAGAAAAATATAAAAAAATAATTGAAATATTTAGTTTGTGTGATGAAGTGAAATTACACACGTTTACTGACTGTGAAATCACACCAAATGATGTAAAATCACAGTCAGTTGTTGTATTTGATGACATAAATAGTCCAAATATTACACAATTTTTCTCAATGGGTCGACATAAAAATATTAACTGTTTTTACTTGTGTCAATCTTACAGCAAAGTACACAAACATTTACGTGATAATGTAAATTTCCTAATATTATTCAAACAAGATGATTTAAATTTAAAACATGTATATCACAATCATGTTGGTAATGACTTTTCATTTTACCAATTTAAAAATCTCTGTCATCAATGTTGGGATAAAACTAAATATGGCTTTTTCGTAATAGACAAAGAAAGGTCAAAGAATAATGGTAAATATAGATTTATGTTTGACCAATTCTATCAAGAGGATGGTAAGGGTAAATAAATAAAAGACTGGAGTTTTTTAACATTTGCATTTATTTTATATCTACACATACAATTCATGTTTGATCAATTTTATAATGACCAAGCGCAAGAGTATTAATGCTATCTTCAAGAATAAACCTCTTGTCATCGTCAAAGGATAGTACTTTCTTGTTCATGGTCAAGGTTTGAAGATGATGATTTGTAGATTTAATTCTTGTCACATTCTCATAGTAATCTTGCCCAGTTGCAAGACAGTTCAAATAATGTTGATGTCTGAGGAGATGTTTAACAGTGGCACCATCAGCTCCTTTAGCTTTCTTCACCTCTAAAGCTTGCTTGTCTTCTTCATATAACCATTTTAGAGGAATGTAAGAATATAACTTTGGTCTTAAACCACAATATTCATACATAATATGACCACCTAATTCATCTTTAAACTTTCCAGTGACTTTTTTATTTTTATCAGAGTATAAGAAATGGTCTTTACTATATCCAGAGGTATCAAAATAGTGCAAGTCACATTCTATTTCCTTGTAAAAGTCCTCTGTAACTATAGCATACATTAATGAATCTGTATCTGTCATTAGAAATCTTTTATTCTTAAATTTTGACATATAATTATAGTGGAAATCATACATTATTACTTTACTAATATCTAAAATGGTCATTCCCAAATATATCGGTTTATTAAACTTTACAACTAATTTATTTAAATGTATAGCATGTAAATTGTTATCAAACTTTTTGCTACAATCAAACCTTGGATTAGTGACATATTTTGTTAATAGTGACTCATCCTTGAGATATATATCACGAAACTTGCGTTGATTCATGATTGTTCGACCAAAGAGACTATTATTTAGCAATTTGTAAAAGTCTTTTTCAAAATCATTTTTAGCCCATTTTCGTTTTTCAATATTAAAATTAATATAGGGTGCAAGCCATTTAGACTGTCTAAATTTTAAAATTCTATGGTATTTTGTAACAACCAAACCTAATTCCTCATATTTTTGTAATGCTTTATAATGTAAAATATATTTAGTTTTGTCATTTAAATTAGGTATTAATTTGCCATTCATTTTCTCAGGTGCTAATGGATAGTCATTATGTAAATCATGTAAGCTTTTATCATATTTTAAATCAACTTCTAAAATGTATCCAAACTCATCATTTTGATTGTATTTGTAGTCTTTCTCATTAGTCCAACGGAATCCATCCACAGGCAGTGGCTCGCACATTGCTGTAGAGTATAGTGAGTTACAGTCTAAATATATTAAATAGACACTCTCTTGATTGGGATCATAGTGTTTACCCATATATCTATTATTTGCTTTAGCGTAACGTGTGGAAATCATACTGACTCCTCCTCTAATCGCACTTTCTATGAACAAATGCATGTCAATATCTTGAAATAATTGTAATTTTATACCAGTCATTCTAAGACAGGCCTCCCATGTAAGTCCAGGAAGTGAATACATATGTACAGGGTCAAGTTTGTAATCTTTTAAGCACAGGTCTCTAAAAGTCTCAAAGACATCAGCCAGTAGCAATACATCTGTTTTAAGATATAAATCATGATATTCTTGTAAATTATTTATATTAAAATGTGTCCATACATTTTTAGCATGTTCATATTCATTGGGAGAGATATGTTCTTTAGTTAGAGTACTATAAAATGTCTCAATTGGGGGTAGAAACTCTGCAAACTTATCTGGTCCCGTCATATATTCATAGGGAAATACACCTTTACGTTGTAGTAGTGGATTTTGTATGAATCTAAATGTGTTTAAATTGGAAGCCAATTTATATAATGGAAGGGACAGAAAGTTGTATGAATCTAAAAATACTAAATCATCTACAGAGAATGATATATATTTTTCCATATCTTTAGCTATGCAATTTAATTTACGTTTATTAAACTTTCCCAAGTGTTGCATTATTAAATGCCCATCGTAATTTTTCAAGTTATGGAAGAATACTGGTATTTTCTTTGTTACTTTATAGTTTAAATTACAATCATTGTGGGCAGCTCCACGGTATTGCCCAGAGGAATGGCAATGATCTCTCACCCTATCAAAATATAGGGGCTTTTCACAAATATGACAATGTGTTGAGTTTTGGAAAGACGCCTCTTGCTCTGGAGTCATTAACAGGGGAATATATATCGCCATTTGACTTTTAATATAATCATAAGTCTCAAATAATCTTTTGAAAAACACATCCATAACATTTTCACCACTGTACAACTCTTCAGAAATAATCTTAGACTCTTTCACTACAACAAATGCAAATCCAGATGGAATATGGTTGTTTGAGTTTATAAAGCATTCAAAATCTGCATAAATTACATATGGAGCTTTAAGTTGATATTTATAATTTTTAAATTGTAATGTATCTTGTTTCGTCATTTCTACTCGTTGAGCATCAAAATTTTTACAATATGTTATGTGACGTTCTAATATATCATTAGTGTAAAAATGTTGTAAACACAACTTGCAAAAATACTTCTTATTGTTATCTTTTGTAGACCTCAACATTAACCTATCAAAATTACGAATTAAACAGTAATGTGATTTACGACCTTCTTGTAATAATAATAAATCTATATGAGTATTACCATTGATTTTGGTTGTTCTTAATGGATAAATAAATTTCTGGTCTTCAACTCCAAATACATTAACACTTATATTATTCTGGGTTTCAAATTTATCCATGTCAGCTAATTTCACAGGATACTTTATGTTTGTCATATTCAACTGACTTTCATATGGTACATAATTGGATACTCTATTAGCATTTTCTTTAGAGTTCCTTGGATTTAAAGCTGCTAAAATTGACCAAAGAAAGCATTTATTATCAGAATTTTTTATATTTAGAACTGCTTTTGTCAATTTAATACTTTTTGGTGTGGGGATATATGACTTTGGGGTTAGGGGCTTATACTTATAAACATGCAGCTGCCAATATTTAGTATGATCATATATCCATCCACTGCCTTGGGCTTGATATTTGTGCATGGATGCATCAATCTTTAAAAGTGCATTTTCAATTTGGTGTATTAAATCTCTTTTCTCAATAGTTAAGGTGGTAAGGCTTCTAAAATCTGCAATACATTCTTTTCCATTAACTAATTGCCCATTTTGATCCAATGAATATTTTATAAATTTGATTCTCCTTACTAAAGTCCATTTTATCGGCAGAGGACAAGACGTCAGAGTATTTTTAAGTTCAGTTCTAATCGATTCACCGACAAATTTAATCATTGTATATGGACATTTTATGCAAGAATTGGCGTGTCTTTTAAAATGTCCAACAACATTCGTTTTACAGAAATTACAAGTCTTGTGACTTTGTAATATATGAGATTTTAAAGCCACATTATTATCACAGATTAAATTGCAAACTTTGCACAGTTTCACCTTCATTTTATGAATTACCTTGTAGTGGCGAATCAGGTTACTTTTGGTGGAGAGCGACACGGAGCAGTGTTGACAGGTCGGCATCATGCACGAGAATGAGGTCTTGGGCCGATGCCACCTCTATTTATAGATTTTTTGAAATTTGCAAAATTTTTTACCAGAAATTGTGAAATTTTCTAAATTTTTTACTATAAATTAAAAAATTTCAAACAATTTAACTAAAAATTACTTCAACAGGAGGTCTCCCAACTAGGACTAGACCACTAGAGACAAGAAGACCGACCATGGGTCAGGAGCAGGACCATGGGTTGAGAGCGCGCCCGAGTTCGCGTACAAACCTCGCACTGTCAAGTTGATGATTTTGAGAATATACCTGTGAATGCATGTGGATTTGAAATAGTAATGAAGTTATACAATGGTATTGATCATTTATATAGGCTTGTATTGGTCGAGAGCTGGATTTTTAAAAAAGTGGTCAAAAAAAGCTCACCATGTTATTCTTATGGGGAAAACGTGCCTAAAGTGGCATTAAACCATCATATTGCCTCTACTCTACATTTACACTTGTAATGGTCAATAAATGTAAAAAATAGCTTTTTTAGCTTAATATCGAATATATTTATGGGGAATAAGTAAGAAATAAGGTTTGACAATTATATTGGGATATTTAGGTAAAGATCAGGATTTTTGGTTTTAGTGGCCAAAAAATGATCCCATGTTATTTCTTATGGGAAAACGTGCCCCAAGTGACTTTAAACCGGTAGTTCGCCACTACTAAGAAGCTATAATTTACACTAAGTTACTCTTCAAGCACGATTAGGAGGGTGAAAATAGAAAAATCGTGTATTTTACAGAAGTGGTGGGGTTTCAATTAATTGAACTAAATTTTTTATCCCGAAACGAAGTATCAATATGGAAATAAAATATAAATTTATGTTTAAATAAGTGAACCTAAAATAGAACGTCATCAGTATTTTATATGTATTCAATTACAACTCTTTTATGTCAATAATACAATTTGTACATTTAAGTGTCACAAAAGATTCAAACATATTAAAATCGTCATTTAGAACCCAGAAATGCAATTTTGTAGAATTAGAAAAGTTGATATTTAAACTTCTGATATTAGAATCGTGTTCTTTATAACCGTTAGATATTAAAAACTGAAATAGTAAATCGAAACTAGGTTAACAATAGTTTTCCAATCGCATGTCTTTGCAATAACCATCTGACAGTTTCAATCCACCATTTTCTATCCACGTCTTCTATTCCTCCATTCCCAAGTCTACAAGTAACCATACTACAGACCAGACCACAGGACCAGACCAGACCAGACCAGACCAGACCAGACCAGGAACACCTCACACAACTCTTCGCCAACAACTAGCAACTTGTCAAACTGAAATCATCTGCCAGTTTCAATCCACCGTTCCCTATCTACGTCTTCTGTTCCTCCACTCCCACGTCTACAAGTAACCCTAGGCCCTAGACCACAGACTAGACTAGGAACGCCTCGCACAACTCTTCGCTAACAACTAGCAACTTGTCAAACTGAAATCATCTGCCAGTTTCAATCCACCGTTCCCTATCTACGTCTTCTGTTCCTCCACTCCCACGTCTACAAGTAACCCTAGGGCCTAGACCACAGACTAGACTAGGAACGCCTCACACAACTCTTCGCCAACAACTAGCAACTTGTCAAACTGAAATCATCTGCCAGTTTCAATCCACCGTTCCCTATCTACGTCTTCTGTTCGTCCATTCCCACGTCTACAAGTAACCCTAGACCCTAGACCACAGACTAGACTAGGAACGCCGCACACAACTCTTCGCCAACAACTAGCAACTTGTCAAACTGAAATCATCTGCCAGTTTCAATCCACCGTTCCCTATCTACGTCTTCTGTTCGTCCATTCCCACGTCTACAAGTAACCCTAGGCCCTAGACCACAGACTAGACTAGGAACGCCTCACACAACTCTTCGCCAACAACTAGCAACTTGTCAAGCTGAAATCATCTGCCAGTTTCAATCCACCGTTCCCTATCTACGTCTTCTGTTCGTCCATTCCCACGTCTACAGGTCACCCTAGGTGAGGCGTTCCTAGTCCAGTCTGCGGTCTAGGCCCTAGGGCCTAGACCACAGACTAGACTAGGAACGCCTCACACAACTCTTCGCCAACAACTAGCAACTTGTCAAACTGAAATCATCTGCCAGTTTCAATCCACCGTTCCCTATCTACGTCTTCTGTTCCTCCACTCCCACGTCTACAAGTAACCCTAGGGCCTAGACCTCAGACTAGACTAGGAACGCCGCACACAACTCTTCGCCAACAACTAGCAACTTGTCCTGTTCACTCTACCTCACAAATTGGCGTTTCCTTACAAGGGGTTTATTTATAGTGACATTCACTCCACTGTTCGCGGCTCACTCCGTAAATGTGAAAGTAATTAAACCCGATTTATATCAATTGCCGCAGCCTTAAATGGTATCCCGGTGTTGGATTTATTGTTTGTTGGACTTTGGACTATGTTGTTTTGCGAGTCTGTGATAGGGTATACTTAGCCAATTCTTCAGTAACATTGAGTTACCCAAACAGTGTTCTGCTTGCAATGATTATGTCTGACGTGATCATCAACATAAAGCACAAGAAAAATAATATACTGACTGGTTGTGCTATATTTTATGGAACACTGTCATAGCTTTCCAACCACAAATTATACAGCTATTTAGTCAATCAGGCCACATTGAATAGGCCTCAGAGTTCACACACCTATCGACCGACTTCCATGACAAACATTGACAGTTGTTATGTGTTATTTGACGTTTCGTTTCCAATGTCCATGTTATCCATTGTTGGATAAACAGCTGTTTATTTCCTTGTATCAGATGATTATGTAAATTTGTTAAATTGGTTGGTCTTTGAATTATTTATGAATAAATTATTAATAGAGAGTTAGTATACACGTATGGGCTGATGTTAATTTTGGTTAATACTGATATTGGCTTATTTTTCGTTTTGTATAGTTTTTTGGGTAATCTTTTTTAACAGTTCTGGTGCTCTCCACGAGAGTTTTTGTGGGGCTGAGCTGATGTAAAATCAATTAATTATGTTTTTACCGTGAAGGAATTGGTTTGAGTTTCTTTAACGACTTGTGACTATTTATTGAACAAGTAGTCTTTTTTTGTCCTAGTCAACATTTCCTTGTAAAAAAGAACCTTTTAACTCTATTTATTAATTGCTCTTCTACAGCTTTCCTATGACGAATTGTTTACGAAATCGTCACTATATTGTATTTTATTTTACATTAGCCATACAATGTGCAAAGCTACCACAACCCCTATAGGCACACGTGTTGTGGCCATAACTGTACTACTATAGCAGCAGGTTATGGTGCTGGCACTCTCCGCTGCTTGTATTATGGCCGTGTTCTGTGCCAATGTTTATAACGTAACATACGCAACTAGAGTAGTGGATGACGTGTGTTAGTCGTTAAGCCTTTTTTTGTAGTGATTTGTTACGTTTATGTATGCTTGCCACCTTGTTGATTATATGTTTTTCAGTTCATTATAAATTTGTCGTACAGGTTAAAATAGCATGTTTTCATATCTATTTTTGTGTTCAACATAGACTAAGGAAAATTAGTTAAGACCTGTTTGTTAACCAGCGTTACACTTGCATGCACATTCAGTTATATAAATGTCTGTATTAATTTTCTATATGGATTGTGTGGCTATGAACAATTAATTTTGTTCTAACTCTGGCGCACTGCCATTTAGTAAACAAAATAACAAATCTGTCTTCATTGATTGTTTGTAAGTCAATTTTTGTAAGCAATTATTTGAATCTTTGTTGGAGAAGAAAACATTGAATTCATTTCGCTGACTTGTACAACTTGTTAACAATTCGCACGAAAGTTGTGTTTATTTACAAAAAATTACAATAGATTGTGAGCTATAATTGATGTTGACTGATTTTAAATCTTCCTAAATGTAGAAAGTTGTTGCTCGTCAGTATATGTTACAGTTTTTATTACGTTAACGTTGGATCCACGGGCTTACAAATCTAGCCACAGCTGCTCCATTTGGTACTACGCTGTTATTTTGAAAATCTATGTTTAATAGTTTGGTAATAAATTAATACAGCATTGTTTAACCTAATTGAAAAGTATGAACTTAAATACCATAAACTAACAATCGGTTAATTCTCATACAACCAAAATAAGATACAATATGATCAAAACCTTGGTTTAATTATGATTTTATAACGGTTGTTAGACTTGTACGTTCTTATAGCTCTACAATTGAAATTCTACTGGCAATATATGTAGATAGTAGTTTTAAATTATCACGCTCAATTGTTCAGAAATGAGTTTCATCCAGTGAAGGGTCTTCTGGGAGTTCCTAGTTTAATTATGACATTCCTTGCATAGTTGTGTGTGACGCCGGTTTGATTCGCGATTCATTTGTCTTAAAAGTTTTTTTATTACTTTTTTCTTAAACACGTTTTGTTTCTAAAAGATTCTAACTCTTAGTTACTTAAATAATCTTTCAAGTTGCTACAGTTTTCACCTTTTAGAAACCCATTTCTGTACATTGAAAAAAATCACAATTTACCCTGAGGAATACTTTCAATCTCATATCTGAGTAATGTGACAGTGACCCCTATATAGTTTATTCTTCAACGCTGGGGAAGTAGGAATTATTTTAGAAACATATAAAAAGACGGCTTACCTGGAAATTTAATAAATCCTACATCATCGGCGACAGAGTCACATTTTCTCGGAACTGTTCTTGATATGAGGTTGATTTGATTCTTCCAACACTTTTCCCAAAACAAAGAGTAAAATGTGACCTATTTTTATTTCTTCAACACGATACTTTCTCAATGTATCATTTATCTGATGATTATTGTTAATCCTAATGTATTATGGGGTAAATTAATAATTATTAGCATGAAACACGTATTAGGAGTGCATAATAATTAATAACTATGTCAAACTTTAAGTATTGTTTAGTAGAATATTTCAAAACTACAGGATTTATGACATAAATTACAGCGATAATGTATAGGACAGGCTAAGCCTGTTAGATAAAAGTACTTGTAAGTTTCATTAACTTTTGTTCCACGACTTTTGGGAAATCAACCTTTCATTATACAAAATAACCACTGCTATTGTTTGGATGTTAAAAAACTATGTACGAAAGCATGTTAACGGTGAAACGGATTCTTTGCCGACCAAGATGGAAAAGATTTTGTCTTCAAGCAAAATAAATTGAACTATAAATTAAATAATACATAGCAGAAATTGACTAAACAAGGAATGGTGTAAGACAGTTACTACAGATCCGTAGAGGAAAACCCAAGCTATAATTTCATCACTCGAACGTGGCCCCGCCCAGTGCCGCGATCGCAATTTGGCATCTCGAAACCTATAATGGGGACCATAGTACTAGAAAGCCTGATTCAAAGTATGTTTACACTCTGTTGGCGCAAGTAAAATACAACGCAATTGTAATGCAAAAAGATAAAAAAACAACGGTAGTTTCCAGCGATATGATGTGTGTATTACAGTTTCAATAAGCCCTGAGGTATGAGAATCTGTCAGGTGTTGCTCTTGAAACCATATCGAAATAAAAACAATTCTCATTTGCAAATGGACGTTCAAATCACCATAAAATAACTAGCTTGTGTTAGCGTTTTAAAACAATGACGCAACTAGTGACCAAGCTGGATAAAAAGTGTACGTGTTTCCAAAAAGAGCCTTTTAATTACAAAATGTTTTATGTATAACGCATTTGATGAATTCTCACGTTTGGATTTTTCACTATTTTCATTTATTTATTTCCCCCTCTTAGGATCGAAGCAGAAACCTCAATCTTTAAAGTAAACAATATAGCATCCAGGTAATTTGTCTGTGATTTAGTTTCTAGCACAAATTCAATTGATTAAATTTCCCGCTGAGGACAACCAATAAAATTAACGTATTATTGTTTTAGGACATTTTAAAAGATTTTTTCACTCCTAAAAGCTGTATACGCCCAAACTATTTCTTTGTTAAAACATCGATTTTAACTAATTCCACTTCAATTTTTATTGTTTTTAAAGATGAAAATGCAGTTAATCAAATAGTTTATTTCACAATAGTACAACAAAACGTGAGACGCAAAGTGCTACTTGTGCGTGTTCAAATTGATTACATGCAAATGGTTACATGAAGCCTATTCACGATGCGGGTTTCAACTACGTTACCACAATCTAGACTTAACCTATATCAGGTTACAGAGAGAAAGAGGTGTGGAGTAAAGACGATGTACAAAGTGGAATCAAAATCGTGTTAGAAATGGATAATTAGATTCAACATAGGAGTTTGATGTTTTTGATAAGTTTTTAAAAGTGTAGATGCTTAATTACTAATTATTCTTCTAGATTGTATCAGTTCAAAAAATCAATCAACAACTAGTTGTATTCATGTAGATCGGAAAAAATAAATTAAGTTAACCAACCCCAAAAATATTCAAAGTCCTTAGGCAGTTGATCATGGAAAGTAGAAATGAAATAGAAGGGAAGTTTTACTTGTTCGAATTTCAAAACACGGTTAAGTGGCGAAACTAGTAGGGTGTGAATATTCATTGATTTATAAGTATTTTTGTTTGAATTCTTTACCTTTTAACAATGTTTATAACTTTTCGAATTGGGTAGGTTGACAAACGCTCGACATTTATTAGCCATGACGCATTTAAGTATTGATTGTGAATGGACAAATTTAGCTTGTAAAGATTCACTCAACACTTCCTGATTTAAATTACAATTATTTTCTGGTCGTTGGCACTTTACATAGTGAAAAGTAGTGTAAACACTATTAGCCTGAACCTATTGAAATGGAATTACTGAGTTAACTTTGCACTCGATGTAATTAACTTTATAGCACAAACTAGAGTGGGAGTTTGTAGAACAAAGACAAAAGTATGATTTGTTACTACTTTAACTCTATTTTCGTCGTCTCGCCATCTTACAATAATGAACCGAGGTGCACTGTTCAGTTCATTAGAGTAATTATTATGGAATTTTAAGTAGATCACCTTGCTGCAATTTGAATAATTAAAGGCAAACTTGCTTTCTCGTTTTCACCATTATTCAACAAGGTAATAAAGGGGCTCCGACTACGGGGCCACTCCAAAATCGTATCTTAAAGACGGGGTTTGTACATTGGTTTTTAGGACAGAACTCCCGTGTTTTCACCAATAGACAAACCCTGTTCCTTAATTGTTACATCCCCCAACAGTAAAAACAATGTAAATGCAAAGTTGAAATTATATAGTGGACAATGTAAAGGAGCTTGACCCTTCTCAGCCAATGTATACAAAAGTGTAACGAGCTCGTCTCTTGACTACTCTTTGCGCTTTTAATGAGCTCACGAGCTTTTCTTTATAAGTTCCGCGTCACTTGCAACCTGTTTATCCAGGTCAAACTTCTACGGATACTTTTGTTCTAGAGTTTAATGTCTTTGATGTGATAGTATGAGCCAATGCTTTCCAATAAAGCGATGTAAAGCATGGTTCAAAGAGAGTGTCGGTTTTTAGGTGGATATATTTTAAAATACCGGTACTTATTATGTTTAGAGGATAAATGGGTATATAAGACGTATCCAAGAATATTAACACAGAAATGTACATTAAAATGGTTTAAGAATAAATCCTGAACAATGATAAGTTGGGCTGTAAAGCAAAACTGAGTAAGAAAGAGAAACTGAACTTTTCGACTAAATAAATCAATAAAATTTTCTGTAATGTACTTTGTGACTATATAGTAAACATTTTGTTCAGTATCGTACAGAAATTTATACAATTCATTAATCATCGGTATAACAGTAGAATATTCTCAAAAAGGTTTACGAATTTTCTGTGGAACACTATCTTATATTCGTGGTGTGGGAATAGTGTTTGGCAACACAATTTGCTTTTCAGCATTGCTAGTTTCGATATTTGACCTAAAACTCCTTCATAAACCAATTGTTGAATATTCAGAAGTAGTAATTTTTTCTAGAAAATAAAATATTTGTAATGTAAATGTTCGTTACGGTTTTGTTGAAGTATTAACACGCTTATTCATGCCTATTACATTTTTCATCTACATTTGATGCATTTTTTAAGGGATTTCAGCTCATGGCCACTTAATTCAGTTTTGTCAGAACAATGAGACGCTGTAAATCTGCTTTCCTCAAAATTTCTCAAAAGTCACCATCCATTTAACACAGTTTCCAAACAATTTTCTTCTCTTGCACAGCAAGTTTTGATGTCGGTGTTAACTCAAACGTAATCAGCTGGTTATCTCGTTTCGCCAAAGTCATGATTTGACGACGGTCACAACAGTCAGCCTAATAGTGACATAACCGTCCTGTCTGCCAGTTTGACGCCAGCTGGTCGTCGCTGATGGCCGTTTAGAAGAGTTATGTTACTGCCCAAGACACGCTAACCGTCGAAAAGGAGAGACCAGGGTCGTCCTGAACGTTTGGCAAGTCGGCCAATTAGGATAAGGAAAATCTGCTTCCTCAGTGGTGAATTGAATTTGTTAACTGTTTGAGATGGGTTTTGAGCTGTTGTAGGGTAAAAGATGTTAAGATGGATGGGTAGATGCAAAAGATGCATGTAATAACACTTTTCCCATCTGACTGGTTTATATTGTGAAAGATTTTGATATATCACGACGTAGAACAGTAGAACATTCATCCATATGGAATTGCAATGTAATGTCAAACTTAATTGTAGAATTGGAAGAAAGGGAAAGACATGGAATTCCTTACCTTTTTGCCTTCTTTCTGTCTTACTTCTTGGAAAGACACTTTCTTTATAATGAAACATACTCATGGGAAACCACCTTTGATCCAATGTATGATCAAGAATTGTCTAAAAGACTATATACAGTGTTTATACGTGATTAACTTCAATCAAGTCATCCAATATTTTAACTGACACCGAAATATTCTTCCCTTTTTGTAAATGAATAAATTAGTAGAAACAAGAAACCCATAAATTTATTTTGTGAATGATTGCCATTTCCAGTGAAGATCTTTCGTAATGAATCGCATCCTTGGTATATTGAACACAATAAAATTTTTAACCAAGAATTGCCTAGGTCAGCCAAAACACTATCCCTATGTATTATATTCAATTGTACTAAACATCAACTATTCTCTTTGCAACCAATTAGAATCCCCTAAGCCAAAAATCTAATCAACAACCCGCCATAATCAAATGAACCGTGTTGAACGCTCCCTAATCGATCTTGTCTACTGCAATTCAACATGATTAATGATTGCCCGAACTCTTTTACAATCATGAAGACATCTTACAACACCGACTCACCGTGACACAGCGATATATCAAGATCAAGTGCGATTATTGTGGCGAAATCTGCCGACCGTGACAGATAGGCCAGCTTGTATTGCCAAAATCTCCGGAGATGTAGAAGAGTGGTTGTACTCTGTAACGCCCACACCAGTTGATGACCTCGCTGGGGAAAGTGACGACCCAGATGCGGTAATGCACTACATTGTCCGGCTCTTAGCGACCTTCCGTCGGAAATTAATCCGGTTCGAAGGACCAAATTCTCACAAAAAGTTTAAAAATCGTTAAAAAGTCTTAAATTTGAATGCAGTTTGCGTTAGCGGTGAAGTTTTTCTTGTAGCGTTACTTCCGAATGATATTCTATCAACGTTAATGAGCACATCGTAAGATAAAATTCCTTGTTGCGACTTTCCTTGCTGAAAATGTATCCAGCTCGAAGGACCAACTTCACGAAAACATTTTAAAGATGATTTTTCAAATCGTGGTTCTAGATTCACTTTGTTTTACTGAAATAAGTCGCATTTTTTAGTGAAGATGGTTGGCTCATGTTCGATTGACATTCAATCGCACGTCGTAAAAATTATTGAAATCTATTTATAACCTAATGTTGATCAAAGGGCCAATAAAGAAAATGGGTGAACAAAATAATGGACGATAGCGTTGGTCGATAAAACTTTTACTGAGGTTGTAGTTTTTTTTTTTTTTTACGACAGTTTCTTTAACTGTTACATTACCGTACGTGCATACAAGGTCAAATTAATTTGAAATGTGCCGCATACTACACTGTAAAAAAACTGTTGTGAATTTATAAAAAAAGGTAATATTCGTGTTTACTTAAAGATTTATCGATCTATTTATTTTTTATTTGGTGTGTTAACACAATTCAAACGCTCAGTATAGAAATCAAATTACTTGTACAATTTTACAGAAAGGTGTGTGAAAAAATGTGCAACAATATGTGTTGTGGCGACGAAAGATCTAGTTAAATTATTGTTATATCTCCAATGATATATTTAAACTTGTGTCAAAGAGTGTTTCGAAACCAGTAGAACTGAACTGAAATAGTTTGTGTCCTTCTTTACTGCTAATCGTTTACTGCTGGGTCGTTCAATTCTCTCTTAATTTGTTCAATTTAAACGCTCTTTGCGTTGTCCGCCTTATAAAGGATCTTGCGGATTGGATTTCTCCCATTGCGAAAGTAATGTTAAGTCCAATCCCTAGAAGAGCAGTTTCACTTTGTAAGATGTCCATCTATTTTGATCGTATTGATTTGACGCTTTCTCTTCTATATGCACAACTTTGGTGAAGATTCCTGGTTGCATTTGTGTTGGTGGTCTTGCAATGTATAGTGGCTTTTCTTTCATGTTTTAATCGTGTTAATTAGACACCAGAATAGTTGAATTGGTTTAGTTTCCTCGTTTGACATCTACAAGCAGCTGTACAGTGTAGTGATACCTTATGGATTTAACACCTTGTATCGTCCAGAGGATGACAGATTGTAAGTTCCCCACTGTTCAATTATTATGTAGTTTCTTAGCATTTGTGTTTCCTAATATATTTATAGCTTTGAAGCGCTAAAATATTTCCTTATCATCAGTGTCTTTCTATATCACAGCTGTTTAAATTATTGGTTTGATTCTGAATCGAATCCGACTCCAGATCGCAAAATTGTCTTACTCTTAACCACCAGCATTATATTCGTGGGCGGGCATTAATTGCGCCAACTGACCTGAGTCAGGTAGTTGGATATTCCTTAATTGCGCCAACTACTCCAGGGAGTTACTCGATAAGTTCATTAACTGCTCCAAGTTGTGGACCTCTTTGACTGTATTGAGTAAGTTAGGTTAGGATAGGTTAGGATGACACGTAAACAAGGACATTCCTTCTAACGGCAACTCATTCCAACCTGACTTTGGCTTGGCGCAACTGAGGATCATTTTTGGGACCCTTTGAGGGCTTGGTACAATTGAGAAACTCTTTGGCGCAATTAATGCCCGATCATATCGTAACACAATTTTTATATAAGTCGACAATTCTTCCCAACTACCTTTAAACCTTGGGTATTATCAAGTGTTTAGCGTAGATTCAATTATAGTTTTTATTCGGATTCGAACTCGAACCTCCAGCACCGAAGTCCCGCGCACTCGTCATATCTTTCGACAATTCATCTCTCACACGACCTACAAATCCCGCGAGTCTCTGTCAAGTCAACATTCAACATCAGTCAGCTGATGCGCCGCCTTGACTTGAGATAACGGGCAATATAGCTGTCAGCTGTCGTGTTATTTGGGTTATGCAACTCTCCAACTCTCGTACCTCTCGCCTCACAGCTGGTGTAAAGTGTAACTGACACTTTTTACTGTGTTGGCAGCGTTTTTGTCGGGCTCCGCTTTTTTGTTGTGACACTGTTTTGTTGAATGATTTTTTCAGATTGTGTTTTTTCCCAATTTTAATGGGACTATGTTTTTTGAGCTGGGTAAAGCAGGAAATCACAAATAAATAGTTACTTTTTACTAGAGAAAAGCAGGAAGTAAAATGGTTCCTTTTTACGTCGTCGCACGAAAGAAATACGTACGGTATTGACGATAATGTTTTAAAATTATGCTCTTATTGTATTTCCAATTAATATCACAGCCAGGCGTACTTTTACCCAATTAAAAGTGAAGGATTAGTGTAAGGTAAAGTAGATGCCATGTGTAGCTTCGTTACTGACTAAGATCAGGTGTTTCTTTAGCAAGAACAATTTGATCGCCCAATGATGCAGGACAGTTGGGTTCAGTTTTAAAACTACTTTTTACCGAACAAATGTATTTGATTTTAGTAGGACTTTTTAAATCGTACTGAACATATACGCCCAGTGACACCGTTTTTCCTGTTTTGATATTACATTTCCCAGTGGAAAATTAAGGAAATTTCAGATGAACCTCAAACGGATTAAATACGTCATAATGAAGTTGCTCACAAACTTTGGAGAAAGCGTTAGTTATTTAACCTACTTCACTGCAAAATCTAGTCTATACATATTAACATGACGCAACGAAATTAAGAAATTATATATCCAGCAGTAATACTACTTTGATCTTCCATCAAGACGTAAACAGGATAAATCCTACTTGATGGTCCCAACACTAAAAACATGACGATGGTAATAGCGCGTGTTTTCATTGGCAGCTCCACTACTGAGAGCATTTCCAAAAATATTACAGCACTTCCGTTGCCTTGGGTTGGTACTACTGTACCTTGTGTAAACATACTTGAAATCTGCAGTCTGAAATCTGAGATGTTAGTTGAAATAATTTAACTTTTTGTGTAGTTTTTGGGACATAACTTAGCTGAGCCAGCCATTTACTGACGAATAAAAAGTCTGAGGACTTTTAAGTTGATTCAGTTGTTAATTGGAGTAATTTTTCAGAATAAATTTAGCCTGGCTTGACGAGACGTGCTTGTGTTTGACTTGTTTGCTCGTGTAGTAGAAATTTCAGATTTGAATGACTTTTGTTGTTTCTAATGATGGAGTAGCAGTAGACCTCTTGTGGAATGGACCGGCTGGACATTCATTAAATAGATGGAGTAATCATTCAAACTAGGAAATAATGAATTAAATCTTATATTTTGATAGCATATTGTAGTAATTGTATAGCTTTGTCAAATCCATACAAGCAAAGGGCTTATAGTTACTACCATGTTTTTTCAGTTCTAAAATAACTCGAAATTCTTAAAATGTAACTTAAACTAGTAATGTATCTCGTACATATTCATTGCTCCAGTATTCACCTTCTACATTAGAAGCTAAAATACAAATTTTTTATTTATCACAAAATTCTTAAAAGAAAAACATTCATTTGTTGCAAACACAAAAACATACACGTTGTCTTAAAAAAAATGTTGTTAGGCCCCCTATTACACTTTTATGCGTGACAATTTTTTAATTGATTTATCTTATGAAGGTATGCTACCTATTTAAACAATTTTTATCTTCACGTTTAAATAAACCAGTGCTCTCATATCGGCTCGTGCATGTAAGATGCCAAATGTTCATATTAACAGTTTATGACTTATCTGTATATCAACCATTATAAACGCCGATCAAAGTGGTACAAACACTCTGGCTGTAATGGGTCCAAACATTTACATCTGGCGGGAAAAACAGTTAAAGTGGCGGAAGTTTATCGGTTACAGCCAAGAGTAAATATTATTGAATCAGTTATCAGCTGATAGCAATGGCCGAAGTCTTCGGTTTGACTCAAAGTGACCTTCGTTTATCTTTTCAAGGTCAAACAACTCAGTGTCCTTGGCGGAACGATGTTGAGGCTGTGCGAATGCCAACTTCTCAAATTTGCATTTCCTCTTCTAAAGTCGCTCACCTAGTTTTGATTTTTGCTTGATTCTACGAATTTCCCTGTTGATATTAAAGTTTGGGTTGAATATTTGGATTGATATTTATTTACGGTTTTGACCTTTGATATTCACTTTGTGATAAATAGTAAATGCTTATACCAACACTACGATAAACTTAGACCTACCGGTACTATCGGTAGTCATTGGCTCCATACTATATATAGGCAGTATTAAGTCAATGGTATAGTAAAGTTGATGTTCAATTGACATACAAGTGAAGTGAAGTTTTTGTTCAATAATAATAGAAAGAGGAAGTCTATCATCTGTAAAAGAAAAGTCTATAGGTTAGGCTATATTTCGTATTTTTAGTTGTCCATTATGACATAAAGATATGCTGGGGAGAAAACATTAGACATAGTTTACGATAAGTTTTTATTTTAATTTAGCACAACTAAAATGTTGATGTATAAAACAGGTAATAGACTGCGTTATGTTGAGACTTAATTGAAATATTTTTTTATGCTAAAAATAGGTAGAACCTTTAAAATGGAAATTGAATGAATATTATGCACGCTGTCCCAAAGGAGTTAAAAATAATTTTATGTATTTTATTTCAATTTTGATTATTGAAATTAAACAACAAACTTAACATCGTTTGGTCATTATGCACGTTTCCCCTTTAAAATTGCGATGTTTTCTGATCAATCTGAATAGAATGTTCTGTACTTTGCATTGTAAAAAAAGTTGTTTTTGTCTATAAAATAACTTATTAAATAAGCATTAGTAACCCAAACACATGTGCGTGGAATAAATGGATTAGTCTCTTAATCCGAACTTTGCAACAACCCCAATAAACTAGAGGGAAAACTCAAAAGGGATTGTAGCCGTTTAAACCTCTTTAAAGTTCCCTGGAATGAAAACAAGCCAATTCCAACATCTTGGTCATTTAATGTGTAATGTTTTTATTTTTAGTAAAGGTAGTTTCACTTGCAGGTTATCATTCTTTCGTTGTAGTATCCTAACGATTGGTATTATTCTATTCCGTTCGCTTCTTCATAGACAGTACTTACTTTACTTTAACTACACAGACTGTTCTAAAGATGCATATAGCTTCTTATCCTTCAGCGAACGTTCAGTTTCTGGTGGGCTCCGAACCCCTTGGTCAAACGAATACCTAACAGTCATTGGTACCGATACAATTTGTACTACCTTCTTTGTAAACTATAACTAGGCGTAATATCAAACCCAGACCTACTGTATGTGTAACTACGAAGACTGTGGCAGCTACTTCTGTAACATTTAATATTTTACATACCGGTAACACTTTAAATGCTTTAAATATCCATCTCATCATTCAACAATATTCATAAGTTAACATGTATAATCTTCCATTTCATCCATATGTAGCTTACCATTAAGGAAGGTATGAACAGTAACTAATGATGTAGTATTTTGTTCCCTACAGCAATATCACCTGTTATTAAGACACGAAGCTGTGCCTGCCTTACCTTCGCTAATGGTATTTTAACTCAGTTAGGCCTGCCTCTTGCTCGCAGGAAATGTACAGTAAATTGATTATTTTAATGTTTATTAAGATGATAAAGGCCCTATGGCAAAAAGCTTTTTGTATATCAGTGGGAGTTTAGCCTAGTGATTCTTGCTTTTCCTTGGGAGATCAAAAACTAATTTTATGATTTAAACCCTAAATGCATACACATTTTTTCTAGGAATAGAATATTGAATGTTCTATGTGCATTCGGTGGTTCTAATTTATTTGTAGAGTATACATAATTTAATTTATGTATTCAGGTATTTAAACGTAAATCGAGCAGACACAATTTCATTATGTATACAAATTTGCTTTCTGTTTCTAAATTTGTTCATTCTTTTAGCTTTCTTTTCACCAGTTTATCTAAATTAAATCATTATGCAATAAACTGTACTGCTAATTTTAGTAATATTCTAGGTATTATGCTTCAATTGGATAAATCCCTTAGGATATTATATTAGCAACAAGAAAAACCTGCAGCGTCTATTACGGGAGACGTCTATGATAGCCTACGTTCAGCCTGCACATTCAGCCTGTATTGAACAATCTCTTGTTAGTGTATTCCCCTAAGGACGGAGGGAAGCTATTTTTAACTCCCATTATTTATGATTGATCACTCTACGCTACATTGTTATTTTAATATCCATAAATGCAATTTTGTACAGTTTTTATTATATACATAAGGCTTGGTATTAAAAATAGTATATACACTTGAAATGGCTACTAGGTACCAATGTGTATCTTAATTTAGTCATTGGTGAAAAACTGGTAGGATTCATATACAAAGAAAAACTTATTTTTTATTTTTGTTACAATTACAATTAGTTCATCACTACCGTACTTTCGTGGGGGAGCGAAACAGTCTAGTGGTTATAAAGCGCGGGACTCCGGTTCCTGGGGTCCCGGGCTTTAACCCTGCCAAAGCACGAATGGATTTCATCTAATGATATTGCCGTAACCCCTAGGTGTAGCCTGAAGTAATGTGAAAAACAATTCCGGGCTCGTGCCTAGCGTCCTAGGACAAAAAAAACATGACTTTTGTATACCAAGTTTTCCAGTGTTAAGCTTAATTTTGTACAAGTTTATATTCAACCGAGTAAATCGTTCGGAGAAATCCTGGAAATAACATTTGTTAAAACTTCAAACGTAAACGGAGTATTTTTGCACAATCTTATAACATTCCTTCTGTTCAGTATGTCAAGTTACGTTTTATGACATGTGTGTTGTAATATTGTTTGTAGAAGATAACAAAGGTCGAAAGATATGTCATCTTGAAGCATAGTTTTCTTCGTTGTTTCTGTTTATCTCTTGGATTTACTTATCTACGTTATTTGTAGATTTCTTGCAATTAAGAAGTTTTGTTTATGATGTGAAGCTATTTTCATTGCATTTAATAAATTAATTCTCCTATGATTCCAAGTTGAATATTGTGAAGTCTGAAGCATGCTAGTTTTAGTATATTTTGTGTTAGTGTCGTTTAAATGATGTGATGAAATATTTCTTCCTTGCCTTAGGGTTTTCTGCCTCACTGTTTGGTAGTGACCACAGTTTAAACATTGTTTTGCATAGGTTCTATTGTTTGGTTAAAATCGTTTGAGAATCGGTAAATGGCAAGTAACAACCGGTAAACTATAAAAATCCACAAACACCACTGGAATAGACACCTCTGACCCATATAAAAAATGAATCTTTACTCGAGTATGCTTCATTCATGGTTTTAGATCAAATGGATCCATTGGATCCACCAGATGAGTATTTTGGATAGGTTTAAATTTTAATAATATTTTATGTAACATAGTTTGGAATATTTAAATATAACTAGAGTACTAAAAATAACTTTAAAATATCAAGTTAACATTGAAACTTCCTCTTTATAAACCGATTGGAACTAACCTCAAAATGTTGTCCAAAAGGATGATAAATGTATGCTTACACATTTTTCATTGCAAGATAGACAAAGTAACTGACACATCAGTGTTTCGACCATTGAATCAGCTGTTTGTAGATATTCTATGTAGCGTAGTCTCTAATATCAGGTGGTGTGACGAGTACAAGATGGTAGCATAAAGTAGTCCTCCTTGACTACAATAAACCTCCTGTAACTCGGTATCTGTTATCAATTCAAGGCCGTCCGTGTTTACTTGACCTCCTTCCGTTCATCAGTTCGTATTTTAATATAATTTAGCAGGTTGATGTGTTGTAAAGTTAAATAGTAATATTTGTATACATCCAGTTGTGGAATACACAGCTTTACTAAACCACCAAGTTAGCTGTAGGAGGCTTAAACAATTTATTTTAGAGAGATTTCTTTGAAGAAAATACCTGTCACCGTAGGCTTCATAACCAAGACCTAGGTTCAGGATCTTCGTACTTGTGCGTTTCAGTCATTGACAACGACGATCCAACCTCAAAAATAGGGCTTTAAAATGTTTTTCATCACAATAAATGGTTTAGCCTCTTCTTGAATAAAAATAGTCAAAACTATATTCTCACCATTTACATCTGTTTTAAAAAGGTGTATGGTTAATTAATCTTCAATAATTATGTAGGTTTTGGGTCGGAGATACTGAAAATTCTTAAAGAATTGCGTTGTTTATATATATTTCTAGTTTGAGATATATTTTCCATTTTATGAATGTAAGGAGGTTACTAACCCCTGAAGGTAAATGTTTGCCAAATTTTAATCTTACGCTCAAATAAAATCTCATTAGAACGTGGAAACGATCTTTACCAGCGTCCCAAGATCAACATTTACACTTAACTTTGCTCTCTAAATATTGAACTGTGATGACTTTAGCTTCACGACCTTAAAATATAGTTAAATTTTTTAAATAAAAACTACCAAAATATTCACACAAGATTGATTTTACTCAACAAATATTTTAAGCTCTAAAAAGTCATTAAAATATATTTTGCACAAAAAGGAATATTCGCGACAATGTTTTGTACGAATTTTTTGATCGTATTTAATTAGATTCTTAATTCTCCATCACTCAACCTTAGTGTAAATAACACAAAACGTCGACAATGCCATCACCTGTCGGCCAATCAACTCAACAGCTGTTGCAACAATGAGTTACTGCGCTGACGGACGGCTTCTAATAAATCAGCTGTTTATTAATGACCAGCATCAGCATCGCTTGATGAACTATACCGCCTACTGTATCGCACGAACCTTCAACCGTGCATCTTTATTCAATCAGAAATGCACATAATACTTTATAGATTTGTTTGGATTAAAATAATTGTGTGAAACCCTAGTGGTTTTAAACAAATTGTCATCCTTGTGGATTAGTTGACAATCCCA
Source organism: Macrosteles quadrilineatus (assembly GCF_028750875.1). Taxonomy (NCBI): domain Eukaryota; kingdom Metazoa; phylum Arthropoda; class Insecta; order Hemiptera; family Cicadellidae; genus Macrosteles; species Macrosteles quadrilineatus. Next base: position 79,102,123 of record NW_026542597.1, read on the forward strand.
TTCTATGTAATATGTTTCTGTCAGGTTTTTGTTGGAGACATTTTTTTATTTGTCTGTTTTCTTGTTTTATTTTAATTGAATGTGATAATTAATCTTCAAACTATTGACTATCCTTTGCTAATGTATTACAACGAAAAATCAAAACATAACTCATAAAATCTCCCCTTACAGGGTGTTCAAAAGAGGTGGGGACATATTTTACCTAGTGATTCCTTGGGTCAAAATAAAGAAAAAATCATAAATAACACTTTTTCCAAAATCGCTTCCCTACCTTTTTTGAACACCCTGTATAAAAAAAATCGTCATCGAACATAACCAAAATGTACATTTCAAAACTGTCTTCGGATCTAACAATAGAATAAGAAACCTTTACTATCAAAATCGATGTTACAATTGTTTCTAAACTAATTTAATTTGTTTAGTAAATTTTTACAGCACTGTAACTTCAAAGGGCTATAAAATGTTCCATTTAACGATCCCTAATTACATCTAGGAAGCCATTAAGGCATTGTATCACTCCGGTATATCAGCGTGTATGGACATACAGCTCGTGTTATAATTAAACTAGTAATTAACGCGGCATGTCAACAGTTGACATACACTTGATTTGACAGGTTCACACCTGATTGGTTAATTACCTTAACATGATTATTATTGAGTCCATATTGGTGTTAATTATTGATCGAGCAAAAAGTCGTGTTCAATGGTTTTTTGTAATTGTTCGTTCGTTATTGAATCTATTTTGGTGTAAATGAATAAAGAAAAACTCGTGTTCATTTTGTTGTTGGTTTAGGTTTTCATGTTTATATAGGTGTAAATAATAAAAAAAAACTGGTTTGTAATGTGTTTTTGTTAGTTTACTTTTCTTATTGGCGGAATACTGGTGAGAATGATTGTACTATTTCATGTCTTTTATTCTTTTTGCATTTATTTTTGTCTTTTATCTCCTCTAATTTTTTTTCTCTTTCATTCTCTTCGTCTTATTCTTGTTCTTCACGACGGCATTATAAACAGCAACGCAGTATTTCATATTTATTTTATCTTATAAAAGTACGTACATACTTAGGCCTACATCTAAAAGAAATTCCGTGTACATTTTACCGAAAAATATTTGCCTAAAAATGGTTTTTCTTTTATATAGGCTAGTTTATTGTATTAATTGAATATATTGTAAAATTAAATGCGAAATTCTTGTTGCTCAGTCTTATCCATTTTATCTTGCGAAGTAGAGTATTCATTATTGAAAGAGCGTAGTTCCCGTATCAAAAATTCACTGAGCAAGACGGTCGGCTTGGTGTTATTTATATGCTGGTGTGAGCAGAATTCTGGTTCTCATTTTTTCTTAACTTAGTTGTTTGTGTTTTTATTTCAGTATTTTTGATAAATTTACGTTACATGCACTTCAAATTTAGCATATTATCTGCAAAAAAATCAAATCCTTCTAATTACAGAAAATGGGAATGAAATTTGAACTTTTTACCTTACTGGTCATTTTATCGTGAAGTTAATTGCCCGAAATAAGCGTAAAAGATTAAACGCTATAATTAGTACAGACTATTTTTCATCCGTTTATTTGGTTTACTTAACATTTTCTTAGCGAATCATGTTTAGTAACGGTACATACAACAATAATGCTGCAGTTAAATCAATATTGCACTCATGAAAAGTCGTATGTTCTTATTTCTTGTTGTATCCCCTCTATTTTATAGCAGCCACTTCTAAAGAAATCATGAATTTTAATAGGATTTATTTAGGAAGGCTTAATATTGTGTCACTAATTAATTTATTTTACACCAACCCTATTCAACTGTAGGTTATGAAAATTAATAATTAAAAATAAACTTGTTGGCACTCAGAAATAAAAAGACCAACAATTTAATCTGAAAAATTGATCAGTTGGTTTTTCCATTACTAGTCCTATACTTAAATAGTTAGTAGTATGCTATACAATTACTGTGGGAATTCGGACATTAACTTATCATTTTTTAGGCTACGGCCACACGGGCGTTTTTTCACGCAAGAACGCAGCGTGAAAAAACGCAAGAAATATGAGCAGCATTAAATGTAATGAGGTATGCCACACGCAGTGTGTTTTCCCGCAGTAGCGGGCGCCTATTTGTTTCAATGCTACTCTAATTTTTCGCGTGTTTCCCCGCTGCGTTTGTGCGTGAAAAAAACGCCCGTGTGGCCGTAGCCTTACCGTAGTTTGGCTTCAAGTTATTGCTACTATTTGACTGTATTACCCATGGCTTAACAGAGCTAATGCTCCAATCAATTCTGCTGGTTGTACTGGTTGGAGTATCATTGTTGTAATCACTACAATTAATTGATATTGATTGTACGTAATCAGCTGTTTCCTTATCATTAAACCATTGTTGACATGTGGTTGTTTATTTGTTCTTAAAAGCATTGCGTATTTTCTGAAAATTAGTTTTGTATTTAGAAATTTTTAGTTAATTCATCCTTCTATTTTTCTAAGAATAAAGCTTTCAGAGTTTAGTAATTTGTTTAAGTGTTTTTTTTTAAAGGATTTCGAAAGTTCCCTTCTGAGAAATATTCAATTAATTAGTATTTATAATTTTCCAATCAAGAACCTTTCGCTAAGTGTAGAATTGAAATACTTTGACAACATCGGAAAACCTCATCTTGTTAGGGGACAAATTTGTATAAATATTGTGGAAAAACATTTCCTAAAAGGTGAAATGGTAACAAAAATGTTACAAGCACGAGATTAAACATGTAATTAACATTAAAATAAACTATTTGAACAAATTCCTGAGCTATTCCAGATAAAGCATAATTTTAAATGACATACAATGGTGGTGTTATAGGGATAAACATGGTGCTTATAGTTTAAATATAACTACAGCACACGCCAACGTAATACAGTTTACATTTAAGGACAGGTTTGGCTCGACGGTTCGATGCAGGTGCCAAAACAATTCATTTGACGGTAGTTAATGTTCTGAATTAGGTCTGATGAAATCCTTAATGTTGCCAGCGTCATTGTCAGCAGGTTTTGGACTCAGGTTTTATATGTTTGTTATTAAAACAGTTAAGACTTTGCAGAGTTCTGAATGACGATGCAGGAAAGAATTTTTTTCAATGTTGATTGTTTGAAAACATGTTCAACACATTATATTATGAGGAAAACCAATGTGTATAGTATGGAGCCAGTTTTTTTGAATTCATAGTGCATGTAGGTTAACTGTTTTTGTGATATACCTATTTCTTCCGTTTCCAGATGAGAATCAATTCTTGATCCAGGTTGTTTATCACTGGCCTAATAATTTATAGTGCTATATAATAAAAGGTACGTTATATAGTAATAACACTAGAGTTTAGGTCGTTCCCTTACCAAAACTAAAACGTTCACAAGATCAGTGATGTTGAATCATGAAAAAAATTACTTAAAATCCTGTATTTATGTTTTATAGTTATCAGTTAAATGAAAAGTTATCAGCTCATCGCGTTTCTTAGATAAATATATTATATGAGGAAATATCCGCGATCGGAGAGGCAAACTTATGAACATCGCTCGTGGTTTTCTGTAAACTTACACTTTACACACAGTTCGGCAGCGCTAAGAGAAACTAACTTCGTGAATAAGTTATTTTGCAGTCTATCATGATACTTCTTTTTCTGCTTTTAATTTTCCTTCTGGAACACTAAGATATTTATTTGATCCTCAACTTACAAGCTACTTCACAGGGGGGGTTCTCCACTAAACACCTAAAGATAACATAATCATTTTAAATAAAATTTAAATTTATGTATGCATTTATCGTTGAAATTCATTTTAAAGTTATATACAACTCATAAAGTAAAAGTTACGTTTCAAGTGCACTTTTCTTGGTACTTGGGTGCTTTATTCAATAATCTACGAAACAAACTGATCGGATTAAAACGAAATATTGCGTGCATTAATGGAATTAAATCAGCAATTCGGGTCAAGCGTGTTACGTTAAATTCGTCACGCTATATTTTCGCGGAAATCGAGGGTCTAAAATAATTAAATAATAAACTAATCAAACCTATATTGTTTATGTAAACATTGCTGGGGATTATACAAATGTCATTATTCATAATTTTGGATGGTTAATTAAAAGTTGTAATCCATCCGCGGCAAATTGAACGATTAGTTATCCATCAAACTCGAGTCTAAGCTATCGTTAACCGTGATGGCTCACGAGTAAATTCGTCATTTGTTTACGAATTATAGTAATTATTTACCAATTACACCTGAAATTAACTCGACAATTCTTTATCAACTGTAATTTTATGTTTAGTAATTGTTAAACAAATATTGCATTATTACATTTACAATTAACTGAGGAATACTTTTGTTTGGTTTACCCTTAATTATACTGTGTATTGCCATTCACACTTAAAGCTGGGTTACTTAATGGCTATAATGCTCACCTTTCTAATCCAGAGGGTTACGGATTCGATCCTGAGGAGTTGGTAGCCTTTTGGTGGTTTGAAATTGGAATTGGTTATCCTTGATCATTGGGTACTAAATGGTCTTGACTGAGGTATGTGATCAAATAGTCAGAAGGAAAGCTAAACAAGACAACTAAATTCTTCACTAATCCTTCACTCATATTTCGGTTCTAATACTCCCAGATGTATTTCCATCAAACATTAGGTATGCATTTATAATTTCATGAACAGTATGCTCTAATTTTTGTTCACCCAGCCAACTTGGGCCGAGTTGCGAGCTGGTCTTGTGGTAGAGCGCGGGACTTCGATCCCCAAGGTCACGGGTTTGAATCCAGCCAAACACAAAAGTATTTTTATCCAAGTCGAATTCCCGCGACGCTCTCCAGGGCTAGCTTAGAGTAATGCAGAAACTATTGCCGGTGTATAACCTCAAAAAAGGAAAAACCACTGCTCCCACCCATCGAAACACAATATCGACAGTGGGAACAATTTTAAAGCATACATTTTGAGGTAATGAAAAAAAATAGTAGACAAGTGATATTTGATCGTGGAAGTCTGCTCGAGTTGAAGTTGTCAAAACGCTGGTTGATCAAAGATGATAAAAGTTGGGATAAGCCTGGTGGTGACAAGTAAAGATGTAACAAAGACATCAAAGGACGTTACATTGAGATGTGAGAAATGAGAATATCGCGAGCCGGTCCCTGCCATCAAATACGAGGGGTAGTCTGTAACTGTACTACAGTATGTGTATTTTTGTACTATGGGGGGGTGGTGTTTTATCGTATTGCATTGGATATAACGATACATTTTATCTGATTGTTTTATAATTTTTTATTGCTTGGTGTGAGTCTGCGGCTACATTTTTTTGGTACTTTCCTGTTAAAGGGAACATTCATTATTATCTATGATTTTTTTCTCGATATATCGATGGTTTTGTTTTCCGATCCATTACAAATTGACAACAAGAAATGAAACTGTTCTAAGCTAACCTAACATAACCAACCATACTTGCTGTACCATTTAATAATTCCCTTTGGGTTTGAATATAAAAGGCAAGTTTTAAACGCGGAATTTTTAAATGTTACAGCAAGTTTGGTTAGTTATGTTAGGTTATTTATTTTAGAACAGTTTCATTTCATTAATGTTTGTTGATACTGAACAATATTTATCGTCATTGTCAGCTGATATGTTTCAATTTGTTAATATCGATATATCGAGAAAAAAATCATCGATAATAATGAATGTTCCCTTTAACAGGAAAGTACCTTTTTTTTCTAAAGATCAAAACAAACTAGGCTACATGATATTTTAAACTCCAAACTGCTAAATTATACAATGTATCTCTATTTAATTTTTTTTTAGTGACTAACTGCAAAGTTTTCGTGATTACATGATTTTTCCTAGCTATGAAATAAGTTTACATAATATAAGTTAAAGCTATTCGATTTCTCAAATGCAATGATTTGGAAACTTCTCTGTAAACAGTTCTACGAATTTAGTTTACCTAGTTTGTATGGAATGATTTTATTTTCTATTATGTCGAAATGAGAACATTTATACGATCGTACAATGTAAATCTGTAAGAATTCTATAAGACAAAGAATGCAGAAATTATCATTATTATTATTCGTACTTGATTTATGTAGGGGTAACTGCAACATTTTACACAAATTAGCCTATTAGACGAACTCAACTATATTTATTCTGTAAAACAAATTAATAATAGGTACATTTTAAATCATTTTGAATGTTTGTCAATATTCAACCTCAGCCAATAATCAATCACTTTGAATGTACGTTCTAGTATTCGTGAACACGATTAAAATACCATTCTAAAAGTGGATAAATAGGCTAAATATACATATTTCTCCACTTACTGCCCAATATTATTCCTTCCATACGAGCACTTTATTCAACACCATCCTGTGTTTTGACCGAGGAATCTCCCAGATGAAATTCCAGACGCGAATCATCAGGGAGCATTAAATGTTTCTGGTTATTGCTCCTGGTATTTGTAATTTAACTTTAATGTCCACGTTTGATTCATTCATCATGTGTATTAGTGTATTAATCCATTAGTTCAGTTCCACATAATCTTAATGCCCTCTCCTACGATCGACGCATCCTGTGGAAAAGAAAAGCACAAACAGTTGCATTTGCATAGCAAATTAGTAATTATCATTTACAAGACGAGACAGCACAAAATAGAACAACCCTTCACATCGTGCCCGACAGACTAGAGATCAGATTCCTTGGTGATTCAATTATTATCAGTTCTGTGTTATCAGTACAATGCGGGTGCCCTCCGCGCCCTCCAGCAGCCTCTAGACATTCCCAGAACTTTATCAGGGTCAAGGTCAATGTCATTACGTCATAAGGACCTCCTTTTCCTTATCAACCGCGCCGCCCGGAAATCCATGAGTTAATGCCTGATAGTGTTATACAAGAAGATTAATCGGATCTTCTTTTTGTCTATCGAGATTTTGAGCCAGGACCTTTGTAACTCATTTTTAAATTAGAAATACCATCCAATTATACCAGCTGCTGTCGTCAATTTTTGTATAGTTTGTTAACCAAACCCTAATGTGGGCATAAATATGAGATTTACAAGCATACGTATAATATAAATCTGTAGCCTATATGGTGATCTCTGATGCAGGCTGAATTAAACAACCAACTTAAACTTCAGATTAGTTTAAAAACGTACTAGGTAGTATATAAATATATTATGATCAATTATGAAGATACAGAACTACTATGACAAGCAATAACACTAGCATTTAATATTATTGTGATTAACATTTAAATATTTCAGTACCCTGTGCATGTGCTCCATTGAACTAATCCACTTCTAAGTTAACAAAGATTATATGTATCGAAACTATTATACATCTATAGTCAATGCTGAAATGTTTACCACTTTGAACATTGTTGACGGTAATGGTATAAAGCTATTCAGAAATACACTGCAAAGAGCTCACCTTAAAAATTTTGTTCGAAACAACCGAACAACCGATAACCACTTAATTGAATCGAAACTAAAAGTTCTTTATTTCATAAAATACATAATATAAAAAAAATAACTACTTTGTCCATTTTTAGGAACAGGCATTCCTTACAATATAATTAAAACTCTGTTTGGTCATACATAATATGTGCCCAAACTATATAGGCTAACAACCAAGAACCAAAGTGATGTTTTTCAGCCAAACAAGATCTGGTCCGTTAAAACACAGGTTGTGCAACTTGTACACTGTAACCTCTTCTGATAAGCTTGTTAACATGGTTGATAACTTTGTGACTGATGTTGCAATATCAGAACTCTGGCTACGTTGTAGCCGACTACCGGGTGAGATAACTAATCTGGGTATACAAAGTATTGTATTGATCTCGAAGAGATCTGTGTGTATGGTGAATGAATGTTGTAGTTGCCGACGATACTGAAGTATTTTGTTCTGGATGAATTTCCGTTTTGGGTAAAGTCCGTATTAGTTCAAACCGTTCTAAAATGCTCGCTAGGGGACTATGTATCCCATTAATATTAATATGGTTTGCTTGTACAATTATTTAGGATGTCCTTCCTCTTAGTTGTAGAAAACATGTAGGCTTTAGGATTAAAATATATATTTGTGCCAGGTGGTGTTCGAGAGACAGAATGTTTTATTAAAGAAATCTAGTGTAAATGTTATAAATGGGGCCTTGTGCAATGTCGGCTACGCATTGACAAGGAAACCGTAAACAAAATAATTACATGGTTATAACAAGCCATAATAATTAAATACAAGAAGGAAAATGGTATTCAGATTAATATAATGGAACAAATACTACCACGGATATAAGAACAGAAACGGAATGGATCATAAACATGTCCTGAAACTATACATGTGTGTATTATCTTTGACGTAGAAGTGTCAAAAACGTCCAAATCACCTGCTAAAAACGTCCAAACCTGCTGTAACGGTCATTAGTATAATATTAGGGTCAGTGACGTCATTTGTTTATGTTTATGATCCCATGCCTTTTCTGTTCTAAAATTCGTAAATACTACCATTGATTACACATCTTACATGCTTTTTAACACGACTCAGAAAAATATCCGTTATTAAAATTTACGTTGTGGTTTAAAATTATCTTAAACACGGCTAAACCATACATTTAGACGTACTTAGCCCACATCTAACCTTACATTTCGATTTCTGTTGTGAAACGTTGAAAGTTATAAATTTATGCTATGATATTATTAGTTATCATTGTACAGATTTATCACTTAAAGAGTCAATTTCACCTACTATCAGCAAAGTTTTTCTCGCTAACAGGATTTCCCGCTAAATCTTCTCCAACAATTCCTTGTGACAGGTTTGAGTTGAATCCAATAAAGTTTTGTGACGTTGGATTGGCTTTATTGCAACCCAATAACGGGTTATGTCAATATTCCAGTTTTTGTTTTTTACCGTTTTTTTGTGTGAAATGAACCGTTAAAAAAACCGGATCATGTAAATAAATATTCAATGCTTCCCCGTTTTTTCCTTGTCGAAAGTTGGATTCGTTTACAACATTTATCGTTTGCAACAAATATCTTTCCAATAGTTGTTTACTTAATTGAAAGTAATTGCACAATAAATCAAGCTGTAGGATGAAATGCTAATTCTATATTTTCAATATAGTCCATGTACTGTAGTTTGTGAATTTTTTTCCCATTGTTTATCAACTATATGACTGATGTAGTTAATATAGTTTTTACATTCTATTATTTCCTTTGGGATTCTCTTTTATTTGTAATACCTGAAATCATGTTTTAATAAGTGGGTCATGTCCGGTTAAATTAGAGTGCGCTGTTGTGTTTATGATTTTTGTTGTTAGGGCTGGGCTGCATTTTACTGTGTGTGCTTTAGGTTTTCAGTGTATGGTTTTAGAGTAAATTCAATAGTTTACAAATATTTTTATCAGCTTAAAATAGTTTTGAGATACGAAATAACTTAAAATAAATTATTTTTTGTCTTCAACCCTTCAACAGGGATGATTTAGTATTAGTTTATTCATTTTATCTACGATTCTAACGTTCAAATTAATTATCATATCGTTTTCTATGTTGAAGGAAATATAACTTTCTACGTTACCCTTAAACGTGGTGTTTTATTTATAAAAATGTAGGATAGGCTTATACTTATTTAACGAAGTCAATCAGCTTAAATTACACAACTTTCATTGTCGTTAACATCATAACTTAAATGCAAATGTTATATCTCAACATTTTGTTGACGACTAGTTAATATTGACAATATAACAATGAATATGGTTGTTTTGGAGTTTCCAATAATTAGTCCATGTTCAAAGATGTTTTTCAAACGTCCCGATGGACTGACTGTAGAAGCATCGAAGTCGATTTTTTAAACAACCCGATGGGAAATGTATATTGTAGTAGAGGAAATCGACAGAGTTTATTTTTTTAGAGTTTTGTTTAATTGATTTAAGGCCGTAACAGCGCTTTTACCTTTGACTTTTGTTCAATTAAAACTATGATAGTCTTTTTTTTGGAAATGAAATGTTTTTGATTCGTGTGGAGTGAATTGTTAGATAGGTTAATATATTTTTTATTCCTTCACTCAATGTATGTTGATGTATATTATAAATTGTCAGTAATTAAATTATGGACAACTGCTCTTTACTTAACTGAATAACTGGTGGATAATTTTGTACTTTTAAAGCATTAGGAGAGCACGCTGGTCTAGTAGTAGAACGTGGTACATCGATCTCAGAAGTTGCACGTTCAAATCCCGCCAATCGCCAATGGATACTTTCTATCGCAACCTCTAGGCCTAGCCTGCAGGAATGTAAAAAACAATCCCAAACTAGACCATGAAATAAAATTAAGTTTTAAAATCCATATAGAACGGAGTGAAGTATGCATGAAAGGAGGCCAACAGTTGGTCAACAAATTGCGTTGCCTTCAAGCCACTAGACTGTCTTAAATGGAGCACATCTTTAAAAAAATATTATTTCTCAACAAATCCCTTTTTATGATGATCCTAAAACATTTTAAAATGATATATAATATAATACAAAGCAGGCACGTAAACAAAACATCATGTAATCCTCGTGAGCCAAACACATAATTAAGAGTCAACAGACAACGTGGAAGTTCACTCGTAACTTTGCATAACGAATTGTAAAACGACTCGTTTTTATGTGAAGACCTGTTCCATTTATTCCAGCATAAAACTGATTAAGATGTAAATAGACTACAAATTATCGATCAACATGTAACTATAATCACCATTCGTTAAATTTACGAACCAGATTTAAAATCATAATGCTATTAGTAATAGTTGGTTGAATTTGTGTTTATATTTTTACCGATATGCTTGTGTAAGAATAGGTGTTCATCCCTAGGTGTTTAACCCTTCATTTATTTCACAGCTAATGTGAATGGACGAATTTATGATATTGAAATATGACGCATTGATACATTGGCCTACTGTGATGGATGGATGATTGGGTTCGTAATGAGAGGGTAAAAGGAATAGTGTAAATGTTGGTACTTAAATAAATGGAAGTACTGTAAAAATGTTTTTTATTGTATCCCAGTAGCAAACGTTTTCTCCTTTTAGTATATAGAAACCATTTCATAATTAAATTACAAATACAATGTAGTTGTATAAATTTGTGGATTTTGCACAAATGTTCTTGTGTTTTGAAAATAGATGGATGAATGTGCTATGTTTGGGTGGGTAAAGGGGGATTTTGATAGATGGTAGGTCCCATAGAGATGGATAAAAGAAATATATTGGTGCTTGCTTGACTGTCTAGATTAATGCACATGTTATAGTTGTCATTTCACAACAAAATTATATTTAGACCCTTAGATAAATACTTTTGAATATTCGAGTTGACCGGTGTTTTGGTTTTTGAACAGGAACTGAAAATATTGACACTGGAGTAAATTTATATATAGTAAGTATTGATATAGAAAATGAATGTTTGAATATTAGGCCTACACTACAAATATTTGCTCTTTTATGTCATGTAGATATTTTCTTTGTGAATTTTTACGCTAATATTATGGTTGTTTTATTTAAATAGGTACCTGATAAGGCAAATGAATTTTCTTATTGGTTAAGATGGATGCTTTGACAATAAAACAAGTAATTGGGAGAGTAAAAAAATGGAAATACTGTAGTTTTACTTGACCAAATGGAAGTATATACGTAGAATAAGATTAATGAATACATAAACACCACATTAGCCGACGTAGTTGTTAGACAAGTTGCGTATTTTACCTGCGCAGTCTAGACGTTGGACAGATACTGTCGAACTATGACTGAAATAGGTCGGTTGTCGGACGTCGGGTAGGCGGACCCGACAGTCGGTCACTTTAGTTGGGACTGAGCCAACTACAGGTCGAATGTAACATATCATATGTTGAAACTTTGTATGACAATGGTATTGATAAAATAGCCTTTTCTTCATAGTTATTTTTAATTTTCTAGCCAATGTGGACTTAGGGAATTTAACTGTGGGGAACATAAAGTATTTCGGACATACAATCTAAAGAATTAACTCAAAAGTTTTGAATTTCATCCTGCAAGTCACTTGTTAAGTCGGTAATTTTATTTTCCATAAGGACCGTGGAATTCCGACAGTACACAGAGAAATAACGAAATTCAGTGTAAAATGGCCAAATTAAGCTCACCCTAATCGTCTGGCACTAAACCTTCTGAGCTATAGTATCTCTACGTACAGAGTAAAAAGGATTTAGTATGTAGCTCACGTTTTGTTTGAGTAATTACATTTGATAAACAAATGCTTTGAAATTAGTGCTTAAAATAAGCACCAAATAACCTAATTGAATTGATCAAAGGTTTATAACATACTCCAATTAGGCCTACATCAAAACATATTCAGTAACTTAAATTTTCTAAATTGCATCTTGATTTAATCTAGTTTCGAGTGACATTTGTATCTAGTGTCACTATATTCTACGACCCCGCTTCAAACCATACTTTTTACATGCTTTCCCAAAAGAGGTAAAGACATAATCTAGTCTTGAACAATTTTAAATTACCGTTTAAAGATCCTGTAGAGGTATTGCGGCAAAGATGAAAGAGGATCAAGAAGGCCGTTGGCTGTTGGTCGTGGAAGGTGTTGATTGTAGGTCGACCTCAAGTATCAAGTATGGCTGGTCGTGTCGCTGGGTCGAGGTGAGACTATACTTGAGTCGTTACCGGTACATTACAACTGCATTACCACTAGGTTGCATTATTACTGCATTACCACTAGGTTACATTACTATTGCATTACCACTAGGTTACATTACTATTGCATTACCACTAGGTTACATTACTATTGCATTACCACTAGGTTACATTACTATTGCATTACCACTAGGTTACATTACTATTGCATTACTCTTGGACATATGTGCGTTTGTCATTGAAACATCTAGGGTCTGAATTTGAAAGACTAAAATTGGAATTGCTTTGCACGACGAACCACAGAACAAAGAGTGGCGAGATAGAGACGCGACTTAGTGTATTCTAACCAAATGAATGAAGGAACTATGGAATTGAGTGAGATGCATTGTGTCTTTGTTACTGGCTAAGACCAGCTGATCATTAGTCAGGACCAGTTATTATGTGCTCGCTGGTCAGGACCATTAATTAGCCTAATTAATGGAGGACAGCTGTCTCCAGTTTTGAACCTTCAAAAATATTCAATTTCTTAGGATTGAACCGGTGATATTTGAATCGTTAGGTGTTCAATATATCTTCATATAACCATAGATAAAACATGACATAACATTGTGATGAGTTCTCTAGAAACAGAAGATTGATATAGTATGAGTAGTTTGCAGTACAAACACGACAACATGAAAAATACATACATAGTCCAAAATACTTTAAAATACTAAATTTTCAAAATTAAATGAACTAGCTGTTACCCACGGGCTTCAACCCGTTTGACTTCACAAGTATTAATAAAACTATTATATGTTAAGCTGAAATAAACAAAACAGAATGCAGCATTACAAAAAATCACACCAGATTTTAATAAGGTAATAAATTGAAAGAATAACATACACATAAGAACAGCTGAGGTATTTTTAACATTAAGTATATGGAAAGTTCCCTTTGGAAAGCAATAATGACCTAAAAGGGCAATTTATGAAAAAATGGATAATTTTGCGCAAGGTTTCTCGTCATGACGAACATTTTAAGTATATGGTTTATGGGGGTGTGACTTGTAGTTTTTTTCAAAAGTTCATGGGTACTTTTGGCTTTATATATAGATATGAAATTCTCTAGAGTAATTTAAAAACGTTATAATTGGCGGTATGAGTCGCAAAAAATAATAAAAACTAATTTTTTTAATGTGTTATACAACAAAGTAAATTAAAATGTGTCTTAGCACAGCTTCCAACTAAACAATGTATAATGGGTGGACAGATTTACAGGTCAAAACTCCCCTTACAGTAAGTGGAAAGAGATGTAACACCAGTTCACAGTGGTGCTCTGTTGCTTTCGTGCCTTCAGTCATTACTGTGAACAGGGCTTCGTGGCTACAATCTTACAATCCCTGCGGCAACAACAAGTTGTTTCACTCTTGTTAAGGTTGCGAACTGCGTCTCGTTCGAGGAACATTTTACAACTTTTCTTTTGAAACAAGATTTTTTTACACGCTTGTGTAGTATGTTATGCCAAAGGAGATGAGGATAATTTATGGAATTGGGAAATGTAGACCAAAAATAAAATGAACTATCTATTAAGAAGTTTAGACAAATTTAAGGAATGGTTTCCCCTGTAATAGGTTTTTTTGATAATAAGTCCATTTCACATAACGGATGTTTGTGAAATCCCTCTCATACAAGGAAGGGAATGAATATTTAGTTTGTTATACGAAGGGGATTTTGATTCATTGGTGAAATTGGAAAATGTATCGACAAATATTTCTTAATTGTTAACTATGAATAATTTTTCTATGGCACCTTTTTGTGATTCAATCCCATCCAAAAACTGTTTCGGTGAAGGTACACTCCTCTCATACCGAGTTGTATGTGTCGTTAACACGTTTTAAACGCTCATCCACTTTTACTAACGCGGGTTATAGAACACAAATTTTGCAAAAATAATTTGCATTCAAGCAAAACTTGTGAAATTCTTTTTAACACTGAATCAACCACACGCAACAATTTATTTTACCACAAAATAGCCAATTAAATCGGAAATTCATTGTCGTCGTACGTGTAATAATGACGAACATAACATAGCCTTTACTGTAATTAGTAAATTACTGTATTTACAGTATATAACATTTACTTCATGATGGATCAAGTTCCCCACTCATCAATCACAAAGTTCACTTTTGATTTGTTTGAAGACCTTTGTGGTATTCCAATCCCCATCTTTAACTTGGAAGCAACCGAATAAGAGATATTCAGATACAGTAGTGAGATTGAGACAAAGATTGAGATACTAATCAGAGAAGCTCACATAAAATTAAATTTATCATAAAGCTTCTCTTTGTCTGAGTTGGGTAGAGATTACCGCCCGCGGTAACTTGTAATAATCTATTGCCTATTGAGTGTTCTGTAACGCTTCTTTTAGTGTCTGCAATTGAGCGGTTTCTATTCAGATGCGATTTAGTGGGGTGGAATTGCTACAGTTTTGTATAATAGAGTTTACACTCGTAGTTTTTGGAACATTTTTATCCCCTAATATATATAAAATACCCCCGCCGCAGCAAACCTGCCGTCTAAGCGAATTTCCATTTGGCCGAATTGATTTTCAATTGATCTATTTAAATAACATTAGGTTTAACGAGTACCTAGGTTTGCTGCTACAAGGAAACTAATAAAGTAGTGTGTTTTTAGTAAAATATTGATAGCTTACTATAAAATAAATAAATTTGCCAAGTTTGATCAAAATATATCCATAAACAAGCAAACTACAACATTTTACAATATTCTCCATAAGAATAACATGGGAATTTTAAATTTATCATTTTTTTAGTTTTCTCCGTAACCAATAACCGTACAAAAACACTTTGATATACTGAATTGTTTGTTTTTTTAAGCTCTTTAAGAAGGTTTAGAGAAAAATTGGGAAATTTTGTGTTTTGAGGGTAAGAAGTGAGAAAAACCAATTTTTACCCCATAAAACCCCCCATAAAACCCTGTTCCCATGGTCCGATCATGCTGGATCGCGAACTCATTCAAGTTTATCCCGCCTTACACCTTCAAACCAAATTTCATCAAAATCGGATAAAAATTACTCAAGTTATTGTGTTTACGGACACATATATATATATATATATATATATATATAAATCTATATATATATATATATAAATCTATATATATATATATATAAATCTATATATATATATATATATAAATCTATATATATATATATATACATATATAAAAATTTGAACGAATGGTGTTTTTGGCCTCTGGGGACATTAAAATGAAAAAGTAAATCGGTCCCGGGCCTAAGTCTTACCATGAGACCTACGGTAATAGCTACTTCCCTATAGGGAAATTCGCTAAAACAAAAAAAAAACAAGTGTAAACAAGAGTCTATCAACCGAACATAGGTGAAATTTTTCTTTATCGCTAATGTAATAATCTATAATAATCTATATAGGTATTATATCTGTAATAATCTATATAGGTAGGCGATATAGATCAACTATAAACATGCGAATTTTAGTCTCGTTTCTCTATAATCACTGTGATAGCTGTACTAGTTGCGTGGAAATCCACAATATTTTACTTCACGACATGATGTAGTCGCTATTTATTTGATGTTGTGTTGCCACTACACCTACAGCAGTTAGCCTATCTCCTGATCGCTGATTTGTTAGGTCTTCGACATTCATACTCTACTTTATACCTTCCATTCTTAGGACCAGCTAATGAGTGATTCAACGTTTTCCCAGGTTATTTATAGTACCGTCTAAAAAGAATGGTGCACGTAAAATGCTCATCATGGTGCACAATCTGATGTCTGCTCATTTATTTTTTTTATTTTGGTAACTCTTTAGGGGAACTGATATCGACTGTTTTATATATATATAATGCCTTCTGCAAGCTAGCCTTTGCGTGCGTCTTATCAGTAGTTTGACCAAATTTAGTTATATTTAGCCAATTTTGTCGTTAAATGTTTACGTGTTCGTTTCAGTATAGGGGTCTATGAGGAAAAAAGTTTTAACGGTTTACCATTTTAGGGCTTATTTTACAATTTTTGAGAATTCTGTTTCTACAATTGAATTATAATACTACAGGAAAACAATAGTTAACATGTAGGATTCAGTTAAGCGTTAAAGGTTAAGTATCAAGACACAACTCGTAAACAATTAAACATCCTCACATTAACCTGATTGAATCATACACGTGTTCATCTGATCCTCAAGGTCTACAAATCTGTAAAGGAGTACTGTATGTTTAACCTATAACTGGAAGCTCGTGAGATTCAATCTTTTCACTGCTTCGATTTACATATGGGCGTTTCAAGTGCGTCGAATAAAAGATGTCTCCGAGATGTGTATAAAGCGTGGGCGGAGTACATCGTAGGCCTTGGCACACTTACATGAGGTGATCCTCAATACAGGATACAACGTGCAATTATACCTGTCAAAGGACAATGTTCGACGCGAATCTTGGCGGCGACCTAGCTGGGGAAACGTTTTCCTTGAGATTCCATTACTATACAGTGAACACATAACAAACTTGTATTATGTGCTCGCTGATTAGTACGATATTAAATGGACAAGCAGATGAAATAGTTGAGTTTTCACACTTTCCAAAAAACCATAAACGATTGCCCGAACATAAAAAAGAATTGAGAAATTTTTCAAAAGTTTCAGATGATTACTCTATATCTTAGGACTATTAATGCTTAAAAGATCAGCATCACTTATCTCTTAAGCCTCATTTAAAAATTTACAGAACGATGTACGAAACCGAATATGAGTAATAAGTTTTAAGTGAGGCTTAAATTCTACCTAAAGTCCGAATACTTATTGTTCAAAACTTAACCTAAAGATACTTGATTGATTCTGAAAAATGTGGTTCGGATTCCACTATAAACTGTAGGTCCCTTAGTTGCCATTTAGCTGTATGGGCTATTTTAACAGCTGTGTCTAAGGAACATGTCAGCCTTAGTCACTAACAAGACTACAAGATCTCGCCACTCATCCTTCACTCATTTTTTTGTTAAAATACGCACCTAGTGGCGTCTCCATGTTAAATAATTGATAATTGATTATTGATAATTGCAAGCTTTTTCGATTGATGAAAATAGATAAAAAAATATGCACAGTTTATGACCCATTGGGCCTTTTGTCAATTGTTCCACCTTATATTTTCCCATAAGTTCGAGTAATTGAAATAAATTTACTTACTTCATTTAAGCTCAAATAAATTAGGTACTTCCTTATTTTTTGTCGGAATAATCATGAATACGAACTGAATTTTTGGAGGGAATCGGGTGATATAGGTTTGAGAGGAGTTTGGATTTAAATATCTACTATACAATAAAACACAGGTTAAATATTTTCTTAATACGTGAAAAACTAGTGGTTGTAAGTAATAATGAGTAAACAAATGCCCTATGATTTTACAGAGGATTTTAGCGGGAAATCGACAAAATCAAACTAAAGCATGGTAACACAATCTGGATGACACAAACATTACATGATTGTTTACCAGTCTAGTGATTTGTTTATTCTAAACAGCTGTGTATGACTGATCCACTACCTACGTCTGCAGCAGACTTCCTTATATCGTCGTTGACGTCACAAACAAAGTTACTCACCTTCATATTGTTTAGTTCTCACACTGCCCCTGCGTCAATTGGACTGAAAACCGTATAAGAACATATCGTAGTCTTTTCCTTGTGTGTTTAGAAAGTAAAGTGGAATAAATCAAATGAGTGTGTAAAACACAAGTGGAACCTCAATAACAAGTCACCCTTGATAGCAAGTGTAGTTTTTAAATAACCTTGAGCTAAGAGCTAAAGCAATACACTGACTGTGTGAGTCACTGTAGAAACATTAAGAGATGACTATATGAGGACGTAGCAATGAGAGTTAAAATGGTTAAACGAACCGCGAACCGGAGAAAAGTTGTCCGAGTGGCTGTCAAACGATGACAAATGGCGACTACAGTGGCTTGTAGATCGAAGATTACATACTGTAGTTTCTACTGAGCAAGGTGATGTGATAATACCAATATGGGGTGACACGCTCTTGTTTATAGGTCCAGTTTAATTTGTATCTCCCAATATTTTTTGTATACCAAATTAATTCATTCTTGAAATTTTCCTCGAATCAAGACTAACCATCTAAAAACTAAACTCAATCGTGATTGGTTGTTGTAAAACAACTCGTTTTGTTTTACTATTTGATGAGGACATTGAATTCGAATAATAAGTACACATCCCATCTCATTGTAAAATCTAAAGCTTGTTTGTGTGTGGTTACTTTCGATCATGTATTGACTGTATTTTGTCTCTATTTTAGGGTATTTTTGAATTTTGAGCTTGGTTTTAATACCCTGGGACTAGCAATTTCGGACGAAACTTAAGTTTAACATAGTCTTCAGCTGATCCATAAGGAATGTCCATCTAAGTCGAAAGTCTAATTTGCAGTATCCAAAGTCAACAGAGTCAATGCTCAAATTTTAAAACAAAAATTGAACTATTTTATCTTTAAAGTGAGGACTATATAACTGTTTTAAGTAAATCTCACCATAATCTGAATCGGCTGACAATACTTTACTATCAAAAACTTTATCCCAAGAATATACCAAGCTCTAAGCTCCGCCAAGATTTTCTTTCCATGTCTACCAAGATGATTTGATTCCACATCAGTTTACTGCCAATCCTTCTTTGAAATGCAACAAGGAATAGTTGAGTTGCCATTCCTAAACGATCCATTGTGACCACTCGCCGACCTTGCGAGACCAACGATGATTCCGGCGAAGGCTAAACTGGAAACGTTTCAATCATCTACGGCAGCCTGGCAGGCCTCCTTCGCCGAGCTATTGCCTTTTAGGTCAAGATGCGATCTGATACAGAGGATATTCGATTGTATTGAGATTGGTTGTGAGATAATCAATTCTTTTAGCGTAGTGTTCTATGTTTTTATTTTGAGTTTGTTTGTTGCATGATCTAGCTTGTCATAGTACCATCATTGAATTTGTAGATGTAAACTTTCTCTTATCGGAAACATTTCAGTAATCTCCTAAAGCAAATCTTCTTCTTCATAAGTGTTAATTTTTTTAGAATATTTGATTTGACAGAAGGAATCGGTTGTGGTATTGAATTAAATTAAATAATAACTATTGCATCTTTGATCTCACAGTTCCAGTACTGTATAAAAACAACGGTATGACAAAGCATTCTCCACCAATTTCACACGTCTGGTATTCCTATTATCGCTCTTTGAATTGCACCAGGGATTGCAATGAATAGGTGGAAACATTAAACGGTTTCTCAGAATTTTCCCATTTAACCACGATGAATTGCTTTTGTTTGTGACAAAAGGCATTTAGAGTCAGAAATTTCACAAGTTATTTCCTATTCACTTAGCATTCGGGGAAAATGTTTTTAATTAC
This sequence comes from Macrosteles quadrilineatus, assembly GCF_028750875.1. NCBI lineage: Eukaryota > Metazoa > Arthropoda > Insecta > Hemiptera > Cicadellidae > Macrosteles > Macrosteles quadrilineatus. The sequence goes on from NW_026542597.1 coordinate 79,122,182, forward strand.
GATTGTACAGTTCGTTGTATCTTGACCTGATTGTTCATTTCGGTAGCCTATGTCTAGTGTCCACCGAACATGTCTAGTGTTGATGTTTTAGATTTCGGTCTCTTTTTATTATTACAGGCTGGACCTGTTCTATCAGCTGTTTTTATCTAAATCGACCGTTTTCACCCGCCACGGCAAAGCATCCAGTCCGGATTCCAAGGGTCTGTTGCGCAAGAAGCAGTCTAGGCGGCCAGTAGACATGGAGCTACATCCAGTCTTCTGTCATTACTCTGTGGAGGAAATCACCGATCAGCTGTCTTATCTGTGACACAGCTGATTGCTGATAACGAGAGTGTATGACGCAACCAATTGGATGCTTGGTTGCGACCCGTGGTTGCTCGCCCACTAATCTTGCGCAAGCGTCTACCGCGCCCACGTACACGGAATGTTCCTTTGTTAATCTTGAACGGGATGACGTGATTCATTTTTTGACTAGATAAATTGTTCTAGCTTTCTTTCACTGGTGTTATCTTATGAATGAGTTGGTGGGGAACTCCGTGTTGTAGAGGGGGAATGAGCGCCAACGATAAGTTGGAGGTTTAGGACAAACTTGGAGGAGCGTTGGCTTTTAGAAACCCCTCCTCTATTTTTGATAACGTATTAGTTCTAAATCTAAATATAAAACATGCTCACTTATAGATTTGCTATCCTAATGAATCAGATTTAGAATGTTCTAAGTTATGCTTCTGGTCTGTAAATTTCTACTACAGTTTAATTTTCACTGTAGTAAATTGGTATCTCACGCACTTAAAATTATTGTAACTACCTAACTATTTTTGTAAAATGATTCTTATCCATTGGTACTTAAACAAAGAAGGTCAAACATAATACAGTAGTACAATTTTATACAGGGTAAGCGATTTTTTATCAACATACTCAATGTACACCGGACATCAAACAAACATCATTACATGCCATTACATTACGATATGATGAAAAATCTTCTCACAATATTCAAATTCGATGTTCGTATAAAAAACTGTAAATGACATTTTAAACCGCTTTCGTAATCTAAATATACACGTTGTTCGAATATTGACTCTTAGTCTACTTAATACTTTACTTATTTCATTTTGATCAAAGATCCTTCAGAAAATCCTAAATCTGTTTACAAACGAGGAAGGATTCCTGTTCATTTGAGGGCAATATTAGAGAAAATCCTTTGATAAATCCTAATAATCCGTTCTTCATCTCCAATGATATTAGAGAATTACATCATATATTGAAATCTATTATAACTCGGTATCTTAATTAATGTCATACCTTAAACTACACTGTTATACGAGTGTCTCATAGGTTTGAATATAATTCTTTACGGTATTTTTTCTGCAGTAATCTTTAGGGTAGTTGTCCTACAGTTTCTTCTTGTAACATTTGTTCACAATCTTCTCTTCGCCCATGGTATCCTAGGTCCAAGGTATAGAAGGTTTTCTACAGTCCCTAACTACATGTGTAGGCACATACCTGTTCCATTCACTCCATGATTTGCTTGTAATGATGTATTATTCCACCATTAGCCAGGATTGCAAAGTTCGTGATAGATTGAAGGTTTGTTGCTAGTAATGACTGGTTACTTGAGGTCATTGTGTTGTGATTGTCCTTTCATTTTGTATATCTGATATAAAGTGATCTGTGTTGTCTATGTAGTATGTGATTCGATAATTTACTTATTACTAAAATAGGAAGCTTCCAAATGCTTACCATGCAAAGTTCAAATTATTTAAATTTTAAGTCTGGTGAATAAACCAGGATGGAATTCGTTTTCTTCTGTATTGAGGAATCAATTAAACAAAATTATACTTATTAAAATCCGGGATATACGACTATTATTGGAAGAAACGCCATACATGTTTATATATTTGTACTCAAAATAAATAATTAATTCAATTAAGACTTAATTTATAATATTATTTCGAAATCGGAAAAAATATCGTCATAGATTGTTTAGTACGTATTAAAATAAAACTATTTTGCTTTCAACTACTGCTTTGTTTAGAAAATTAAATAACTTCTCTGAGCGTGTATATTCTCTTAGTAACAGAACGTTAATATCAACTATATAATCAGTAAATAGTTGATTGAAAATATTTTCTTAATTTCTTAACACACAAATCAATATATTTTGATCCAACAATCGACTCACTATGATGACTTTTGCTAAATTTAACCAAAATTCTTCACACTCTCAAAAACAATTTTCAATTTGTGTTCACTCAACTACTACTAATTTATTTTAAATAAATTACATAAGATTCTCAAAGGAGTAAACACCTCCTCTTTGCCAGTGTCCACAGCACTAAAGTTCTTTCCGGTAAACATCGTGGTTTACTTAGTAGAGAGAGATTTATAAAGTGAAAAGATCAAAGAAATGCTTTACATTACTTGAAGTAATAAAATACCTCTCCCACCCTTCTTTGACTTCTTTACTTCTCTAATTTCCCTTCTTTAACACCTCCGAGCGATACTTTTCATGAATATGCCTTCTACACTTTGGTTTAATTTTTTTAGGTTTGAGTAACCCAGAACCAAAAAATGTATTTTATTGAATTTCGACGTAAAGAATTTCGACTCATTTTAATGGCTTTTGCTGCTCTTGAAATCAGTCAAATTTTATAAACCACCAAAAGCTCAAATTTATTTGAAAATATTAATATTTAACGTTTTAATTAATTATAATTTTGATGTATTCATGGCATTTATTCATTGTCATGTCTTACAGCTTATTTGTTAGGCTGGCATTAAGTTATAGGGGATATTTTCCGTTGATATTACTTTAAAAACTGTTAAAAGGCAATGGTGAATCTTTTACGTCCAATAAGCGTTTTTTACATTTGGGGAACATGTAACTCACTTTACAGTTACAAAACTTTAATTAAGTTATATTTATTATAACTTAGCCTAGTTACTCAAGTTAACTACACTAAGATAGTTATGACAGGTAATACCTGAGATACAGTTGTTAGTTTTGCTAAGTCTTGCTTGTAACTTTCTTGTTACTTGTAATAAGCCTGTACACGAGCTCCTCTTAATACTTATTAAGCTTTGTATCTTCCTTCATCGGATTACATTCGCAATTTAAATTCGTGTAAATAAATTTATTCCTTCAGGTTCTATGAGATATCAAATTGCTCAGTTTTTAAAATTAAACTCTTGGTTTCATATCTAACTAATGACGATCAGAAGTCTTTTCCCAAAACTCTATCACTCGTTTATTGTTTAGGTATTAAATCCTAGTTTCCACAATGATGTATTATTTGTCCGGGCGAGTCACAAGCCATGTGGCATGTCACAGTCATAACATGTTTCTAACTTTGTACAAAACATCGTGATTCTCAAACTGACACTAACCAAGTTATCACATTGCTAATGTCGTTACACACATAACACCAAGCCTTATCATGATTCTAGACACAATGAAAATGTTGTGTCTATTTTTTACCATGTTTGGTTTTGGGTTTATTATTGTTAACAAAATTTGCCCTTCTGTGATTTTCTACGGCGTCATGAACAATTTGTGAATTAAATAACGTTTGTTTGATTAAAAAAACACAATATCTCTATTAAAGTAGTTTTTAATGGCCTTAATAACTTAGATGAAAACACCGGAGATAGGGCGAAAAAACTGAATAATCGGTTAGGTTAGGTTTGGTTAGGTTAGGTTAGGTTAGTTTACTTACAATACTCATGTTATTGATAAACTAACCTAACCAAACTTAACCTAAACTAACCTAACCTAACCGAACTTAACCTAACGTAACCTAACCAAACCAAACCTATCCTAACCTAACCTAACCTAACCAAGCCTAACCTAACCGATTATTCAGTTTTTTCGCCCTATCTCCGGTGTTTTTCATCGGATCAAAAAAAATCTTGCATATTCTTAATCTACACAATATTCCGCGTATTTTGAGTACCCACATGACGTAGGCCTATTTTGAGTAAAAACGTTTTTCCCGTTTTTCCCTTTTTCGGGAATTTCCGGTATTTTCCGAAAAATAAAAACGTCATTTTCGGATTTAGCGTGAAATTTAGGTCATTATGAAAAAAAAATTTCACTTTTGCGAGTAGTCACTACGTCCAAATAATTACCATTTTCTAATTTCAAACGTACTTACTATTGGTGTACACTTTGTTACTACGGGTCTCGGATGTTGAATAATTATTGGTAAAGGTCTTATTTTAATCAATTTATAAATTTAATCCACCAACAGTTTTTTTCTATTAGACCTACATCAAAGATTGGTCACAATTAGTTCATTACTACTTTTTTATGTTTTCTTTTACCTATTTTGTGTTTAACTTTTAAAATCACATTCAAATTGATTATAGTCAGTTTTTCTGCAAAAACAATTCAACACAACAATTGGAACCGTCCAAGCCTTATGAGTGTTGGTGTCATCGAGTGTCATTTTGACCTCTATGTCAATCAATCGGATTGTTATATAAACACTATCGAATATCTCAATATCTCCGCTGGACCAATCACTCGACCACTCTGTCAGTATCAGCGTCATTAATCTAGTTCAAACGACCCAGATTTGGCGGGGTTTCAGTCAAATCAATTTGCAATGTTTCACCGGACTTGTGTATATAAGTGTTTTTATTGATTGAAATGGAAGGCAAGTTATATTCTTATCAATTATATTATTCAGTAATTTTGTAATTTACATGTCATATTTTTACCGCTATTTGTTTTGTTTATTTATAAATTGATATTGGAAGTTTATAATTTTAGCTATAAGAGGCAAACATCAATTCAACACAATTAACACCTTCAATTAACACGTTCAAACATAACCTTATATGAACACATATAAAAATATATTCAATGTTTTCTGTACAATGAAAGTACTTAGCAGTATCCAAGGTGCAACGCTAACCTTGAAAACAAGAGGTAAAGAATTTCATCTTACGAACTGAAGGACCACTTCAGTTTTCTAGAAAATCTGATCAATTTCTGAACTGGCTGACAGGATTTACGTTGCTATCAATCACTTGATTACAAGATTTAGAAGCAATATCAATAGTAAGCTCTTCTTATATGATTAAAATTGACTTTGTAAAGTAGGCTTAATCATTCATACAGGAATTCAATCATATTATCGATTAATATCAATATATGTTTTTCACCACACTATGATGTTTTTGGCTGTATTACATACGTTAATTGGTGGCTGAAAGTTACGTTTTGCTGGCCATGCCAGCTGTGATCATAATTTGGGGACCGAGCAGGTTTTTACAGGCCGGGACCGCAAAATCAGCTGTCCGCTTACTTACTTAAAACATGAATGCATTTTAAATACACAATCAAAATCCATAGCTTTGCAATAGAATTGTGTTATTGTCACTGTTGCCTAGCAACTATTTATTTTTATTTTTGCTGATTTCTCAAATTATTTCTTCACATAACCTTAAAGTTGTAGTTGTATTGACTATCAGTGTGCATTATTATGGTGGTGAATATAGTGGTAATAGGGTATAGTGTGGTGAAAAATAGCGTTCCTACCACGGACCGAAATGGTTTTGCAGCTCTCGATCGACTTAAGTTCTCGACTTCGTCTCGAACTTAAAAACTATCTCGAGCCGGCAAAACCTCATTTTCGGCCCTTGGTACGAAATATACTATTTAATACCCGACATACAATCATTTGCATTGGTCTTAATATGTGTTCGTCTCTGTTTATGGATTTTGTTCAACATCTTGTGAGAAATTTAAAACACACGTGTAGGTTCTTACAGTTCTATTCCAATTTTGTCATCGATAAATACCCAAGGGAAATACGAGGACTCGTTCACCTTCATGGCTGATATGAAACCAGACATGAGACTTCTTTTACAATTGTCTCCAATATAGCACTCTAACGTGGTTTTTATTAAATTTTTCTTTCTCTTCGTCCTCTAGCTGTCTTGAAGAAATATTTTCTTGGTTAATCATAATTAGTTTCAAGTAGAGGTAATACCAGAATATGACCTCACTTTCGGCGTTTTAGAGGCACTTTTAGGGCACTTTTTATAGGGGAAAAATGAGAAAAAAATGGAAGAGCTTTTTTTGGCCACTTTTTTAAAGATCCAGCTCTCGACCTATACACCCCTATATAAATTTTCTACTTTTTTAATACTGAAAAACACGTCTGGAATATGGCTCATTTTTTTGGCCACCCGGCTCTCGGCACGCGAACTCGGGCGCGCTCCTGGTCGCGGGTGTGCTCTAGGCATGCTCTCGACCCATGGCGTGCTCCCGGTCGCGGGCGTGCTCTTGGCATGCTCTTGACCCATGGCGTGCTCCATGCTATGGTCGGGCTCCTGTCCTATGCTCCCGCTCCTGACTCTAATGAATGACTGAGTGTAACCCAATGACCCCAATCAAAACTAATTGTTAATTTTTTCTGCCTGTCTGGCGCCAGTCTGTCTGGGGCAGGTTTTTTGACAATTTTTGGGTATAAAAGGGGGAGATTCTATCGTATCCTCACTCACTTGGACCACCTCGCCCACCTGGACCACCTCGCCCACCTGGACTACCTCACCCGCCTGGACCACCTCACCCGCCTGGACTACCTCGCCCGCCTGGACCACCTCGCCCACCTGGACCACCTCGCCCGCCTGGACCACCTCACCCGCCTGGACCACCTCACCCGCCTGGACCACCTCGCCCGCCTGGACCACCTCACCCGCCTGGACCACCTCACCCGCCTGGACTACCTCACCCGCCTGGACCACCTCACCCGCCTGGACCACCTCGCCCGCCTGGACCACCTCACCCGCCTGGACCACCTCACCCGCCTGGACCACCTCGCCCGCCTGGACCACCTCACCCGCCTGGACCACCTCGCCCGCCTGGACCACCTCACCCGCCTGGACCACCTCACCCGCCTGGACTACCTCGCCCGCCTGGACCACCTCACCCGCCTGGACCACCTCACCCGCCTGGACTACCTCGCCCGCCTGGACCACCTCACCCGCCTGGACCACCTCACCCGCCTGGACTACCTCGCCCGCCTGGACCACCTCACCCGCCTGGACCACCTCGCTCGCCTGGACCACCTCACCCGCCTGGACCACCTCACCCGCCTGGACTACCTCACCCGCCTGGACCACCTCACCCGCCTGGACCACCTCGCCCGCCTGGACCACCTCACCCGCCTGGACCACCTCACCCGCCTGGACTACCTCGCCCGCCTGGACCACCTCACCCGCCTGGACCACCTCGCCCGCCTGGACCACCTCACCCGCCTGGACCACCTCACCCGCCTGGACTACCTCGCCCGCCTGGACCACCTCACCCGCCTGGACCACCTCACCCGCCTGGACTACCTCGCCCGCCTGGACCACCTCACCCGCCTGGACCACCTCACCCGCCTGGACTACCTCGCCCGCCTGGACCACCTCACCCGCCTGGACCACCTCGCTCGCCTGGACCACCTCACCCGCCTGGACTACCTCGCCCGCCTGGACTACCTCGCCCGCCTGGACTACCTCGCCCGCCTGGACTACCTTGCCCACCTGGACCACCTCACCCGCCTGGACCACCTCACCCGCCTGGACTACCTCGCCCGCCTGGACCACCTCGCCCGCCTGGACTACCTTGCCCGCCTGGACCACCTCGCTCATCACCTGAATCTTCTTGTTTTAACATGTAAGCTAGACTAGTGTAGGCCTAATATATTGTCGCGTGTCGGGTCATGGGATCAATTGGTTGTGACCAATTGATGCTTGTACTCATACTTGTACTCTGTATTTCTTTTAGTTTGAAGTTTAGTTTCTTTTAGTTCTTTTAGTTGAATTTAGTTTTGATTTAGAAAATTATAATTGCCAAATCTAATTGTGTGAAATAATTTTGAATATTAAAAATATAAAATTAATATTCAAAATTATTATTTTTATTAAATGAAATTTTTTAAATGTAATTTCTACTATATATAGAAGATGTCAACCTAGTTTTTTAGTTACATGTCAATTGTATGCTGCTTCCCTATCTAAAATGTAACCTTATTTTGTTATTACTATTTTCAAGTGAGTCAAAAGTGTACAAGTTATTTTTTTAAAACTTAGCCGAATCTCAATCACTGGGGACTTTGAGTCAAAAGTGTACAAGTTATTTTTTTTAAACTTAGCCGAATCTCAATCACTGGGGACTTTGAGTCAAAAGTGTACAAATTATTTTTTTTAAACTTAGCCGAATTTGACGCACCTGGGGACTTTGAGTCAAAAGTGTACAAGTTATTTTTTTTAAACTTAGCCGAATCTCAATCACTGGGGACTTTGGGTCAAAAGTGTACAAGTTATTTTTTTAAAACTTAGCCGAATCTCAATCACTGGGGACTTTGAGTCAAAAGTGTACAAGTTATTTTTTTAAAACTTAGCCGAATCTCAATCACTGGGGACTTTGAGTCAAAAGTGTAAAAGTTATTTTTTTAAAACTTAGCCGAATTTGACTCACCTGGGGACTTTGAGTCAAAAGTGTACAAGTTATTTTTTTAAAACTTAGCCGAATCTCAATCACTGGGGACTTTGAGTCAAAAGTGTACAAGTTATTTTTTTAAAACTTAGCCGAATCTCAATCACTATATAATTTTTTCATAGGTAGTCTTCTCTATATAACTAACACTAACTCTGTATAAATGTAGACTCAGCATTCTGCTAAAAAGAGTTTTTATTTAAGATTTAGAATTTAGTTTTGATTTAGAAAATTTTAATTGCCAAATATTATTGTATAAAATTGTTTTGAATATTAAAATTTAGAATTATGATTTGAATTATTACTTCTCATTAATTTAAATTGTAAAAATGTAATTTCTACTATATAGAAGATGCCAACCTATTTTTTAATTTCATATATAAAAATGAAGACCACATGTCAACATTGTTTTGCATCGCTCTCCAAAAAAAGCAACCTTATTCGCCACTACAAGGTAATACATAAAATGAAGGTGAAACTGTGCAAAGTTTGTGATTTAATCTGTGATAGTAACATAGCTCTAAAATCTCATATATTACAAACTCATAAGACTTGTAATTTCTGTAAAAGAAATGTTGTTGGTCATTTTAAAAGACACGTAAATTCTTGTAACAAATGTCCATATACAATGATTAAATTTGTCGGTGAATCGATTAAAACTGAACTTAAAAGTACTCTTCAGTCTTGTCCTCTACCAATAAAATGGACTTTAGTAAGGAGAATCAAATTTATAAAATATTCAATGGATCAAAACGGAAAATTAGTTAATGAGAAAGAATGTATTGCAGATTTTAGAAGCCTTACTATCCTAACCATTGAGAAGAGAGATTTAAAGCATCAAATTGAAAATGCTCTTTTAAAGATTGACACTTCCATGCACAAATACCAAGCCGAAGGTAGTGGATGGATATATGACTATACTAAATATTGGCAGTTGCACGTTTACAAGTATAAGCCCCTAACTCCAAAGTCATATATCCCCACACCAAAAAGTATTAAATTGACAAAAGCAGTTTTAAATATAAAGAATGCTGATAATAAATGCTTCCTTTGGTCAATTTTAGCAGCTTTACATCCAAGGAATGCTAAAAATGCTGAAAGGGTATCGAAATATGCACCCTATGAAAATCAGTTAAATATGACAAACATAAAGTATCCTGTTAAAATATCTGATATAGATAAATTTGAAAGACAAAATAATATAAGTGTTAATGTATTTGGAGTTGAAGACCAAAAATTTATATATCCATTAAGAAGAACCAAACTGAATAGTAATGCTCACATAGATCTATTATTATTACAACAAGGTCGTAAATCACATTACTGTTTAATTCGTGATTTTGATAGGTTAATGCTACGGTCAACAAAAGATAACAGTAAAAAGCATTTTTGCAAGTTTTGTTTACAACATTTTTACACCAAAGATAAATTGGAGCGTCATATAACATATTGTAAAAACTTTGATGTCCAACGAGTGGAAATGTCTAAACAAGATACATTACAATTTAAAAATTATAAATATCAACTTAAAGCCCCATTTGTAATTTATGCTGATTTTGAGTGCTTTATTAACTCAAACAAGCATATTCCATCGGGATTTGCATTCGTTGTAGTGAGAGATTCTAAGATTATTTCTGAAGAGTTATATAGTGGTGCAAATGTTATGGATGTGTTTTTCGAAAGATTATTTGAGACTTATGATTGTATTAAAAGTCAAATGGCGATATATATTCCCCTTGTAATGACTCCTGAGCAAGAGGCATCTTTCCAAAACTCAACACATTGTCATATTTGCGAAAAGCCTCTATATTTTGATAGGATACGTGATCATTGCCATTCAAATGGCCGATACCGTGGAGCTGCCCATAATGATTGTAATTTAAACTATAAAGTAACAAAGAAAATACCAGTATTCTTCCATAACTTGAAAAATTACGATGGACATTTAATAATGCAACACTTGGGAAAATATAATCGTAAATTAAATTGCATAGCCAAAGATATGGAAAAGTACATTTCATTCTCTGTTGATGATTTAGTATTTTTAGATTCCTACAACTTTCTATCCCTTCCATTATACAAATTAGCTTCCAATTTAAATACATTTAGATTTATAGACAATCCACTACTACAACGTAAAGGCGTATTTCCCTATGAATATATGACAGGACCAGATAAGTTTACAGAGTCTCTACCTCCAATTGAAAAATTTTACAGTACTTTAACTAAAGAACATATCTCTCCCAATGAATATGAACATGCAAAGCATATCTGGACCCATTTTAATATACATAATTTACAAGAATATCATGATTTATATCTTAAAACAGATGTATTGCTACTGGCTGATGTGTTTGAGACATTTAGAGACCTGTGTTTAAAGGATTACAAACTTGACCCCGTACACATGTATTCACTTCCAGGACTAACATGGGAAGCCTGTCTTAGAATGACTGGCATAAAATTACAATTATTTCAAGATATTGACATGCATTTGTTCATAGAAAGTGCAATCAGAGGAGGAGTCAGTATGATTTCCACACGTTACGCTAAAGCCAATAATAGATATATGGGTGAACATTATGATCCCAATCAAGAAAGTGTCTATTTAATATATTTAGACTGTAATTCACTATACTCTACAGCAATGTGCGAGCCACTACCCGTGGATGGATTTCATTGGACGAAAGAGATAGACTACAAAATATACAAAAACAATCAAAATGATGAGTTTGGATACATTTTAGAAGTTGATTTAAAATATGATAAAAGCTTACATGATTTACATAATGATTATCCATTAGCACCTGAGAAAATGAATGGCAAATTAATACCTAATTTAAATGACAAAACTAAATATATTTTACATTATAAAACATTACAAAAATATGAGGAATTGGGTTTGGTTGCAACAAAATACCATAGAATTTTAAAATTTAGACAGTCCAAATGGCTTGCACCCTATATTAATTTTAATATTGAAAAACGCAAATGTGCTAAAAATGATTTTGAAAAAGACTTTTACAAATTGTTAAATAATAGTCTCTTTGGTCGAACAATTATGAACCAACGCAAGTTTTGTGATATATATCTCAAGGATGAATCACTATTAACAAAATATGTCAATAATCCAAGGTTTGACTGTAGCAAAAAGTTCGATAACAATTTACATGCTATACATTTAAATAAATTAGTTGTAAAGTTTAATAAACCTATATATTTGGGAATGACCATTTTGGATATTAGTAAAGTAATAATGTATGATTTCCACTATAATTATATGTCAAAATTTAAGAATAAAAGATTTCTAATGACAGATACAGATTCTTTAATGTATTCTATAGTTACAGAGGATTTTTACAAGGAAATAGAATGTGACTTGCACTATTTTGATACCTCTGGATATAGTAAAGACCATTTCTTATACTCTGATAAAAATAAAAAAGTCACAGGCAAGTTTAAAGACGAATTAGATGGTCATATTATGTATGAATATTGTGGTTTAAGACCAAAGTTATATTCTTATATTCCTCTAAAATGGTTATATGAAGAAGACAAACAAGCTTTAGAGGTGAAGAAAGCTAAAGGAGCTGATGGTGCTACAGTTAAACATCTCCTTAGACATCAACATTATTTGAACTGTCTTGCCACTGGACAAGATTACTATGAGAATGTGACAAGAATTAAATCTACAAATCATCATCTTCAAACCTTAACTATGAATAAGAAAGTACTATCGTTTGACGATGACAAGAGGTTTATTCTGGAAGATGGTATCAATACTCTTGCACTTGGTCATTATAAAATTGATCAAACATAAATCTATATTTGCCATTATTCTTTAACCTTTCTTTGTCTATTACAAAAAAGCCATATTTAGTTTTATCCCAACATTGATGACAGAGATTTCTAAATTGGTTAAATGAAAAATCATTACCAACATGATTGTTATATACATGTTTTAAATTCAAATCATCTTGTTTAAATAATATTAGGAAATTTACATTATCACGTAAATGTTTGTGTACTTTGCTGTAAGATTGACACAAGTAAAAACTGTTAATATTTTTATGTCGACCCATTGAGAAAAATTGTGTAATATTTGGACTATTTATGTCATCAAATACAACAACTGACTGTGATTCGACATCATTTGGTGTGATTTCACAGTCAGTAAACGTGTGTAATTTCACTTCGTCACACAAACTAAATATTTCAATTATTTTTTTATATTTTTCTTGTTCTAAAGATTTTGATATTAAATATAGGTTTGTAAATTTTAATCCTTCCTTTCTTACAATTAAATTATAAATTACAACCGTTTTCCCACTTCCACTGGGACCACAAATAACACATCGAATATTGGTAGGAAAAAGACCCAAATTCTTTGGTATATTTTCCTTAGTATGTACTATTTTAAATTTGTGTTTTTGTTGAATAAAAGACATTTTTTATATAATAAAAATGGTAAAAAATAATAAGAAAACATGTAAAAAGGGCAAAGGTTTATTCCTAAAGCCTTACAGGGGTCGAGGGTTATTGAATACTCTTATAAATAACCTTCCATTTCCACTTCACATACCATCATATCGGTACTGTGGACCTGGAACGAATATACGTGAGAATTTAGCTAAAAATATACCTCCAAAAAATAAACTAGACTCTTATTGTAAAGAGCATGACATATTCTACATGAATAATCCCGATACCGCTGCTCGGAACAAAGCAGACATGAGATTAGCAGACTTAGCTTGGACTAGAGTAACAGCCAAGGATGCAAATCTTGCTGAAAGAGCAGCTGCTTATGCCGTGACAAATTTGATGAAGGCAAAAGCAAAGATGGGAATGGGATTAAAATTTAATAAAAAATATGGACAACTACCAGCTGTTAGAGGCCGCAAAAGACGTGCCTCACTTCCGGGGGGTGTACCTAAAAAACGAGCTAAAAAATCTAACACCAAAAGTAAAAGAGTGCGGAATAGTTAATTTAGACAGTTCATCTGGCACACATTGGACAGCATATCGTAAAAATAAAGATATTGTAATTTATTTTGACCCATTTGGAATCCAACCTCCAAAAGAAGTAATTAAATATTTTGAGGGACATAAAATCTTCTATACTACTGATCAAATACAAGATTTAAATAGTTCCATTTGTGGAATTTTATGTTTATCATTCATAAAAAATTTTTGTTTATAAAAATGGATTCATTTACTATAACATTTTCGGGTACAGAGCCAGAGCTAAAGTCAGTGTTCTTTCCTCCCATAGAATTAAATGATGATTATGTAATTGGATTAGTAGATTTTCAAAGTTATAATTCTATATTTAATGTAAAAAAACCACTTAATACTTTAACATATTACAAAGTAGAGAAAAAAACATTACCAAAGGGAGAGATCTTAGTTGATGATTTAAACCAGTTATTAGATGGTAAACTTAAAGTTATAATACATAAGAACAGAGAAGCATTAATTAATACTAAAGTCAAACTTTTATTCAAAGGGCTTATTCCAAAATTAAATCAACTTAAAGGCAACAAATTAACCATTGGAGAAGGTGATGATGTTTTCTATTATGACCACAAAGCTCCAGTTACAATAGAAATTTCTGAAGGAACATATGAGGTGGTTGAGCTTGCAAAGGAAATTCAAAAGCAAATCCCAGACTTTTTCCTTACAGCTAATAATAAAACTATGAAAGCAACATTACTTTCTAGCCACGTGTTTGATTTTACAAAACCATGTTTAGGGTCTGTTTTATTGGGATTTAAAGGTGTTTCTACTCCTGGTGTTCAGTTTGAATCTACAAATAAAATAAACATTAATAATGTAAATGTGATTAGAGTAAAATGTAATATTGCAAATGGGTCCTATTTAAATGGAAATAAATCACACACCATACATAGCTTTTATCCAGAAGCTCCTCCTGGCTACAAAATTATTGAAGTTCCAAGAAATATTATATATTTTCCTGTAAATAAGAGAAGTTTAGATGTTGTCAGTATTACATTTGCCGATCAGCATGACAAGGCAATTGACTTTAATGGAGAAGAAACTACAATTACTTGTCATATAAAAAAGATATGAGAATTTATAAGAATTTATCTATAAGTGTACAAAATGCTAGGTTCCTACGATCAATAGGACTAAAGTTAAAATTTTCTATTAATAAAAATGGAAGATTTTCTAGACGTTACAGGGAAATCCCAATTCGACGATAGTGTGGTTAAAATTACAAATCACTCCTATGTTCCCCACAACACTTTGGCAATAAATAATTCCGATGAAATTCGAATATGTATTAATAATCAAGATTTGCTAACTCTCCCATGTAGGAGTTATCTGTATATTAAGGGAGAAATTGAGAATCATGATAAAGGTCATTTTATAAATAATGCATTTGCGTTCTTATTTGATGAAATTAGATATGAAGTTGCAGGTAAAGAAATAGACATTGTAAGAAACCCAGGAATTTCTAGTCTTATGAAAATATTGAGCTCTTACAATAAAACAACTAAATTGTCAAATGTGGCATTTGATTCTGACACGAATTTAAAAGAGTTCCATAAAGGTGGCAAGTTTAGTACATGTTTGCCATTAGAGCTGTTAATGGGTGTATTTGAGGATTTTAATAAGGTATTAGTAAATGTCAAACAAGAATTGGTGTTGAAAAGATCCAAAAATGATTTGAATTGTATATTAACAACCACTAGTGCTCCAGCGAGTGGCACTGCTGATACGATTCCTAAAATTACACTTAACTCAATTCAATGGGTGATGCCACATGTGATACCATCAGATGGAGAGAAGTTACAATTACAAAAGATGTTATTGCAAAATAAAAATTTGCAAATTGCATTTAGAAGTTTAGAGTTGCATGAACTTCCATCATATCCCAATACTACAAGACATACATGGTCAGTAAAGACATCTTCCAGTTTGGAGAAGCCTAGGTATATTATATTTGGTTTCCAAACAGCTAGGGATAATAGTGCACGAAAAAGAACTGATGAATTTGATCACTGTAAATTAAAAAATCTCAAAGTATTTCTAAACTCTGAATATTATCCTTATAGTGATTTAAATCTCGACTTTGAAAATGGAGATGTCTCTAAAGCTTATGAGATGTTTATGAGATTTAGAGAGACTTACTATAATACTATCCCAGATCCTATGATAAGTAGGGCTGAGTTTATGAAGAAATATCCACTAATTGTAATAGACTGTTCTAGACAGAACGAAACAGTGAAGGAAGGAATTGTTGATATTAAATTAGAGATTGAAACTGCAGAAAATGTGCCAGCAAATACATCTGCATATTGTTTGATAATACATGATAAAGTGTTTGAGTACAATCCTTTGTCAAATGAGATAAATAAAATGTAAATAAAAGATGAAAAACATTCAACAAGAATTGGTTGACTCTGCAAATCAAATACGAGAGAAATATAGAGCTTTAAAACGTGGCAAGTTTCTAGAGGCTGAAGAGAGGTTTCAAACATTCCAACCTTTAATAGAGCCATTACAAGAATTAAAAAAAATCTCCAAAACAGAGAGGCCTCGAATGGAGATTCTCCCAATGACTCCATCTAGAATACCAATAATACCAAGATTGCAACCATTACAACAATCTACTCCACAGAAATTAGATTTTGGTCTTTTAGCATCAGACTATTTAGGAAATTACCTCAGTAAAAGTAGTATGACAGACACTACATATGGTATTAGACGAGAAGCAAATAAATTTTTTATTGGAAATAAGGAAGTTGACATTGCCAATGATGATGTTACAATTGCAAATAAAACCTACAAGGGGACAAAAGGTTTGTGGCAATTGTTAACTTTAAAAGAACCTGAGGATTATACTCCGGCTGATTTGCAAAATTATAAAGAAATTTTGGAAGCTACAAATGGGCATTTAAAGAGTTACAAGGATGGTGCACCAATTTCAAGTAATAGACATACTAAATATCTTAATATAATTAAACCTCTTTTTAAATCTGTTGGTGAAGGTTTGAGACAAGTGACTGGTAATAAAATAGACTATATTTATTGGGATGATCCTAATGAGCTTGTAGATAGGTTAAGACTTCTTTGGCTAAGTCGCCAAGCCGGTAACTCAGGAGTGGATAATGAAATAGATTCCATTATTGAGGAATTAAGAGAAAGTGGAATTATTTATTAAATAAAAATATGTTTATAGATAAATTTTATCGTTTATATAATCCATATAATAAGCCTGCAGAACCCAGGGCTAGTAGTGAACCTACTTTAAATTTACAAGACGATAGTTGGAATTGTTTAAACCGTAAAATTGGTAATGTTAAAGATGGGGAGTTTGTAGATGATGTATCAACTTTGGGACAGACATTAACTAGAAAAGGTGATGTCTTTTTACAAGGTAAAACTAAATATGAGTTTTTAGAATCTAAGAATAAAAATTGGAATGCTAAAAAACAGAAAATTACTAATGTGGGAAAGGGTGAAAGTTTAGATGATGTGCCCACTTTACAACAGACTTTAATACGAAAAAAAGATGGTACATTTGTACAAGACAATAATAATTATGAATTTTTAGAATCAGAGAATGGTGTTTGGAATGCTAAGAAACAGAAAATTACTAATGTAGAAAAGGGTGAAAGTTTAGATGATGTGCCCACTTTACAACAGACTTTAATACGAAAAGAAGATGGTAAATTTATACAAGACGATAATAATTATGAATTTTTAGAATCAGAGAATGGTGTTTGGAATGCAAAGAAACAGAAACTTAGCAATTTGATGGAAGGTACAGATAGTAAAGATGCTGTGAATGTTTCTCAAGTTCCAAAAATGGAAGCAGGCTATTGGAATTTTAATAATAAAAGGTTAGTACGTGTTAAACCTGCCATTGATGACACTGACTGTGTTACAAAAGAACAGACTATAACTTATAATAAAAAAATAAATTGATTTGATGCCAGAAATCAATTTATAAGAAATCTACCAGAAGGGGAACATTCGGATGACATTTGTCTAATGTCACAAGCTATGCATTATGATGGATCGAAATTTGTGTGTGGAGAAAAAAATTTTAATTTGATGGAATACAATCCTGATTTATTAGTTGCTGACCCCACATCTTTGAGTGGATTTAAGTATATAGATAATAGACCATATATACCAGAAAACTATGTATTTAAAAGAATGGAAGATAATCTATTGATTGGGGCTAATGGTGATGTATTTAGAGTTACAGGAAAGGATGATGTTATAAAAAATGAATGAAATTGCATACGAACTTCATAAACCTGCAAGAAAGAATTTCATAAGAAGGTCTTTCAAAGTATTAGGTATAAATGAAACCGTACAAATAGATTTAATTGATATGCAAAACTATGCTAGAGAAAATTCTGGCAATAAATATATTTTAACTTTAATAGATACATTTTCTAAAAAAGCTTATGCTGCTCCACTAAAGAATAAGACAGGGTTAGTGGTTACAGAAGCCATTAAAACCATTCTACCAAAGGGGGTTAAAAACATTCAATCTGACAATGGAAAAGAATTTTTTAATCAATATTTTAACAAACTAATGAAAAAATTAAATATTAATCACTATCACACATTTTCTACAACTAAGGCTGCAATTGTGGAGAGGTTTCAGAGAACTTTAAAGAATTGGTTATATAGGGAATTTAGTGCTCAGGGGAGTTATAAATGGTTGGATTTACTTCCAAAGTTAATTCGAAAATATAATAATAAGGTGCATAGATCTATAGGAATGAAGCCTAACCAAGTGAATGTTAAGAATAGTAAATATGTGCATGAGAGGTTGACTTCTAAAGTAGAGCAAGTTAAAAAGCCAAGATATAAGGTAGGTGATAGCGTAAGGATTTCCAAGTATAAACATGTTTTTAGTAAAGGTTATACTCCAAATTGGACAGGGGAACTATTTACAATAGCAGAAGTTAAGAATACAAAGCCTGTGACTTATATCTTGAAAGATGAAAATGGCAATATAATCAGGGGAGGCTTCTATACAGAGGAGTTGTTAAAGACAAAGTATAAGGACATGTATTTGGTAGAGAAGATAATTAGGAGAAAGGGTGATTCGTTGTATGTCAAATGGCTTGGGTTCCCAAGTAGCCAGAACTCATGGATTTCCACTAAGGATGTCCAAGGGAGCGCGCCCGAGTTCGCGTGCCGAGAGCCGGGTGGCCAAAAAAATGAGCCATATTCCAGACGTGTTTTTCAGTATTAAAAAAGTAGAAAATTTATATAGGGGTGTATAGGTCGAGAGCTGGATCTTTAAAAAAGTGGCCAAAAAAAGCTCTTCCATTTTTTTCTCATTTTTCCCCTATAAAAAGTGCCCTAAAAGTGCCTCTAAAACGCCGAAAGTGAGGTCATATTCTGGTATTACCTCTACTGTTTCATGATAACAATTTACATTTTAGTCTTTTTACATATTTGTATATATTTAAGAATATACGTATAGTTTTTATCATATATGCAACTATAAGTTTTACCATTGAGTATATGGTTTTACTCACTAAAAATCTTTGGAAAGCAATTTGCCAGTTGGAGGTAAAATTCAAGTGTAATCATCATGCTTTGCTAAACTAAGGTATCTTTTGTTAATTTTTTCAAAAATTATTAGTTAGGCTTTAGTTATACGCTTTTAAACCATGGTAAACATACGCTTTTAACCATGGTAAACATAATATAATGAACTTTTGAATGGTAATCAGTACATATGAAAGTCTTTTTTATAGACATAAAGATATTTAGCATGATGTAAGGCACCATGTTACGTAATATTAATACTGTTATTAAATCACAGGCAGAACTATTTGCGTTAAATTACTGTAGGAAATGTTATTTTTCAATAGTTTGAATATTAGTCCAACATTTTTATAATCAACCTGGAAATATGCAGCCCTAAATAAATGTCTCCTTCTTTTAAATTTAGCTACCTCTAATGTATTTTATTATAACTCTATAAGATAATTTATTGCATATCTGAGTAGTGTCATTTTAAACTTTTCCTGGATACTAAGTTTATGGTTTCGTCACAAAGTGTAATTAAGCCTTAAAAAAAAAAAAAAAAAAAACAGGAACTCTTAAGTTTGTAATCTAAAAAATGTTAATTTCAATTTCTCGACCAAAACAATGATTTCAAACTATCAAATATTTTACATCATAGTATTGGGCAAAGAGAAATATTTATAAAGTTTGATGTGAGTGGGGTAGGATGATATGTTGTTGGACGATTCAAAGGAATTGATTGTGACAAATATTGATGTTTATTGTCCATTTCACCGTGATGACAGTAAAAGTCAATGATATATTTTATCTAGAGTAAATAGAACTGTATTTATCGACTGTATTTATTGCTCTCTCGAGTCTTAAAACACCTGAAATCGAATAATCTCTTTGGTAATAATTTCCTATTCATCACGTCCCATAGGAATTTAATGTTATTGATACTGCAGAACTTTACTAAGATAAAGCAAATAGCCAAACAATTGCATAGATAAAATTAACTAGGTATGTTGATTGAGTGTTAACCTATTTTTGAGCTTTATAAAATAATTGATGGGGAAAATATGCAAATAGTTCATGTGGTACGCTACTGCTAAAACTTATTTAATTTGTAACATTGAGATTATTACACATAAATTAGTGTTTGCAAACATAAATTAGAGTCTTAGTCGACTCTTGTATTTAAGACTAATTTATTACATTATTTAAATCAGAAAACAAGTTAGAGTATATGTACAAACCAATATATAGAATATATGGCATGTATTCTATTTTAAGTATGTAGTTAGTTTTCTTCTGACTTATTTATCAATTAGGTTAATTTCAGTTGGGATATTGCTAGTGTGTAATATTAAACTTAGTGTAAGACATAAATTAGCTTGGTAACATCGATGACACTGATCTTCTTGGAATTTTAAATTTAAAAGCGAACTATCGCGACAATTTATTTTTAATGTCTTATTTTTCAATTTTTTGGTAACATCACATAAGTTACATATTTAGGTTGGAGAAAAAATACCTAGAAACTGATTTAACCTAAAAAATCTTGATTGGTTTGGGATACAACTTCCAATATTAACCATCCCTATTCAAACCACTATAAGCTCTCATTTCTTACCGTATTGCACAGGTGAGTTGGCACTTGACTTTATGTGAAAACAACAAACCGTAGACAATTTTACAATGCAAAGTTGGCGTAGTTGACACAAGATGGAGACCCGAGGTCCAATAGCACACAAAGTGATGCATCTTCCTCCGGTGTACACAGTGACTCCTCCGCCGGACGACCCCCCTTCAAGGTCCCGGTCCCCCATCCCCCGGCTGGGTCCCCGGACCCCACGGAGCTCCAGGTCCCCTAGTCCAGCACCGTCGTCTCCCAAGCTATCCAGGAGTATACAAGATCTTCTACGCCTCGCTGTTAGGAAAGTTGTGCCTGGGAGTAAAAAAAGTAGTCCGACGACGACTCGGAGAACCAGCTGCCTTCTGGATGTTCCTCAAGAGAGCGCGGCTGTCTTCAGGACCAGGTCGAAGAGTTTGGACGATGGGAATAGGAAGACTACGCCGTCGGATTGTGAGACGACTTATAGGATTTATGATTCCATCTTGAAAGAGGGTAAGTTTGTTTGTTTTTAAGTGGATGGGGTTTTAAGATTGTAACGGTGGAATCTCTGGACTAATTACATGTCCTTCGTTAGGTAGCATCATTAGACCAATGCGAAAATTTGGACAACACTCATGTTTTGCATGTAAAAAGTTAACAATAATCATATTGCTTTATCTCCTCTATAAAACCGTTTTGGTCAACGATGCAAAAAAAAGGAAACAAGCAGTTCGGCTGAACTAGTGAGAAACTAGTGAATTGCAATAAAATTATGTACTACACTACCCAACATTAACCTAATATGTTTTGTTCATCTTAAGTATTTTATACCTTCGTAAATATTTGGTGATGAAAACAAAAGGATCTGCCCAAACTTGCAAACATTTTACAATACCGGACAGGTTATCAACGCATTTTCGTTAACCAATGATGATCCTAATTTTCCAATACTCTGTATACGAAAATTAAATTATCAAAATTTTCATCAGCTTCTGAAAAAATATACTTAAGTGATAGATAAATTACAAATTACATGAACGAATTTCAGTAAGTCTTTTACAAATTGAACCAAATCAGAACTAAACCAAACAAAAATATTTAACACACAAAATTAAAAACAGATTTATAATCTTCCCTACTGAAGTAAGAATTAATTGGTACATACATGACGTATAAAAAGTTAATACCTTTTCATGAGTTACATCGACGGTTATTTTTACTCTAGATGTCAAATTGTGTCACTTCCATTCCCAATCGTATTGTGTGATCCGTCCCTGTTTATTATGCAAGTATAGCTCATCCCTAGAGCTGTGGGGTTTGTTCAGCCAGTGCTAGTGGTACTGAATACATTATGAGGGTCTTTATCTATGAATGGATAGCAAATAGTGTCTAATAACTATTTTGCATACACTGGTATTTAAATGTGTATGTTATCTAACTGTATTTATGAGAATGGTTTTTAGAAAAGTGTTTATAAAATGTATAAACATGTCCGTTACAAAAGTAATTTTGATTGATAATTCGTATGCAGCCGCTGTTTTGCATACAGTTAAGGAAAGTTGTGTCTACTTCCAACACGAGTAGTATCTTTGACTATTAATACAATATGATAGTATTTATTTAATAATACAATCTCTTTTCTGTATTATAAGTGGCTTCAGATTCTGCGTTTTCATTAAATAAAACTTAAAGCAGACCATATCTGCTATTTATTTATTTTAAATTTTGAAAATAGCTACTTCAAGACTATTGATATCAAAATATCTGTGAATTTTATCAAATGAATTCTCACTACGTAACATGAAGCAATTTAAATTCGTCAAATTGCATATGTGCTCCCTTGTGGATTATACATATTCTCAATAATACATGATGCTACAAATCAAATATGTATTTTATGATTTTTAGTTCTAATTCAGCAATGGCTTTCTAGTTAGTGAAGCTTTGACTGAAAATAGTCTTGCAATTAACCCAGTAAAATCCCTCTTGAACCGAGTTCCATCATCCAGCAAAAGATAATTTCCTGTTGCTGGATTTTGCCTGAATTGCTTCCTAAACTCAAACTACAGTTTGGAAGAACAAATACGGCAATTGCTCAACAGTTCGCAGTCAATATGCTTAATTATTGTGGCTACACGCTGTAATAATTCTGCTTGCAATAATATTCTCTCGCATTAATCTATTCTATTTAAGGCAGCTATGGTTTTAAAGATCCTTTCTTTATGGTTACACAATGTATTGATGTTATTTATATTTTAAGAAGTGTCTGCTTATTGTTAAAGTATATTAAATAGTCATAAAGAATTTCCATAGAAAACCTCGTAGGTTTCTACATTATATGTGTGTTAAAAATTCCAATATTTACTAGGTAAAATTGCTTTAAAGCTACATTGGCCACAAATAATAGACTAATGATTGTGGTTTTTAAAACCTAGCGTTCAAAAATTTTAGATTCTTTGGTTTAACATGTTTTTTCGATTTACTATTTAATCAAAGCTTTTATATTTTTGTCCAAACAGTTTAAATTAATGAGTTCAAGTCAACAAACAAATGAATGTGGCGTAAAGGGTTTAGATGAAAGAAATTGACTCTTGTTCAATGTTATTTGCTCGTTGTTTCAATTTCCCTTCCCCCAATTTCAGAACATTTCACTGTTTTGCCAAATTAAGCTTAACGAAAAATGAAAATTACTTTTCGAAGATTTTGATAACCTTAAAATTGCACTTACAACAAGCATTTTTTAACATCTACATCACAACTTATTTATTTTACATATTAGTTTTTTTACTGAAAAATGATTCAAGTATGTCAGGACTTATCTGGTCAAGTGGTTAGAGCGTGGGCCTTAAGTCCTAGTGTGCCAGAATTAAAATCCCTCCTATCACCAAACTATCGACACAGACTAAAGATCGAAATGGCAATTATTTTAAGTTAAGAGTAACGCTGCGACCTGGCATTTCAATCCTACTTAAGCTATAGATCTATTCATGAAGTAGGAATAGATGGATTTCTTCAAAAAGGAGAATTGTCTCAGTATAAAAAATTTCCCTCCAAGAAAAATGCTGTGCCTTTTTAAAAATATTTTAATATATTTAAAATATTTTAAGAGTTTTATTATGTTTCAAGGATGTATTTACTCTCACTCTTTTTAGTGAACCATCTGTTACCCGAGTGTAATAAATTGCTTGGGAAGGTACAAATTCATCTTGAAACCAATCTTTAAAAGAGAGTGATTGAATTGGGTTCCTAAAACCATTGGTAATTTGTCTCCGCTTCAACCAAAATACATTTGTATCAATACGCTCAATAATCTTCCGTATTAAGAAGCATTTCAATTCATGAAAAAGATGTAGGCCTCTGTATAATTTAAACACAAAATTAATTTTTAAATGTGATGTCGTAATTTAAATGTACTAACCCAAGTAATGCTTTACTAATGAATTTGTTTAACCTTTTTACAAGAGAGACAAAACTGAACTTTTTGAAAGTTTATGATTGATGTAGCACTGTTGATATTTCTGTACTTTTGTCGTCAATTTAGCTTAGAGTTCATATTACAGATTGGTCTTAGTGATATTAACCAAACAAGTTAATCAATCAAACTATTTTACTCAATAACTTACTTAATACTAAATAAATCCTTAATTTTGGTTAGAAATGTGTTATGTGCAAGTTTGTACTTCATTCACGTACTTATTTTCGTCACATAAATAAACATTCACCCAAACAAAGAAGTATTTTGACTCAAGTTTTTCCCCCATGAATTCAATATATTGGTTACTCTTGATATAAGTACAGTGTCTTAAAACTTTAAATTCATCGAAATAAGCTTAAATATTTTTACAGGTTTTTATGCCCCTTCAAATTTTGCATTTTTGTCAAATTTGTTTTTTTCATACTGTACATATGAATTTATAACACGTAAAAGAAAAGTTATGTTATGATATTATAGTATTTTGGTACCAAAATACATTGAGCTTTTAAAATAACTACATTATTTGTTTGTTTAATGTAAGTACTTTGTCTTTTTGGAATCACTGAAATGTTTTCTATTTGTCAACTATGCCGGAATCATTTACACACAAGGTTTCATATTATCTATTTCTGCTATGAACATTTGCCAGGTCCAGGAATATCATCTCCCACCACAAGCTGTCAAAACAGACATTTGTGTCTTGTTTACAGTTATTTTCGGTGTTGAAAACATTTTTGAATGGTCTTACATTCACCTTGAGGTGTTACTTTGTAAAATATTTGTTATTTTCATATGTTTGGTGTGTGGAAATAATTTTTACACCCACATAATGTATGATACACTAATATTAAATTTGTGCACCGTTTAAGTCTGTTTTATTTTAATGGGTTTTCTTTTGTAATTTTCAAACCAATGTAATGATACTTTCCGGTAAACCTGCTAAATGGATAAAAATAATAGTGTGTGATTTTTTTTTAATTTTAAAAGGAACATTTAAATTGCTTATTGTGACTAAATTTTGTTTCTGTAAAAATGTTGTACTGTATTCTGTTTCAACTAAAAACTTATTGAGTGTATACTTGCAGTATTATAGGGATGAAGTAATTTGATGTGATTTTGAATTAATATGACTATATCACGTATAATTTGTTGTAAGCTAACTAATCATTGATATAGGAAATTTAAGATTTTTGGACACTGAACAAATTTATTACAGTAATTTACAAAAAATATTAAGTATAACACACGTATGACAGGCACCCTCCCATATAATTTAACAATATAACAAAGGTAATGTAATATAGAAAATAATTAACATGTTGGCGAAGGGTTTAACAACAAGCTTGTTATGGGCACCATTACACTGTACATGAGTTTCAGCCCACATCCACTGAAGGTAGCTAACTGTAGACTTGTTTAGTTTTAATGGTTTTAGATGTAAGTTGTATCCATCCTAACAAAGATTATACAGTAGCTCAAAGACCATATTTTGTTCTATGCAACATCCTTAATCTTAATTGTAGACTTGAGTTTTTATCAAAGTCTGACTGTCATATATTGTTTTCTTCCTGTAAATAATCATCGTAAACTTCAATTATGCAGTGTTAAAAATTCTTTAATCTCAGGAGTATTTAGTTTATTTGTACCTCCATCACCTATTTATGCACTACCATTAGAAAGTATAGGAATCTTGTGGATGTTCTAGCTGCGACTTTTGATGAAACCATTTCATTTCAACCAACCAGACCCCAGTAACGTGCTTGGGTTCTGGTATAAAAGTAATAATATAGGAAAGTATAGGAATCTTGTGGATGTTCTAGCTGCTGCTTTTGATGAAACCATTTCATTTCAACTAACCAGACCCCAGTAACGAGCTTGGGTTATGGTTACCAAACTATCATTAAAGATACATCATACTTTTGCAGTAGGACCAAACTTGAAGCACAAATATCATCTTGTAATCCAATTAGATAATGAACCAAGGTGCAAGTGCTGTTTTTACTAAACGATATATCTTTATCAGTCTTCTACGTAAAATATTTTAACGTTGAACCAAAATACGGCAGTGTGCAAGAAAATAACAATTGGAGATATTGTCCATGTTCCGAGATGCTAATGTGAATATCGTGTCATTTAAGATGGAAAGCAACATAACCAACTGTGATGTGGGAAAGATTCTTATACACATGTGCAACCTGCTTGCCACTGACTATGTCATGTATAATTTATTGACACTACCTTTACCAAAACTATTTCTTAACGATTGATTCCCTCTTCACCTAAAGAAGTGGGAATAATCTCCATGTTAATGTTTCCAATATACCAACCACTGTGTTTTGTTCCAGGTGCTTTGCTGAGGCGCAGTTCCGTAGACGTAGAGAGGCGAAGGTTATCACTTGGCGCAGTCTCGACACCTCACCGCGCCTCCGACGCATGCCTAGATCCTCACCATGCAGCCATACTGTTCAGAGACTCTAGAGGGGTGAGTTATAGATTAAACATACTCCCTTAGATATGTCATCCTTATGGATCAGCTGAAGACTATTTATTTGTTAGTTCCATCCGTTACCGATAGGGTCGTGTTTCTTTCTTGTTATTTCGTTTTTCTTTCGAAATTGCGGCAAAATCGTGGTTATATATTCAGTTCGTGGTAAAAGAATGATAATCTGAACTACATTTATAAGTTTTGAGTCTGAGTGGGGACTCTCTAACAAGTAAAACACCGCTTGCATGTTCAGTGTGTTTAATAACATGGCGTTAATCGTTATTCAAATTTGTTGTACACTGAAAAACCTTTCCAGGCAAGTTCGGCAGAGTACGTGGGCAATCGACAGAGATCGGGCATACTTGAAATAAAATTACCTGTTGGTAGTAGCATTGACTTTATATCTACACTCAACTATTGAGAAACTAATGTATAACCATGTGGCTTTATGCAACCAAGTAGATGCCTGTTATTTTTTATGTAGTCTGAAGTTGCAAAGATCATTAGATTCGAGTCTTAGCCTAAGTGCATTCTTATTCAAGAAATCGCCGTTGTAGATTTGCGGACGACGACGACGTCTTGAATTAATGTCCTTTCCTCTATATTCCATTTACTGTTGAAGTGCTGATGCAAAGAAATGTTAATGAATGAAGAACTTACAATGCTGTTTCACATTATCAGAATGTTGACAGCTATGAGTTTAGAATTATTGTAATGTTTAGCCTATTTAAGTAAAAATATTTTTTATACCCGCGGTATATGGTGTAGCCGTTTTATTTAATAAAATTTCATAATACTGCATCTATCAAAATCAATGCAATATATTTGCAAAAAAAAATCTAAATCATCCATTTAGTCAACAAAATGTTATTTTTGTATTAAATTCACTATTGTAACTGATATTCTTTATACATTTTTATTATTAGTAACTTCATAGATTAGTGAACTGTGTAGAATTTCATTGGGGTTTTAGAAGATAAAGTTAAATAACCTGTAGATAGGCCTAATTCACTCTCAATTAATAACTTCACACAAATCTATGTTCTAACGAATATTTTCCTAACTACAGTATTGGAAAATATTTCACAACCTATACCAACTACCATTTCTTGTCAGAATGACTACCTCAGAACCTAAACAAGTGGGTTTTTATAGAAATATATGATATTGAACTTCATGAGATTTCTGATGATATTGTGATAACAATGTCACTCAAGTAATAACCAACGGGTTTCTGTGTCATGTCACTATGTCAGTGTAACAAGCCAAATTAACTCACTTTAATGTAACGCAAGTTATAATCTTTCCCTTGTAAGGGAGAGATTACCGTTAAAATTCAATAGTTCAAGTATATTGCCACTGAAAATTTAAAAATATCGTTGAGAAATTCTCTGTTTTTTTTTTAAACAGAAATTTTTTTTTATAATAGCTTACTTTCTGATTTATTTAGCTAAGTTTAAAACATTATTTCAGGATTTTAGACATTTTCCAACCTCAATTGTTATATAACCTATTTTTTTTTTTTTGTTTTTTTTGTCCTAAGGACGCTAGGCACGAGCCTGGGATTGTTTTCCACATTACTTCAGGCTAGACCTAGGGGTTACGGCATTATCACTTAGATAAAATCCATTGGTGACTTGGCGGGGATCGAACCCGGGATATAACCTATATTGGAGATATTGGCAATTAATAATGAAATGTATAATTAAATTTACAAATTCAACAAGGCCAATATATAAGTGAATGAAATAAAATTTATATATATTGGCCTTGTTGAATTTGTAAATTTAATTAGGTATACATTTCATTATCAATTGTTATGTTAAATTCTTATGTTGATTCATCCTTTATCCCCCTAATTTGTCTACACCAAAATGTGTGTGTTTTTTTTTTTACTATTGCTATAACGGTTGTTGTGTAAGAATATTTCCTTATTAACATAAATTTTCATCGACAGCTATTAAATTTACAGATTTAATTTTACTGTTAATATTATTGAAACGATGAGATTATATTATTTGAGCTTGATATTTTTACTATAGGCAGAACTTAAGTTTTCACACCAAACATTACAAGAATAATTAATCTATTATTGAATGTTTAAATAATTATCCTTCAATGCACATTTACTAATCCAGGTTTTGGAGTAATAAATTCTGTCTTATATTTGATTCGTTTGTGTTTGGTTATTAGTACGTATTTAAATGTGTCACACATCCTCCCTAAATACGTACTAATAACCAAACACAAACGAGTGTAAGGAACATATAGGTGTAAGAGTAATCCCTGTCGCATAATTAAGCAATAACAAAGGCCGGGCATTATACAAAGAAAACAATGAAAACAGCCGAGTAGGGTCTTACAATGAGCTTATTACAGGACATCTTTAGTAAACGCAGATTTCAGCCTATATACCCAGTGAATATTATATTTTACTCGATGTATACCATACATTTTTTAGCATCCGGTAATCTATTTCTCCAAGTTAACTATTCAATTTGAGCACTTAAATTTCTGTGTGAAAAATCTGTATACCTCTTGAATATACTTCCTACATCTTTTACAAAATTACTTAACTTTGTGCCTCTTCAGTAATTTTGATTTGAATTGTTATGACATTTTTGTGTCATCAGTAGTTTGTTGACACATTTCTGCATTTCTGCAGAAATGCATTTTTGTTTTGTACTGCATTTCTCTGCAGTAAAAGCTACACAAATATTATGTGTTGTTGATTGACTTTTTTTATGTATTCTAAAGTTTTTTTTCTCAGAATTTCAAAACGGCTCCAGACAAAATAAAGAAATATTGGTTTACTTTTAAGTTTAATACCGAATGTTAAATTGATAGATTATTGTTGGAATCATATTAACTCGCCCATTGTGTATTTGCAGTTGACGTGCTATTCTATTGAGTTTTTTGACGGGGATTCAATGCTTCATATTTGTACGGTACTTAATGAGATGGATGCTTCGTGTAAGATTGTTAAAGAATACAATCAGCTGTTTCTATAACCAGTACCATAACATTTTAGCTAGAAAAACAGAGTCCAAGTTTCAAACTAGCGAAAAGTTACTGACTTTACTCAGTATTGAACCAGCAACCTTGTGATTTTTAGAGCTGTGTTCGGTTCCAATGACACTAAGGTTAGAATCTGACAAGCAAAGCTGTAGGATACACAGCACGTGTTGTGCCTGTTGCAAATAGGTTGTTGTCATAGCCTTGCCACACAATGTAGATCAACCAGTGCCAAAGTGTTCCCATTTATAGTCAGCCTCAGCCTCTTGAGTTCTGGTGTTACTTTGGCAGTACAGATTTATTAGATTAGATCCATGTACAAGTACACGCTGATACACTAGGGTATGTATTTTAAGAGGGTTCTACCCGGTCAATTCAAGATGGCGGCTAAACATGCCGTTACAGTTCAAGCTCTCAATACATTTGTTTCCAACGAGTGTGTGCTTTTTGTGCTCTTAACATATTAGAGTTTGCAATGAATGGGGACAAATTAATGTTTAACTATTAGAAGCTAAAATCACATGTGAAAAAGAATAATTTACGGATTTTCTAAATTATTTAAGTACATAAAGAAACAATTACGAAGTTTCAGTTCATCCAGGGGCCCATTTCATAATAAAGTACAAACTAATATTATTAGTAAATCAGCTGATCGCCCAATGCAAATCTAATGGAAATTACAAGTTACAAGTTGTAACTTGTAACTTGTAGTTTATTATGAAATGGGCCCCTGGTCATAGTTTGGATCTTTGTAAATATTTTACAGTTTGTTTCAACTCGATTAACGCTTTAATAATGCAAGGAGGTTCTTTTTTATAGGACCATGTTTACAACAACCGGCGGGTGGTTCAGAAGATAAATCAGCTGTTCTTGATCGTTTTGGGTTACAATAAAATGGTCCTGGCTAATAAAACAGCTGATCTTAAACAATAACGAAGCTACACAAATCACACACTAAGTTCAGCATTCTAGAATGTTATTCAGCTTAAATACAAGATATAAACCACATAAGTTGTTGTCTTGGTCAAGTGATTATTTATAAAACTAATTTTAACCTCACGGAGTAAGGCCATTAGTAGTACAAAGTAGTACTTAGCATTTACTATTGGATACTGAAGTTGTATTAATAGTCAAAATTAGTACGAGTATTAAAGTAATAATAGTAACCACATATAAATTCTTTTTCTTGAACAAAACACAATTCACATCAAATTTTGCTCCTTACCTCAACCTCAACTTTACGCCTTCATAAATTCAAAGGTAATTGTATAAGCCCCAACTAGGTCTACTCGGAAAGTAACAGGTCTATAAATAAAATTTGTTGTGCCATAAAGTTGGGCTGGGCTTATAGCTTCCCACTTTTATTACCCATGTTGTAAACATGTAACAATGCATGAGGATAGGCGAGTATTCTCTATGAATATGAAATAGGACTTCCAATAGTGGGCTGTGAATAGCAAAATAGGAATAGGAGATTGTAGTGGGATGAATAATTATTATCACTGAATTATAATTTTTGTGCAATTAGAATATGTATGGTTAATTCATGTCCTGAATCCCCTTATTTAACTTTTTAATTGACGATTTCTGGTAAATAGAACCCATTTCTGAGTAATAAAGACAAAATTGTTGAGTGAAATAGCGTATTTTGATATTGTCCCAAAATGGAATATTTTGGAGGAAGTGTCCGATTTTTAACGTAAACAACAATGAATAACATTTCACTTTGGTCTGTGAAAACCAAGAGTCTCACGATAAATTTTAACTAGTAAATCATTTTAGTCATTTTAAATGTTGACAAAAAATGTCCGTTTGTTTGTATAGTTAACCTTTAGGCATAAATACATTCTTTCAACTCTTCCAGGCATTACTAGTCAAAGAAAAAGTACAAAACCCCTGAAGGAAAATTGCAAATTTTACAAATAGTGGATAGATGAACCCAGTGGGCACTGCACTAAAACACATGTACATGCACAAATGTGTTTGTAGTTATACTAACTAGGTACTAATTAAAACAAACAAAAAATACAGCATAAAACTGTAATAGATAACGTATTGAAATTCCAGAATAACGCATGAACCTACGAGTAAACTATTGGTTTGGTTGTTTCTTTACAATTATTTTTTGAACTTCAATGTTAATGCGGAACTTCTCAACACCCTGTACTTTTTAGGGTATTTCACCTATATTAATTTTCCGGTCAACGGAAAAGCATTTTTGTTACTACGTAAAATGTATTCAAACTAGCTTCAACTTGGTTTCCATTTCAACACAATCGGTTAATCCATATCAGCAATATTTTTTTCCAAACTTGAGTGCTTAATTTTTCCTTCAATTGTACTTTGATTTAAAGGACTAGAAATACAAAAACCAGTAACCACAATTAATATTAGATTCCTAGTTTTAGGTTTATTTATAATTGAATTACCAAGTATTATTACAATGTTATTAGGATCTTTGTATTTTTTTAGACGTTATTATGGCTATATTGTCATAATTTATTCAATTACACTTGGAGGTGCCTTGTAAGGCTCAGGCCCAGGCTACTGTGTATAATGTGAGGTCAAAGGTTAACTAGCTGACAGCCAGGACGTTGAGTGACAGTCACCTTACAAGGGCTATACAGCTCGTACAATTTATCTTCACACTATTGAAGGTGACATGACAGTATCATGGTAATCGTTTATTTAGTTGGTTACCTAAGTAACTATCGCAAAAGTATGTCATCTGAATTGTACTGATCAGTTATACAAAATGTTTACACAGTTTTAGAATAGCCTAGGGGTCTGAAATATTTTGTGGAGGACCATCTCGGTTCCAAACCACCCAGAAAAAAAATATTTTAAATTTAAAACCCCCCAAAAAGATTTTCTTAAGCCCCCTTCTTGAGAAAATCACGTTTTTGAGAAAAACTACTATAGTTCGAAAACGGCAAGAGCTACCAAAGATTTGAAAAAATATTCATGGTCAGGAATTAAATTTTCTACAAGACACTCTTTCTCTCTTTTTTCGAAATTCGCACCCCTACTTCTAAAAGTTGTAAAAGACCTTGGAATTTCAACCCGTTTTTATTTTTTTTTATTACTTTTCTGATTTATACTTTTAATGATCCCGATATTGAAGGAAAAGTGCCTAAAGTGGCAATTTAAAATCGTAACCCACTAGAAAATTTAAATGAAAGATTTTCATTAAACAAGTTTTTTTACGCTTGTTGGGCCAAACCGTTGTGCACGGGTGGTCTGATTTGCCCTGTATGTGTAGCCTGTAATATGATAAGTAGAATTTCTTGTCAATTTTAAAACACATTATTTCTCAGATAAACAGATTCCATACATTTAACTTTTTAATATTTACGATTAACTTAAGAGTATTATGAAAGGGATTTATCTTCCAATTAATTATTTAAAAATTCTCGGTTATTAATGGCCGAACAAATTTTTGGAAACGTAATAGTGTAACAAATTCATATCAATTGATAAGTAATTTATTTTGTGAAACAATTAGGTAGTTAAAACATGATCTAGTCCAGTGAATATTGAGTGAAACTTTGCACTAGTCATTTTCAAAACATTGGTACTAATTTTTTAAACAATTCGTCATATCGTTCTTTGCATCATGTACCACTCATCAGTAGTAATGTTTGTTTATATTTACACCCTACCATGCATTCTAGTGGCATACTCCGGAACTACGTGCAACAAACCGCTCTTAGCGGCTCGCTCGCGAACTACATCGACGCGACGTGTGCTGCGATCTAGCAGACAACCCAGTCCACTTTCTCTCTCACTCTCACTTCTCGTTCTCACTCCAGCACTGGACTAGAGCGAGTGACGAGTCGATAACTTGTTGTTCTCTCCGTATTTTCGTGTGTGGGTCATGGATGCTGGAAGTGAGAGTGCGTGATTATTTAGTGTAACTTTTAATTTTACGGTGACAATATTGTATGATTCAGTTTGTCCCCGGTTAATTATCAGTGATATCCCTTATCAGTTTGATAACGATTGTGTTGGTGGGCATTTGTCTAGAATGTCGTGATGCGTAGTTTTTAATTTATTATCATTGTGGTTGTTTTTAAATATTTTAATCTCTTACATAATTAGGAAATTTGAATTTTATACCAGGTAAACATATTTTGTCCTTGACACTGTAGCTAGGGAGGGTAGGTCAATGGCCACATGACCTCTAACCCCACCCCCACCTTATCACCTGATTGTGATCTAATTAATTGGGTCAATTCACTCCCTTGACAACAGACGGCCTTGGGAATATGATCCAAGCCCACGGGGATTTTGGGAATATGATGCAATTCTGTCTCAATGATGGATAATTTTGACGTTGTTATCACCAAATCAATTTTATTTCGAAATTTAAAATGTTAAATGATAACTTGTTATGTGTAAAAACTATTTATTCGATTATAAGTTGAACTTGTATGTGTTCGGTTTTAGTGCTTAATTTGGATATTGATCTCCACACCATGAGCTGTCAGTTTCTGCTTACATCCCAATAAAAATGTTTTTTTACCAAATTTTCCAAATTGACATATTTTGGTTCTGAGAATATAATGTGAAGAATACTAACTCAATAATAATATTGTTTTTCTATTCGCATAAATATGAAGTGGTGTAAGAGCTTTTGATGGTTAACTTTACAAATTTAATAAACTATTTATACCATATCTAGTAGGCTACTACAGTAATTTTCATCTAATAACTTTTATTTATAAACAAAGTTTTTAATAGCTTCTTTAGATTTCAAATGCATCACTTTCTAATTCTAACCATTAAACTCTTTATCTGCTATAGTTTAATGCTATTATTTTCATAGCAGTTTTCATAATAGTATAATCACTAAAAAAGATCAAATTACTCTACTACATTTTTGTAAGTTTGATAATGTCTGAATAAAAGTTGAA
Source organism: Macrosteles quadrilineatus (assembly GCF_028750875.1). Lineage (NCBI taxonomy): Eukaryota > Metazoa > Arthropoda > Insecta > Hemiptera > Cicadellidae > Macrosteles > Macrosteles quadrilineatus. Next base: position 79,156,694 of record NW_026542597.1, read on the forward strand.
ATATCCAATTGCAATTTCATCTTCTTGTCACTGAGGGTATGGGACTCCTAACATTTCAATTTGTAACTTTTTTCAGATGGTTAAATTTAAATCACTCAGACATAATACTTTGATATTGATAAAAATGGCATAGATAGACTACTCTTTATATAAATAATAAAAAAAAAACACTTGTTTTAAACATTTGTTTTTTTAAAAGTAGCACTCCCAGCAGTTTCTGCATTTGATTATAGACTAAGGAACCAGTTAATAATTAATAAATGGCCTATTGTCTGTGATTGTATGAATAATGAATCATCAGAGATTATCTGCACAAGTGTTAATGCTCTATCAATACAAAGCACCTTGTGTTTATTGATGAGATGTAATGAATCTGTGTCTGTCCCACAGTTTATTTGTAGGCCTAGGTACTTCTATTGTGGCTTATATTTATAGTTTCATAAAGTTGATTAAAGATAAAAAAAGTTAAATATACCTACTTAACTCTTTTAAATTAGAAATTCCGAATAACGTGAGGGGTTCACTCATTATCCTATGGTTTGGCCCATTTAGGATGATCTATAAAGTAGGGAAATAACAATACAGTAGAACCCCTCATATCCGGCCACCACGGGACCAAGCCCCTGACCGGATAACGATTTGGCCGGATAAACCAACCTACTATGAAAATGACAATTCATACCTAATAATAATAGGTAATCATATATGCAATCAAAAGTATCATTTAATTCTGTTCTGGGATCATTTTTAGAAAAATAAACATGTTTGTAAAAAGGGAAAAAATATTTGTAGGTTAAAGTCATTAAGTAATGAATGTACAAATATGATGATTCCAGGTAACAAAACATAATAAATGGAAGTAAAAATGACAATAAATTGTACTTAAAGATCATTAGGACTTAAATGGTACATGCATTTCTACTCAACATTCTTAACCATTTTGTGAAATTCAAAAATTAATGTACTCGTACTGTACTGTACTAAACCCACTTTGGAAATAATCAACCAACTGATCAGAGGTTAAGCCTACTAGCTCAACTGAGTATAGTATCTCAGCAAATAAATGTATAAACAAACAGATAAATAGTGAGAACAATTTATTTTATGACTTGAGCAGTCACAAAGACTAGTGCTTGCATCTAAGTGTCTGTAAGCTGTGAGAAAAAAATGTTGATTTTGGCTACCTGGAAGGGGCCGGATAAACAGAGGACCGGTAAAACCAAGGCCGGATATGAGGGGTTCTACTGTTGCTTAAATTTAAAAATCGCCCTATAAAGCAATGCAGCTAAATTTGATTGAAAAAGCTTATGGTACAGAAAAATGGTATAAATGTACAGTATTTACTGACTTAAAATTGTTGGTTTATTCAGCAAATTTTAATCCTGAAAATGTTTTTTATATTTTTTCCCTAAAAGTTTCAATAGTTTGTCGGGTTGTGTACAGTCTCAATCCATCTCAATACAAAGCTACACAAGGCATCTCATCTTTCATTCATCTCCGCTGGAAATACGCCCAACTGCGTCACTATTTCAGCATGCATTTCAATACTGTGTGTTACTTGTTCATGTGATAGTGGTTTTCATACAGATAATATTAGACAAAATTACAAATTGTCTGACAATTGTTATATTAGAGTGTAAATATCCAACCATGTTTTATGCAACATACGAAAATATTTAATTACGCTCTAGAGGGATACTCTCCATCCCAATACTGAAAATCTTTTTGTTGAAGTTTCAACAAATGCAATAATACTCACTTTGACGAATGATTATTATGGATCATTAAACTGAATTTAAAATATATAAACCATTTTATTTTAGTATAATTTTTATTATTGGTCTTTTACCGTTGAGAATAATGTGGCACAGTACGTCCGATTAAATTGATTTTCAAAGATATTTTCTGCAAGAGATGTTAACAATATCCCTAGATTCATACATTGCAAATTTGCAAAAAGTCAAATTTGTCTGCAACAGAAAAAAATCACACAGAAACTCTAATGTTCGTGAACTGTGTTTGGAATCCTTGAGATGCCTTGAGCAAACAGCTTTCTGTTGATGTAGTCCAGGGAGCTATTCTTGGCCCGGTATTTTTTGATGATACATGGTTATTTTAGCACTCGTATTTCTATTTACACTGCTCTTGCCAAATATTGTGTTTGTAAATAATGAGGAATCAGGCAATATTTTTGTATTATTTACGAAGGAGGTGTTTTATTCCTTTCATAACATGAGTGTGAAAACTTTTATTGTTATTGCCGTCTTTGAATATAGAATTCTATCTGAAAGTAAAACACAATATACTATAAGTTCAATTGAATACCGTACCTTCTTTTTAACCCATAGGCCTAATTATATTTTTTTCTATTTGTCTAATGTTTTAAATTAGGCTGACATTATTAAGTCCATACATTCAACAAATCTTTCAAATATGGGATTAAAATATTTAAAATTCACACTTTTAGCTCATTTAAATTTGGGGTAAAAGATTGTAATCAATTAAGAAGCATTTCATTTACTTGAATTAAAATCTGTTTCAAATTTTGGCTATTGGTTTTTTTATGTAGAATATTTTAACGGCACCTATGCATACCATCGAACACAGAATAAAAATTTTATTCTGTGTTCGCTGATACATACATACATACAATCAATCAGCTTACATTTTGTCGAGAAAAAACTTGTGCATAGAGAGCAACAGCAGATGAAATTATTTTAATAAATTTAAAAGGTTATTACAAAGTTTTAGCTATGCCACAATTGACGTACTTCCTTAAAAATAGTTCACTGAGAACCATTTAAACAATCATACACCTATTAGTTTGTATCGGAAAATTGTTTACAATGACAAAGTTATTTCACTGAGTATTTGAATCATGCATTCAATCATTCCCCTATTAGGTTGTGTCAGATAATTTTGTCGGCGGCTGGATATTCTTGAGACAGAATGAAATTGATAAATTGAAGTTAGAATACTGTAAAACATGGAACCACTCAAACAATTATTTGCCCTTTTTAGGTTGTATTTGAAAATTTGGTAAAATAACAGATTTCAAGACAGTATGTTGACAAAGTGAAGTAGAATATGTTGAAGTGGATCACGGATGTTGTGAGAATGTAGCGAGATGTTTTTCGGTATTTGGGGCAGCAGCACGCTCGCCCCCGACCCCGAGGCACCCCCTCTTTCTCCCACGTGGTACTCTCGGATCGCCCAAAGTGTGATGCGCAAACCACAGGCGCTCTTCAAGAAAGTTGTGGTGAGTTGTGGAAATTATATGAATTTGTATGCGCTTTTTACATCCTAGGGGTATTTTGAAACTGTTTTAAACATTACGTCGGGCTAGGATTAGAGATTTGCTGATTTACATAGTTAAAAAAAATACGGTATTGGTGATCAGCCTAATTTGAACCCAGGACCAATGCACTGGACCGGCTGCATGTGTAAGCTGTATTGGGGGTTGGAGGATAACAATAATATTAGTTATTGTTCTGTTTTATTGTATACATTTAATTCACAATGAATTTCTTAAATTGAGTACCGGTATGAATATAATTTTTTGGGGGGTCTTAACCCTTTCCAATAAAACTCAATAAACCAACCTGGGAAGCCTGTTGATTTGCAGGTTTTTTTTTTACATAAGGGGCATTTTCTATTCTCATTACGGTACTAGGAGATTTTTTTTCAATGATAATCAAATCGAATCCCCTCAACAAAGTCATAAAAAAGAAAGAAAAAAATCAACAGAAACGACCAAGTTTAAAAATACCCCCGCCGCAGCAAACCTGCAGACTAAGCGAATTTCCATTTGACTGATTGGATTTACACTGAAATGTCTACTTAAAAATATAACATTTATTCTTTATTTAAATAGAATTAGTTTAACAAGTACTTAGGTTTGCTGCATCAGGGAGGGTAAAACTGTTTTTTTTTTTAAATGTGAATAGTTTCGTAAGAAATAAAAACATTTTCCAAATTTGATCAAAATATGTTCACAAACAAGCAAACTATAACAGTTTACTTATTCTCCATAAGAATAACATGGGAATTTTAAATTTACAATTTTTTGGAATTTTCTCCGTAACAATTAGGCGCATAATAACGCTTCAATATACTAAGTTATTTGTTTTTTTAAGCTCTACAAAGGAAAGAAATTGCTAAATTTTATGTTTTTTTGGTAAAAAATGGGAAAAACCTATTTTTACCCCATAAAACCCCCCGTAAACCCCCGTTCCCATGGTCCGATCATGCTGGATCGCGAACTCGTTCGAATAAACGTACGTTTACACGTTTGTACCAAATTTCATCAAAATCGGATCATTTTTGCTCGAGTTATCGTGCTGACGGACACATATATATATATATAAATATATAAATATATATATATATATATATATATATGAATTTGAACGGATGGTGTTTTTGGCCTCTAGGGACCTCAAAACGGAAAAAAAAATCGGTCCCGCGTCCAGGTCTTACCATGAGTACTACGGTAATAGCTTATTCCCTATATGGGAAATTCGCTAAAACAAGTTACAAGTAAACATTACAAGTTTTAAAAATGTAATGAATCAAATAAAAGTTTGAGATAAATTTAAAAAAAATACATCAAAACCCTTTTTTAATTAGATTTTGTATTTTGTTTCATTCTATTATCATAAACATACAAACAAAACCAAACGGTGTGAAATTCCGATGTTTTCATAATCTTGTTTTGTTTCAGCTTCCTGTCGCGGATCCATTCCTCGAGAAAGTCAACATTTCTGATCTTGGTGAGTTAATGTGTTTGTTTTGTTTCATTCATCTTAAGCCTTGTGACTACATTACCACTGTCGTTAGCCACTTAATTTGAGAGCAGATTACCATAATCGAATTGATCTACATCCAATTTACCATTGGACAAGTCAAAATATGTTAAATTTAAAAATGGTGAGTTTTAGTATCATTTGCTTTAATACTTTAAGTAGATTACTGTTACCGTTTTCTACTTATTCTAGAAGTAGATTACTTTAATCAAACCACTCTATATTGAATGTAGTAGAGCAGTCAAAACATGTTTAGTCACAAGGGAATGTTTGGCTATTTCAGTATCCTAAAGAACGAGTAGTCTTACTCATGGATAGACCAAAGACACATTACGCGCAAAATACCATGTTGACAACGTAATGATCATTGTTTCTAAATTGTTCTTAGAAGTGCAGCTATTTGCTTACAATGCATCCAATTATACCCCGCAAAACTCTCGGTGAGTCAATCCAAGCAAGTAATTCTCTAAATCCAGATGTTCTCCCATGAAACTACACAAAGACAGTTAGTGTTGGTTTTTCTATTACTTTGGTCTGGCATCATTTCCGTTGTTGAGCTGGTTCATTTGGCGATTGTCGCGACAGTTTCACGCACAATTTATCGATCGCAGAAGTCTGCAAGCAGAGTAGCAAATGAGGGAGTGCTGAATGCCGGAAGAGTGGGGAGCCCCAAAGGTGCCAAATTCCAAATTTAACCTCTCCGAGACTCGTCGCTAAAGCCGCAGTTGCCTGTGGCCCTTGCGTCCACTAATTAGCTTTGTTTGACGTGTGAATGTGTTGTGTTGTGCTTGTTATACTCTTGTTTACGCCGCGTCCACGGTTTTGACAGTTTGTTTTATTTATTCGCTCCGTTTCTTCACAATTTAGTGTGCGCATTAATTGTTGAGGATCACTTTGGTATTTTTAGGTTCTTTATTGGACTTTGTTTGTTTTATAACAATGGTGGAGTTGGTGGATGCTTTGTTAGGTTGAACAATTATGTTTTGATGTGTTTCTGTAGTTTTTATTTTGGGAAGTTGTGTCTTGCAAATTTTGGTAATTTCTGGTCAATTTATGATGTTAGAGTTAACAAATAGCGTTAAAGCTTTTAACATTACTTGAGATGCTGGTAGATGTCTTATTTGTGAGTGTAATTTTTTTTTAATTTCGATGGTCATTTCTGAAAATAATTTTTTATGTTATTGATTTTTTTTTCCATTTTACTCTTTTCAGTCTTTTCCCCGTATTGGTAACCAGATACTTTCTTCCTTTGCTTTACCAGCAATTCTCTGCATTTAGTATGAGTTTTCCTCCACGTGAAATTGTCCAATAAACATTTTTCTGCCTCTTACCTGGAGACTGATGGGTTTGACAGGTTTTGAACTCGAGGGCTGCCAAGTTGCTCTAATATTTTACTCCTTGTAGCCTAAATAGGCCAAATACAGTTGCCAAATGCAAGCCCAATCCAATTTGGTTGTTGAATTGCCAATCTTTTAAGGCATTGTGATGGATGTTATTTGCAAAATATCTCTTAGCATTGTCAAACCTGCAAAACCTCATTCCTTTGTAACATAAAACTAAATATTTTGTAATTACTTAAACTTTAAAAACTGAAAATTATTAGGAACTCCATTCCTTTGAGCCATTTTACCATTTTACCATTTTTTAAATTTTTTTTGTAATTTTTTGCCATTTTACTGAATCACGTAAGTTTTCCAGTTTTTTTCTTCAGGATTTCATTGAGTTTTATTTTATTGTTTTATCGTTTACTTCAACTTCAACTCGTTTAGGGAAAAAGTTTATTCGTATAGTGTTTGTAGTATTGATTAGTGGTGTGTTCTGTTTAGATGTTTTTATTACAAACTGTTATTGGTTCAATTAACTTTGTTCTGGAAATCCAACGAATAATGTCTTCTAATCTAGACATCACAACATGGTAGAAGTTTTGGTCTAGACTCGTTGAAAAGGGAAAACATTATTTAAAAAGGGAAAGAGTTCTGCTAGCTTACATTAAATAAATTGCATTTCAAGGACACTATAAATAACACATGGATAAAAAAAACACTAATATTTTGTCCTAGTATCAATTCAATTCAATTATCAATTATCAATTATTTAAGATGGGGACGCCACTATGTGCGTATTTTAACCCAAATATGAGTGAAGGATGAGTGTAGGATGAGTGGCGCGATCTTGTAGTCTTGTTAGTGACTAAGGCCGACATGTTCCTTAGACACAGCTGTTAATTAATAGCCCATACAGCTAATGGCAACTAAGGGACCTACAGTTTATAGTGGAATCCGAACCACATTTTTCCTTGTAATTTACGAATTGGTCTAATTATCAGGATAGTACTGCGGATAGTCGTAGTACTCACTAGTGCGGACGTTAATCCACACCAGTGAGCATCGCATCCACAGTGCATCCCTATAAATATCCACAATTCGTGACCTCCTAGTAGCTGGATTACAGACTATATTAGGACAAAATATCAGTTTTATGTTTTGTGACGGTCTTTTATTCATAGTAGCACCATTATACCTCATGTCAGCTGGCTGAATTCTATTCTTTACAACAACAAAAATCAAAATCAACCTCTTGGCTCTCCAAAATCCAGTAATAGTAATTCTTGGCAGTCATAAGGCATCTGCTGCAGTGTTGGTAGATTGCACAGGTTTCTTTGCTTTTAGAGGACAATAGATTTTGAAAAAATACATCTTCTTTAATCTTCTTCATCCATATCAGTTTAAACGCCCAATCTCATCTGTTAACAAAGACAATTCTCAGCAGTATAAGATAGAAAATATCCTCCGCGGTTTAAACTCGAAATCCTCCGAAAGACTTGCGAAGTGGAGTGATTATTAGAGGATACCATGACGGGTGAAGATGATTCGGCTACACACCTACAGCAACTTCCTCGGCCATCACCTGCGGTCGATCGTGGACGACCAAGAAGTCTATAGGATTGATGAGATCAAGGAGTTTGAGGCGGTCGACTCCGCTTGGAAGGAGCTTCTCGCCCAGTTACTGTTGCAAGGTCAGGCGTGGAGTTGACTTGGAGTTTGGCCAAGAGTGATTTTATATGTCTAACCCAGTCTACCTTTTGACAATTTCATTTTTACGTGGGGATTTTGTACATGTGCAAAACAGATTACTTAATCTTGAAAAGTTTAATTGATTAAATTTTGTGTAGGTGCTTAATTGTTTTGTCTTTGCCTACTGCTATTCAATATATAGTTTTTTCTAGAAAATCTAATACATTTACTACATTATGACTAATACAGCTCCTATAAGTACGTACAAAAATTTTATTTAATCCATTCTCTTATTTTTAATCTTACTTTTTGTTTTAAATTATTGTTTGATTGCCTTATGTGTATTTATATAAAATGAACAGAATGATTATCAAACTGAATAACTACCAAGAGTAGAAGTTGCACAGATTTTAAGATAAGGGAAAGCTAGATAGGGGATGAGGGATTTACGATTGAGAAGGGGAAGATAAGGGAACATGAAAAAATTAAGTACATTATTGGGTTTTCAACAACAACTGACCTTTCCTTTAATGAAAACCAACCAATGATTTCCAAAGTACACTATTTTTAGTTTTGTATTCTGAAATCAGTTTTTATAATATTTTGTTTAATAAAATTCTCCTTGGAGAAAAAGTTTGAGTTAAACTGGACCAACCATTAATAATAATTTTGAAAATTAAAACAAAATGTTTTAAATTATTACTAGCAAAGATTTTGTATTTGTATACAAAAACTTACTATAGCAAAGCTGCCTTTTCCTGTGCCTAGTATTATTATGTATCAGTGAAAATGTTTTTCAATTATTTTAAAAAATATATAATTTAAAAAAGGCTGATTAAAATATTTTCAAAAACACCATAAAAGCAGCTGAGCTGAAGGTTAGGTTAGGTTTGTGAGCAGTTTGGCCGCCACCTGGTCTGAGGGCACTGTCCTATGTCGTCATTTGACTGTTGGCCATGGCCTACATAAACCACACACTTCACACACACACACACACACACACACACACACACACACACATGCATACACACACACAGCAAGGAGACATAATTGCTTGCTTGCGGGGTCGTTGGACCAAAGCGAATCCTTGATATTTTGAACTGCATTGTCCAATAAAGTAGTTTATCTTTATTGCACCTACGTTTGTTTCTGGAATATATTTTATTCTATTATATTTTGTAACTGGGTTATTCTTGTAAACGTTTAGTGATTTGTATAAAATTCCTCTGAACAACATTTAGGTATAAGGTGTCTTTGGGCATTGGAAACTTAATGATGCAGCAAAAATATCATCATTAACGGCTTACAATTAATGGTCCTAGCCTCTTCTGGTTGAAAGTTTGGTAGTAATTAAACAGTTTTAATATAAACTTTTTATATGATTAAATTTATTTTATTTTAGTTTTGTCGTTGATGTTTTTTCTAACATTTTTACTTTCAAATAGTTGACTTTAAATTAAGAGATGGTCTGTTCTTGAAAAACCTGGAATTTTTGGAGTGCCTTGGAAAAGTCCTTGGGTTTGGCTTACATAGTGAGTCTTATTATCTTTGAACTGTATACATGTCCTAAAGTTATAAATAAAATGCCATTTGCATTATTTTTAATGTTTAAAATGTTCAAGTTTATTTTTAATTCATATAAGGTTCAAGAGAGTACAAAAAACTAAGATTGCAGAGATTGAAACAGAGCAATTTTTTACATTTTCAGCTGATTTTGCTGTATAATTGAAATCTTCGTCTCACTGGAGGTTACATGCTTGTTTTTTATAATAATATTTTTTAGATTTTTTCTTAAATATGAACTTAAAAATAAGTAAAAAAACCAACAATTTTCATGGATTCAAAGATTGTTTGTGAAAATCATTATTATATCCTGAAATTTTCTATTGAAAATATGTGTAAACCTTCCTGATGTAAAATCGTATTAGTTTGTTAACTTTTCTTGGGAGTTCGATGTTCTCACATTATCAGCAGTCCTATAGATTAAAGCGGAAACAAGACAACGTAACTGTTGATAGATCTTTGTGGGATATCTCTGGTTTTCAAGGCCAAATGTCTCAGTCATCTGGTGTAATGATCTGGTCTAGTTGCTCCTCTGTGATGGCTGCCCAACAAACTTCCTCTTCTCACTTGTACAATTATTTCTGGGGTAAGTTTAAAGATTGTTCTCATAAATGCAATGGTCTTCATCTTTCAAAATGGACCCTTGAAATGTGAGGAAGTCATTTTGTTGAAGGTTGTTCTGTTTCACTTGCTTATTTTTGTGTTGAATTTGTATTCTTGGTTGATTTTGAGGTTAGGAAATGGTTAAGAGGTTCAGTGCTGAGGTTGGGTTTAGAAAATGCTGAATTTGTTTACGACACGAGAATTTTATTATCTTCATAAAAAAAACATGATTCAGAATATATTTGGATGGTTATGGCTCTCTTTAAATAATATTCCTTGTAACAGTACTATTTTAGCTTCCTGGTGAACTTGTAGTTGCATAGTTGAAGAAATAAATTGAATTTAATAGTTGTTGCTTTTTGCAAAAATGATCTGAATTACTCTGTTTCCATCGTAATACATCTACAAGAAATCTCTCATTGCAAGATTTATTAACGGCATAACACATTATCAAACATTAGACACACCCAAACACTGTTATACATTTTTACTATAAGCATATTTTATTGGTAGGCTATAGCTTTTTACCATGACGTACAGGGACTTAGAAAAACCTGTACAGGCAATCTAGTTTATTGTCGCACATGATGTAAAGTATTTCTCTGAAAATGCAAAACAAATCCACTGTAGCATTGTGTTTAGTCACACAATTTCATCTGTCAAACTTAAAACAGGTCCGTATTCAAGGCAAACCTTGGCATTGTTGTTTCAATATTTTGCATTATAAAATAAAATATCGGAATCTCACTCCTTTGGATACAAAATACACTTTTGGGACTAGTAGCCAGTATTTATGATTATTCTTTCCTTGTGAAATTACATCATCAAATTGTACTTTTCAATAGAAAATCCAGCATTACCTTAAATTAGATTATTTTGATTTATTTTAAAGGATTGATATTTAGAATTCTTTTCTTTAATTTTTATCACTGAGTGAAAATAAACTATGTAACCTGTAAACTCACCTTGGAAAACATTCGCTAACATTCTAACAGAAACCATTGAATGCCACATTGATAAAATAAATTGATAAGCGAAACAGCTTTATCAAGTAGTTCTTGAAAACATTTATAAATAGCCATTACATCATCTGCAGGTAAACAGCTGTTTGGATTTTTCCCATGAGTCTTGCAGACAAGTGTTATGTAGACTTCTTGACACGATGCCAAAATGTTGTTTTAACCGCAAAGTTTTCTTCCACATTTAAAATTCATTTTGCAATTTCGACTTTGTTTCCTCACAATTGTTTACCGACAATAGTTTGCGAAAGTTACTCTTTGTTCATTTAGAGAGAATATTACTTTGTCCATTGCCATTTATATATTTTACATAGGTTTGTAGTTCTGGTGTGGACATTTTTTTATTTTGAATTGTCAGGCAATTTATCTTAGGATGGAAACTCATAGAAAAATTACTAGGATTGCTTTCATAGCAGTGAAAGCCAGATGAGCGGAGCAATCACGTTTCATGATTTTTAATAAACGATAAATGAGCAAATGTTAATAGATATACGGTAATACAAAATACAAAAAAGTAAATCAGTCCCGCGTCCAGGTCTTACCACGAGTACGGCAATAGCTCATTCCCTATATGGAAAATTTGCTAAAAATGTAAGAAATCAGCTGTAGTCTGTCATTGACATTTTTTACACTATTTGTGCATGCACATACAATAGTATGGATAGATATTTTTGGTTCTGAAACTGAACTCTTTACCGATTTGTTTTTATTGTGTCTTTAAAGAAGTATTTTCTTGCACTAAAGCCAATATTGCGTTTTCTCACCTTCACCTACAATTATGTAAAAAAAGTAAACACAACATTGTGATGTGATATTTAGACCTGCATCTGTCATAACACAATGTTGTTCATGCAGGGCAAACTCATTTAGCATGAAGCTGTGAAGTGACAGCTTTGATAAGTGACAGGGTCTAAAATAAAAATCTTGCATAATAGGGTGTCTACTGGTCAATGAAGTACCTAACAAAAGTTACTGAAAAGTGACGGATTTTCATTTTAACATTCCAAAAGTCAAGAAAAAATCAGGCCTAACTAAAATCAAGTTTTTCAAACCAGCTTTTTTGCCCCTTGTTGCAAGAAATGATTAAATTCATATTACAGAATCCAAGAGGAGACATATTTAGGGAGCAGGCCAACAACTAAAAATCGTCATGGAAAAAAATATTGTATGCCCAACTATCTCTAGTTCAAGTCACTGAAAAGTATCGTCTTATCAGTACCAAATAAAAGTGTTTTAAAACCGTCTCCTCTCCCCTAAAGTCACTGAAATTTAGTTTGAACAAAGTCACTGAAATTTAGTTTGAACAAAGTCACTGAAATTTAGTTTGAACAAAGTCACTGAAATTTAGTTTGAACAAAGTCACTGAAATTTAGTTTGAAATGGTACGACACCCTGTATATGCAATCTCAATTATTCTACTTTATCTTACCTTCACAAGCTATAGGAAATCTTGTACTACTCCCCAAAAAACTTTAAAACAAAATATCATGTATTATCATTACAATTTCAATACAAAACCTTGAGTATGTCCACCACAGTCTCAACAAAGAAATCTGCTGAGTTTCCACCTCAATAAAAGAACAATATTTTTTGTTTATGGTCACAGTCTTGATTCAGAACTTCTTGTACTTCCATCACAATCAGAATAAAAATCCCCTTTATTCGCCGCACATCTTACTAAAAAAGCTATGTATGAGCTGGAAACCTCAATTTGGAAAAATGTGTCCAATAAGATTATATTTTAATGTTGACATGTATTTCCACACAATTTCAATTCAAAGTCTCCAGTATTCCTGCCGCACACTCACAATCTTGTTTTGTTTCAGAGGAGGACGAGAGCCAAATATTTGTCAAGTTCTTCAAGTTCCACAAGTGCTACGATTTGATCCCCACCAGTGCCAAACTGGTCGTGTTCGACACACAGCTGTTAGTCAAGAAAGCTTTCTTCGCTTTAGTTTATAATGGTAAGTACCCAGGTAAAGCTTTCACTGTATAGAAAGAACTAGACAATAGACATTCCTTCATTAAAGTATTTTTTATTAAAAATAAACCAAGTTAAATTAACCCTCTGAGAGAATGCGCTGATGTAAATTAAATCACTAATTTCTGATAAATATTAACACATTTAACCTATTAACGGTAACTAAATTTATAAAGTCTATCAATGAATCTTATTGGTTATTGGTCTTCAGGTGAAATTTGAACAGGTTGGGATTTGGTGTGAACTGTTTTAGCGACTAGTGTTTTCCTTCAGTGATTTATATTGAAACTGAGCAACTTCAACTTTTTGCTAGTTACAACATGAAAGACAAAATGTTGTAAACAAGTTGTTATAGTCTTTGCAATCAAGAATCAAGGTTAACCTGGAAAACTTGTTAGTAATACAACCATTTATCAAGGTCATGTATCAAATGCAATGTTGCAATTTATTGCGTTTTGACAGTATAGTGCTAGTTTTATTTACAAGTGTCTGAATTTTAGTTATTGTAATTTAAATAGCTGTAATTTTTGAAATCTTATTCCTTTCCATGATTGCTGTAAACTTAATCCGGTAGTGGAGCAATCTTTTAAACTGAATGTTTTTGTTCATTTTGTCATTAGCAAAATTATGGGCAGCATAAAGTATCACAGTCTTTTTCTCATAACTTATTGAAGTGTTGAGAATGTCCTTGATCAGTCAGTTGGCTTTTAATAAAGGATCCTGGATGATGAAACACCTGGTCTTAGTCAGTAGCAAAGGTCTCTTCATTCTACATGGATTAAAATATATAGATAATATGCACATAGTTTACACCCAATCTCAATTGACAATGATAATATAGTTTATTTTGCTCTGGATTTGTCTTGATTTTTGAGATTTTAACAGATAATTTATCTAGTTCACATGGTTAGTTATGTTTTGATCTAGAATCTTGAACCACCTAAGAATGATAAAACAAATTTTGTTTTCTTCGCCAATTTTTTACAAACTTTTTAAGGAAAAGCGGTCAAAACCCTCTAAAAGTTTTGTCCCAACTTGTATTGCATCTGTCCCTCACATTGGAGTCTGAGACGCTAACCTCTAAGCTAAGAATCTTGAATATTTGGGAAGTTTTTTTTTATCGATTTTCTGACAAAGTAAGTATGTTTTAGTGGCATGATTGTATTTTCAAAGAGGTTTGTAGTGTACCTGACAAAGAAAGTGTGTTTTAGTGGCATAATTGTGTTAGAGAGGTTTGTAGCGTAGTTTGTTTGTCGCAGGTGTCAGAGCCGCACCACTGTGGGACAGTTCACAACAGAGGTTTGTGGGAATGTTGACCATCACAGACTTCATCAAGATACTCCAGATGTACTACACGTCTCCCTCCGTCACTATGGAGGAGTTAGAAGAACACAAACTGGACACCTGGAGAAGTGAGTGAATAAATAAATAAATAAACAAATTAAGTTTTATGCACAATAGTAAATGCTTCAAGAGTTAACACTTCGATTGCTAGGAAAATACAAAAAATCTTTAAGGCAGACCTGACAATTTTTGTGACATTCTACGTCTCCTCCACACACCCAAAAATAAGGCCGTTGTTGAAAGATGATCTATCTCGCTAACATACAACGAATTGGACGATCGTGATTGCACGAATTTTATATACAACGGATTTCGGTTGGACACTCCAATCATCATCAGACCCAGTAGGCGAATCAAATCAAATCAAAATCAAATCAAACTTTATTGTCACAAAACGTTTATACATAGCTTAGCTACAAAACAGGTGACATTGTCAAAATTATAATAAATACATTGTTGATCATCTTACATTCTATAGTTAAAAAATTAAATACAATAAAAATAAAAATACTGACTTTGATTTAAAAATAGTTTACAACAAATACTCACTAATATGGTAGTAGTTTTTTTCTATTAAAAATTTTGATAGATTCTTTTTAAATGACATTGTATTGGCTATATTTTTTAAACCTAGTGGTAACTTATTGTACAGTTTTTTCCCCATGTATGTTGGTGTCTTTTCAATGAGACGCAGACGATGGATCGGTAATTTAAAATTATTTTTAAACCTTGTGTTGTATCTATGGTCAAAATTATCATTTAATAAATTTTCATAGTTTGATTGTACCATTACTAAGGTTTTGAATATGTATAAATTTGGAACAGTTAAGATATTTAATTCCCTGAACAGCGATTTACAAGATTTCCTAAAATATGAGAAAGTCATTATTCTTAAAAACCTTTTCTGTACTTTAAAAACTTTAACTGAATCACATGATAATCCCCAGAACTCAATCCCATAGTTAATAATTGAAAAAAAGAAAGCATAGTAGATATCAATTCTAGTTTTGAGGTCAATATAATTACGTAGTACTAGCATTTGATAACAGGCTGAATTTAATTTACTAATAATATTATCAATACAATTACTCCAAGAAAAATTAATATCCAGTTCCAAACCAAGGAAATTTGCGCTGCCACTGAGTGGTATCAACTGGTCCTGAAAGATAATTTCTGAACTGTAACCTTCTTTTGACTGTGCGGTACGAAAATTTAATAGTTGGGTTTTATCTTGATTAAGTTTTAGTCCATTAACTTCAAACCAGCTTGCCAATTCATAGAAAGTTTGATTAATTTTATGCTCCAATTCAAAATGGGACCTAGCTTTAATAATTGCTGTTGTGTCATCTGCATATAGAATGATTTTTGTTGAAACATTCCTAGGTAAATCATTTATATATAGTAAAAAGAGCAAAGGTCCTAAGATAGACCCTTGTGGGACACCCATTTTAATGTTCTCCCAAGGAGACTTAGATACTAAATAATTTTTCAAAATTACAGTTCTTTGGAACCGGTTTTCTAGGTATGATTTAATCCATGTAATTGATTGCTTTGAGAATTTGTACACATCAAGCTTTTTTAAAAGTATGCTATGGTTAACACAATCAAAGGCCTTGGAAAGGTCACAGAAGACCCCCATGGTACTCTGTGACCCATCCAGAGCCCAAGATACTTCATTAACAAGCTCGTTTAGAGCCCCTACTGTACTGTGACCTTTTCGAAATCCAAATTGCTCAGCGACCAAAACTGAGTGTGCGTCTAAAAATGTAAAAATTTGATTTAGTGCTATCTTTTCAAAGATTTTTGAAAAAGAAGGAAGAACTGAAATAGGACGATAATTATTAGGATTTTCTTATTGTCCTTTCTTAAAAAGAGGTTTTACTTCTGCAAACTTTAAATTTTGAGGAAAAACTGAAAATTTAAAAGATTGATTTATTAAAACCGATACAGGAACAGCAATAGAGTGCATTACTTTTTTCATAATATCCAATGGTATTTCATCCCATCCTGCTGATTTTTTATTTTTTAATGACTTTATTGTTTTAATCACATCATCTGGAGTCACATTTGTGAAACTAAATTTTACTTGATTTAAATCAATTCAACTCACGTTAAATCAAAGTGAGATGAACAATTTGATTTAAATCAAAGTCAGTCTGAGTTAAGATTAATGCTTCCTGCTCACATGGTTGAATACTTATATCATTGCTCAGTTCAATAAATTTTTTGTTGAACAAACTAGCTATATCATATCCATTTTTTATAGGCATACTGTTATCTATTACAATATCAGGAAAATTAAGACAAGGTTTATTACATCCGAGCTCAGATTTTACAACTTTCCAAGCAGCTTTACTCTTATTTTCTGCATTTTTTATAAGACTAGAATTATACATTTTCTTTGACAATTTACAAACGTTACTGAAGATCTTTTTATAATTTTTAACATAATTAATAAAATGTATATCGTTTGACTGCTTTGCTAGTCTACTTAGCTCTCTCTTTTTAATGCTCGATATCTTAATACCATTTGTTATCCATTTTTTGTTGTTTGAAGGTTTAACTTTATTACAAAAAAATTTCAAAGGAAAGCATTCATCAAAAATTCCTTGAAAACATCCAAAAAAGTTTGAACAGTTTTCCTTAAACGTTTTATCTAGTGAAATTTGCCAATTAGTAATACTGATTTTTTTAATGAACGAATTAATGTTTTTATTTGAAAAAAATCGTCTTTTAACCCTAGGTAAATCAGTTTTGTGCTGAGATGAAATATTTCTAGAAATATCCACAAAGATTGCCCTATGATCTGATATACCTAGTTCTAGGTTCATTGATGGAGTTACTTCACACGTTTTTAACTTTAGTGATAGTATGTTATCAATACAAGAAGCTTTATTGTTGGTTATCCTTGTGGGAGAAGTTAAGTTTGCAATGAAACCTGTGACGTAATTTTCCTGGCGGACGACAAGAGGTAAATTACGCCACCGGTAAGAAAACGAGATCCCAGGATTCGCCCTAGTCTGGTCGCGGGGAGTTTCCCAGGAGTCGATAGTGATTCAGATAGCCTAACTTTGATAGCCCTGGTTGTCAGAGCTCGAGACGAACGTTGCGGGTTACTAAACACCCTACTCGAAATCACCACTCTAGCCTAGGGCTTGTGGGGAAATGAATAATTTTGACTTGACTCTGTGGGCAAATATCTAAATGACACACTACTAGCTAACTTAACACATTGAACCCTAAGCCCGAGTATAGGTCGGGGTATGACGTAAGACACACTGAACTAACCCCGAGTATAGGTCGGGCTTCAATATTAAATTCCATAGCAACGTAATGACGTCACATTTGCTATTTTTGTTATTACGTAACCATTCCTTGGTCATCTGGCTTCGATTGTAATACCCCACAACCTAAAAAAAACCAGCTGTTTGGTAACACAAAAAAAAGATCCAGCTGTCTGCAGCCTTGCATCGTATTGCTTAGTGATGACGACGACGACGCTTTGTTGTTGTTGTCTGCGCTAATGGCTGTCTTTGTTTACAATCGTTTATGTGTTCAATAAAGTGAATGTTTTATGTTTTTTACAAGTATTATGATTGCGTAATAGTTCTTGTTATGAGCAATACCTTGTTGTGGATAATTTTTATTGTGTTTAGTGTCAAATATGAGCGATATATTTGATAAAAAAACGTTGAGTCATATTCGTGAACTCTTGTCAGAATCAGACCATAGTGATGAAGAAAATCAATCTTTTAGTGAAAATAATTACTTATGTTCAGGACCTAGTTCTACTACAATATCAGTAAATGAAAACTTGAATGATCCTATTTATGATTCTGGTTCGGAAGGTGAGTTTGTTGTAAGTAATTTAGATGCTTTTCAAAATGAGGTTAGTGCAGTTACATACATGGTTGATGAAAATGATCCTGATGAGTTGGTGTTTTATGATTTACTACCAAGTGACATAGACAATGATGACTGTAAAAATGAATCAATTTCAGTAGTTGAAGAAGATGAAAGTAGAAACTTAGGCCCAATTAGATGTAAATATAACCCTACAATTTACTCTGATGAAGAAAACTGTGATGAACCAGAAACAGTTCTAGACACTACTAGGCCTACAGATGGTATACCATTTAGGCCTAACCCTCTTGAAATTAGTCATGAACAACCACCCAATCAGCCTAATCATAAAATCTGCAAAAACAGAAAATTACTTAGGCCTAATAGTTCGATAGTTTCTTCGGATGACGAACTGTGTGATCCTGATTTCGACAATGTTGACAAAGATCCTGATTTTCTACCTAGTGATCGTGAAGATAATGTCTTACAGCCTTCAGCTACTTCTTGTTTAGGTTCTCTTAGGCCTAATAAAGTAACCAACCAAGTAAAACGCCGGTCAAATAGTACTAATTATAATCGTAAAACCAAAAGACATCGATCTATATCGCCAAATGAAAACTTACCGGATAATACAAATTTACCTGTGCCAAATGAAAACTTTGAACATGAACCGGAGCAGACTCAACCAAGGAAAAAGAAGAAAAAAAAACCCACTGATGAGGAACTTGGATGGCGGTTGGAGGACAACCCACCGCCACTACCAGCATTTGACGAGTTAGGCGCTGGTGTTACGGCTGCTATTGATGAGAACTCAACTCCATTTGATGTGTTTTCTATATTTTTTCCTGAATTTTTTATCAAATCATTGAAGTCAGAGACAAATAAATATGCCAAATCTATAACCGATAAACTAAGAAGATCAAACAAATTGAAGAAAAATAGTGTCTGGTCAAAATGGACAACCGTAAAGCTTTATGAAATTTACCATTTTTTCTCGATTGTATTGCACATGTGTGTTGTGAAAAAACCTAAACTTAGTGACTATTGGTCAACAGACAATTTTATAAAATCTATGTATGCTCCATCAGTCATGGCCAGGGATAGGTTCCTAGCAATTTTGGCAAATTTTCACATCAACGATAATTCAACATACATCCCATTCAACACTCCAGGCCACGATCCGTTACATAAACTAAGACCATATATAGATCTTTTGCTGACTTCTTTCCCAATGTGTTTTTCACCGTACGAAGATTTGACCATAGACGAAGGAACTTGCGGATTCAGGGGTAGAGTTCGGTTTAGAGTTTATAATAAAAGTAAGCCTGACAAGTACGGGATGAAATTATATGTTTTGTGTGATGCATCTACAGGATATGTTCTAAAATTTGAAGCCTACACCGGTAAGTCTGACTCCAGTAATACAGTTGTAGCTCTATATGAGAGATTGTTGGCAGATTACCTCAATAAAGGACATACTATTTATAATGATAGATTTTACTCTTCACCAAAGCTTTTTGACTTTCTCTGGGAGAAAAATACTAAAGCAGTCGGTACCTGCATGAGCAATAGGACCGAGTTGCCCAAGACTGTCACCACTAAAAAGCTACAAAAAAATGAAACTGTTTTCATGAGAAGAAACCATTTACTCTGCATAAAATGGAAAGATACTAGAGATGTCTTAGCTCTATCAACAGCTCATAAAATGACTACATCAGAAGTTACGGTGCGTACAAAACAAGGGATGTTGCAAAAACACAAACCAGATCTGATTTTGGATTACAACAATAAAAAAACAGGTGTGGACAGAAATGACCAGTTTATTTCCTATTACCCTTTCAAGAGGAAACAGATGAAATGGTGGAAAAAAATGTTCTTCCACTTGTTTATGATGTCAATTGTCAACGCATTTATCTTATATCGAAAAACCAGACCTGCAAACCTGAGACCCCTCTGTCACCTTGAAAAATTTATAATAGCAATTGGAAAATCATTGAGCGAAAAAGCAGGGACTTTATTACAAGAAGAGGAAACTGCAAGAGCCACAAAATCTGATCGACTTATTGGACGTCATTTCCCTGACAAAATCCCCTCTACGGACAAGAAAAAAAATCCTACAAGAATTTGCAAAGTGTGTTCGGAAAAAAACAAAGTTTCTACAGGAAAATCTGGAAGAAAAGAAACTTCTTGGTGGTGTCCAGAGTGCCAAACACCATTGTGTGTGCCTGAATGTTTTAGACTGTATCATACCAAAGCAGACTATAGTAAAGCCTAGGCTAGATGTGCTTGGGAACTGATACGACAACGACATTTCAATTTCTCGTGTTATAATATGTAAGGTAAGCAATATAACTATATACATGTATATATTTCCTGAAAGGGCATGTTGTTCTCTTCAATTTCACATGATATAAATGCCATAATTATGCTAAAGTAAATATTAAATACTTTTTTAATTAGGTTAGTACTTGCGGTTGCAATTTTTGTTTTTCTCAATTTTTTTTGTTATTTCAAACTGAAACCCTGTAATTTATAGCCTACGGTAATGTAATAAAATATATGTCATTTAAAAGCTTATTATTTTCTCTTTAATTTGATATATTATTCACCAGAAAAAAAGTTTTTTTTTACCAAGCTACAAATTTTTAATAATACCCTAAAATTGCCCAGTAACGCCCATACTAAGGGCATTTTGCGCTCAGGGTTAAAAGTGTTAACAAATCAACAAGTAAGCTAAGTAGGCACTCCGCTTACCTACGGAGTTACGTCGTCACCCTGAAACAAACAAGGTTAGTACAAGATAGGCCTAACCTAGCCTAACTCCCACAGAGTCTGAATTTACTAGACAAGAAAACGAGTTGGCTTAAGTTGTCCAAGTGAGACACGAGACGGGAGAAAAAACTGAAACTAAAAATAAAACTGCTTCAAGAGCTGATACGAAAAAAGAAAAACTAAAACTTCAACTTCCCCACGTGTTCAACTTAAGCAAACTTCTGCAATAATTATCAAGCAGAAACCTGTCTGCTGGGGCCAACTTCGGGGCGTTCGGGAACTTTATAACAGATTTAAGAATTAAAAAGTAAGTCCCAAATACGGATTAAGAAACGTTAAGCGAAAATATATTTCACCAACTGCAATACTTTACTAAATTAGTTGGTTAAGGCGTGTGACTAGGTCTGCGTATCAGGCCTAGTCTTCAAGTTCAACCAAGCTTCGTACACGAAAGCTGGTCAAGTAATATACGAAAACCAGAGAAGTTAACTACGAAACTCACCAGTCGACGAAATTATAACCCACTATGTTCCTGCACAAGTTCACTACAAAACTATTCGAACTTAAGCTTTCAGAGCTTGCTGAAACGTAACTTTAAAACGACGAAG
This sequence comes from Macrosteles quadrilineatus, assembly GCF_028750875.1. Lineage (NCBI taxonomy): Eukaryota > Metazoa > Arthropoda > Insecta > Hemiptera > Cicadellidae > Macrosteles > Macrosteles quadrilineatus. Next base: position 79,178,246 of record NW_026542597.1, read on the forward strand.
AAATTGAATGAAATCACTTAGAATTCAAGACGAACGAACGAACTCGCGAAAAGCCGGGAATACGAATGACCAGAACTTCACAAAACTTCTTCTTACTTCACCTTCGTCTCAGAATCGAGACGAAAGTTAAAACGATTCCTGATTGGTCAACGAGTTACCGAAACAAAAAAAAACTGGCAGCGAAGGCAGGCGCATGGCAGCTGTAACAGGCTTACAGCCGCGTACCGCTCAAAGGTGACCTCGCTGCTCATCTTCTCTCCCGTAGCCCGGCCTCAGATGCAGTCGAACAGCCAAACAACCAAACTGACACCAACGTCGTCTGCGGTCTTGGAATTGGAGGTTAGGTACGACGTCAGTTTAGTGTCGCGACTAGGCTTACCCAACAGCTTATGTTTAGCTGTTTAATGTTCGTGGTCTAGATCGTTATATTTTTACCCCCCTACCCATTTGACTCGTTACAAACCGTATGTCTCTACTAGAGAAAGAAACTCAAATCTTTGCTGTGGTTTATTTGTGTATTCCAAAACATCAATATTGAAATCCGCTGCAATGTAAACATTATTTATTTGGTTGTCTTTGTTAAGAATCCTTAATAAATCTTCAAACTTATTTAAAAATAATTTAAAGTTAGAATCATCCGGTACTCTGTAAATAGATATGACAATTATTTTTAAATCAATAACCTCTACACAAGACATTTCAAAAACAGAATCTAAATTAAAAAGGCAATAATAATAAGGTAAACTAATAATCAAGATACGCCTATTATATCTGATGATGATAGAGTGTCCAATCAAAATTGATCACTTACCATCTTTTATATGTACCTTCTAGCAAGTAAACAGTATAAGTTTAAATATATCATTACAAGTGTTATTTGACATATTTTTGTGCTTTCAAAAACAATAAATATAGTAAATTGATTGACTTTCTGAAGAACATGTACACCTAAAGTTTATATGTCATTTTATAAGTCTCATAAACTTGAATAAAGTGCTTATTGCTAACACAATCTAATAACATCAAATTGTCTCCTTGCTCAGCTACGTATTATAAATCAAATCCTGGAAAATTTCCTCCAAAATTCAATCAATGAAGTCTCAATAAAAGGACCTTTAAACTTGATACACTAAGGTACAAGAAATGTTGGTAATTATTGGAAACATACTAATTTTCCAAAGTAATCTACAAATCAAGCGTATTTCTATTGATGGACATATTGTCAGGCGCTTTATAAGCACTAGTTAGAAGTAGATATTGATGAGTATAATTAAAGCGTTTTCTCTCTTTGGCACTTGACGAGAGTTACTCAACACTGTTTGGCAGTACGTTAGTTGTTTGACTGACGTCCGTAACTCACATCAGTGGCTGACTGCCATTTGAGTCGTTAGCTGCTTTGAATCTGATCTTTGTCGTTAAACAATGTCACACACGTGCTCTTCGTCATTTCTCAAAGTGTTATCCTGGTGTAATCAAATTATTGAGTCTTAAAATGGTTTACAGTTAGATAAATTCTCTGACATGTACTGTAACTTTAAGAAACTATTGTAAAATACATTTTTTAAATATTCAGTCTGATTGATCTATTTACTTTTGTTTGGGGTTTTCTTGGTTATTTACAACCTATTAGGTATCATATAATATAAAATTTGTATATTTTATGAAGCAAAACTTAACCCAGTCCAAACAGAATATAAACTGGTCAACATTATACTTCATGTTTTTTAGTAATGCTTTCTATCAACAGTTTTATATTTAACACAAGAAGTAAAGTAAAGAGGAAATATTTAATAGTACACTTAAGTGTTGTCTAGCACTAGTCGCTGGTGTCTTGCGCCAAGTCCAACACCCCTCTCGTCCTCATGTTCTATAACGCTAACAGAGGAGTAAACAGTGGGGAAGACCATGTACCCTTTGCGTAGGAATTTCCGTACATTGCTAGACCCTCAGGCTCTCCCTTGCTCGTTACAAGTATATTTCCGGTACAAAAAACTAAAGCTGAAAGCGCATGGTCATCCTGTAAGCAAGTTTTCTCTGTACCGTTCCCGTGTATTTAACTATAACCAGGGTTGTTTGGACGGTAGATTGTTTGGGAAAGCGGAAGTTAATAAGTCTCCAAAACCAGAAGCGGGGAATGGACGGTGTGCTATGTCCAACCACCTCTTCCTCTATCGGTACCAATTCAATTTTTCTTATCCTCTCGTCGTGCCTTTTTGTCACACTACTAATCCACCTTAGTCCCTCATAAGCTGTCTCCAAATTCCTTCTGACCTTTTTGTGGATTCAATTGTCGAGCCACAACAACCAAACTAATTCGTAAGTCTTGAAAGGATAAAACTCCAAATCTATAGATTCGTTGGTACTCAACACTCCATGTTGTTACAGAGGTCCTCAAAGATAATGTGAAGGAGTTGGTTTCCATCAGTCCGGATGCTTCACTCTACGACGCCATCAAGACCCTGATTCACAATAGGATACACAGGCTGCCAGTGATAGATCCTGAGACTGGGAACGTTCTGTACATACTCACACACAAGAGGATACTCAGGTTTCTCTTCCTCTATGTAAGTACGATGTGGAATTCTAAATTTTTATTTTTTCATCATACTGCAACAAAAACAGCTGTTTTTATTACATGCCTTGCGGGTGTGTGAGCATTTTTACTCACTAGGGAGTAATACAACTTTTTAGTCACTAGGGGTAAAATTCAGCTGTTGTAAATAGTTGTAAATTTCAAAATTTCGATCTTAAGCAATTGCATGGATAGAATTTATTTATCGATTTATATTAGGTTATGTATTCGGTTATTTTTTATTATTGCATTATTGTCAATAGTTTATAGCAATGGTATAATTTACGATAAACACAATCGTATAAACTAAATGATTGAATCACTTACTAAACAACTGCTTATTTATATTAGCAAAATTTAAAACAAGCTGAAAGTCGTTTAGAGAGTTTATCTGTAGATTAAAGGTATTTTATTTTTGTTTTCTAGATTGGTTTGTTAGTTAATGATGCAATATGACAAGAAATATAGTTCATTACACGGGAAAAAAGTGTCTTTTCAACCCTTGCTTATTTTCCTTGAGCTCCGGTCAAAAATAGTCAATTCTTGCTAAATACAGTGTAATACTCCAAAACATGAAGAAATGTTACTAAAACATCTGTATAGAATAGTGATATACAGGTGTTGACTTGTATGTTCACTTGGCTATGGACAAAGCGGTTCAAATTTGTCGAGCCCTATTCAGGAGACTAGAACCAAACTGGTCAAACAGCAAGTCTACTCCAGAAAATATATTCTGTGTACAACTTCTAACCGATGTATCTGTCCAGATCAACGACCTTCCTAAGCCAAGCTACATGCACAAGACGTTGGAGGAGTTGAGGATCGGAACGTTCAGTAACATAGAGACAGCTGAGTCTGACACTTCTATCATCGTAGCGCTCAAGAAGTTTGTCGAGAGGAGAGTCTCGGCTTTGCCCATGGTGGACGCTGAGGGTCGCCTCGTCGATATCTTCGCCAAGTTTGATGTTATTGTAAGTAGATTTTGTTATTTTATTTCAGTTATTCTCCAGATTTTAGGTTTTCTAATAACTGTTCTCAACTCGTCTAATTTTGCTGACCCCTAGTAGACCTTTGTTCCTCTCGTTGCTCGCAGAAGTTTAGATGTGTCAAAAATTGTCGAAGGACACATTTTTTTAGAATAAATGTTACACATTTTGGGTTAGTTCCTTTTTTTCTCTTAGGTCACGCAAAAATTTCATAAAAACTTAAAATGTACGTTTTTATTCAAGAATAGGTTTCTACTGGTCTACTATTGAAAAATTGCCTGTCATTATCTGCATTTCTCTGCCAAGCGTAGCACGTTTTGATATAAGGCACTAGCCATGGTATAACACTCATCTCCATTCATACTTGGCTTAAAATACACCTTCGTATGGTCACCATTTCAAGTAGTGTATTAAAGCATGTAATACAGGTTTGGTTTTTAGTTTTTGGCAAAAATGTGGCAAAACAGATAGACCAAACCCTGCCTTGACAAAAAGTAGTGTTAACAGACTCTTGGACTCTGGTGAGTTGGTGGCTCAGTCAGTAACACTACAGACATCGGGCCCAAAAATTTTGCTTCAAATCCTGGTGCCTGGCTCTACTTTTTATCTCTACAGTTCATCCTTGTACTGTACTTGTTCACCCCCTTGCCATGGGCCCCTGACCACATGGGCCACAGAGGCCTGTGCGTCAAACATAACCAGCAAAGTTATGTTTGACGCACAGGCCTCTGTGGCCCATGTGGTCAGGCAAACGCAAGGCAGCTCTTTACAAAAAAAAAAAAAAAATAGATTATTCATTCTAATTTTTAAAGAAAAATTATTTTTACAGAACCTGGCGGCAGAGAAGACCTACAATAACCTGGACGTTTCACTCAAGACGGCCAACGAACACAGGAACGAGTGGTTTGAAGGAGTTCACAAGTGCAAACCAACGGAAACACTCTTCACGATCATGGAGAGGATAGTGCGAGCTGAGGTGAGGACTTTTTCACTCATCAAAACTGTAAATGCCCGTCGTTGACTTCTAGTCATTACAGTGATCGAAAGAGCTTTTTGAAAGATGAAAATCCAAAGACTATGTCATTGCTCAACATTAATATAGAATAACTATTCACAGAATTACAATTTATTTGTACAAATTTGAGTTATATGAATTATGTTATTGATTTGTAATCTATTTGGAGAAATTACCCACTCTACTTTTTCTCCCAACTATGCCAGAGCATAGCTAAGCTTAAACCAATTAAAAGCAGCATCATTATTTTAATAAAATTGCTTGAAACTTAAAAAATTATCCATAATGTTAGAGATTGTGAAAGGCTGTTTTGCTGTGTTTCCATTAGATCAATCTTTAAGGTATTTCTAAAACTCTTATTAAGTAATCCATTTTTAGATGTTTTGTATACTGACCTTTCATTTGGCCCCGAATGTACAAGGGTAACTTAAATTTCTAATTTGGCAACTTTTATTAGACATCCAAACATCACAAACCTTCAAAGGATTCAAGAGTATGTGATGTCTGCTTAAAAAAACCTGTTTCAAAATACAGTAGACTCTCGCTCATCCGGATCGGCCTTGTCCGGACTCCCGGTAGTCCGGATCGGCAATCGTGATTTTTTTTAGTGGCTCAGTACAGTAGAAGACCGATTATCCGAGCGAAACGGGACCGAGACTACCTCGAATAATGAAAAACTCGGATAACAACGGCGGTAAAAATTATTAGCGGTGGAAGTGCATATGCCCGGGCTACAATTACTGTGGACCTGGAACAAATTTCGGCCGAAAAAATTATTACCAGTTGAAGTGCATATGCCCGGGTTATAACTATTGTGGACCTGGAACAAAATTCGGCCGAAAAAATTATTACCGGTGGAAGTGCATATGCCCGGCTATCATTACTGTGGACCTGGAACAAAATTGAAAAAACTGCTATATACAGTGTATTTGCTCGACTCTCGATAGTCCGGATTTTTCGTAATCCGGACCGGACGTCCGCCACATTTGTCCGGATGAGCGAGAGTCTACTGTATCTGAACCATTTATTGCTTATAGTTGGACTCTTCAGTTGAGTGCTAAAGTTGACCATTTAAACTGATGATTGATAATGTTTTAGGTGCACAGACTAGTGATCACTGATGATGAAGAAAAAGTCATCGGAATTCTTTCCCTGTCAGATTTGCTACTGTACCTTGTACTTCGACCGTGTGGTGAGTTTAATTCTGTTTCTCTATTTAACAATCTCAAAAAAGCAATACTTACAATTACACTTCTATTAAGGTTGTTTATTCGAAACAGGGTACACCGTGGAATTTATATATTATTTTTTCTTGTTACAATTTTATGACACTTCTATATGAAAGTAGTTTACATTGCTAGGTTGTTTGACAACAAACAGTTTTATTAGAAACAAGGTGATAGTTTTGTTGTAAATCGTCCAATCAGTCTTGTACATCTATGACCAGAAGGATTAAAATTAGGATTAAAGCAAAATATTGCTTTTAAGACAGAAAACATAAAGTTAAGCTGTTTTGTTAGAAATTAAGGTTTTTTTCATACAATTTGTGCTAAAAAATTAATTTCCAAGCAAAAAGTTTCAGTGAACACAAAATTTGTGTTTGTTATTTACCGGTCAGTCTTAGCACCTGGATAATTTGCCCCTTGATAATGAGATGACTTTCCAGTTTTGTTACTTATTTGAGAAAATAAAAAGAAACTGTTGAACTTGATTTCAGCTGGAGTATGATAATAATTGTAGGCTGAAAATTTGATAGCATAAACCATCTGATCTTCATTTGTACCAAAACTCATCTCATTCATTCAACCAAGGCCACACTAAAAAAAACAGGCCGTAATGCTCGCCAAGCATGACGTCACGATAGAAGACGGCTATGACGTATAAGTACTTATGTATTTATTTACCAATGAAAGATTAAAACAAGCAGCTGATCACAAACGGCAAAATTACGTCATTTCCGTCTTCTATCGTGACGTCATGCTGGACAAGCATTACGGCCTGTTATTTTAGTGTGGCCTTGATTCAACACGGTGTTGCAAGTCTAATCTAATCTATATAAAACACAACCTGTATTGATAAACGTGTTGTTTGCAGGAGATGACGGGAACACAGGCGGCGACACCGAGTGTAACTCAGTAAGACTACAGGACCTGCACGCCCAACAACAGTCGGGGGAGACGATACTAGAAGAGGAGGTGGAAGGAGAGGGTGGAGAGGGAGGCTCAAGCAGCGACGAGAGAGATCGTGATACTTCTCCTCCTCCGATGCTGTCCACTCCTCCAGCCTCGCTGGCAGAACAAACGTGGCGCGAAGTGACAGTGTTGGGCGGCGACTAGACTCTGACTTTACTAATTTATTGTAGATATAAATAAAGTTACCTATTTTTAAACCCGTGGTAGTTAAGGAAGCGATTAAGTGTACCTTCGATTAAGTACTTAACGAGTCGTAGTCGTAGATACTTTTGTGAATAGACGGTCTAGAGGAGTCGGGATGATGCTTTATTTCTTCAATACTGAATACTGTGATACGTGTCCGTTAGGTTTGACAATAAGTAACAATAACGTACAAACACTTCTGCAGGACCAATTTCGAATACACCATCGGTTTTATTTGTATTTCCAATTTTTGCTATGTTAAACTGGTTTACTTAATAATGGGATTGAAAGTACATGGGAATTGTAATGTTAATATGTAAAATTTAGCCTTAACCAATATAAAATCTATCCAGACTTGTGCAATCAATGTCTATAAATACACATTTTATTTGCTTCTATACAATTATTTAATTATTGATTTTCCGAGTATTATATGCAAGTATACAACTAAACAATGTTTTTATCCTATAAAAAGTGTTAAATTTGTTAATTATATATATAATTGTATATTCTCTCAGATAGTAATAATTAGAGATTAAATTTTTTTTAAGATTATTCTAGGATACAAAGTCTGTCAATATAAGAAAAATGTTTTAGTTTTAACTCTTAATTAACCACATAGGTGCTAATTTTTCATGTTCTTTGTCAAACTATAAGCAAGAGACATTTGTTTTTTATCAAGTACTGAAAACATTAAACTTAAGCTTGAAGATTTGTTTTATTATATTTTGTTTATCAATGTCAAATTGTTATATTAAAAACTTTATTGTGTATTCACTATACCTTTGTGTCTCCAATTGTGCAATATATTATCAATTTTAAATGTGTTCTACATTTTTACTTGTTTATGAGATTTATTATTTAAAAAGGGCAAAGTCAATGCATAGATTTAAATAGGTTTTATCTTAAACAAGTTTTTTTTTATACAGAATGTGAAATTATTCTAAGATCATAACAGTTATGAGTTAAGTCACAGGAGAAATAAAAAATATGAGTTAGTAGGGTGTATCCACTTTTAGCCTCTAAAAAGATTGTAAGGATAGGCAAAGTCCTCAATTACTTAAACAACATTTTGTTTCACTATGTTTTGTGTCTGTACATTACAACACTATCTTGCATACTAAAACAAACATTGGATGATCTCTAGTATGTTAAACCCCCTTTGTAGTTTATTATTGTATAACTTGGTGAATTGTCATAAAGAAGAATGTTAATATTGTTTAGTAGCTGTATACCATTTAACTATTATTATAGTTTAAATGCTACCCTAAAATTATATGGATTAACTTTGATTTGTACTCATTCTTATTTATTTCTCCTCTTGTTCATTTTTTCTTGTACCTAATAAAACTCCTATCTAAAACAATGATAACTTTTTTGAAACTAAAAGATTATTGTTTGCTGGCCCAATAATATGTGTTGCACTATTGTACGGTAAGCATCAATTAAATTATTTTTTAAGCTCAAAAACATATTTTAGAAGAAAGAACTTTGGTTGGCATGTGAGATTTATACCTTTATAAGAAGAAAGTTATACTGAATAATTTACAAAGCTAACACTCTAGTGTTGTTCGGATAAGTTGTTTCTATAGATTATTGTTGTATATTAATACATTTTGTACTGTAGATAGCCTGTGTGTAAAAATGTTTATAGACTATTATCATAGCTTTGTAATCAACTCAGTATATATTCTAAGTATTTAAAGTATTGAAGCTATCAAAGTCATCCCTGTATAAAATATAAATATATTTATATACATATATCTTGCTTGGTCATTTTAATTTTTCGAATAAACCTGTTAAAAGTATTACCTTTTTGATAATAATATGTTGAATATTTGAAATAAATTTTCAAAAATTTGACTTAAACCGCAGTTTTTATTTTACCTCAAATATTAATGGTTGATTTATCCTTAAATCTTATTTAACTTTATTTGGTTATTTAACTCTGAGCTCCAATGTTCTATTATATAGGACACTACACAACCAAACCTCCTCTTAAAACAATTTATACAATTAAACAGATTTCCAAACTATCAGTAGCTTATTTTGAACATATGAATATGAAATCAATTATTACATCTTAACTGCAGAGTGTGTTGCTAGAGCTACTAGTTTGGACCTCGAACCAGCGCAAGAAGTTTGATTCCTGACCGCACAGAAACTTTCTTGTAAATATTTGTTCCTGGTTACCTAATATCCAATAGTCAATGCTAATACCAATGGAATATCGTAAAGAAAAAGAAAGACACCACCTCTCATCATCCATGCTCCCTGAGATTGATTAAAATTGATGTTTTGAAAACATCTTGTGGTGGAAACAAAAGACAAACTTAATATTAAATTAAACTGGAATTGGAAGAAGACTCTTTCAATGCTATTACCATTCTATAAAATTACCTCCAGGCTGTAAATTTTCTTTTGAAAATCTAAATTATGAATTTGTGGGCGAAGAACATGCTACATTTGGACTGCAACAGAGCTCATGTGAGCATCTTAAAACAGTAAAAAAGTGTTAAAAGCATACCCCTCATATTTTTAAACCTATTTTCAAGGGGACTAAGAAACTATCAAGAGAGTTAATTATTAATACTATAGTATATTACGTTTCTAGTCCTGAAAATAGGTGTTTACCGGACGAGTGTGGTCGTTAACCAATACCATACGAGTCCGGTAAACACATTTTGGACGAGTGACGTAACATATTTTACCTAACCCGCCATGTTAAATGTCCCTATCCCAAGCGTGATGTATATAACTTCGTTACTTCTCGAGTGATGTAAAGTTGAAAAAAACTCACTCGGTGATGAAATGAAACCCATTTAAATAACATTGAGTGCTTAACTTAAAAAATATACCTCTATGGAGCCAACGACGTTCAACGCTGGAAATCAGCTGTGTGCTTGAATTTTATTGTTATGTTTTGAAGAATTATTTTCCTAACCTAGCTTTTGTTTGTAAATGAACGTTACTGATAGAAGATGAGTGAAATGGATAATGAAAAATATTGTTCGTAACCTCCTGTATATTGTCGGGCCAGGTAAAATCTTGTACGTTACACGTTACGCAAGAGCGTGTTTACATCACTTCGGTAAATTATGCAACTCGCTTCCGCTCGTTGCACAACATTCACCTGCGTGATGTAAAAACGCTCTTACTACACTTGTAAGGTAAATAGCTATTACGCTACACTACACTATTTTGACGAACTTCCCACGCAAGGATTTAGTCCAGAAAACAGCTGTTTGCCGCCAGCTTAATCAAATGAGGTTTCGTTGCGTCATACTGTACTGTAATGAGTTTTACCGGACACCAATCAGCTGATTATATTGTATTTGGGTGACAATGAGAATGAGTGGTTATAAACCAAAACATAACCTCTCTTCAAGGTTATGACTAGTGATTTTTAGTCCTTTAGTTGGTGGTAATATGTAAGGATTTGTAGAGATTTAGTATTATGGCGTTAACAATCGTACGTAACTCGTCCAAAATGTGTTAACCGGACTCGTATGGTAATCCCACTCGTCTGGTAAACACTTATTTTCAGGACTAGTAACATAATATACTATTACCTACGACCGTTTTTTAAAGTAGCCGTTTCAGTTCAGTTCTTATTTTAGGATTGAAAAGTTTCACATAACAGCATTGTTTACTTTCATAACAGCATAGTTTTACTCATTTTTACTCAACAACACGGGTAACAGACCAATGAGGTTCAAGGATTGAGAGAGAAGAAGTAAAATTGTAATGATTTGAGTTCAACTAATCAGCTGTTCACGCCAACTTAATTGTTGAGTGGTGCAATTAGTGTTTAGCAGCGTTGCCGATTCCGGGGATTGGGTTGCTTGTATTAGCTGTATACATGTTTTTATTTTGAATTTCAGGCTTCAACTCATTTTGCACTACCTTTTAGCTAGTGAACCTTTATACTACCTACAATTACAAATGTAATTTACCTTAGAATGTCCTAACTCAGCCCCTGTCACACGGAGCTGGTTTTTTCACCGCTAGTAACTAGCAGCTAGAACCAGCATAAAACCAGCATCGTGTGAGCTGCTAGAAACACTCGCATGAGCAGTATCTCTAACCGCTGGAGAGTGTAAACAGTTAAATATTACGAGCGCTTGAAGAGTCAGTCACTAGCAGGTCTTATGCCCATCCAGCTGTGGTCTCTAGTGCCATTCCAGCTCCGTCTGACAGTATCGTGCTAGTTCTCGCAATAAGAAAAATGAATTTAAATAATTTAATACATTTAAACTAATCAAGAACAAATTTAAAACTTCATGTTTTTCATGCATTGCCATAATTTTCTCGTAGTTATGATGGCTGATCATAGTCAAAACATAACTTCAAAAACCAACATACGACATTATTTTTGGTAACTACACAAACAGTCCCAATCACATCACCAGACCTGTAGTTGTAGCACTAGTTCTCCAGTTTCGTCTGACAGGACAACTAGCAGCTAAAGCTGTTGGATTTCGCAGCAAGAACTAGCTGCTGAAACAAGCTCCGTGTGACAGCAACTCATTTTAAGTTAACCAAAGAAGTGTTTGGGCACCCAAAGTATAATCTACTTAAGTTTTGTTAAGAATCAAAGTTGACTACTTTCTACACCCTACTATTTTCTTCTGAGGAAGCCCTCAGTCAAGAAAAATATCAAGTTAGTTGTATTGTGAACTTTTTGTGTGCTTTCATCTGCCTGGAACTCTATTCTTGGCCAAGTTAGGTGTATAAACAATAAACATCTACACTACATTCATTCTTCTGGGTTTGAAAGTTTCACACTTGAATGAAAGCACCCCTACACAGTATAGTTTCACTGTTATACATTTGAATAACGTCTGTTATCTGATGCATACCCGGCACTCTAAGTTACTACACTGGCTCCTATTACTTTCTCCCCCTATACCATAGTATATGGAGAAAGTATTGTTTTCGTCAAAATTTTCGAGTTTGAGTTTTGAGTGGATATATTCGTTTTGGGTCCCCCTGGACCCAAAAAAGTGGTTTTCGAAGTGATGTCTGTGTGTCTGGATGTGTACAGAGCTAGAGACTACACCTGTGGTCCGATTTCGATGAAATTTGGTATGTAGGTTCTAATCCATGGTATCTCCAGGTGTTTTTTTCATTTTTTTTTTAATTTAGATTTTTAATGGGGATTTTCCCATAAAAACCCATAAAAAACCGGAAAAATCAAATTTTCACAAAAATGGCCCGAACGATTTTGATAAAAATTTTGTATGTTGTAGCCCTTTAAATAATTCTGAACAAACTGGTAAAAATCCCATTTCTCTAAAAATTACGGTTCAAAAGTTATGGTAAATTATGTTATTTTCCCATAAAAACCCCATAAAATAACGAAAAATAGGATTTTAGAAATAAATCTGGTTTTTATTCAACATAGTATGTTATGGTCCTTACAAATTTGATAGTTTTTTTCCATTTTTTAGAAATTTTGATTTTTAATGGGGATTTTCCCATAAATCCCCATAAAATAACGGAAAAATTGGATTTTCCCAAAAACGGCAAGAACGATTTTGATAAAAATTTAGTATTTTATGGTCTTTTATATTCTGAACAAAATGGTGCAAATCCCATTTCAGTAAAAATTACGGTTTAAAAGTTATTTTAAATTATGTTATTTTCCCATAAAATAACGGAAAAATCAGATTTTTCCAAAAATGGCCCGAACGATTTTGAAAAAAATTTAGTATGTTATAGTCCTTTAAATTCTGAACAAAATTGTACAAATCCCATTTCCGTATATTTACTCTCACCGCTTACACATGATAAAGGTTGTTAACATACTTATGGGAGAAAGTATGTGTCAGAATGCTGATACCGTTTATCTTAGTTAGGTCTGACAGAGCTAGGTGTGTGAGCCCCACCTTTAAACAGGTAGGAGTTGAAGGGACAGGTGTATTCTTTGTGGTCATAGCCTGCCTGTTTATTGCTCTTTACTTGCCTAAATTAGAATTTTGATTTTGTGTTCAAAGGGAAACGTTATAAAAAGCTATAATTAAATCGATTAATTAAACCTGGACCTGAAAGGTTGGCTACTCCATCCATAGTCACGGTTTGATCCTGGGATAAGATCAGTAGCTTTTTGTTTGTATGAAATTGGACCAAGATGTGTTTTATCATTGAACCTTTAAAAACAATTCTGTCAAAAGAAACAGCTATAAATGGTACAAAGCATTTCACTGCATCCACTACTTATCCTTCATTCATATTAAGGTAATCCAGTTGCGATCCCATCTGGATGGAATGTACCAAAAACCAAAATGAAATGTAAAAGAGTGACCGGTCTTTACATCACTAGGATTTAAAAAGGAGAATTGGAGTTTGAAAAAATAAAAGATCTAATTTGAGAAATGTTTAATAATGTAAGCATGAATTATAATAAATATTTCAGCAATTGGCTAACATAAAATTAGACATATTTTTTTAAACAAACCAAAAGAGTGCTTGTAAGATTTCCTATATTACAAAAAATGTAAAAAGTGACATTTAAACCCAAACAAGACGAGACGAGACAAATTAGAAGTAACCAATAAAAGAATTTTCAAGTGTTGTTAAAAAAATATTACATTAGAACGTGGGCAAAGATGAATATATAACAATAACACTGTTTATAAAGCAATATATTTATAATGCGATAAATTCTACACTAATGATTAACTTAAATATTTATAGAATTAATGTAAAAATAGGAAATTGTTTTAATTAATTGGGAAACGTTAAAATGTACCAGCACTTAAGATCATTCCACGAGGGTTCTCTTCACTATCTTCAAAAAAACACCAAGTTTTACTAAAAGTGAAAAAAAGAAAATTAGCTACATAAAGTCTAAAACTGAAGAAAACAAATAAATTATAAGTATAAAATATTTTACATCGATAAACACAAGTTTGAGATTAAAATTAATTTATTCTCCTTCTAAAAGTGCTAATCGGAGGACACACTAAAGCTGCATATAAACCACACATCTCATCCTACAAAACGAACAATAAGGATTATCAGCCATTAAAACAATTTCCCATCACTCATGCATGACAAAAGCGTTTATTTACTATGTACAAAATATTAGGCTTAATTATTTTCTATATAAAAACATCACATAAAAACATGTGACTTGTTATACTAAGGATTACAAAGACATCAGCATTTATTGTTCCTTATATATAATATTTATATAATATTATCTAGTCTATTCAGAAATGTGTCAGCATATTGCAATAAACCTACATAATATTGCAATACAAATTTATACAAGTGGTTAATCAAGTTATATTAAGGTTTAAAATATTTAGAAACAAATCTTAATCAATTTTACTTCATTCCTCAAGATGGGGTAAAATATCATCAATAATATTGCGTTCATATGTTTATCACTCATGTTGAATCACTGTCTGCCTGTAACTTATTGCACAATAAAACCAATAATAAGCTTATTATTTTTATAAAAATTGTGTACTTTAAATATATGACAAAATATTTTAAATTATAACTTATATGTTTAAAGTAAAAAGTAAAATTAGCAAATGAATATACTTCAATCAACAGAACTTAATGTGATTTTAAGAACACAACATTTGTTGTTATTACAATTGAACCTATTAAATCTAAATTAATAATATGTGTCCATATTTCCAATTCATTTTAGTATCAACCCAAAAGATAGATTCATTATATTTATTTTATTATGATAGGCCTAGCCTTAAAATGTCCTGGAATCAATTTTCGCTACTAGAAAAATTGTAATTGTTAATGTGTCACACATCCAATGAAAAATAATACCCGATGTATGATATTCAGTAATCAATCCACAATCCAATAATTGAACATATGTTACAGTACATTTTAATGAATTAAGGGTTCTATTTTAAGTTACATTTTTTATTATTGAATGAGTGATGTTTTTTGTACAGTATGCTTATTATTTCTATATGTATTATTACAAGCCTAGTCTGAAGGTTTTAATTATTGTGTTGTGTAGGACAAAAAAAATAGCTTTTAAGGTTTGAACGAATAAAAAAAACCTTGTTTTAGAAAAAAACAAAAAAAGTGTTTATATCCGTCACAGAGTACAAACTTAATGACAATGACTCATTTACAAGTGAAAATATGTCTTTGCATAGGTAAAGCTAAAATTACAATTTATATTGAATAGACCTTTAAGCTTTAATATATATCTATAAGTTATTTAAACCTCATACTTTAAGGGATTCTTTATACCATAACGGTTTTAATGCTATGGTGTAAAATGGCTGGGCCATTTCTTTATCGTTGCAAATTTAGAGTTAACTGTACATACTTTTTATGTTTCCCACATCGCTATTTTACACAATTTAATATTGAATGCATATATAAATCGCTTACAAACATTAATCAAATGTTCCTAAATTAAAAATGCTTCTAAAAACTGTTAATGTACATATTGATTTGTTACGACTAGGGGTTGGGACAGTTGCTATGCGCTAGGCTGAGCATGCTGCCGGAGAGGCTATCGTCATCAGGATAAGACTCCTTGGAAGCTTCTGCGATCGCTAGAGCACTAAATCCCAGCCTCGCTGACTCCTCATCAAAATCCTCCAATTCTCTGTCTTGCCTCTCATGAAGGAGACGAATCCTCTCCGATCGTTCCTGAAGAAACTGTGTCGTTTCCATCTCCATTTTCCTCTCGAGAAGGGACTTCCTCACTGCAACTCGATCTTCAAGCTCCTTCCTCTCCCTATTCCTCTGAGCCTCGGCTTGCATCTTGTTTTTACTTTGATATGCCATCAAGATCTCAAGCTCGTAATGCAGCCTATCCTTAAGATGCTGACATTCTACTTCTTGTGACTCGTCCAGTCTAATTGACTGCTTCTGGAGCATTTCAGCAATGCTCTGCTCATACTGCTCTCCAAGCAGTGCAAGTTTGCGCCTCTGTTCTTCTTTTAACTTTTTTATGACTGCTTTTTGTTCATCTTTCGGTGTTGTAGCAAGAATCTGCGCTTTGAGAGCTTTATACTGTCTGGTTTGTATCTTGCATGTTTCTCTGAACTGTTTTCGAATCTGCATTTCTTTTTGCTTCAAGCTTTTCGGTTGTTGTTTCAACTCCAAAGCGTGCTTCTTTTTGAGATCTCTCTCTGCCCGTGTCATGTAGTCATGCTGATTTTGTTGCTCTATTTGATGCTGTCTTAAAACCTGTTCTTCTCTCAATTGGTGAACTGCTTTTTGTTGACGATATTCCAATTCTTGGGTTTTCTCGTGATGGCGTAATAGCATTGAGTGAGCTTGCTCTAACTGTGTTTGTCTCTTGTTCAATTCTTCCCTTAACAGTTCTTGTTCTAGACTATGGAAAGCCAGCAACTTTTTACGGTGAAATTTTCTTATTTCCAATTCCAAATACTCTTTTTGGCCTAATACTAACCTTTGCTCTTCTCTCGCTTCTATCTGCTTCAGATTTTCTTGCTGACTTTGGAGTGCGGCATCTTTTTGTCTTTTAGGTGTTGAATCGTCTTGACTGAGTTCCCGTTTCCACCTTTCTTTATTCGCCTTGAATTCCTTCTTCCTCTGAGCATCAAACACTTTCCTATCCTGTTCTTGACGGCTGCTGATTTCTTTGTAAAGTTTCTTCTCAGCTGAAGCATTGTGTTTCATTTTCTTTTCGAGCTCTTGCTGATGTTTTATCTGTAATTTTTCCAACTCTTTGCTGAACTGTTGCAAGAGAGCTTCATACTCTTTGTCCAACACTTGCTTGTGATTGTCCATTTCGACTTTACATTTTTCCTCCAACTTGATCAACGCACCTTGCTGCTCTCTGCGCATTCTCTTGTATCCCGTCATCTGCTCGTGCATTTCTTCCTGCATATGCTCTTTCTGCTGTTTTGTGACGATCGAAGTAGTTCTCAGAGTTGCGAAATTGTTAGGCCCATGCTCCACCAAAGCACTAGAATTGCTCCCTTTGTGACGGTTCCGCATGGAGGGAGGGTAATTGTCATGGTTGACTTCGGGTGCTGGTGGAATGCTGTTTGTAGAGCTGCCTTGAGACGAAGCACTTACGCCCATTGACTGCACAGAATGTTCAGATGTAATGCTGTCACTCTTGCTGCTATCTGCTCCAGTCTGTTCATCGGGTGTGTCGTCGGGATCTCCTACTGTGCTTTCACTTTCACAAGAATCTATCATAAGGATCTTTTTTGTTTTTCTATAATTTTGGTTATCTAGCTCATGAACTGCTGCTTTGGTTCGCTGAATCAAGTCTATTAAAACATGAGGAGACCTACCACTACCAACGAATGAATGTGATAGAAGTTTCCCAGAAGTGGGTCGTTCTAATGGGTTTTTCTGCAGACAAGAATCAACAAAATGTCTAAAAGTGTCACTCCACTCAGGAGACTGAAGAACGGGAGTATCGTTCTGCGCTATGTGGTATAAAGCACTCATAGCATTCATGTTGAAGTATGGCGGCTTTCTCTCAGCAAGTTCTATACAAGTGATTCCCAGTGACCAGACATCGACTTTGCCGTCGTATTGGCCTTCGTCCATGGCAAGGATGACTTCAGGTGCCATCCAATACGGGGTGCCCACAAAACTGTTTGCTGGGCACTTGATGCTGGCAGAGCCAAAGTCTGCCAGCTTGACTGTTCCATTTTCGGTGAGAAGTATATTACCTGCTTTTATATCTCGATGAATTCTATCCAAGGAGTGCAAATAATGCAAACCCTGCAAAACTCCTTCACAGATTGCACCAATCTCCTCTTCCTTAAGTGGTCGCTTATGAACTTCTATGATGTCTGAAGCAGAACCGAGGCAATACTCCATGACCAACCATGCCGTGTGGTCGCGTAAGTAACACCCTTTGTACTCAACTGTGTTAGGGTGGTTCAACTGCCTCAAAAAACGAATTTCTTTTAAGATATCTTGCCACTTTTCCAAGCTCTGTTTACCCAAATACGACATCTTCTTGATAGCGACAATTTCTTTGGTGATAAGGCAACGGGCATAGTAGACAGCACCAAAACTTCCATGGCCGATTTCTCGAAGATCATCAAAGATTTTTTCAGGATCTTCTTTCTGGAAGAGGTCAGCAATCTCAGGGTCTTTCAGACTTCCAGGACGTGCAGGAGGAGGCATAGTATTCCTGGAACAATCAAAACACGTCTATTAGTACATTTTATAAATATAAAATGTGATGATATGATCCAAAACCAAGGGACAAGATGACAATTTTACGAATGATAAATTATGTAATAAATGGCTTGAAATGGAAAAACAACAATTTTGATCCAACAATTGAAGGCAATTGGAAACTAATGATTTAAAAAATTCTACTTGCATTTCTGCTACTGCACTTTTTAAACTGATGGATCAAAGATTAACATTGGCTAAACTTAGCCTAGATAACTGATAACTAAAAAATAAAAAAAACAAAAGCCCTTATGTGTGAGGGAGAAGGTGATGAGCTTGACTCTAGTGACATATTAGGCCTTAGGCCCCTCACCCACTATACGATATCAGTCGTACCACACTGTGTCGGACCAACCACATTCCAATAGTGAAACATTGGATCTTATGAGCGCTCGCCCACTGTACGACCACAACAAACTGTCGTGGTGCAGTCGTCCACTGCCATTGTGATCCACGACTGTCGCCCGACTGTCGTGCTCACAGTGGCGTACACGACCAAATGGGGGCTCACCCACACTACGTTTTTTCTCCAGTTACATCTGTGTGTAGCTGAGAATTTCTTAGCATGTTAATTGTTGCCAAACTCTTGTCGTGATACAATTATGTCTAAACAAATTAAAATATTTCATGATGGGTAGCCTCTGGACCATACAGCAACAATAATAATGGTTTAATTTACCTCTGTCAATATGGTCCTTGCGTAGTTTGTCACTACTGCAGTTTCGTGCTCGTGGAGCATATCATCAGGTGAAGGTCACAAAAAGTTAAAACATTTTCCTCACGTGAAGGTCGTCAATTTAACACACCGAAAAAACACATAATACACGAACGGTACGAAAAAACATTTGAACTTGGCCAATACATTAAAGACGTTACACACGGGGTCCGGCGCCGGTAGAAGGCAATTCATGACTGACGTGTGTTGTAGTCGGTAGCCCCTCCGTCCTCACTTCTCTTATCAGGACCTTTTCTTTGGTCTTGTTCCAGGA
Organism: Macrosteles quadrilineatus; assembly: GCF_028750875.1. Classification (NCBI taxonomy): domain Eukaryota; kingdom Metazoa; phylum Arthropoda; class Insecta; order Hemiptera; family Cicadellidae; genus Macrosteles; species Macrosteles quadrilineatus. The sequence goes on from NW_026542597.1 coordinate 79,197,361, forward strand.
TGTGAATGGCGGTATTATAAATAATGTTTGACTGGAATGAGAGTTGTTCGTTTAAAATATGGTTTGGATGTACTTTAGCTGCTCGGTAAATCTCAAATTTTTCGATGGTGTCCATGTATTTACTTTTATGACAAGTATGCATTACTTCTAAATTTGTTTGTATATCGGTATAACTATGGTTTGAATCAATGATATGGTTGGCAAAAGCTGATTTGGAGTTCTTTCTAGGTAAATGTTCCTTAAATCTAGTTGCAAAAGAGCGTGATGTTTGCCCAATATAAAAACTGGGGCAATCATTACATGTTATTTTATACACTCCAGTGTTGTTTAATTTGTCGCTATTGTCAGTTTGTCTTTCTTTTAAATTACTGGACAGTTTGTTCGTGGTTTTGTAAGCAACTGTGATATTGTTTTTTGCTAATTCTTTTTTGAGAACATTATTAAGTACAATGCCATATTCTGCACTAACATATTTTTTGGGTTCTTTTGTATGTATCTGATTATCCTTTATCTTGTTTCCTAATCAGTTTGTCGATCAGGGCACTCTCATATCCGTTAGATACTGCGATGTATTTTAATATGTCTATTTCATTGTTGTAATTTTCTGGGCTTAGTGGTATGGAAAGCAGTCTATGGACATAGATATTGTAGGCAGATAATTTATAATTATGGGGATGATGCGGTTCAATGAATTGTCTGGTCAGTGGTTGTAGGTTTCCGGTAAATTTTAAAATCAAACCTGTTGTTTGCTCTTGTGATGGTAACGTCCAGGAAATTTAATGTCTTATTTTTCTCAATTTCAACTGTGAATGTCAAGTTCTTGTGAAAAGTATTAAAGTATGTGCTGAGTAGCTTAATCTGCCTTTCATTACCCTGGAACACGATAAATGTATCGTCTACGTATCTGCTATAATGGATGATTTTGCTCTTATAGCGATTAAAATCAGAGAATAGAAACTTGTTTTCAATTTTATTTAAAAACAGTTCTGACAGAACACTGGAAAGAGGCGACCCCATTGTCAGTCCCTCGTTTTGTTTGTAATATTTGTTATCAAACATGAAATAATTCTTTTTTAAAACACATCTTGTTAAGTTTATAAGTTCGTTTTTAGCCTCGTAAGACAATGTAGAGTGTGTATTTAAATTATCTTTCAATATATCTAACGTTTCGTCGATTGGTACGTTAGTAAATAAATTTACAACATCAAATGAAGTGAGTATATAGGATCCCTTTAGGTCAATGTTAGATATTTTATTTACCAAATCAATTGTATTCTTTACACTATGGTCATTTTCTAACTTGGTTTCCTTCCTAATAATCTAATCTAATAATCTGTGCAATTTTATATGCCGGTGACGGTCTATAATTAACTAAGGGCCTTATTGGGACGTTTTGTTTTGTTTAAATAATACTTTAATGTATTGGCCAAGTTCAAATGTTTTTTTGTACCGTTCGTGTATTATGTGTTTTTTCGGTGTGTTAAATTGACGACCTTCACGTGAGGAAAATGTTTTAACTTTTTGTGACCTTCACCTGATGATGTGCTCCACAAGCACGAAACTGCAGTAGTGACAAACTACGCAAGGACCATATTGACAGAGGTAAATTAAACCATAATTAAATTAAAATAGCTAACCAATTATGTTATTTCAACGATCAATATATATAGAGTAGTTCTAAGGACCAAGAGACAAATTCTAGCTACAAAAGTTAGATGAGACGAAGCCCTGATTAATAGTATGGTCATGTTTGATGGTAACCTAACCTAGACCAAACCAAATTGTATTATTGACTAGCTGGCCCGACAGACGTCGTCCTGTCCTAATGTGGTTTTATGTCAAACGCTCGTTCATTTTCAAGATGAGCTCGATCGCATGGCTCAATCACGTCTTGGTTGCGCTCACTTGCCTTCAGGTTAGCTCGTTCGCTACGCTAACTCACCTCCAGGTTGAAGTTTGTTCGCTACGCTCACTCACCTTTTGGTTGCAAATTAGCTGTTGTCATAAATAAAAAAAAAAAAAACTATAGTGCTGCACCCAGTTGGTAAAGCCTATTAACTTTTTAAAGCTATGTAGCCGGGGGGCCGTTTGATGGGGTATACCGGGGTTATGGTATGGTACCGGGAAGGGAGATCGGTGGGAATTCGGGTAATCAGGAGGGAATAAACAGGGTAATGCTAATAGGTTAGGAATAGGTGTGTCTGGACCAAACTTAATTTAAGCATGCTGAATCTGCTACCAATAAAATTAGGAAGATTGCTGGGGACCAGAGGGACGGAGACCTTTTACCCAGATCAGAACACTTGCCTAGCCAGCTTTGATTTGCACTAATTGAACTAACTATTTAAGTATTAACCTATCCTTCCAACTATGAACTGAACTTGGACAATTACTTACTAATATTGATGCGTGAGTGAAATAATATGTAAATTGAATACTGAATGGTTAATATGTATGAATTTGATTGATAATTGGTAAGCTACATTCTGGGAACATGTGGTTTAGTTTTTCATGTTTAAAAAGGTTGGTTGCAGAAGGCAACCAACCCACTGAGTTGTGATTTCCTACATTTCAATGGTCGGGTGAGCCAGAAAGGCTCTGCTTGTTTCCTGACTTAGCCAAGCATTATTCAACTTATTTTCAACATAAATATAATTTATGACAACTTATCCAATGCATCAGTAGAGCAGGTCCAATAATTTGGTTCTTGTTCTCGGGGCAGCTGTAGAAGAAGTAGAAGGAGAGGGATCGAAGAGGTGGGAAGGTGGGGGAGAGACGTTGATGCAATCGCGGCAGGCAACGAGATGTCATGCAGCCCGGCTTCGCGAAATGCTTACACTATATAATATAGCGTGCCACTATGCGTCACAGCTATTGAACATCACAGAATCAAATTATTTAGTTGAACCGGCTGTTAAGATTCTTTAATTCCATTTAAATAGAGTTATGGCTTACTAAACCAAGCCAAACCCAAGTAAATGGAGTTGGTTACTTATGGCTGTAGCTATAAGGTTAACATGGGAAACTCCAGAGCCACTGGGGCGGAGCCCTTTTGACGGATCTGCACCAAACTTCACACAAACCACCCTTGAATAATGCTTAATAATGCCTGAAAGTTTCATTACAATCTGTCGAACAGTTTCGGAGTCCATAAAGGACAAACAAACAAACAAACATACATTGGATTTTATATATATAACCTAAATTCAAGAAGAATTTGGTTTTTGTTTAGTTTGTTGTGATAAAGTATACTTGGGGGGGGATACAATATATATACTTTTATTGGGGTTACAATGGTGCTCAGTTGATTCTGGCTGCAACTGTAAATTAGGGGACAGTGTTTGGCAGTCAAAAAATACTGAGAGGGTTTGAAGTTGAGACGGAGGCTCAGTTGGTAGCACATTGGACTATGAATCTATAACAGCTATGTAATGTGTTTGCGTACTGGTGCTCTCACTAAATTTTATCAGTACAGTTAACTCTTGACTGTATAGGCTTACCCTTTGTTTTACTGGAAACAATTAATAAACACACAGCCACAAGGAACAGCCAAGTGCAAGATAAAAAGTGGCTACCAACCTCTGAAAAAATAACTCCCAACCACCACCCAGTATTGTGCTAATCACCGAGATATTGCTAAGACAACTAGTTTGAAGAAAACACTGTTTTAATTGCACTTTAATCCTAAACAAAGGCAATCAGCAACAGTAGGCTATTATTGAATCTTTATATAGGGCCAGCTAGCAATTTTCGCTTCTTTCGTTCTCAAAAATCAAATTGTTGACTTAATAAAGTTGTTTACTCACTTGCCTACACATCTCTTAAGCGTTTTTAGATTTATAGGTTACAATTTTGCTATTACCGTATTAACAAATCTATCAGTTTCTCTTAATTTAAAGACTGCCATGATAACTTAAACTGAAAACAAACCTAAAAGTTAAAAGTTGATTGTTTACTTTTCATTTAATCAGACCTATAATAGTAGGCCTATATTATTAGCCATGAAAATATTACATATTTAAGCCAAAGTCTAATCCAGGGAATCAATACTTGGCCAAACAATAACTGTAACCATAAGCACTGATGCTTTCGAAAGTCTTGTAAAAGTATTCTGAAGCGCCAAAGTAGTGTTACGGAAATTTTGTATGGGTCAAAACCAATGAGCAACGACAATACACAAAGGTAAGAGAAATAAGAATGATAAAAGTCAATAACTGAAAATAAATCAGAGGTTCTCACAAGATTTGCAGATTACACTATATTCCCTTAAACCCATTTACAACAGATTTTTTTTTAATTATTTATTTATAACTTTTTAGGTCCTTTTATCCTTATGTATGTCCTTTAATAAATTTTACTATATAGGCCTGTGTATTGCAACACAATACATCCATTTTTAACCAAATAAAAGCTAAAAAAGAAATATCTGTCCTCCTCTACAACAATGTAAAAAGAAGCAAAACAGCTGTTGTGTGCAATCCTTATTACTCACTAATGCCGTCAACTTCCATCCTAAGCCCGGACACCATTTATTTTTTTAAGGTGGGCTCTCCACTCTCCAAATCAATACTCAATACTGATTGCATATATGTAAAGAATTCGAACCCGGGCATGTTGAAAGACTGCAGCAGTGCTTGTCAGTGCAAAACCTAAAGCAAACTGAGCTACCATGCCACCTGTCGGTCGAAGGGGTGTTGCCAGTACGGGTCTTAAATAGGGCTTGCCAGTATGCCCTATACAACAACATTACTGTAGTGCTCTTTGGTTAGATTCGACGTACTAATTGAGGGCCAGGGGGTAATCAGTACTACTATCTCATGGAGAAATACAGTCATGGGATAGACCCCTAAGTCAATGGGTTAACAATTGTCGGTACCGGTAAACCAAAAGAAGCTGGAATCTCTAGCGCACATTACTCAAAAGTGTTGGCAAAATCGGTTTTACAAAATAAAATTTGATATGGTAGGCCTATACAACTCCTTAATCCACATAGACCAAAATTTTACCACAGAACAAAATCGCTAATCTGTCACCTACAGGACCGGGACCTTTGTCGGAACAGTGACTGAAGATGATAATGATGTGACCGTGACAGCGGGGGATAAACAATATCTTTTCAGCGATTGCGGAAGACAGTGATGCAATGTCCACACGACCATGGGAAACGTGCTTGATATTACCGTAGTAACATTGTCACCAATTGGCAAATTGCACAGTCAGATTATGTGAGGAGTCGGACTAGCTGAGGTCAGATAGGCAGGGTTCTATTGTATGCAAACGGAGTAGATGGTTCAACATAAAAGCGTAGCCTATGAGAAAACTGCTGCCAAAAGAAATCTATTATAGACTAATAACAAACAAATCTTAACCCTGATTTGTTCCACTGTTGCTTACACCTACAAAATATTTTTAAATCCCAAAGACAGGCTGAAGACAGATTAAAATATTTGATTGTTAATGGTAATATCTACTAATAAAACAAACTAAGGCCGACAGAATGGGTTACACCACAGAAAACGTGCTACTATAACCCAGAATGCCAACTGCATGGTAAAAAGCATTAAGCATTTTGAGAGAGCTTTGCCTGTCAATCCGTAGGCAGCGCCACAAAAGCATAGCAACGCTGGTGGCGCTGCCTACGGATTGACAGGCAAAGCTCTCTCAAAACGCTTAATGCTTTTTACCATGCGGTTGGCATTCTGGGTTATAGTAGTACGTTTTCTGTGGTTACACTTTGCAAAAGTAATAAAGACAATAGACTGGGCTGGGCACTCTAGACGAACAAAGATTACAGACCTAAAGCCTACACCGAAAATAATTTGTCAGAATCATTTTGAACAACAAACTATAGTATAAAGGCCGGCGCACACATAGACAGACAGACTCTCACAGACGTGCGGACTAAAATTCACTCCCCATGTTATCAATTGTGGCAACACTGACAATGCACACAAGAACCCGTCCGTCTGCCAGAGACCGTTTGAGTTTGCAGACGGATTTTTTGGAATTGCCTCTTAAAAAAAAAAAATGCTTCTGGCTGCGCATGCGCTAGAGGTGATTTCAACGTTAATTCTACGGGCACTGGAACCAACGGCAAGCCCGGGAGTATCTTGCTTGGATTGCAGCAAAAGTAAGTGGAAGAGTATGTGTGACTTGACCATCTGTTTTTGTAAATATTTGAACGTGTTATGTGTTTTAACTTCGACAACACTGCTTCAGCCGAAATCTATTCCTGATTGCATTGTAATGCTAAAACACCTGCATCATAATTTACTAAAGTCAAGCCGTTCATAGCGGTAAAGCATATTTTTAGTTATAGCTCAGAGCCATAAAATTGATTTTTAGAATAGGCCAGTTTTTCAAATTATAATTATAAAAATTGGGTAGTATAATTCTAGCCCACAGTTATGCAAGTTCCAATTCTCAAATCTTTGTTTCCCACACCAAATTTAGGGTTGTAGTCAGCAGTCCGTATTGTACAGTCAGGACAATTAAAATTCAGGTTAACCTTACCATGCTCAATCTAGCTAACAAAAGTTGACTTTGTATAATAAAAGACCATAGAACAAGAGTGGCGGATCTGCATGGACTCTGCCTATCCACCACTATAATAATTATATAGACTAATGAAGATGTAATACCAACATCAACACTAAGAAATTTTTGGTTTAAAACTAATGGTCCCATAATTTATGATTATTAAGTTAAATCCTCATTAGTTTTTGAATAGGCATCCCTCCTTTTAACTTTTATCATTTTCAATTCCCTCAAAAAATGACCAGATAAATAAATAGGTTCTAAATGTTGTACAATTAAGCTTAACTCTAATGATTATTATTCTTATAGGTACAATAATGAACTTACTCTTTTTTTGAAATACTAGGAATAATATAGCTGTTGAGCAGTCAGGTAACAAAGTATCATTGCACCTGAAACAAAGAACTAAGATTAAAAATATATCCACAGAATGAAAATATATACGGTATTAGCCTATTATTTACAGCAAGTTTTAGAACTCATTTAGGCCCTAACCACAATCCGTTTAGCAAAACCTGGGCTACTTGCATAGTAAATTCAAATCAACTGAGAAATTAGCTGGGCAACAGGAATTGTCCCCTGTGACATGAGCAGTTGGGGGACTTGGCTAGTGAAATTTACTGCCTTTCAATTCAAACGATTAAATAACCAAAAAAAATTGATTAAAAAACAACTTTGCCCGTTTATATGAGGCTGAACAACAAGGTCCATCTAATCAGGCGTCAGGTATCCTAAAAGGGTTTACCTACAGTAGAACCCCTCATATCTGATTATGACGGGACATAGCCATGGTCGGAACAATACAAAAATCGGACATCGGGAGAAACATAGCTTGCAGTCTCTGTGACAAAATTAATCTTCTCCCGTGATCACAACAACACCTGTGAGCATATTTTGCGGTCTCGGTGACACCAGTACTCAACACCTGTGAATGGGGTAACATCCAAGGGCATATCTGGCGGTCCCAGCGACAGCGGTGATCGTCTGCCACAACTACTGCAAAACCATTCTGACTTTCAGTAAACCGAAAGCAGTCACTAGTCAGTGTTATTGCTCCAGACAGAACAAGTATGCCTAGGTCAGACATCCTCAAGAGTCGGTTCGATGCCAAAAACGGATATAAGGGGTTCTACTGTACTAGACCTTAGTATTGCATAGGAAAAACATTAGATGTTATTTATTTTTAGAATTTCATCAAACCATCTTAGCCTAACAAAACTTTGTGTTAGCCTATTTAAAACTTAGATTTAGAAATGAGCACCAGTCAACCCCTATTGACAGATATGACAGGCAAATGATTAAAACTTAGAGCTAGGTAGCCTAAAAGTTATTTTATAAGGATATGGTCCAAGAATAACAAACACTAGCCTACGTACAATTTCTCAGGTTTGGCTGACAAGTGCATCGATAAGTTTCCCACTGAGATTTTTAAAATGTCTAAAGGTTGCCTCAAACTATCATAAGCTTAACATCTATGGCAAAGCCCTCACTGACTGACTCACTCACTCACTCATATCACTAATTCTCCCACTTCCCATTTACCTAGGAGGCTGCAATTTGGTACACTGATTCTTTAGGCATTAAATAGGAAAACTAAGTTGTTTTTATTCTGATCAGACTCTCGGGCTCCGCCCCAGTGGCTTTGGAGTTTCCCATGTTAACCTTATGAGTACTCATGTTTATAAATGGAATTAATGAATCTTAACAGCTGTTTCAATTAAACAAGTTGGTTCTGTTCTATGATGTGCAATAGCATTAAAGTTACAAGGATTACCAACAGGGTGCAGCACTATTATTTTTTTAAATTTATGACAACAGCTAATTTGCAACCAAAAGGTGAGTGAGCGTAGCGAACGAACTTCAACCAGGACGTGATTGAGCCATGCGAACGAGCTCACTTATGAAGTAAAACGGGGCAAAGCCCGCGGGTACAGCTAGTTAATTCATGCATATTATGTAACGTAACTAATTCCATCACCAATATTTTTACGGACATATTCCTTAAGAACTTACAATAAGTCTGGCTTTTGAATTACAGCCGGTCAAATGGCACTTGTTCAAAATACATTTAATTGGTCAGGTCTGATTTGACAAAGGACACTTGGTTGACTAATGAACTTACGAAACGCAACTACCGGTAACTTTTATCAGGCTATTATAACTGGAAAACCTCAAATTTTTTTAAGGGAGCACTGTAACAATTTAATTACCCCATTAAATAGGCCTACTGTCTGTTTTGTGTGGTCTGTTTCTTTACCTTTAGCATTTTTAACATATTTTGTAAGAAAAAAACAAAACCACAATCACAGGTTTTGGGTGTGTTGCTAGCCTAGTTGTTAGCGTTTCGGACTTCATGAGAAGAACGGGTTTGATTCCCGGCACACCCACAAAACGTTAAGTTATGGGTTTGAACCGTTAAGCACGGTAATTAAGTTAAGTTAACGTGACTTAGGCCTACCGTAATTGATAGGCTTAGTCTAAAGATAAAAAGCTTCAACTTTGTTTAGAAAAATTATCTTATTGGAAAAATTAATTATGACTAGGCCTAGCTTTGGCCTACCTATTTAACTTAACTTAACTAGGCTATCTGAAATTGGTTTTCACTTAGGTTCAGACTTAATTTTATGTTGTCCTAGCAATTTAAGGTCTAGGTCTACTGGTCTGAGACATTTTAGGCCTACCAAAGAATAAAAAGTGAATCTCAACTGAATAAACTTGCTAGGCTAGGACTGGTTCTAAATTGTATGGTAAGTAGGCCTGATAAGTTAATGTTTGGAAGTTTGCTTTAATGTGAATTAAATTTCAAGTCAATGACCTAAGTAGCCCTAGCTAAATGCTAAGTTTTAAGTTAAGTTACACCATTAGTCAAATTACCTACTTAACCCTCCAAGTGTCCATAGTTTAGGCCTTAATGTCCACCTATTTTTGGCGCATTTGCAAGGTTTTATTAAAACGGATCTGAGAAGCTTAAAACAATGTTAATTCTAATGTTCTATATACCATTTTGTTTGGAAAATCATGGGCTTCAATATTATATATAAAACATAAGGAACATTTTTTCAAAAAAAAAAATTTTTTAGGTAAAAAAAATATAATTTCGAAAATTTTCAAAAAAAAAATAAGTTCGCGCCTAATGAAATTGTATAAATTATAGGCCTATAAATATTTGAAAATAGCCACTTTGTTCTAAATTTTATGAGGATTACAAATATATAATAATATAAGGAAGTATATTTGCAAATAAATAAGTTATGGGCAAAAAACTGATTTCAGTACATAGCGTTTAGCTAAGAATGCATAGCCTAACCATAGCTAGGAATCTGGCTGATAATTTACATCAATATCACTACCTACTTCTTCAGGATCATCAACCAGCACTTCAAAACCACTTAAATCTTCTTATAATGCACCACGTATATCACTACTTTTGATTTTTAACACTAAAACAATGATAAACGTAATAAAACACATATCAGTCATCGGTCCGGGGGAACCTAGCTGTTTACAAATACACGCATGTCAGCTGTCTGCTACAATATTTTCAGAACTAAAATGAATAGCGCTTAGAGACAGACATCTGGAGACAGCTTAGAATGTAACGGAAAGAACGATACCTAACTCGATCCAGTTCAATCCGATTCAGTCAGTTATAGAGCCTTCGCCGTAAACGATGTCTGCTTGTCGAAAAATCGGCAAGTAACACTATACAAAGTGTGGTGCTTGCCGAATTTTCGTCAAGTAACACTGGGAGGGTTAAATACACGATATAATAGGCCTAACTTATCATACACTCATGAAAAGATAAATGAAGTGCATTGATAAACACATTAAGTTATAGTGAGAAATTGTCTTTTTGCCAGCTTTAAGTATGCCTAGACCTACTTAAAGACTAGATTTGCTTTTAGTCACTTCTAGTCACCTTATAATCACCCGAGTTATTAGGCCTATCACACAAATAGGCTTCAAGATTTAGCTATATAAGTTAATAGCTTGAGCAAAAATAGGCTATGTAGGCTACTATTTACAAGTTTTTATCTTGGTCAATTGATGGAATGGTATTCCAAATTCACCAAACAAAACCCATGTTAAAACTAAATTGTCTAGCCCATATCAAAAGACAGTCCAAGGCCTAAACTGAGCTTTTCATAATTTGATAGTTGGGATGCTTAATTTATATGTAAGAAGTCTTCTAAACGTATATGATGTTGGTTTATGGCATTTCATTAATCTCAATAACGCAATAAACATAAAATATGAAACAGAAAATTTAACCCTAGGCATCACCTCTAACTTCACTGACAGAGGAACACCTCAGCTTTTTACTACAATCCTATTTTAGGGGGGTTTGGATAGTTATGACTAAACTAAGTTACCAAAATATAATTTCAATGAAAGATATTTGTTTATATGGAATTGCAAACGACTGAAGAACCTTTAAAATCTTGATACTGAAACGTAGGGAGCAGAAAATAAATTGAACTCTAACCTCAATCCATTATGGAGACCTTTGTTCCTTCATCGGAGTTCGACTCCTGTAAGCAGTGGAAGCGCTGCTGGTAATACTCTACAAACGCCTTCACACGTGATAGTTTCGTATTAGGACCACTTTTAGGCCTCAAAGTAAATTAAATTTAACACAATTATGTACTTACCATTAAATATTATCATCTTATGAGGGAATTTACGAAACAGCGCATAGTTTTGCCTAGCCACAGCTTCACCATTTCATTTCCAATCCACACAGCTGAAAATCGAACTAACAGCTGATAAAACAATGACATCAAGAAGGCAGAGGACTAACCAAAACAAACTATGGGCACTCGTCAAAAATTGTGTAAATCAGTTTTAATTGATTTAAGTGGTACAATACACATAGGAAATGAAATAACTCCATCAGCAGTTGAAGCTCTCAACAGGTAAGTATTTTATTAAATTTTTTATGTCTTATCATGACCAAGTTAAGTCTCACTTTTTAGGTTATGACAAGAGTCTTCCTTTTTAAATAGGCCCTACCTAACCAAATTTCAGTTTCCTAAAAGCCTAACTAAATAATGTGGCAAAGAGTATTTTAATCCAGTAAGTTTTTATAAAATTAGGCTGCACTTTACTTGACGTCCTACACTCATTCGATTGTTTTTTCGATTCGATATTTTCATTCGATTGTTTCATTCGATATATCGTTTGGTTAGTTAGGTTAGGTTAACCTTACCTAACTAACCAAACGATATATTGAATGAAGCAATCGATTAATCGATATATCGATCGATATTTTCATTCGAATGAGTGTAGGACGTCAAGTAAAGTGCAGCCTAAAATTATTCTTGCTAAGCTATGTTTCAAGTCAAATTCTGAAGGATGGTGAAGTGTTCGAGGTCTTAACTAACAGTTTCTTAACTGCGCTATGCTAATCTCGACTAATAATCTATATTTATAAGGGGAGACCGGGGATACTTGATACATAGGGAGACTTGATACACCCCACCTAATTTATTACTCTATGGTTAGAATCAGCTGCAAATCAAACCAGATACTCTTTAGGTTGTTTCTAGTTTCCTGTGTTGTCTGGAATAATCTGCTGCACATGATCTGCATATGGTCTTGAAATATTTCATTTCCACACTTAAAAGTAAGTATTTCCTATATCTATATAAATGTGTCTCACGCATATAATTTATATTTTTTAGTTGAAATAACATGTTACATTGTAAGGTACATATTTAGTATATATGCTCTATCAACCTCAGCTCTTCTAAGTTAACCTCAAAGGAGATATGGAACTTGTTATGAAAAATGGTCATAGAGGGACACTTGATACAGTTTTCAAAGGGATATTTGATACACTGTATCAAGTCTCCCTATATTCAAATTCATCTTCTTTAGCCATTTTTTATAAATGTTTGTTATAAATATTTATATATCTGTGTCAAATACTGTTGGTTTTATTGGCTAAACTTGTAAAATGACCACTTTAAGTTTAACCTATAACTATGTTAGCTTGTGTGATTTGAGTTTGTAGTTACCGGTATTTTGCCATTTATTTTTTATTTGTGTAGTTATTTACGGCCTAATAGGTCTAACTTAATTAGCCCACTTATAACCTCAGACTTTATGAGCCTAGGCCTAAACCTAGGTAAAACTAGGTTACAACACTAATCCTTTGGACTAACTTGTTACTACAAGTGTTTTTTTCTTTTTTTTTAGATGCCGATGTTTTACAAACCGAAGCCTACTACCAATGTACGAAAGAAAATCTCATCTGAAACAATGGAGGCAGCTGTACGAGAAGTTGTTGACGATGGAATAGGATTGCGGAGAACAGCACTTAAGTATGATATCGACAAAATGACCCTTCAGCGGTATGTTAAAAAATTCTTGTCAAAAAATGCAGAACCATCTTCAATGACATTTGAGCCAAACTACCATCAACAACAGGTTTTTACAAAACAGGAGGAGACCATGCTTGATTTTCTTCCAGCCTCAACCACAGACAGACCAAACCCGGAGGCTTCTGAAGGAAACTCCTCAGACCAGCAACCCACCGGGCCTAATAACACGAGTTCAAATCCAGGAACGTCAAGCGATATTCCAACTGACAATTATTTATCTCCTGTAATAGGCCTAGAGATTGAAGTAACAAGTACTCCTGTCTCTAAGAACTTGAAAGAGAGAGAAGGGGAGCGCCACATTCTTACCCCTGAAGACATAGCTCCATATCCGAAGGCAGGTCCTAGGAAGGCCCAAAGAAAAGGTGGGAAGAAAAAGGGCAAAACTCTTATTTTAACAGACACCCCTGTTAAATTACAAATTGAGAAAGAAGTGAAGGAAAAGGAGGAAAAAAAGAATCAGAAGAAAGTGAAATTAAATTTGTTTACATCAAAAAGTAGGCCTGTGAAAAAATTTAAATCAAGCACAAAACATACGCAACCCTCATCTGAAGAAGAAGAGTGGGAGTCAAGTGGGAGTTCCAGTAACTTTGAACCAGAACCACTGTCGGAAGAAGAAGATAATTCAATAAATGTTGGAGACTGGGTGCTCGTAGCCTATAGGTCAAAGAAAAAGGTTCGTAGATTCGTGGGAGTCCTTAAGGAGAAAATTTCTTTTGATGAATGGAACGTTAAGTTTGCTCGCCACATCGAAGGCAGTAAGTTTAAGTGGCCTGATTGTGAAGACATCAGCTGTATCGATGACGGTCAAATTGAAAAAAAACTGTCACCACCCAAATTTCAAGAAAAAAATGACAGATTGACGTTTTCTTTTCAATGAAAAATTTGAAGGACTATGTATCGAATAAGACAAAAATTATCTTGACTTTGTTATGAAACATGGCCAATATCCGATGTATTTAAATATATCTATAAATGTTCTTCAGGTGGCCTAGTTATATTGTTAACGAAAGTAATGTTTATTTTGTGAAGGAAAACCAATTTGTAAGGTTAAATTTTGTCTTTTAAAAGTTCAATTATAGCCTAGACTTGTATTTTTAATATAACTGTAAGCTGTTTTTTATACTTTTTGAATAAAACCATAAACATATCTTGTGAGTTCTTACTATTATAACCAATTTAACCCTGTGTATCAAGTGTCCCCAAAGCTGTCTCAAGTATCCCACCCCTGGGGAGAATTGATACACTTTGCAGGCTTTTATTAAATAAAAATAAAAAAATATATAACATGATTTTTAATGTTTGAAACTTTGGGTTTAGCTAACCAAAATGTTCTGTTAACAGAAAAAACTGGTTAGGTGGTTCTAGGGAAAATAGGAAAAAATAGAAAAATATAAGTTATAAAACTGTATCAAGTATCCCCGGTCTCCCCAACTTATAAAATGAAACTGTGATAACCAAACCAAACTTACTGTTGATGACAAAAATCAAATGAACATTTACCAAGCAAATCGATAACTTAGTTTCAATCGATATTTAAATAGCCCAGTTATGAAACTGTACCAATTTGATTAACTTACTTGGATTCTTCATCTTTGACCTAATTAAGTAATGAGGTTGGATAGATTGTGTCTATTTGCATTAAGTTTACATAATTAAAAAAAAAACACTAACTTATAAGTTACATAACTTATACAACTAAGCAACAATGGCAGGAGTGGCGGTATTATTTACAAATCAAACATTTCTTGCCAGGAGTACAACCTAGTCGACTGAGCAAACACTGGCGTAGCGTTGACTTGAATCGCTTATTGTCAAGAGCAGGAACTCCTATTGGCAGGGGGGCAGGTCAAGATCACATGCTCTATGCGTTCTTTATTGAATTTCTCACCCCAAAAAGAGGGGGTACACTTAATTTCAGTCCCCTAACATCATTGCAACATACTATAGTAACTCCCCAGAGCCATCATAGCCTGTACATGTACACTACTCCCCTTATAAGTCAAAAAGGGGGACAGGTAGTAGGATGGGAATTGCTACATTGAACTTCTTGCTACCCCAACATCTTTGCAGCATACCAACTCCCAGAGCCATAAGCCTATACAAGTAAATTACCACCCTAATAAGTCAAAAGGGAGGTGTTTGTGAATGGGTGTGTGTGAATTTCTCATCCCAAAAATATGAGGGTTGGACAAAATTTCAGTCCCCATTTCACATCCTTCCACATCTTTGCAGCATACCAAACTCCCAATATCAAAATATGCAGGAAAAGGGGGGTTTGCCTCCTAACGGGAGAAGTGGGCAAGATAAATTGTACAAAAATGGTGTATTTGTATTGAGCCAAATGTAATTAATCTGATCAAGAAGTTATTTATAATTATTCTACAAAAAATATATATGTATATATATATATACTAAGGTGGGTACTGGAAGTAAAAAAGGGAGTTGTAGGGGGTGTACATGTAATTTAAACATGGTTCCATTAAATTATTCAACCCGAAAATAGGGGGTGTATGAGGTTTGGACTGTCTTACCCCAAAAATAGGGGAAATTTACAAGGATCAGGGAGAAAATCTCTGTCTACAATTTCCACTCCCCAGAGTCATACACCTTCCGAGTATTCTATATAGGCCTAAACATAGTTAACAAGTGTGTCCAAGGTTACTTGCCTAATGTATTAAGTATCATGTAACTTACATCATGCAAACAAATCACCACATCCAAAAACAAATTTTTGTCACATTTCTTTGAGTTGAAGATCTGAGGTCTTGTCAGCGAGGGTGTGGTCTGTCTCTCAATGAAGAAATAAGCTTTTATGTCTGTCGGAACCCCCTGAGCTTGATGATAGGCTGGCAGTTCCTGACACACAATTTTGTCTTTTACATCCCAGAGCTGACGTTCTTCCGGCAATTGCAGCCTTCACAATACCCAGGCAAGAAGGCTCGCATTAACCATAGTTATTTTAATACACCATCTCATCCTCAGCCCATTTTATATTGTTACTTAATATGGTATTATAGGCCCTATATATTAAAAATATTACAGCAAACAATGAACAACTATTTTGTATTTTAGGTTACGACAAAGTAATGTCAAAATAAAATTTGTTACTAATACCACCAAGGAATCTCGAAGGTGTTTGTATGAAAGGCTTTGTAAACTAGGCTTTCAATTGAAGATAGAAGAGATATGGAGCTCACTTTGGGCAGCAAAGAATGCAGTGTCAAGTCAATCTTTGAAACCTTTTCTGCTCATCAGTCCGGATGCTCTAGAAGACTTTCAAGGTAGGTAGTTGTTCCTCTATTTTTCTTAGGTTTATTTAATTTCGGTTGTATTCCCATTTTTTTTTCTTCTTGAACGTCGCTTAATGTAAGAGAGACAATTGTTCGAGGACTTCATTTAAAAATTGAACGACACATTAACTTAAAGCAATCCAGGTTAAAACTGTCCACTTTTCGCAAATGAATTTGATTAAATCACAGCTTTTATAACTTCTAACCCAATTTAAAGCCTGTAAAACCTTTTCCACCCTTGGTGGGAAATATACAAATACGGCTGAATTAATGGAAATGAAACACAAAGAAGACACGCCTAAATTAGTCATTAAGTGGACCATAAATGAGTTAGGTGAGGGAAACTCCCTAGTAGTCAGTTTTTTTAGATCCTGTTAGAAATATTGAACCAACTTAGTTTTGTGCTGTTTGGTGTTTCAGGTTTAGATAAGTTTGAAGGAGAACCTAATGCTGTAGTAGTGGGTCTTGCTCCGGAACTTTTTGAATATAAATCATTGAGTGAAGCGTTTAGGTAAGGAATTATAACTACCACAGCTAAAATTATATTTTAGAAATTAAAACATAATGTTCAATTTTCTACGAGTTTTTGAGCTCATTTACTTATTTTTTCCATAAACTTTTCATATTGTTTTCTCTGGTACCTAGTAAAAAAATTATATATAATAATGTTTGAAGTCATCAAGAACATTTAGGCTACAGCTTTAGGACTAAATTATTAAGTTTTGTCAAGTCCAAGAGGCATACACAATCCAAAAATATAAACAATTAACAATTATTTCAGAGGTTATCTATTAATTTTAAGGTAGGCCCTACATAGTTTTCACCAAAAATTTTGTTGATAAGCTACCTAAAATGTATTGATCGACATTGTCACTGCCATTTGTTCACTTTTTACGGATCTAGAAGAAAATACCAAAAGCTATCTAGGAGAAATTATGTACAGTAGCATTTAATTCAAGGATTTAATAAATCCTGCTTCTAGATTACTTCTAAATGGTGCCAAGCTCATCGCAATTCACGAAGCACGGTACTTCAAAGGTGAAGATGGAAAACTCGCCCTTGGTCCTGGTCCGTTTGTCAAGGGGTTGGAGTATGCCGCAGACTGCAAGGCACAAGTGCTCGGAAAACCTTGTCCCGAGTTCTTTCTTACTGGTCTAGAAGGTGTCGACCCATCAGAAGCAATTATGATTGGTGATGTACGTTTTATTGACAAATTAAGCAGTGTTTTAATCTCCCAATGTTATATTTTGTTTTAATGCAAGTATAATTGCTACATTTTACACTGCATTTAGTAATATACAACTAAGTATTAGCTATGGATAATCACTATACAATTGTAGGATTTCATTTTCAGTGAATCAAAATGGTAACATAGCTTAGCTAATTTGAGATATTTGAAAGCGTAAATCAATTTATATGTACCGTGTAAATTTTTTAGGAAACTCTTACAGTTTCATAAATCAATATGTTTGTATAATTTTCCAATTTTTTTTAGTGGAAGAGCATCTCTAATACACAGAAAGTTGTCCTACTCTAAGATCTATCCTAGTTTTTGAAATAGGCGAACAAAGAATCAAACTTGTACTATAATCTTCAAGTTAGAAGCAAATTGCTCCAACTACCTGACTAATCAAGTCCCATTTTATTTATCAGTATGTACAAAGGCAACTGGATCCGTTTTCAATCAATTATTGAGTAATAGCTTAGAATTACAGTAAACTCCCGATTATCCGAGGGATTGACTAGCAGATAAGCCGCAAAATTGCCGTTAATGGTTCAACAAAGGTCGAAGGCACAAACCAATGGCCTTGAATAAGTTTACTATACAAAAAAAGGACGTACCTGATAGCAAAACTTATGAATGTCATTTTTGTTATTTGAAAGGAATGTTTACTGTTTAAACAAAAACATATATCAGTCATTTGCTTTTGCTTTTTCGAAGCAAAACACTTTTTCATTTTTTTGTGATTTGAGTGTTCTCAACACACAAACAACTTGGACAAGTCAAAACTTTGTGCTTCACTAACAAAGCAAACATTTTGAACGATTGAGTTGAACTGAACTAATGCTGTAGTGATGTGTGTTTTGCGGGGAAGGGGGAGGGTGAGTCAACAGTGGCAGACAGGGCAAATGAACTCGCATGTGCAGATTACTCACTGGTCACATGATTCACTCGCACGCTAAGTAAACAAAGATCTGCAGTGCCGCTGGTAGCGCTCAAAACTGCTTGAGCACACACCACGTACAGTGGATACCGATATACTGTACTGTAATACTGAACTACTGTACTAGTTTTGTACTGTACTGTATTTGGGATTTACGATTTACATTGCGGTTTTGTGTTTAGTAACTTTATTGTAATGTTTTGGTTTACCTACATGCACTGCGGATAACCGAGAGTTTACTGTAGGCCTATTATTCATCTGGTTAGTTAACTGATAAAGTAAGCGTAACAAGTAAATAACCAAATCCACTCTTCTCAGATGTTTTATAGCTAGAAAATCTGTCACTAGTTCAAAGGTTCTCAGTCAAAAAACTGTCATAGTTTCAATCTTTTAGTAACAAGAGTCCCCTAGTTCCCCTATTTCATCATTCATTTTGTTAGTGCTAAGTAACATCATTAACCTATACCTACAACTAAATTGTAGTTTAAATTTCTTTAATCTGTTACCAGGATGTTCGAGATGACATTAAAGGTGCCCAAGACTTGGGGATGCGAGGATATCTTGTGAAAACTGGAAAATACCGGAATGGAGATGAAAACAAGATCGATCCCCCGCCTTACCGTACAGTCGACAACTTTGCTGCAGCCGTAGATGACATTTTACGAGAGTTGAATCTCTAAGGCACTTCAAGGCAGTATGAAAACATTAGCGATAATGTTAACAGTCATTTATACAAGTTAATGTAAATACATTTTATGGTAGGTAGTTAGACTGTATTGTTGAATAAATAAAGATATTTTTAATTGAATAGTTTTAAAAAAGTAAATTTTTCCTTACCTGAAAGTACAACAAATATGTCAAATAACACTTGTAATAATATATTTATACTACTGCTTACTCACATGACGGTAAATACATATAAAAGGTGGTAAATGGTGATGGATATTGATTGGATACTCCAATCATCATCAGACCAGGCTAAAAAACCTTTTCCTTACTATATCCTATAACTCTGGATACCTTAAGTGTTAAGGGTGTTAAATAAGAAAGGTGTGTTTGGTTACACCTAGTAGAGCTGCTGTCACAAACTGATCACAAAAATATTGTAGCACCAACATTTGAGGGAGGTTTGAGCCTAATCATCTTATCATGTTCACCGGATTTTAAAAGATTGTTAACTAGCCAAATTTACTGTTGTAATTTGTGCCTTAGTGACAAGTAAGGTTGGTCGTGATGGCGGAGGAATCGGTTCTAAAAAACACAAAACCGAAAAATAGGAAAGTGTTGGTAAGGCGAAGTAGTGAACATGGCGCAAATACTTTACTGAAATAGCCGATAAACGAAGAGTCTGCAGTTTAAAGGAATAAGTTGAGAACTACAGGTGAACAGGAAAATGACACTGCATTCAACACATGGATTTTACATGCCAGCTACTTAGCTACAAGTGAATAGATGGTGTCTTGAAATCTAGTGCACTTGCAAACTTGTATTGTTAATAGGCCTAATAAAATTGATGTACTTTACCCTTTAGGAGAAACTTAGTAACAAAGCTACACATATCATCTCATTCCCTTCTATTTACGTTGCAATCATTAAGCTTAAAATACGAACCCAAGTGTATGTCACTGACTCAGAGAATTTGTGATTGCTAGAAGTCAAAGAACATTTTAGTGGGCCAAAAAAACTCTTTTTTGTAAACATAATATATTATTTCCCATTTAGTTTATAAGTATAACATACAATACATGAACAACTGTCTCCCTGAGTAAATTTATAAAGATGAAAAATATATTTAAAATTGTAAATTAACATGATAAGGACTAAATCATAAAATATCACAGCCTCCTCTGATACAAGGACAGTATAAGGTTTGGCAATGCCACAAACCCCTTCATTCACCGGCCTACTTGTCAAAATAATAACAGTAGTAATAACAAACATGTAAACATTAGCTTTTCCTAGTCCTAGACTCAATATGAATTAGTGTTACAGCTGGTTTGGTAGGCAGGGACTGCGGCCCTCGCTAGGACAAATATGAGGGAAATGTTCCTCGCATGTGGGATGGGGTTCCTGTCTGTGCCTTGCATTAGAGGAGGTCATGAAAATATAAAACATTTTTTAATTGACTAGGTAAACCTAGGTAAAGTTTTGATTGATTTTATGAATCAGTTATACAATTAACCAATAATCAGTTTTTCAACAATGTAAATACAGTAGAACGTCGATTATCCGAATTAATTGGGGATTGGGGTTGTTCGGATAACTGATTTTTCGGATAATCGGTCATTGACAGGAAAAATACGGGGAACGGGAAATGATGGAAAGGGATAGCGGCCGGCGGCGATTTGCCGATTTCGTGTCTGTGGATACTGTACAATAATATAAATTTGATTAATTATAGAGATGTGCGAGTACTTGAGATTTCAAATTCGAGTCGAGTACGGCCTTTGAAACTCGAGCTTATTTTTTAACTCGGCAGTTTCGAGTCGAGTTTGGTTAAAATTGGTAAAAAAATCAATATTTGTTCAAATGTAGCTTGTGTTTACGTGAAATACTGGATAATATTTACTACTGTAGATTCTACAGTAATACAATTAGTTTTACATTGTAGAAATAAGCAAGAGGTAGTTGTCCTAACCTATTTTTTAGCTGCTATAACAGAATAGGTCAACTCAAAGCAGTCGCCGGCGACTGACTAGTGACTGGCAATGAAAAACAATAGAAGGGAGGGAGGGGTTGTGCAATGACCTCGAAGTGAGCGGGCGTAACACTGAATGAAGTAGGGGTTTGGGGGAAGGGGGAGGGTCAGACCTTTGAGCTATATTTAGACTTTCACCACTTAGCAGCCGTGCGGCGGCGTAGCGCTACGGCCAGTCGTGATTGGCGATTTTATTGATTTTTGCTTCTTTCTTCCTTTCGGTTAACCGACGTTTCGGATGACCGGGCTTCGGATAATCGACGTTCTACTGTACATATTTTAAAGATCTAGTTTTTATTTTTTTCAGAAACACTTATACTAGTAGTACCTTTACAGTGTGTACCAAAAATGTTTTAAGGGTAGAACTCGGGTTAGCCTGTGTGTATAATTATTATCACATTTGCTTTATAGGTTTTAAGGCTCATCTCACTTTTATGTAGCCATTTACTTCCATATACATTTCTAGATCAATTGTGTAAAAGGCTATTCTTTTAAATGCCACATTCAGTTTCCCTTAGAAGTTATAATTCATCCACACCGGCAGGAGGTATTGTTGGGTCGAGTCCAGCAGTCTTCATCTGGACCGCAATGTCAAACAGATAATCGTAGCATTCACACCTGAAACCCAACGTACTTTAATGGAGTTTGATGATTAAATCAAAACTAAACTATCATTGTACATTTCAATTTAGGGAACTACTTAATTTTCAAAGCTGACTTGGAATATGTCATCTTTCTTATTCTTTAAAACCACATTCATTTTCTATACTCTTGGATACTCTCAAAATGATACTCTGGATACTATTACATTCATCTTTCATACACTTGGATCTTATCACCTTTATCTTTCATAGTCTTGGATATTCTCACAATCATCTTTCATACTCTTTGATACTATCACAATTATGTTCCATGCTTGGAACTCACATCTTTTGTACTCTGAACTCACATTCATCATTCAAGCCCTAGGATAATCTCACATCATCTACATTCTTGATAGAATACTCTCAAATACCCTTGCATGCTCTTGGAGACTCTCAACATAATCCTTCACACTCGTAAATACTCTCACACAAAATGTTCAGATGTACCGGTATGCAAGCGGCTTCATTATTTTTTTTTCTCTCTCCTTTGATAAAAAATTATATACTAAAGATTTTTCATTATAGTCACAGATTACTAAATATTTAAATGTTTTGGAAACAAAGAGTGTTTTGTGTCTTACATGGTCTTGGCTTTTTCCCACGTATCGCCCCACACGTAAACGCCGTGTCTGCGCACCAACACAGCTGAGGTTTCCGGGTATTCTTCCATCACCTGTGCCATCCGATCCTTCAAATCCTCCTCCCACGGCGTGTTCTCAATGATCGGCACCACTAACATCTCGTCGTACATGTAGTTGCGACCAAGCTTTGGATTCTTTATGCCCTGAAATGTAGATGATTTGTTGTTGATTTAGTTTATCCATAGTGGTGGTTTTATTTTTTTTTTAATTCACATTTTTATAGAAAGATAATTTGTAAAATTGACATTGATGGTAAAGAAATAATTTCAGTTATTTAAAGCATTGACCTTAGGATACTGGTACGGAAGTATCTCATACATAATTCACAGTTTTTTTTTTAAATTAGGACATACAGGGTGGTCATAAATTATTGGACACATTTTAAGATTACATAAACCAACAACCAAGCAACATAGAAACTTGGGAATTGTTTTATTGAATGGAAAATTTAAAATAGTTTTATACAGTAACTGCAAAACAATAATTACATGAATGTCAATAATTATAAAAAGTGGTTAATTTTTTTTCCTCAATGACTTGTGTTGTGGCATATAAAGCATTGATAGCATGGCATAGTTAGCATAACAAAACCAACGATGGACCTTTCTACACCAGCTGTGTATGCTATTTGGTGAATCAAACCTTAAACTGACTTAAAAGTGACCTTTACTAGGGTTCAATAAAAAGAAAAATCTTTGGTTTAATGAAAGTAAATCTGCAATATCTGTTCGAAGGAGGTTTTGTTTGGAGTATAGCCGTAATTCCCTGTGTAAATTTTTTATAAAATGGTGGTACAGTCAGTTTGAACGACTGGAAAGTGTCCAACATATATTTTAAAGGGTCCTCATCTCAAAAGAACATAGCTTACAATAACAGTTTAGGTGATTTTGACTGTTTTTTAAAAACTACTTTTCATAATTGTTGACATTTTTATAATTAAATTTTTGTAGTTACTGTATAAAACTGTTTTAAATTTGCTATTTAATGAACTAATTTCCATGGTTCTATGTTGCTTGGTTTTTTATTTACATGCTTGGTTTTTTGTATTTGATCTTAAAATGTGTACAATAATTTATGACCACCCTGTATTTCAATTACTGAATTTTACAGAATATTCCACTCTTAAGTTTATACACTAAGTGTCTTATTTTTTTTTACTTTAATAATTTAAGTGACATAAAAAGATGCTATCGTTTAGAGGAAGTGGATTTTTTTTTACTTGGCATACTTTTAAGGTCATCAGATTTTACAGAAATCAGGGATCAGCATCAACACACTTTGTTGGTGGCTGAACCCAATACGTACATTGTCATTCTAAAACTGACTGCAACTTTAAATATCAAAATGCAACATCTAGTTCTATCAATGGTCAAAGATACAGGGCAAAAGGTTTATCTAAGATGGAAAATTTGAGGCACAATTTTAATTCATAAAACATTTGGCCAAATGTGGTTTTCACCTACACTTCCTCTACAATAAAATTCTATAAACCCGCTGTTCTGAATCAAAAACAATATTTACCGAATACTGGATTCCCATGAGTAGGACGGAACCACAACTAATTTGTTGTAACATCTTACCTTGATCATTTCCAAGTGTGTACATTTAAAAACTTTGCCTGGGTAGAGCAGAGTTGCCATTACTGCAGCCTTAGAGTGTGTGTGTATTACTGCGCCTGCGTTGCGAGCTGAAACACATCAGAATTATTCTACACACGCACACAACTTTTTTTTATCTTTACTGACTATTATATGACTATACTGAGATTGATGGCGAAAAAATGAATGCTGATTATTTAGGTGGACCGAAGCTTCTAGGTGTCAAGACTGTTTAGCCAAAAACCCTCTAGAAACAAATTAAACATTAAGGAGGAAACATAGGCTGTCTTAACCCCAACTTGATTCATTGTCATTACCAAAATCATCATTGTCTTCATCATAAAGTTGGGTTCCTGAATTAGTTTACTGAAACCTGTTGAAAGGAGGAACTGAGAAGCCTCCGTGCAGTGGAAGACTAGCAACATCATACGGAAGATGCGCTAATCGTCCATCAGGGATTATTTAAACATTGTGAACTACCAACCTTTGTATGCACACATGAAAAGAGGAGTGCATTGGCTTTTCTTGAGGTTTTTTGAACTTGGAGGCAATTCTAAGTCGTTACCGTCAATATCTTGAACAAACAAATCTTCAGACAAAATTCTTTCTTTTTGTACACCAGATGGTGCAATATAAATCTCCTTCCTGGAATAAAAAAAGAAATATATAAATCAGGTGCAACATAACCCTAGATGAGTATCGCACGTAAATTTGAAGTAGTGCGAGTTATTTTTAGCGTCTCACCCCCACCCTCTCAACCGACAATACCCTCCTTCCGGCAGTGCTCTCAGCAGTCATTTTCCTTGCGATGGCTGCCTTGGTTGGGTCATAGTGTGTTTCTTTATGCACTTGCAAGTCAGTTTCTTGGAACACATGTGTCAAACTTACGTGTCAATATACCCTTTGTGTATAGTAAAATGACCGGCTTGTGTATGGTAAGACGGCCGGCAGTACGTCAAATTTACGTATTGATACCCTTAGTGTCACACTGTATGACAATACCTTACTATGCAATTCCTATGTACGTCAAATTTACGTATTGATACCCTTAGCGCCATGCTGTATGACGATACCTTTCTAGGGTTAAACAGGAATATGTTAGCGTTCAGATTTTCGTCACTGTATGAATTTTAACTTTTATGGTCTAGTTGAATTTGACCATTAAATGACACTAGGTTTGGTATCATTGTTTTCAGTGTGTACGTGTGTGTGTTTTTAATGTTAAACCTATTAATGGGCATTTCAAGAAATGGTATCTTTACTTCATTTTTTACTGTGCAAACTTGGTAAGTACTACTTTAAAATTAAAATATAGTAAAGCATATTCACTTTTGTGCAGAATAATGTAGCCTAGTTAGAAACTCTTTAATCACTTCTAATACTCTTAGTATTCATATAAGCACTAGACTGCATCTATGTCCAAGTTTAATTTCCCTATAACAACTAATAAATTACTGTGTCTCAGTCTATCAATTTTGTAACTTAACCAAAACAAAAACATGTACCGGTAACTTTTCGTAGACTTAGGTTTTGAAATACACCCACCCTAAAACCCCTTCACTTTGCTGTCCCTCATTATTTGACGACAAAGCTATTTAACCTAGATAGCCTAAGTAGTTTAACCTACAGTAGTTTAACCTAAGTAGTTTAGTCAGTTCATGATAACTTAAAACAACTTATCTACCCATGTTTGATGCTTATGCCTCCTCCTGTCCCCGTAACCCAGCCAAGATCATAAAATTGTTTACAAAGAGAAGGGATCAGTTTTCTTGGATGTTCATTCTGGAAAAAAAAATTATAAGTATTAAATACCACTTTCCTGACTCATTTTTATTAGGTTGTCATCTACCCATTAAGTCAATTAAAAGTACAGCTAAACAGAATGAAACTAGTGCTTAGTAGGTACTAGTTTGAATAGCCGAGTGGTTTTAGTGTTTGTCTTCAAACCTGGAGATCACTGAGTTTTATTCCAAGTGAGATTGTTTATTTATTTATTCTCAATGGCAAACACCATTTTACAAACAATACAATATAAAATTCAATACATTAGCAAGCAAGCAATAGCAAAAGTAATTCTAAGGTAGCATTTTCGAGCAAAACAAACAGAGATGAAATAAAAAATTAGAAGAATTGGGCAAAACCCGGGAACATGAGCAATAAAAAAATACAAAATTAACAAGAGAAGAAGAAAATAAAACCTACAACCTATACTTGTGTAAATATGATCCGCGGCAGTAGAGTAGAGTTTTTAGTAGAGTGACACTGTCTTGTAACTGGTTTAGAACACTCATTTTGGGAATGGAGGCGGAACACACAATACTACAGACTATCATCAACACTCTACTCTGTGTGAACAGTCGCTTGCTTAAAATCGGTAGAGTGGACAAGAAAGTAGCTCTACTATAAACTCTACTCTACCCACAACTCTACCCGTATAAACCAGGCTTTACAGCCATGCCACACTGCCCTCCGCGCCGTAACATTATGTTCACTTCAGATTTGTTGAGCCGATCTCTTATAGCTGTTTCAAATGGAGCAAAGCACACAGCCGCAGACATACACTGCCGATTCCAACAGAAGCTTCTGATGATTTTTTTATAATTACCAAGTGATTGCCCGGGAACAGACGTAACATTATGTCTGTGGCCTCACATATGCGCATTGGACTCATACACATGGCAAATGACGAGAACTGGGTCTAAATTGGACTGTGCGACGTTCACAGGCATCTGTCCAGTGTGTCTTGGGCATCTGCAGCGTAACTTTACATCGTAGACGATGTGGGACCGCCTTTACAGTTAGGTCTATTTAAGTTAGATAATTTTTGACAAAACTGACCTAAAATATATCACTACTGTAGAGATCAGTGTCAAGTTAGTACTACAGAAACAGTTTCAGATTATTAATCTCATATAGCCTATTTCATCCAACTGTTTGCATTTAAACGTAGAGGGGTCAGCCAAACCAGTTAAAATCCTGGTAGTAACAAGGCGGTCACAGCGGGGATTTCATGCAACCAAAAATGTAGGCCTATCATCCTTGACACTGTTAACCACACGCATTGCAATTGATAAGGTGCTCCAGCGTCAAGATTACCTGCCCTTCCGCTTTCCTCTCGGTATTTGGCTGGCTGGTTTGTACAGATTATTATTTAGAGCAGGTTGATACTAGACCACCATGATACTGGAGTCATTGACCCTAGGGCCTAGGCCTAACTTATATAGGCTAGTAAGAAAAATTAAAAATTGTGGAAATGGAGGCCTAGTTGGGTTTATAAAACAAGCCAGCCGTATAACTCAGATAAACACTGTAAGCTTGTGACATTAATTTTAATTCTTTCTAATAGAATGAACACTTAACTTAAAGAAAGTATTGACAAACGCAGGATATGAGCACAAGTAGACTCCTCATCCCATTGTAAATTTTGAAGCTTGTTTTTTGTGTCTAGTTCATGTACGTCCACACTGATCGCTGGGGTAGGCAACATTTTGTTTCTATTATTTTAGGGTTGTTTTCATGATTTGCGCTTTACTATTTGGTTATATAACTAGGAGACCAGTTATTGTTTATGATTAAATCATTTTATTTAGTTAAATTATGTTTTAAATGACTGAAATAACAAGAAAAAAAATTGTAAACAAAACATAACCTCTACAGTTGGACGTACAGAACAAACAATAAAATTAGCTTCAGCTGTTCCATAAGGATGAAAAATCTACTAAGGGAGT
Organism: Macrosteles quadrilineatus; assembly: GCF_028750875.1. Classification (NCBI taxonomy): domain Eukaryota; kingdom Metazoa; phylum Arthropoda; class Insecta; order Hemiptera; family Cicadellidae; genus Macrosteles; species Macrosteles quadrilineatus. Next base: position 79,225,048 of record NW_026542597.1, read on the forward strand.
ATGATTTATCTATGATATGAGGTAGGCCTAGGGCCTATTAGTTGGTTAGTTAGTAGGCCTAATTTGTATCGGTAGGTAGCCTATTAAGGAAAACGTCTTTAATGCATTTTCTTACCTCCAAAGTCATGATTTGTGTGAGTAAGAGTAAAAAATAATAATGTCACTGATGGACTTCAGAAAATATTTTTTATCGACAAATCACAAAACAATAACACAATCAGTTAGTTCTGTTTATGTGGTTTCAAGCAGTGAAGTTTTGAAAACAAAAGTGAAAAGGAAAAGTGATTAAGTTAAGATTAGCCTCTGCTGTCTGCTCCCGTTGACAGAACAGAACCGAACCTTAACCTAACCTAACCTTATCTTTTTATCCTTATCGGATAGTGCTGGGTTCACAACAGACCAACCGTATGATTCGGTTGTGTGTCGAAGAATATCGAACATGTTGTAAGTCGTATCTGTAATCGCATTGCATCGCATTCGCATCGCACTCGCACAAGCTTAAGCTAACATTGGGATCGGATTGGAGTGCTGTCGTCGTGTCGTCTGCCGCTCAGCTCAAATGCAAATGTGAAATAATTGATTGAGGTTAAGTTACTCAGCTTATGTTTTTATCTATGTTGAGGAATTTCAATAAACTTAGTTTATTTAGTTATTCCCAATTTTATAATTAAGTGAGTTTGAAAACGCTTTGCCCTATTAGAGTCAAACTATTAATAGCTTAACTGAATCAGCAAAATAAAAATATCAAATCAATTGCGCAAATTATGATGTCTTTTAGAAAACCAATTTAGGCCTTTTACTTATGGTTTCTGAAGTTCAAATATAAAAAACCAAATATTATTACTCCAGAATTATTATTCTAGGTTCCAATTATTGTTTGGGGAGGAGGGGGATTTATTTACATACAATTCCCCCATTGATAATTATATTAGGATGTAGCCTATTTAAGTTAATACAAATAAAATTAAAAGTATGCTGGTCATATAAAAGAATGAAACTGACACAATAAGTTAAGATAGGTAAGTCATATAGTATGTTGGAAACAGAGCATATTTTAAGGGATTTCCACTGGGCAACAGAGGCGCCGGACTTACCGGGTGGTACGGTATGTGATACCGGGGCCGGGTCGGAGGGTTCCCCCGGAAATTTTTGCATAACTTGAATTAAAGTGAAAAGAACACATATTTCTACGCATCTTCTAATGAATTTTTCGATTATACTTATTCGCTTGTAAATAGTCCATATAATCTCACTTAATTATGTACCGGTATCCTAGAATGTCATAACAGGCCAAGGCTCCCTTCACAACCTCTTGGGCCAAAATCATAGCTCAATAGCCTACTCTAAAATATTTACATATATATATTTTTTTTAATTCGGATACATTTCAAATGTGAATTATTAAAAAAAATATGCTGGCACCACCCATTGTCACTGGCCGACAAAATCTCAGCACTGTGTCACCCATTTAACATGTTATTTTATATGCCCTGTGTTGGAATGTAAAATAAAATAAGGCCTAAATAAAAGCTTGCTTCAGCCTGAAACTTAAGTGTGTTGGTTAGGTAAAATTTTAAAATTTAACAAATTTTACCTTCAAATTAATTCATAGAAAACATCTTTTTAACAGGCCTTCTGGAGAGTGGTGAAAAAACAGTAACTTATTTACTCTTTGCATGCATCTTTACTAATCAAATTCATTCAATACTTACCTACTAGAAATAATTATTTCAATAAGTCTTGTTAAGTTAGTTATTTTTTTCTGTATACAAATGTTACAGCTTTATTTGTTTTAATCTACTTATGGATTGTAGGCTACTGTAACTTAAAATTGACTAAAATACAGCCAAAATTTTAACTAGAAATGTTGGCATTCATTCTTATAATCCCACCAAGATGCCTTAACCTATTAAGGTTAACTTAGACTATCTGGGTGAGGTTTTAATTACCTTAATTACCACTGCGTTGCCGATGACAGATGATTAGGATAGGGGTCCTCCAAACAATTGACCTTTAATGAACGACAAGATATCTTATTGTAATTATGTTTATCTTAATTATGTGAGTGTGAGTCAATTAAGCAAATTTGGTTAGATATTGTATTGAATTTGGATGCAAAGAAACGTAGCCTACAATAAAGGAAATGGGATCCACTTTTACAAGTAAGTTTTAAATAATTACTTACTGTATCAAGAAATGTTGTCGCTAACTTAAGCCGGGTTTTCCTAGGCGCGGAAGCGGAGAGAGGAACGCGGAGAGTGGACTCCACTTGTCTTAGGTAATTTAATGTTACTGTTTTCCTAGAAACAGAGCGGAACACCATGTTAATCTCTTTTCCGCGTTCCTCTCTCCGCTCTCCGCTTCCGCGCCTAGGAAAACCCAGCTTTATGCCTAGACTGGTTAGGGCTTCAGATAACTTCTTACTGTTTAAAATGAGAAGTGCATTTTAATTTGAACTATTAATTAACTGAATAAAATAAATTCTTGTATTTTTATTTTGGTAATCATACCTACTAGCATGCTACTACAGTAGCCTATACTCGCACCTATACTGACAAGTAGTAGCGTCAGCTCTATTTATCAATCATAGGCCCTTCATAGCTATTATGCTATTATTTACATTTCCAGGTTTAGGTGTTGAACTACAATGTATGTGGATTTATGGAAACTAGGCCTAAAGGTTACTGTGAATTGTTTAACTATTTTTTATCTATTTCAGATTTCTATTAACTCGCCCAAAGCTGTTGAAATCCTGGGAAAAGGCTGTCAAAAGAAAAAAATCTGAAAGAAACTGTTTAGTATTGATTCTTTGCAGTAGACATTTATCTGATGATGAAGTTAAAGTTAGATAAGACTTGGAGTACTTGTCAAGCTCCTTAAAGATGACGCTGTACTCACCGATTGTGTACAGCAGTTCAGAAAAAAAAACACAGCCGTGGACAACTTTTCTATGGATAGCCTGATATTGTTGAGGTAAGATAAGTTATGCTTTTACATCTTAATTATATATTAAGTTAAGGTTTTATCATAATAACATAATGATCATAATAAACCTAACCTAACTCTGCAAAGCGCTGTACAGTGACATTTCAGGGGGTTACAGAAAAACTAAGGCCTAGGTTGTTTGACAGTGACTGACTGACCATTTGAAATGTAATCGTTGCCAGTGGTCGTGCCCCCATCTGGTATTACTTCACCAGAGAAGCAGTCCATCTTTAAAATACCGGTACCTTAAAATGAAAGTCTTCTGTGCCTTAAAAAAATGTTAAGGTTGTTTTCATGTATTATAAGATCGTAGGAATAGGCCTACTTAGTTTTAGGAAAAAATAAGCTGGCATAGCAAAATTTCACAGTCACAGAAATCGGTGCTTATCAGCTACGGTAACTTAAAACTTATGATAATATTTTCGCCTTAAAACTCAAGCAGACATATAACCCTATCAGAACTACAATACTGTACTACCTACTATAATATTCAGAAATAATTAGGCTGTTGTCCTATTAAAGAATACAATTTAGCCTACAGTGTCAACATTTTCAGGTGCTAAGTGTCTTTATCGTTATTCATGCAATGTTTTAAAGTCCTCAGATTATCCTAAATTTTTCCTTCTGGATCAATATCTGCCATATGAGTCTGGTGACAACCTTACTTAACATAGGCCTAACTGCCACAGTGAGAGTAATAGTGACACTAACTTATTACTCTCACTGTGGCAGTTAATAGTGGCTGTAATTTTAATGAAATCCCTGTAAAAAAAAACAATAAATTGTATTAGCTAATTTTGGTTGCACTTCCATATAAGGCCTGTGGCACAGCAACATGGAAGTATTTAGTGTAAAGTAATTTTGTTATCTAACGGAACTTTGAAACCTAACTATACCTGATTTAGTATTCTATTATTTTTACTTTAATTAGGCCTACTTTTACCTGGTGTCAGCGCAAGTGTAGCCTTGATTTTTTAATTTTTACAGCTCATTTCAGTAGAAGCGAATTATTATCTCACACTCACAGTTTTGTCTAGTTTGGTTTAATCTTGATTGGTTTTTTGATTGAAACTGTTTAAAAATCTGAATCAGTAAGGACCACCTCTTACTTTTTTAATCGAGTAATGTTTTAAAAAAAAAAACTAAGGCCTTTTTTGTTTCAGACTCCAATTGAACCCATGGAGATTAAGACGCCAAGACAAAGCACAGGGAAAATCAAACGGAAATCAGCCAAATCCACCACAGCAAACACACTCAAATTGATAGTTCAGTTTCTCCAATGAAAAAAACTCCAAATGTAATGGCCTAAGACTTGGATAAAAGAATCACCTTGTTTTTGTGAAATGTTTAAATACACTGTATTTGGACTAATTAATTTGTTTTATTTACTAAACCTCAACTTCCTCATCAATAAAATTTCTATTGTGCCTATTGGGGTTTCTAAATTAGTTAAGTTACTCTTGCAAAATATATTTTGTTTTATTTCACAGTCATTGTTTTTTAATATTTTAATTCTTGCAATTTTGAACTTTAAGTTATTCAAAATACTTAACTGTCCTTCAGCATTGGAATTGTGCAATGTCAATGTTTCACAATAATTATAATTGCCTAATGAAGATCTCAACTTATAGCGAAGACAGTCAAACGGTAACAGTGGTAAAAAAATAACATTTTTTAGGACTCCAACATGGATTTTTACATAGCCTAACTTGAAAGAATCTAAGTTTCAGAGGTTTACTGTTTTCATGCGTCTTGTTATTAGCCTAAACTTAATATAATATAAGCTATTTTGAAATTTATTTAATTACCCTTAAAATGGTGATTCTAATCTAGTAAGGAATAATTTCTGGTATTGTGTCTTTAAAAGTATGATATAACAAATTCAAGAATTTTATAAATGTAGCCTATTAGTGAGTGAATCAGAATCATAGCCTACAGTAATAGGCCATAAATTGCATTCATGGTTCATGGTTCACCTTAAAAGGCGTTCATGGTCATGCCTTAATAAAAATAATATATTACTTTTATTTGCTTTTACATACAGTTCTGCAGTGCTAACAGATTGTTATAATCAAAATTATTTTAACTGTATTTAAAAAAAAAACTACATATCCTATTACTTTCAGGTCATTTATGATTAGTTAGAAACGTTAAAGTATGATTTTTAGCCAGGATATATACTCTCTAGTTATAAAACAAAGGAATGCTTGCCATACTAGAAGCTTGATTATAAATATGTTTAGAATTTTATTTTGGGCCCCAAGAACTGAATATGCAATGAAAACCTACTCACAGTTCAGATGTTCAAATGCAATTTATCATGTAGATATATTACATGTATCTCTGAACTGTGGCTATTTCAGGTAATTGTAAATAAAGACTAGTATTAACAGAAATGTTATCACCACAAAACGCATTTATTTAACTTTTTTCAAGTAAGAACTCGAGGGTTGAACATGCGCTATCAGCCCATTTATTAGCATGCAATGTTAAATTTCGCGCCAACTCCGGCCTCACGGAAACATGACGGGCGTATGACGCGGTGGTGGGAGAAGGCGCGCTGGTGGGTGGTGTTACGAGAGACAAGGGTTCGTGGAACGGAAACAAGGTAGGCAACCATTTATTTCACTTCACTCTCGCTCGTAACGTAACTTACGATAACAACATCGGTTCGATTCTCTACGATTACGATTTCGACTTTCAGTTGATAACAATCGAAACACAACCGAATCATACGGTTGGTCTGTTGTGAACCCAGCACTATCCATCTTTATCCACTTCTTTATCTTATCATATTTTTTCCTTTTAAGTTTGCATGTGGGTTATGGTATGGTTTGAACTATGAATACATGAAGCCTCTAACTACTCTGTTCTAGTGAAGAGAAAAACACTAAATTGTGGCATTGATTATATCTGTTATGGCTTTGTTACTTCAGTTCCAATTCAGTCTAAAGAGCTTATTTTCTTGGGGTAGCAGAATTTCCCCAGTGAAATTTTACCTCCCGTGCAAAACTGGCATCGCAGCCTAGGGGGTAAAATTGCGGCCGTGAACGTTTGTTTAAGTTGCACAACACGAGTTGAATAAATTAAAGGTGGAATTAAACATCTTTTCACGGTTGACCTAGAGCACAGATAATATAACCATATTATCTGTGCCTAGAGTGTACTGCCCGGATTTTCCGGACCCAGGATTATATTTTTACCCCCGGATTATAACCACCGGAATTTTACCCCCTGGTCTCCTGGCCAGATATAGAATTTGATGAGAATAAATAATGTTGTATAAAAGGCATTTTCAAATAAAAGACGTATTATTTTTGCTGTTCCTATTACATTTTGTAGACAAATTAAATATTTTAACAAAATAATTCAATGTATGCACACACTTAAGTTTTCCTACTGTTTCCTATAGAAAAATATCAAAAAAACAATCGTCATATCCTTAACGCACTTTAAAAATTCGGCGGCAGAACCTAGGTTTAATACATCAAAAGATTGTGGAATCTTATTTAAGTCCATAATCAATTACACAAATTAGAACAAATTAATCAAAAGTACCACATCCATTAAGTACAAAATTAATTATCCTCGCCAATTTCTCTATCTGACGAGGGGGTAATATTGTGGTAATAAAAGTCCAGGGGTGAAATTCCGGGGGGGAAATTCCGAGGGAAAAATTTCGGGGGGTAAAATTCTGGGCCGTACACCTACGCAGTACCTGTTGTTTAAACCCCTAGTTAAATGAGCAGGGCGTAAATTTGGGTCACCGGAATTTTACCCACTTGACGTCACTATGTGCCATAGTAACCTGAGCGCTCTAAAGTTTGTTCGCGGGCTGAATTTACCCCCACGGATTTGGGAAACTAACGAAAACTAGAGGCTTATAGGGACAAAAGTCCCTATAGCTCAAATGTAAAACAAATTATTCTAATATTTAAACAAACTCAAAATCAAATTATCTATGTGTCAGGATAGATATCCCAGAACAACATATTTTTTGTGTAAAAAAGTTTGTTGTTTGTCTTTGTTTGCCTGGGGTTTTACCCCCAGACCAGATTGGCCTGTAATAGTAATATTATTCAAATTTAATGTCCTTCAACAATAGTTCTGGGGTAAAATTTCGGCCCGTACACTCTAGGTTGTATAGCTTAATTTGTTCTGATTAAATTCACAGCCGTGAAAAGATAGTTTAGTCCGGTCTCAGGTGACTCATTTGCTTTACTATTAGATAGTTAATTTATCTTATTTATTTATAAATGTCAGTAGAATTTTAACGGGAGAGACAATCTTTGAATTTCCACATTGTGCTTGGATTTATTTAAACTTCTTCACTCATTTGGAGCATAAACTATAAACATGCTCCTAACTATTCTTTGTCCTTGATGGGTATTCACAATCTATTTTTAAATACATTGTTGAATTTTACAATAGGGTCCCATAGCTCCTAACCCTTTGGCGTCTAAAGCATTTTCTTACCATATTTCGTCTAAAATCATGTATCTAAAAATAGTCTGACGTGATATGTGATGAACTAGCTATAAAATTGTGCTATACAGTAGTGTAAAAATCATGCAGCGTCCATTTTCCCGTTTACGACAATAGGTATAAGGCAATGTCTAAAAGCGTCAAAACTGGACTTCTCACATATGTCCTAAAAGGTTGGAAAGACACCAATAGACACAGTTTATGTAGGAACTCCCTACTCGGTGACTTACTACAAAATGGTTCATATACACACAGCACAATGAATCCAGAATTACTAACAATATTAATAATAGCATAATGCTAACAGTAAGTGAAGAATTAAATGTGTTGCAACTTCCAGTGTCTTTCTGTATTGAATAACCTACCCTAATCAAAATTAATATATGTGTGATAGTCAAATTTGCTGTGATGTGGTAAGTAAACATGGACGCGTTGCAGAAAGTCAACAGTCCCGGAAGGTCAAATAATTTATACATGTGCCGCTAGGTCAAAAACTACAACGTTTGCAGTGTCTGTAGATCAAAAATCCCAGTAAGTCAAATAGTACAGTCCGAGCTAAAAACGTGGTCTATGTTAAAGCAATTGACTTATTGGGAATTTGACCTAATGCAACAGCAGTTTTAATATAACGAAATAAGATAAAATATAAGTTCAGTTTCGCTGAGTCAACAGTGCCGGAAGGTCAAAAGTATAATCTGTTAAAAACAACGATAGTCCTCTAGACGCATGACTTCAATAACTTCGTGTTTTGGTGTACTTAAAGTTGTGCTAAAATTTTGAAAATTGGCACAGAGCTTCTTGGTTAGTCCTACTCGATGTCTATTTTGTTGGAACTTTAAACTATTTACCGATCTAATTAATAAAAATTTATATGTATGGTGAAATAGTTTTAAATCGTGATTTCTAACATGAAAAAGTTAGCATGCGAGATTTTTTTTTGTTTTTGGGTTAGACAGGTTTGTCTGTGGCAAAGTTGTAGCCAAAAGTGTGATGCGTAAAATATATTTTTTTGAATTTTTTACAATCAGTGGTTCAATAGATAACTTGGGTTGAAGAGGACGGCAAATTTAGCATTTCGCAACGCATGGAAAGAACTACATCGTACGATGCGACTGCTGAGTGGACTTTTAATTTACACTTCTAAGAACAAGAAAAAGATGAATATACAGATCACCAGTACATTCATATTATTTATAAAACATCTTTCTGTATTACCAGCTTACATTTTTCACTCATAAGAATACATCATAAACAGGGTGTTAAAAATAAGCGGGGAGATGCATTACCTAGTAATTCCTTGGGTCAAAATAAACAGAAAATCGAGGATAACATTTTTTCCGAAATCGTTTCGTTAACCAGATATCCACCATTTTGTATTTTTTACATACAAATATTTATCTTTGCACTTTTCCAACCGTGGTTTATGAAACTTGGTATGTATGTTAAGGCAGGAGATACCCATGTTATAAAAAAAGATTCATCTCGATTCACCCTAAAATTTCAAAATTTAACACTTAAATACAATATAATACACAAGATGAAAATATAATATACTTTACTACACCACAATATTTACGTATCACCATAAATATTTAACAAAATAAAACGTTAAAATTTTTAAAATCCAAAGTAAATCAATATAATCTTTCTTTTTAGCGAATTTCCCTATAGGGAAGTAGCTATTACCGTAGGTCTCATGGTAACACTTAGGCCCGGGACCGATTTACTTTTTCATTTTGATGTCCCCAGAGGCCAAAAACACCATTCGTTCAAATTTTTATATATGTATATATATATATATATATGTGTGTGTGTCCGTGAACACGATAACTTGAGTAATTTTTATCCGATTTTGATGAAATTTGGTTTAAAGGTGTAAGGCGGGATAAACTTGAATGAGTTCGCGATCCAGCATGATCGGACCATGGGAACAGGGTTTTATGGGGTAAAAATTGGTTTTTCTCACTTTTGACCCTCAAAACACAAAATTTCCCAATTTTCCTCTAAACCTTCTTAAAGAGCTTAAAAAAAACAAACAATTCAGTATATCAAAGTGTTTTTGTACGGTTATTGGTTACGGAGAAAACTAAAAAAATGGTCAATTTAAAATTCCCATGTTATTCTTATGGAGAATATTGTAAAATGTTGTAGTTTGCTTGTTTATGGATATCTTTTGATCAAACTTGGCAAATATATTCATTTTATACTAAGCAATAATTATTTTACTTAAAACACACACTTTATTAGTTTCCTTGTAGCAGCAAACCTAGGTAATCGTTAAACCTAATGTTATTTAAATAGATCAATTGAAAATCAATTCAGCCAAATGGAAATTCGCTAAGACGGCAGGTTTGCTGCAGCGGGGGTATTTGAAAAATATATTTTAAAAAAGGCGATGGTAAAATAACGACAGGCGAGTTTCGATCTGGGTGTTTCAGGTTTGAATCTAGGAGGATTTAACATTAATTAGGAATTAGGTAACATTAATGTTTAATCCTCCTAGGTTTGAACTGATTGAGAGGAATACATGAAACCGAAGGGGGGAGGTAGCAACAAGTGCACTAGTATTTACTAGTGTCCAATTACAATTTGATGGATTTAACCAAAACCTTTTCTATTTCACTTATTTTTAGCTGTTAAATTTCAAACGATACGTTTTAGCGACATCATTAACGTTATTATCATTATCATCGTTTGAGTTTGGGTTTGCGGCAATGTATTTTTATGAATAAAACCTTTAATTTTATACAAAAATTGACCTTTGCTGCTATTAATTGACTGTATGCACTATTAATTAACAGCTGTGTCTAAGGATTATGTCGGCCTTGGTCACAAACAGGACAACAAGATCGCTCCACTCATCCCACACTCATCTCCATTCATACTTGGCTTAAAATGCATACATTTGTATGGTCGCCATTTCAAAGCAACATGGCTACATTATCTATGACAAACGTGGAAAACCTTATACGAGTGTGAGTAAGTCCGAAAACAACTCTAAAAAACAATAAGCAATAAATTGCAAGAACCGTAGCTTATATCATTGGGTATACATGTATGTACTGACGTGTATACTCAATGCTTATATCGAACGAATGTACATCGTGAGAATTTCCATTAGTTGTTCCATTTAGTTGTGTGTCCATTAGTTTAGTATAATATTTTAGTTGACTCTTATAAAGTCAGCGGAAATTGTGACTGTTATTACCCTTGAAATAATGTTTGTGTAGTACTTTGCAATCCTACGAATGCTTATAGAATCATACGATTACAATTTTTTAGAGTGGTGACTACTGTATCTTTTTGGTTTGCTTGTAAAACAGGATCAACAGAGATTCTCCATCGACTTAAACAATACGATACTCTCAAATTGTTCATTGCAATAATAACAAAATATCACACAGTTTGATGAATATTTGTGTGTAAACCACATACCCAGTACACCTGTATTCAATCTATTTTACCTTTTATTTTTCCAAGACTTTATAGAAAATCACGCATTACGTGATCAGTGAAAAAAGGCTGTATCCCATGTGTTTTATAGGCAAAGAAGACAAGGGCGGTCCTAGACATATATTTTGGGGGGTCACCGGGGGCCTGGGGGGGTATGGAATACCCCCAAAAAGGAGGGGGTCCTGGGGTTTCCCCCGGGAAAAACATATAAATAAATAAATATAGGCTATACAGGGTGATCAACTCAAGGAGGCCACCATTGGGATATAAGAAACGGTAAGAATTAGAGAAAACTTAAAATGGAGGACATTCCTTTATTTTTTGTGGCAGTTAAAAATATGATTTAAGTTTATTCCGAAATGGCGGCCAAATTTGAAATTTCTTATGGAACACCCTATAGTTGATCATGTTTTCGGATAGAATAGGCAATTTAAAAACTTTTTTAGCCTTGACATTTTTTCGATAAACCCACTCGTTCAGGAGTTACAGCCTATGGAAAAATGACTTCCGGTGTACATTTTACATCATGTAGCTCCTAAACAAGTAAGTTTATAGCAAAAATGCGAAGAGTAAAAAAGTCTTACAATTTGCATCCACATTCCAAAAAGACCATAAAATTCATTAAAAATATGAATTATAGGCCTATTATTTAAAAAATGGCGGCAAACTTGAAAAGTGGAAAACTTATTTTATAGTCTTTAAGGAATGTAGATGCAATTCTAAGAGTAATTTACTTTTTGCAATTTTGCTCTAAACTTACTCGTTTAGGAGTTTTTTACATGATGTAAAATGTACAACGGAAGTAATTTTTCCACAGGCTGTACTCCTAAACGAGTGGGTTTATCGAAAAAATGTCAAGACTAAAAAAGTTTTTAAATTGCATATTCCATCCGAAAACATGATAAAAAAACTAAAATCATATTTTTAACTGCCACAAAAAATAATGGAATGTCCCCCATTTAAAGTTTTCTCTAATTCTTACCGTTTCCGATTTCCCAATGGTGGCCTCCTTGAGCTGATCACCCTGAATTGGTGTTTTTGGCCTCTAGGGACCTCACAAAGAAAAATTAAATCGGTCCCGGGTCCAGGTGTTACCATAAGTACTACGGTAATAGCTTATTCCCTATATGGGAAATTCTCCAAAAACCTAATAGTTATATAGAACAATATTACATTCAACCAGCTGTTAGTTAAAACAAATTATATGGGACTAAAACAAAACGATGGTTATAAAGATTCCTTTAAAAAATAATTTGAACATCCTACTATTTTACTATGCATATTTAATTAATCTGCCATCCTCATACCTAAATTGAATGTATCAATGGTCAGCATTACACATAGTATAAATAAGGCAACTCTAAATATGTCATTAAATTTGTTTCCAAATGCTGAATTTGTGTCACAAATGCTGAATGTTTACAGCTGTTATGTTAAGCAAATTATATTGTACTAAAAGCCAGCTTAGAAGGTTAGCGTCGGCTGCTAGACTTTTTAAAAATTAAAACTTAATTTCTAAAAAACTGGGACCCTTAATTATAATTATGGCTATGACATTCCCTAGTTCTCAAAATTATCTTTCTTTCAACACAAAAATAATGAAAATCCGTCGACTGGTTGATTCAGAATGTGAAATAACCCCATTTACGTTTTAATAATATATATGATAGTTTGGACAGGTTTCAACCCTTCCGAGGCGTAATACATTTACACAGTTTATATGTAGACTACATTATAACTCATAAAATAGTTCTACAATTAAATGGATCTCCTTTTACAAACGTATATAATAACCAGAAATTTTCAGATCGTCCTTGCGTGTATTTTATGCCACAAATTTTGACGAAAGGCTTTTCATTACATAAACTATACCTATTTACAGTGTTGACCAAACAGTTGGCAAGAAGCATTAATAGATAAGCTATGTACCAAATATGATAATTTTAGCTCTTTTCTAATTATGACAAAACACGAAGTAACTAAAAGCGAGTTTTGTTGGTGTAGTAAGCGTTGCAGGAGGTCTACTTTACACTGAATCGACGTTCACTTTTATTGCTTTTGATCTTCCGGCACTGTTGACTCAGCGAAACTGAACTTGTATTTTACCGTATTTCGTTATATTAAAACTGCTGTTGCATTAGGTCAAATTCCCAATAAGTCAATTGCTTTAACGGACGCGTTGCAGAAAGTCAACAGTCCCGGAAGGTCAAATAATTTAAACCTGTGCCGCTAGGTCAAAAACTACAATGTTTGCAGTGTCTGTAGATCAAAAATCCCAGAAAGTCAAATAGTACAGTCCGGGCTAAAAGTTTAGTCTATTTTAAAGCAATTGACTTATTGGGAATTTGACTTAATGCAACAGCAGTTTTAATATAACGAAATAAGATAAAATATAAGTTCAGTTTCGCTGAGTCAACAGTGCCGGAAGGTCAAAAGTATAATCTGTTAAAAACAACGATAGTCCTCTCGACGCATGTCTTCAATAATTTCGTGTTTTGGTGTTCTTAAAGTTGTGCTAAAATTTTGAAATTTGGCACAGAGCTTCTTGGTTAGTCCTACTCGATGACTATTTTGTTGGAACTTTAAACTATTTACCGATCTAATTAATAAAAAATGATTTGTATGGTGAAATAGTTTTAAATCGTGATTTCTAACATGAAAAAGTTAGCATGCGAGATTTTTTTTTTGTTTTTGGGTTAGAGAGGTTTTGTCTGTGGCAAAGTTGTAGCCAAAAGTGTAATGCGTAAAATATATTTTTTTGAATTTTTTACTATCAGTGGTTCAGTAGATAACTTGGGTTGAAGAGGACGGCAAATGTAGCATTTCGCAACGCATGGAAAGAACTACATCGTACGATGCGACTGCTGAGTGGACTTTTAATTTATCTAATTTAATTTATCTAAGGACAAGAAAAAGGTGAATATACAGATCACCAGTACATTCATATTATTTATAAAACATCTTTCTTTATTACCAGCTAACATTTTTCACTTATAAGAATACATCATAAACAGGGTGTTAAAATAAGCGGGGAGATACTTTACCTAGTAATTCCTTGGGTCAAAATAAACAGAAAATCAAGGATAACATTTTTTCCAAAATAATTTCGTTAACCAGATATCCGCCATTTTGTATTTTTTACATACAAATATTTATCTTTGCACTTTTCCAACCGATGTTTATCAAACTTGGTATGTATGTTAAGGTAGGAGAGACCCATGTTATAAACAAAGATTCATCTCGATTCACCCTAAAATTTCAAAATTTAACACTTAACTACAATATAATATACTCTACTACACCACAATATTTACGTATCACCATAAATCTTTAACAAAATAAAACGTTAACATTTTTAAAAACCAAAGTAAATCAATATAATATTTCTTTTTTGAAAAATATATTTAAAAAACAGGCGATGGTAAAATAACGACAGGCGAGTTTCGATCTGGGTGTTTCAGGTTTGAATCTAGGAGGATTTAACATTAATTAACATTAATGTTTAATCCTCCTAGGTTTGAACTGATTGAGAGGAATACATGAAACCGAAGGGGGGAGGTAGCAACAAGTGCACTAGTATTTACTAGTGTCCAATTACAATTTGATGGATTTAACCAAAACCTTTTCTATTTCACTTATTTTCAGCTGTTAAATTTCAAACGATACGTTTTAGCGACATCATTAACGTTATTATCATCATCCTCGTTTGAGTTTGGGTTTGCAGCAATGTATTTTTATGAATAAAACCTTTAATTTGATACCAAACTTGACCTCTGCTGCTATTAATTGACTGTATGCACTATTAATTAACAGCTGTGTCTAAGGATTATGTCGGCCTTAGTCACAAACAGGACAACAAGATCGCTCCACTCATCCCACACTCATCTCCATTCATACTTGGCTTAAAATGCATACATTTTGTATGGTCGCCATTTCAAAGCAACATGGCTACATTATCAATGACAAACGTGGAAAACCTTATACGAGTGTGAGTAAGTCCGAAAACAACTCTAAAAAACAATAAGCAATAAATTGCAAGAACCGTTGCTTATATCATTGGGTATACACGTATGTACTGACGTGTATACTCAATGCTTATATCGAACGAATGTACATCGTGAGAATTTCCATTAGTTGTTCCATTTAGTTGTGTGTCCATTAGTATAATAGTTTAGTTGACTCTTTTAAAGTCAGCGGAAATTGTGACTGTTATTACCCTTGAAATAATGTTTGTGTAGTACTTTGCAATCCTACCAATGCTTATAGAATCATACGATTACAATATTCTGGCTAGAATATGTCGCATAGAGTGGTGACTACTGTATCTTTTTGGTTTGCTTGTAAAACAGGATCAACAGAGATTTTCCATCGACTTAAACAATACGATAGGTACTCTCAAACTGTTCATTGCTATAACAAACTATCACACAGTTTGATGAATATTTGTGTGTAAACCACATACAGTACACCTGTAGTCTATCTATTTTTCCTTTTATTTTCCAAGACTTTATAGAAAATCACGCATTACGTGATCAGTGAAGAAAGGTGTCAACCTTGTTTTATAGGTAAAGAAGAACACTGCTTCATGTCAGAGCATTCAGTTATCTTTCAGTTATCATTCAGTTTACCAAATATTTGGTGAGAATTGTAAATGCTAGTCGACCTGTACCTACCCTTCTAGACCTGTACGTAAAAAGAAATGTACTGTACACTGTTTAAGCTCGTCAATTGTACTCTGGATGAATGGGCAAGAGATAAGAGGGGCCCAATCAGCTGTTTGATAACGGTATTCGTGCGGTTTACTATTTGAGTTTCCTCGTTCATAATTCTACTATAGGCTTTATTTCTGCATAATACAACCGACTTGCTTGCCCGTAAAATATTTGGGATTGAAACTGTTTAATAGTAATAGTATTCATTAACGTATTATTATTAAATTTCTTGTTGTCCTATTATTCAACAGCGACTCGAAAACCCTTGTTTCTCTGTAGTACAGCAATATTGTTACGCACAAGTATTAAGATTGTTTAATACTGACATTGCATTATTATATTTTAATTTGAGCCTAATTACGACGGTCTACGTACACGTTATTAGTGATATAGTAACATTGTTTATTATCATATTGTTGTATTACACGAAAGACATTAATTTACGACGATCCTTCGGCTTACATATTATTGGATCATTTGTTTACGTATCACGATTGTAAACGTTGATTGTTGGGGTATAATTTTAGCGATTTAAATATTATACAGAGCACCTACGGTTAGGAACAAACTCCTACAACAGTTTTATTGTTATTTAACATACTAATCAACAATAACGTTTGCCGCCAATTGTATTAAATCTAATATGGGTCCTTGGAACCTATTTTTGTTAGTTTGGATGTACTATCTCTTCCCGATGGTGTAAGTGCTGACTGAGCCAGAAGACAGGCAAAAAACAGCCTTGCAAGAACAACGACTCATCCGTGCCTACCACGACCACTCCCGCCGTTATCACCGTGACACTGGCGTACTACACCCAAGGCAATAGTTTTAGCATAGATTTATCATTAACTTTAGATACTGCAAGTAGAGATTTCATTTAAGAGAAACAGATAAAGCATTGACTTTGGATACTACAAGTAGTCATCCCATTTATGAGAAACAATTATACAATTGACTTAGTGGACTTGTAGGAGACATCTCAATTACGTGAACTATATTTAGCATTGACTTTGCAAAAAGTATTGGATTACAGTACTATGATAGCTCCGCTCAAAATTGCAAGCAGACAACTGCATTGTACACCTAGTACATATTAGTACACGCAAAATAATGCAAGGGACCTTGAAAGAAATATTGGCAATGAATTTTTCATAATGGCAGAAAATAATTACAGTACAAAGCACTGTGGTGCATAATCAACACAGTAAATCAATGAAAAAAGAAAAAAGTTCAAAATCTACACATTTCTTTCTACATCTATTATTTCTTACTTTACAAAATCACCGAAACCACGCTCTCCTCGTGTAAGTATAGATATATTGTGGGAACTACATCTGCCCTAGGTTGAATTAGCATAATAGCGCAAGTTTAAATGAGAACAATTGTATGACTAAAACTAGTAAAAATAATTGATTTGGTAACTGATGACGTTGTTTAGACCTATCAGGAAACTACACTCCTTTACCACGTAAATATCTAACATAGTTTGTACCTCTGTGATTTCGTCTAATCATATTCAGTGATTCATTATTTACATAGTTTGACTTTTTCGTAGGCCTGGTTGTAATATAGCTTATGTCTGGTTTTTCATAGGTGTTGTCGTTGGTTATACAGTAGTACTTGCACATATTCGCGCCTTTTTTAATCCCGCGCTTTTATCGAGTGCGTTGACATTGACTAGTTATTCCAACTATTGTCATCAGTTTCTTGTTCTGTAACACACATTCTAATCCTGATGTATCCCTCACTACATTTCCGCCTTGAACTGCATTATTTGACGAGCGTCTGGTTTAAATACATTAATCGATTTACAAGCTACATTATGAAATATTCATAATGTACCTTGCAAATCGATTAATAGATAGTCTACTAACTAATTTACTCCCTACAAATAATTAGGTAATACATTATTTAATACAGTGATATCAATGACAAATGTATATGATACTTTTACTAATACAATATTCTTAAATTTATTACACCTATTTGCAAATGTTTCAGCTACCTTGTCCACAGTAACATTTACATTCGTGTAGTTCTTGACAGAAGACTTTAATACAAAACTAGATGTATGTCTCTTGGACTTGACATAATTTCAAAAAGAAGTGATATTGTATACAACTCACAACAAAAATCAAATAGTTAGTATACGCTGTCCTAATTGTTATTTTTACTTCCGATTTTATAGTTGTAAACAAGGCAATAATGGTGGTTGGAAAACTTAAGTTTTTCGCATACTTGTCTTAATTTACAGATTCGGTTGCATCCTTTGTTAACCAAAAAGGATATTTACATTTATTGACAAAATAAAACTTAGACTGATCGATGATTATAAATTCGATGACAACTGCATTTGCATCACCATACTTATTAGTCTAGTTGCCAAAAGGCATTTTTCACCCAAACCTGAAAGTAAGGTCCACCCGAAGTTTTATGGTGTTTTCTGTTTCTTCAAGACCTACATAACTAAAATCTGCAAGGTGCCACTTTGTCACCCTTGAGCAAATTGAAATATTCAAGATGGCGGCCAAGATGGCTTAAAAACTGTATATTTGCTGTATCTTTTCCTATACAAGAGACAGGATAATAATTTTTGTGTCTAATTTTATGTTTTAAGGGTCAGAGAATACCAATAATTGATTATCTTAGTAATAAAAAGACCCCCGCCACAGCAAACCTGCCGACTAAGCGAATTTCCAGTTGCCTGAATTGATTTTCAATTAAATGTATTTAATTAACATTAATTTTTATGAGTACTTAGGCTTGCTGCTACAGGGAGGGTAAAAAAGTGTTTTTTTTTGTGAAATATTAATAACTTAGTATAAAATAAATAAATTTACCAAGTTTGATCAAAATATATCCATAAACAAGCAGACTACAACATTTTACAATATTCCCCATAAGAATAACATAGGAATTTTAAAATAACAATTATTTAAATTTTCTCCGTATCTAATAATGGTACAAAAACACTTTGATATACTAAATTATTTGCTTTTATAAGCTCTTTAAGAAGGTTTGAAGAGAAATTGGAAAATTTTGCGTTTAGAGGGTGAAAAATTAGAAAAAACAATTTTTACTCCATAAAACCCCGCGTAAACCCCCGTTCCCATGGTCCGATCATGCTGGTTCTCGAACTCATTCAAGTTTATCCTGCCTTATACCTTCAAACCAAATGTCATCAAAATTGTATAAAAATTACTCAAGTTATCGTGTTCACGGACACATATATGCAATTGTCTATTATGAAAAATTGAATTTTGGTATGTTTCAAAACCCCAACTTTTTCAATCAATCAATTTATTTATTGAACTATAATGAATACATGCATATTATACAATAGGTGCAAAAACCATACAAGGCTTGTCTGCACCAACATATTATGAAAAACAGTGTTCAGTGTTCTCATGCTAAGATTTTGTCAGATCTTTTTATACATTGCCCTATATGTATGAATGTATGATTCCAAAATATGTTTTAAATGTTCTCAAAGCAATTTTTCCCACCTCAAAGTGTATTTTAATCGAACTAGATGTAGTGGTGCAGCCCGCGTCACGACTAGCGTTCCAAGTTGAAGACTAATAACAATATATCCCATAATATATCTTCAAAGCAATATACAAACTGATATGAGGTTGATAATTGTTGAAAATTGTATTCAGATTCTTTTAAGAGACACAAAATATGAATGTTCTTATCACCTGAGTTTGTATTTGCAAACATTTAAAGGTTTTACAAAAAAAATCTTCGAAATTTGCTATTGTTTCAATTTAAAGCTGTCTATTTTAAATAAATCAATAATGAAATTGTATAAGGTTATTATTATCTTAAAGTAAACTTGAAGAGGAATCTATTAAGACAAACCGCAAATCGTTAAGACGATTAGTTGTCAAATAATTGATGTTTTACTAAAAGCTTACATAAATCCAATATGGCGGAAGTTTTTTCAAAAATGGCGGCTTTCCACCACTTGGATTTTCTTGATTTTTAGTATAATATTCTTGACACCTTTTTTGACAAAATCCCATATATTTTGGAATATATGGGGAAGAAATATATTTTATTTCTTTTACCTTAAGTTTGATGTTGGACCGTATTTTGACTAGCCTAAAGAACAGTGTTTTTTTCTTAATTCAAGAAAACTATAATTTAAAAAGCAGTTGATAAAGTCATTCACAGTTCCTGAAGAAGGGTAATGCACTGTCCCCAGTACAGCACAAGCATCAATTAGGAGAACTGCTTGTAAGTTAACTGATTTGATGACTGTGTTCTGTTTGAATGTAGCACTTATCCTCAGAAACCATAGATATAATGTTTTAAGTCAAGTAAATACTTGAAAACATTGTTGATAAGGTAACTTGGCAACAAATTAATGTGGAAATTTATTAAAAACTTATATTGATTTATTATTTTGGGTAATGTTCTAATTAAAACATCAAACTAGGCACAAAATGATTGACTGTCTCTTCTATAGGGAAAGATACAGCAGATATACAGGATTAGTAAACCAAACCACCATGATCGGACCATGGGAACGGGGTTTTACGTGGGGTTTTATGGGGTAAAAATTTGTTTGTCTAATTTTTGACCCTCTAAACACAAAATTTTCCAATTTCTCTTCAAATCTTCTTAAAGAGCTTAAAAGAACAAAATAATTTAGTATATCAAAGTGTTTTTGTACCATTATTAGTTACGGAGAAAATACAAATAATCGTTATTTTAAAATTCTCATGTTATTCTTGATTATATTTTATATATTTTTTATATTAAAATATATATTTTGATCAAAATTGTTAAATTTATTTATTTTATACTAAGTTATTAATATTTCACAAAAAAAAAACACTTTTTTACCCTCCCTGTAGCAGCAAGCCTAAGTACTCATAAAAATTAATGTTAATTAAATACATTTAATTGAAAATCAATTCAGGCAACTGGAAATTCGCTTAGTCGGCAGGTTTGCTGTGGCGGGGGTATTTTATTACTAAGATAATCAATTATTGGTATTCTCTGACCCTTAAAACATAAAATTAGACACAAAAATTATTATCCTGTCTCTTCTATAGGGAAAGATACAGCAAATATACAGTTTTTAAGCCATCTTGGCCGCCATCTTGAATATTTCAATTTGCTCAACGGTGACAAAGTGGCACCTTGCAGATTTTAGTTATGTAGGTCTTGAAGAAACAGAAAACACCATAAAACTTCGGGTGGACCTTACTTCCAGGTTTTTTGACCGGCAACCAGACTATATGCAAATAGGTCCAAAATAAATCTCTCATAGACAATATAACTTATAAAGACCGGCCTCTGCAGTAATATGGTTTACCGTACTTATTAATTGCGTACTTATTAATTTACCTTACTTATTAAAAAATAGCATAGTGCCGAAAATTACCAATTTGTGGGTAAACCAAAGTAATCCAACCTAGCTTACTCTAACCTAACCTAACCTAACCCATGCTTAGATCAGCAAAGTGCCGAAAATTACCGATTTTGGGTAAACCCAGCTTAGGTTAGGGCTGAGGAGCTCAGCTAAAGGTTATTTTAGGGAGTCCTTGGAGGCTAGTGGCCATTTTGGATAATTTCAAACATCTGCTGAAGAGCGATTTATCGTCCAAAAATATTTTTTCAAACACCAAAGTGATTATAATTTAACATCGAGTATAGTGTGAGATTAGAAATGTTCTTTGTAGTTTTTTAGTGTTCTCCAGTGGAGTCAATGAAAGCTAACAGCCATCTTGGATTTGTCCCCCATAAGAGCGATGTTAATTACGTTAATTTCAGACAGCAGCTGGAGATTTATTTACAGTCCAAAAGTATTTTTTCAAACATCAGAGTGATTGTAATTTAAATATCTAGTATATTGTTAAATTATAAATTGTCTTTGTAGTTCTTACATTGTTTTATGAGTTACAACGTCTAGGCTCCAAGGACTCTTTTACACTCTTTTATTGACACTTACCAGTCAAATGTGGCGATATTAATGATTTATAACGCTTTTAACGATTTTCAAACGTGTTTTTCGTGGTGAAATATGTGTTTGCTGAAAAAGTGCAAGAGGAAAAGAAGTTTGAAATGACTCGAATAATAAAAAATAGGCTTCCATTAAAAGAAAAAAAGATTTTTCAAGCGCTTATAATCGCCGATTTCTAAAGCTTTTCTCGATTTCCAAACGTGATTTTCAGGGTGAAATAGTCGTTTCCCCTTAAAGTGCCAAAGGAAAATAGCATAATTTTGGTAGATAAGGTAAAAAATGCGATAAAACATAAGTAGTGCAAGTTCAGTATTGCCTCCTGGATTTCACCAATCACGTATTCAGACCCTAATTCCAAAATTTAGTTAACCTTGCGCTGAATTTTGAGATAAATATTGCAAACCCACAACGGACCTTTCCAGTTCTTGCTTATCTTTACCGCATATCTCTCTTATCTCCAAGACTACAGACTGCGCAATGAAGGAGGGTCTCGTGCCTATGCCTAATCTGACGAAGAATGAGCAAGAGCAATCGTACATTTGTTTTTTTAATTGTGGTGTAAAACTTTTTAATTTATGTTTAGATGTTATTTAATTTCTTGTTATGTGAGTTTGAATTTAGTATGGTAGCCATTTCAGAAGAAAGTATTAAAGTAATTTGAGATGTTAAGATTATGAAGAAATGTCATTTCTTTAACAGAAATACTAAGATAACTTCTCAAAATGACTTCTAAATTGTTATTTATTTTGCTAATGCAAACAAGCATCTGTTTAGTAAATATAATTAAATTATTTCGTTTATTACGATTGTGTTAGTGTATATTACTATCGATATATCGAACTATTGACAAGAATGCCACATTTAGCTACCCCATTCAGTTTTTCATATTTAAAAATCATATCTTACAAACAGAACTTTCCAAATTAAACATCAAAATTATTTAACTGACCTTTACCCTATAGAATCAGGAATCCCCAAAGGAAGCGTACTTGAACCATACTTGTATATTCCCTTTACATCGGACCTACCAGAAATTGTAAATACTATCGTTGCCACATTTGCGGATGATATGACCATTTATCTGTCCACGACAAACCGGTTCAAACTACAGCAAATTTACAGTTAAACTTGGATGAAATTTCACATTGGTTTAAAACATGGAGGTTCAAAATTAGTGAAAATAAATCAGAAAACATTACTTTTACCCTAAATCTGGCTACATGTCCTCCAGTATCCATGAACAATATTTACCACCCTAAAGTAACAGAAATAAAATACTTGGGCATGCACTTAGATGCAAAGCTTAATTGGAAGGCACATATCTGGACTAAAAGACAATATCTAAATTTTAAAATAACTAAGCTTAATTGTCTTCTTGGATCTAAATCAAAACTTAGTACACAAAATAATGTTACTTTGCAGAAAAGTTATAAAACCAATTTGGACTTATGGGATCCAACTTTGGGGATCATCAAGTACATCAAACATTGAAATTTTTCAACGATACCAATCAAAATTGCTACGTAAAATTGTCAACGCACCTTGGTTTGTTACTAACAGAACACTTCATAATAATCTTAGAATTTGAAAAGTCAAAGAAGAAATTACAAAATCTAGTGAAAAAAGATAATCAAATTGGAAAATCATTCAAAATCGTCTTATACAAAACAACTTTTGCAAAACTTATGACAGCTAGCCTGACCATACTACTGGAACGAATTACACGCGGTTGGTACCAAATGAAAGATATTTTCCTGTAGATATGATGAATCCCTTTATAAATTAAAATAAGCTCAAAAATAAACACAAGAAACGAATTTAAAATTTTAAAAATAACTTGGGCCGTATGGGTTGCCATGTAGGTAACGAAATAACAACTAAATGTAAACAGAAAATAAAACCAAATAGAAGAAATTCCATTTACATGTCTTATTTATAGCATAGGGTAAATATAGATAAGTTGGAAAAATACATACTTTTGGTCAAGTTTCCGACCACAAGGCGAGCTCTCATCTTGCACTAAATTTATTGTACAATCACAACACCATTTACGACATTTAAACCTCCCATTCAGATTCGGCTGTGTTATCAAAATTATCTTTGTCAGCTAGTGTTGAGAGTGGTAAATCACTATACTTTTAACGTTGTATTATTGTTAATGTATTTGCTTATTTTTCTACTTTTGAAACAGACTGTAAATTAAATAAAGTTGAAACCCGATTAAGCTACAACCCATTTAATAGTATATTTCGTACCTAGGGCCAAAAATAAGGTTTTGCCGGCTCGAGATAGTTCGACTTCGTCTCGATCGAGAGCTGCAAAACCATTTCGGTCCGTGGTACGAACGCTATTTTGCACCACACTATACCCTATTGCCACTATTCACCTCTATAATAATGCACACTGATGGTTAGCACAACTACAACTTTAAGGTTATGTGAAGAAATAATTCGAGGCATCAGCAAAAATAAAAATAAATTGTTGCTAGGCAACGGTGACAATAAAATAATTCTATGGATACTGATTGTGTATTTAATATGCATTCATGTTTTAAGTAAGTAAGCGGGCAGCTAATTTTGCGGCCCTAGGGACCAGCGACCACAGAATTAAAATTAAAATTTTAATTCTGTGGTCGCTGCTAGGGACCTGCTCGGTCCCCGAATAACGATGACAGCTAAAAACCTAATAATTCTATAGAATAACAAGCTGTACCCGCTGGCTTTGCCCCGTTAAACTAATTAATTTTCAAGATTAGCTCGTTCGCATGGCTCAATCAAGTCCTGGTTGAAGTTCGTTCGCTACGCTCTCTCACCTTTAGGTTGGAGCTCGTTCGCTGAGCTCACTTGCCTTGGGGTTAACTCGCCTCCAGGTTGAAGTTCGTTCGAAACGCTCACTCAGCTTTTGGTTGCAAATTAGCTGTTGTCATAAATTGTTAAATTGACACAGCTGTTATGATTCATTAATTCCTTTTAAATATGAAAAATCATAAGGTTAAGATGGGAAACTCCAGAGCCACTGGGGCGGAGCCCGAATGCCCGATCATAATAAAAACTACTTAGTTTTCCTATTTAATGCCCAAAGAATCGGTGTATCGAATTTCAGCCTCCTAGGTAAATGGGAAGTGGGAGAATTAGTGATGATGCGTGAGTGAGAGTGAGTGTGTCAGTGAGGGCTTTGCCTTTTATAAGTATACATAGCACATTCAACCAGCTGTTAGTTAAAACAAATTATATTGGACTAAAACAAATCGATGATTACAAAGAATACTTTAAAAAATAATTTGAACATCCTACTACTGTATTTTACTATGCACATTTAATTAAACTGCCATCCTCGTACCGAAGAATTAAATGTATCAATGGTCAGCATTACACATACATAGTATAAATAAGTCAACCATAAGTATGTATTTGAATTTTCTTCCAAATGCTGAATTTGTGTCACAAATACGAATGTTACAGCTGTTATGTTAAGCAAATTATAATGTACTAAAAGCTAGCTAGAAGCATTGACTTATTGGAGAAGGTTAGCATCGGCTGCTAGACTTTTTAAAAACTAAAACTTAATTTATAAAAAACTGGGACATTAATTTTAAATTATGGCTTTGAAATTATCTAGTTCTCAAAATTGTCTTTCTTTCAACACAAAACTAATGAAAATCCATCGACTGGTTGATTCAGAATCGTGAAAAAACCCCATTTACGTTATAATAATATATATGATACAGTAGACTCTTGATAATTCGAAATTGGTGGGCCAAGCATATAAATTTGAATTATCAAGAGTTCGATTTATCGGGAGAAAAATAAACCATTCGAATTACAGAGAGTTAATTTGTTTAATACATACAAAGGTACAGCACGTTACAATAAAACATCATACCGTATTTTAGTACACTTTTAAACAATCAACGGCTCATTTTTCAGTTACTGTAGTTGCAAAGAAATCTGTTATTTAGCGCTATATATTTCGCCAATAGCTGAACTATCCGCTGTCGACAACTACGCGTTTGTGCTCAAGGAGATGTCGCGCAATCTAGAGATCGGATTGCCAACTTAGAAAACAAGTCAGCGAACTAACTCAGACTACTGCTCTAACTAAACAAACATCAAAACGTCCAACACTAGCCTACCATGGGAACAGGATGTTCTGTACTGTATAGTTTCCTGTTATAACAGGAAGAGATCACTTCGAATTATAGAGTGTTTTGCCGACTAAACTTTGAATTACTGCGTGACTTTGATTTATAGAGTGTTTTTTCTACGAAACTTCGAATTACAGCATGACTTCGAATTATAGAGTATTCACCGACGAAACTTCGAATTACTGAGTTACTTCGAATTATAGAGTGTTTTTCCGACGAAACTTCGAATTACTGCGTGTTACAAATTGACCTGCCCTCTATGTGGGCTTTGAAATACCGAGTGTATCAAAATGCATGGAAAAAATTTGAAATATTGAGAGATTCTATAGGGACTGAGCCTTCATTTTGAATTATCGAAAGTTTTGAATTATCAGGTGTTTGAATTACCAAGAGTGGACTGTAGTTTGGACAGGTTTCAACCCTTCCGTGGCGTAATACATTACACAGTTTATATGTAGACTACATTATAACTCATAAAATAGTTCTACAGTTAAATGGATCTCCTTTTACAAACGTATATAATAACCAGAAATGTTCAGATCGTCCTTGCGTGTATTTTATGCCACAAATTTTGACGAAAGGCTTTTCATTACATAAACTATACCTATTTACAGTGTTGACCAAACAGTTGGCAAGAAGCATTAATAAATAAGCTATGTACCAAATATGATAATTTTAGCTCTATTCTAATTATGACAAAACACGAAGTAACTAAAAGCGAGTTTTGTTGGTGTAGTAAGCGTTGCAGGAGGTCTACTTTACACTGAATCGACGTTCACTTTTATTGCTTTTGATCTTCCGACACTTTTGACTCAGCGAAACTGAACTTGTATTTTACCGTATTTCGTTATATTAATCCTGCTGTTGCATTAGGTCAAATTCCCAATAAGTCAATTGCTTTAACATAGACTAAACTTTTAGCCCGGACTGTACTATTTGACTTTCTGGGATTTTTGATCTACAGACACTGCAAACATTGTAGTTTTTGACCTAGCGGCACAGGTATAAATTATTTGATCTTCCGGGACTGTTGACTTTCAGCAACATTCCCGCTTTAACATAGACCACGTTTTTAGCTCGGACTGTATTATTTGACTTACTGGGACTTTTGATCTACAGACACTGCAAACATTGTAGTTTTTGACCTAGCGGCACAGGTATAAATTATTTGATCTTCCGGGACTGTTGACTTCCAGCAACATTCCCGTAAACATGTTTGTGACTTGACTCCTCGCAGCTTGTCATTGGGTTGGGAACGCCAAGGCGCCACCACGTCAATCGTCACAACGTTTTTTTTTGTGGTGGCGGGTTGATGTCTCTGACCGAAACGCCGATGAGGCGGTTTGACAGCCACACAGACAGCAGCGATTACAACTGAAACTAGGGTGTTTACCCTAGCCACTAACCCACTGATGATTCAAGTTATTTCTAAGAAGCAGTTTGTAAAATGGCATCAGCAAATAGGTTTTTGGTCTTGTATTTGCTTCTATTTTTGGGGTAGCGAATTAAAACCCCCCAGAGCAAAACTGACATCACAGCCAAGAGGGTAAAATTTGGCTAACTAACTGTTGAGTTGCACAACAAGAGTTAAATAAATTAAAGGTGGAATTAAATGTATCTTGTCAGTTGTAAATTTAAATTAGTATAATCAAAACTGACTAAATTATAAAAAAATAAAGAACCAAGAGTGCACTGCTGGAATTTTATCCTCCTTATGAGTTCAACTCAAAAAGTGGAATTTTACCCACAAGCCAGCAAACCAATTTGAACGACTGGAATCTTATCCCCAAGTAGCTGGATATGAAAAGAAGTTCACCTTGGCTGCCACGACCTGACTGGCAGGCTACAACTACAGAAGAATTACAACAATAATGACTAGATAATAGTCTATTTGAATTGCTTACATGCAAAATATTATGGGTGGAAACTGTTTAATTTATATCATTGTCAAGATTTTGTAACTTTCCTCAGAGGGAATAAAATATTTATAGTGAAGTATCCAATATCAATAACATAATTTAGATGATAAACTTCAACCTAATTACACTACACTATAGATTTCTTCTGAAAATGATTAGTACAGTATATAAAATTCAATAAATTTGCAAATTTAAATATACAATAAATTGTATTAATATTCTGTAATTCCTCACATTATATGTTAATGAAAAGGTCTATGGTAAAAGGTATGTGTGCATTATCAACTTATGTTTACCTTGTTTGTTCTTAATTATCCCCAACAAACAACCTACACTGACTGGGCTGTGGGCTACTAAAGGTACAGAGTTGGAGAGTTGGTAGGCAGATAAATAGACAAAAGACTGGTCATTTGGTCGGAACACTGCACTGTAGAAGTGAAGTACTATACATTTCCGCCAAGTCTAGCCTAAACTCTGAAATCTGCTCTAAAAGGACTATAAATTAAAGGCAAGGGGATAGAAACACATACAAATATACTGTGCAAATTGTGAAGTGTATTTATTCAATGGCGTAATACTTGAAATTTACAATAAACATAGCATTATATAAATTTTCTTATCTAACTCACAAAATAGATTATTTAACATTAAAATCTTGTAAATTTAAACTTTTTCGCGATCAGTTCTTGTCTTTTGTACTCAGGCATTGTGAAATTTCAAAAGACTGATGCACATTTTAAAGGGTATTTTACAATTTCACAATGGCATATAATACCTATACTATGTCCAAAATTGGTAATCAAGAATAAAATGCACACTTTTGTAATATTGTTATGTTAAAACAACCACTTGCGGTATCTATAATGGTATTCAATAAATCTGGAATAAAACACATTATCAGTATCACTACTTAGTATTAAACGACAAAAACCACTATTATTTTTAATAAATCTATGTCGCTATCGATGGCTGATAATTTAAATAAAGCTAAAGAGGATCTTGTGGCGAATGTACGTCAGAAATGAATTTCTTTGAGTATTCTCATCTGTTAGCACTGAATATTCCAGTTACCCTGTTACAACGCTAGACTCTGCAGTTTGTTTCGTACGTATTACATATTTACAACATTGGGGACATTCCGACCAAACGCTTCAGAAGCACTTAAACTTATTTTACGAATAACGAATAAAACCAATAGATCTATAATACAATCACTTACACATTCCACTTCTTTCTCCAAATAATGTCTACAAAACTATACAGGTACTTACTTAACTTCATTATCAAATGAATGGTAAAGTCTTAAAGGTTTCTTAAACTATCTATCTGTTTAAAGTTTCAAGTGCAAATTAAGCAGAATAAATTATTTATAAAACTTGTAATTAATATTACAGAAATAATTATCAAATTCATTGTTCATTTAAAAATCTTAGTACATTGATTTTGTAGACAGATTCTAAAGTAAACTTTTTAAATTCACATAGTTGACTTAATTTAACCATTTTTTTTAGTACTTCAAACTCATTGTCTGATAAAATTGCAATAATGACAGCTTTAAATTCACATAGTTGACTTAATTTAACCATTTTTTTTAGTACTTCAAATTCATTGTCTGATAAAATTGCAATAATGACACCACCAAAGGAAATAAATCAACCAGTTTTATTTATGTAACTAAACTCGTCAAATATTTAAATACCCCCGCCGCAGCAAGCCAAGCGAATCTCAATTTGCCTGATGGGATTTATACTAAAATATCTCCTTTAAATGTCATATTTATTCCCTACTAGCAGAGTACCCGTCCTTCGTACGGGGTTGGCATACATTGCAGTTATACTCAAGCTTTGCGTTTGCAATGGGGGAGGACAAAGTTTGATAAAATTTGCTTCTTTAAATTGACGGTATACTATGGTATTACACATCTATCATAGCCATAATGTTCTACCTCTTCACCTAAACAATAAAGAAAAATCAAGTATTACAAATTTTAAAAATCACAAATTATTCATGACATTAAAAACATAAACATAACTGTAAACAATCCTACTTTGACAGTTTTCATTGCGTATCACAGTTGTTTGTTGCTGCTTAGTTCAAATTAGCTGTTTACATAAATGCAAAAAAAATATAGTGCTGCACCCTGTTGGTAAATCTTATAACTTTTTAATGCTTTTGCATATCATAGAACCAACTTTTTTAGTTGAAACAGCTGACTAAATTATTTAATTCCCTTTAAATATGAATACTCATAAGGTTAACATGGGGAACTACAGAGCCACTAGGGCGGAGCCCGAAGGGATTTTTGAGATAAGAATATGCCTATATGTTAATCGGGTATGTGAGCTATCATCATGCCAAATTTCAGCCCAATCCATCCAGTGGTTTATGCATGATTGACCTTTAAACACACAAACAAACACACAAACTTTCACATCTATATATATAAAATCCAATGTATGTTTGTTTGTCCTTTATGGACTCCGAAACCGCTCGACAGATTGTAATGAAACTTTCAGACATTATTAAGCATTATTCAAGGATGGTTTGTGTGAAGATTGGTGCAGATCCGTCAAAAGGGCTCCGCCCCAGTGACTCTGGAGTTTCCCATGTTAACCTAATGAGTACTCATATTTAAATTGAATTAAAGAATCTCAACAGCTGGTTCAACTAAACAATTTGATTCTGTGATGTTCATTAGCATTAAAAAGTTAATAGGTTTACCAACAGGGCACAGCACTACTGTATTATTTTTTAAATTTATGACAGCAGCTAATTTGCAACCAAAAGGTGAGTGAGCATAGCGAACGAACTTCAACGTGGAGGCGAGTTAGCGTTGCGAACGAGCTAAACTGCTGGCAAGTGAGCGCAGCGAACAAGCTCCAACCTAAAGGTGAATGAGCGTAGCGAACGAACTTCAACCAGGACGTGTTTGAGTTATGCGAACAAGCTCATCTTGAAAAAGAACGAGCATTTGACATAAAACCACATTAGGACAGGATAACGTCTGTCGGGCCAGCTAGTTTATAATATTAGTAAGATAAGATTTATTTTAAATAACATTAGTTTAACAGGTACATAGGTTTACTGCTACAGGGAAGGCAATAAAGTGTGTTTTGTTTTAGTTAATTTCTATAAATGGAAGTAGCTATTACCGTAGGTCTCATGGTAAGACCTGTGCCCAGGATCGATTTACTTTTTCATTTTGATGTCCCCAGAGGCCAAAACCATTATTCGTTAAAATTTTTAAATATATATGTGTGTCTGTGAATGATAACTTGAGTAATTTTTATCAGTTTTTTATGAAATTTGGCTTACAGGTGTAGGGCGGGATAAACTTGAATAGGTAAGTTCGTGAACCAGCAGGATTGGACTATGGGAACGCGGTTTTACAAATGTTACTCCTGGTTACCCGCGGTTTTATGGGGTGAAAATAGATTTTTCTCATTTTTACCTAAAAACAAAAAAATTCCCAATTTATCTTAGCACCATTTTTAGAGCTTAAGTAAATTAAAAATTATCATGCTATTCTTATGGAGAATAAGCAAACTGTTGTAGTTTGTTTGTTTACAGATATATTTTGATAAAACTCGGCCAATTAACTGATTTTATACTAAGCTATTGATATTCTAAAAACCCACATTATTACCCTCCCTGTAGCAGCAAACCTAGGTACTTTTTAAACATAATGTTATTTAAATAGATTTAACTGAAAATCCAATCGGGCAAAGGAAAATTCAGGTAAACTTACCTACTGTCTAAACCCTGGTATTGTTACTATTTTATTTTGTTATATAGCACATTAATTGATAACCTAATACAAAATGGCTTATGTGTAAAATATTTAAAGTTTCAATTTTTTGTACTCTGATATTAATGATCACAATTTTATTACTCTATGCTGGGTGATATCATTGCCCTCAGTGGTGGTATTAGTTTTGATATTACAAAAGAAAACAGCAAGAAAATACAAACAAAAGTAAAATTTGATTGTGAGAAACGTTATATACATCAGTTCATTGAAGCAGACAAAGATTTTAAGTTCAAAATACCAAGCAATTTTGATATCAATACTTTAACGATAAAAAAAATACAAAATGTAATAGAAATCTTTCAGTAAGACATTACATGGC
Organism: Macrosteles quadrilineatus; assembly: GCF_028750875.1. Classification (NCBI taxonomy): domain Eukaryota; kingdom Metazoa; phylum Arthropoda; class Insecta; order Hemiptera; family Cicadellidae; genus Macrosteles; species Macrosteles quadrilineatus. The sequence continues at coordinate 79,256,853 of NW_026542597.1, forward strand.
CAATCGTTTTAACTGCTCTATTTTAATGGGATAAATTTCAACCATAAATGTTATTCAATACTTTAAGTAAAACCATTGACAGCAATACACAATTTTATAAAAGCTGGGAATGTTTCGATGCCCAGATTGAATAACACTGTTCACTTTTAAAAGTTCACAAATAAAAAAAACATTTATATAATCTAAACTAACACCAATTCTACTCTCAAGGTTTTCAATACTTATTTGAATCAGTAAATAAAACTATTATCACTATGGGACAGCAATCCTCAAATCTTCAACCTTGATGTAAAATTTGAGAACTACCGACATAGTCAGTTTGGGAAAAAGGAAAGACAACATGATTCACGTCGTTACTTGAACATCTAGTTACAATCTACAAGTTACACAATTTGGATGGAAATTACAAATTCTTATTGATGAAAGTAAAATAAACAATATCGTTACTCGACCCCGTACATAGAAAACAGCACATCGACAAGGCTCATCGTGGTTCTTTTGACGATAAGACACTACAAATGGAGGCGTAATGTTGTACAACTCAAGTTTTCTAATTGGCACATTGTAAACAAGGGAAAAATTGAGCATTTCCACCGCATTAGCTTGTTTTTATGTACAAAAATAGGGGAAAAAATTGGATCCAATGACAGCCTCAACACCTGATTGATTAACAAATGTTCACTAACAAAATACCAATTCTGAAAATATTACGCAAAACTCTAACAGATTGATAGATTGGAATCAATCAATTCACAATTCATCCAGGCTTTTGAAAGTGAACATTTATAATTTGACAAAGAAAATTTTTGTCCGGCAAATTCGCTTTAAGAATCTAGAAGTACATAAATATTGATCTTAGACTAAATCTGCACATAAATGTTATCGATAGAAAACACTAAGAGTTGCACTATAATGATTAAATTTCTGGGTCTTAACCTTAACACGATTATACGTAAGTAAAAGTGCACTGTCATCCACATAGAGGTTCACGATAGCGGCAAAGTCCATCTAGAAGGTGGATTCTACATTGTAATTCAGGTACACTTACACATGGTAGGCCTACTCTTTCTATATTCTACTATATATCAAAGAATCTCAAAACATCCAAATTACATAAAAATACATTTACGCTTTCAACAAAGCGACCTTAAGTGACTTCAACTCAACTGATATCGGTTTCTAAACATAAACAAAAATTCAAAAACATCGGATTAAATATAACTAACGACAAATCTAACCGAAACTATTTCCCAACGTAACACATGCTGTAATGGTTTATGGGAAATAAATACACTTATTGCTTTGAGTAGCTAAAAATAAATTACTTTAAGAAGGCACAACTGATAATTACACTTGAAATATTCAAATTTATATAGATTTGATTTTAATAGAATTCTCTAATTTTTCACAAAACTACAACAGATGACATTAGAAATGATCAACGCAGAATTAACGTCACTATTGTACAATGTCTATTTTTTCATTTGGTCAACTTGCACATAATTTAATCAATTTAAATTCAAAACAAGTTTATCAGTTGAAAAAAAATGAAAGTGAGGGTTCAAAACATATAAATAATCGGACTTAATAAATAATAAATACTAAAAACTTAATAGTATTTACGTTTATACTGACACAAAACAAATAAAACAACAAACAAGTTATAGTTTGTTTTAAGCTTCAGCAAGAGAAGAAGAAGAAATTTACATACATAAAATGTACTTAAGAATAAAATCTTCATCAAAGTCGATTCCATTTGAGACAAATTACAACCATAAGAAATATTTAAGCTTGATTAAAAAAAAAAGAAGTAAAACATTCCTGTCTATGTTATTTTTAAAATGAAAACATAATTCATATCATAAATTAGTACATTAAAACTACTAAATTTACGGTATAAATGTTATTTTACAAAAACTGAATTCTTAAAAATGTTAAATTTTGAACAATTGTGCAGGTTTTGTATATAATGAGATATTTTTTTATAAATTGAACAAACAGAGAACATTTTGTTATATAGTCAGTTGGTGCGATATGATAATTTAAAACCACAATCAATCATACATAGACAATATTACATTTTTTTGCTTAACATTCTTTAGAAACTGATAGAAACTGAAAGTGTTACAATAGTGACAGGAGGAGCGACCCGATAGACGCACAAAATGGCAGCGGATTGTTTAAGATGCACTTTATAACTTATAAAATATATAGAACAAACAAACACATAGGACTAAAGTAATAAAATGTTATACACTGAAAAACTATAGAAATACAATAAACATATAACATCGATATATAAAATGATTAAAGCATAAAATTTACATACTCGTATAACAGTAAAACATATAGATTACCCATTCGCAATTGTTATTAAGTATTTACAAAAGACGATATCGTTAATTATTTTACACGTTCCTGCAAAGGAAAATAATGTTGCGTTTATATAAAAGAAAATTCTATGACTCCAAACAAAAACTTATTAACAAAATATACACAAAAACTAAGTACATAGGGAATCTAACGGGTAGGTTCGTTTTTAAAATTCTTGGTACAATTACAGTTTATATACAAACTTTAGATGTTTGGGAGGGCAACGGACGTCGAAAGATGATCGTTAACTGCTGGATGAAACGGGTATCACAGAGTGGGACATAGAAGAAACTCCTGTAATAGAAAAAAACGTTGTTGGAAAAATAAAACTGACTAAACTTTGACACTTTTCACACACCCTATGAAAGGTCAATGAGTTGAGACTAGGGTTCTGATTTCAACACACTGTTCTGTTTGGATTTATGTTCTATTGGTTTAGTAGAAGATTAGTATCAAGTCTACCTAAGAGATATAAGCTCTTAATCTCAATTTTTCCAATCATGTCTTATGCGTCCAGCTATTCCAAACATTATCAAGTGTTAAAAGTTGAGTAAGCTTTCTTCTTTAATTTTCCTCAAGTTTACATTTGAAAGAAGGTAATAGCTCCAGCTTAGAAAAAAATGTTTAAAGTTTTTTAATTTAATAAAACTAAAAGCTATGTGAGTACTTCCCAACAATTCCCTTCCAAAAGTCGGGAACATACAAATAAAATCAGGCCAGTTGTAAAAGAATTTATGTTAATAAATGCAGTAACTAATCATTTTTTGCGGTGGATTCAAATTTAGTCAATTAAACCTACAAAAGTAAAATAATTATATTGATCACAAATCTACCTTTTGGTGTCTTAACTCAAACCCTCAAGTCAGTGAAATTGTAATTACAGTCAAGTATTTACCATTTACTTAATGTTTTACAAGTGTAGATACACCAAACAGTGTTGAAAGTCACTTTTTGTTCAATTTAATAATAGCACCAACATGTAGAATTCTATTAAAAAAGTTGTTTAATGTTTATTGACATGGCCCATTGGATGGGAGCGAGCTGGTCTAGTGGTTAGAGCATGGGACTTCGGTCCTGGTTTCAAATCCCGCCAAATCACCAATGGATTTTATCTAATTGATTATACAGTAGAACCTCTTTAATCCGAACCCCTGTAATCCGAACGTCCACTAATCCAAACGCCTCATTGCTTTACTCTATACACAGTAGGCCTACAGTAGTTCTTTAATGTATTCTGTATTTGTGGTATACGCACCATAATTATTTCAATTGTAATGGACAGTAGGCCTACTGTTTATTCCCTATGTTTACTACTGTATTTAATAAACATTGTATTTTAATTTATTAGGTATTATTCACTTTTCCCTAGCTATTATTATGTAAAAACAATAATATGTTCTGTAATCTGAACTATTCAATAGTCCGAACTACCCCCGGTCCCAATTAGTTCGGGTTAAAGAGGTTCTACTGTACTGAAAACCTCTAGGTCAAGCCTGATGTAAAAACAATCCCAGGCTCGTGCTGTGTAAAAAAATGGTCCATTAGATATTCAATAAGACCTAGATTTTCGATCAACAAAGTTATCAACCTACCAGGAGTGGAGGGCTCTACAGGGCTGGTAAGGGCGTTGGCGCTGATGGGGGTTGGCAGCCCTGACTGGTTGGCCATCAACTTCTGTCGCACTTCCCTGATCTTCAGCTGTAGTGATGTCTTGTTAGGGAAGATGTCTACGTGACATGCCTGTGACAACATTGTGTTAGCTTATACAGAGAGGGAGAATAAATTACACTTACACTTCAGAGATACGCATTTATACCTCTAAGATGTTTTTATCCAAACATGTTTAAATTACAGAATATTAATTGACCTAAACTGGCCACAGCAAGGTCAGAAGCAAAAAGATCGGTTAACATAAAAAAATGAAACTATTGTAAACATTTGAATACATGGTACGAATAAAATATTTTCATGTGAAACATATTTAAAACTTTAAGTTTGTCTTTCACTAAAACTTAAAAATATCATCTCTCAATTTTCAATCCAAACCCAAAAACACATACAAATTAAATAATCATTGAACTCAGTGATGATAATTTATGCCAGCATTCACGATTATAACATTTATTACAGCTAAATTTATAGGAAAATAAATAGCTGATACCCGCGGGCTTCGTTGGACTTCATACTTCATAAGTATTAACAAAACTATTGATTACCATACCGGGTTGGGTGGCATTTCGAGTGGCTTTTCATGGTTACTTCGAAGAACAACATTAGACTTAATAAGCTGTTGGGGCAGAATCTTAGGAGAGTATTAAAACAAAAGATGACTATCTCCGCCTGTGGTTATATTGGCTCTATTCATGGAAAAAAATCAGCTCAATTGGTCAAGTAGTTTTCACATTATTGACATATTCGAAACATTCATATCTATAATTTTAGTTCCTCTATCTATGTCATTGACTTGATCAGTAACGCACTAAAATTATTAGCTTGCTACTACATTTCCCAGCCATTATTTTTGAAGAAAAAAAAACACAAAATTTTTATAACATTTTGGAAAAAAATAAAGTCAATAAGTTGATGAATTATGCACTTAAAAATAAAATTACCCTATTTGCACAAAAACACAACAATTTAGTATTCTCCTTGAACTTAGTAATGTGTATAATTTATGTCAGCATTCACGATTGTAAAATTTTTAACAGCTAACTTTTTAGGAAATAAATTTGACATAGTACAGTTTTTAGATTTAAAAAAATAATAACAGTAACTGGTACAAATTACGAGCCAACATCTTTAGAAAACGTGTCCATTGTGTTCGCCAAAGTGATGATAGTCACCTTTTACCGATAGAGAATGTTATATTCTGTAAGCAACTTCCAAACAAACAGCAGTCCTAGTGTTGGCAATTGGTGGCTCACTGATCGTCACTATTATTTCCACCTGCCTTATATTTCAATTTTTAACTAGGCCTACTTATTTATTTTTTAAGCTTTCTTGTTCATGTTAAGTCACTCACTGTTCTCAGTGAGGTTTTTTTGTATTTTTCCTAGTGTTGGCAATTGGTGGCTCACTGATCGTCACTATTATTTCCACCTGCCTTATATTTCAATTTTTAACTAGGCCTACTTATTTATTTTTTAAGCTTTCTTGTTCATGTTAAGTCACTCACTGTTCTCAGTGAGGTTTTTTTGTATTTTTCCAGTTTTGGCTGAGTTAGCACACTAATGTTATACACTTTAACTAATTTCTCACATTAAGAAAAGAACAGATTCCAAATCCCAAAACGTTGCAAAATCTTCATTTTGCACTTGTCAAAATGGAAAATGTTTGCAGTAATCACTAAATAACATCACCTTATTGTTGGACTTTCACTCATGATCTGGATATAAGCAAGCATGCGACTATCATTTTTGATTAATCAAACACTAGTTTCCTATTCTGTCTGAATTTTAATTTGATATTTATGATTTTTAGAGTTAATTCCACATTTAATATGCTCTCCTCTATACTTATCACCTAAAACAAACTTCAAAGTATACCTGGAAGTTGGTGGTGGCTTGAGTGGAGGGGAACAACCCCTGTTCCTGGAACAGCTGCATCACCAGCTGTCTTCGCTGTTCCAGGATCCGGCGATGCCCCTTGTCTGGGTCCCGACTACCTGGAGTCTTAGGAGTCCGCGGTGAAGACGCTTCCAAGCTCTCCAAGTCAACGGTTGATCCTATATTTGATCCTACAACAAGGGAAAATATTAATTTCCAAACTTTGATCTTTATAATGTTCAGGATTTTTGTATGGAAGGCAGGCTTATCTGAACAAAAAAGAGTCAATTCTTAAAAATACACAGTTTTACACACAGAGGTTTTCTGTACATATATCACAGGTTCAATCTATGAAAAGCTGTATATTCCCAATTCCGTAAGACAATTTACGGTTAATGACCCTCAAAGCACAGCTACTATACCTTGAAATCCAGTAGTAAGAAATCAATCTATATAATTAATACGCTACATGAAACTTTGTCGGTTGAACTCCTCCGCCATTTCTTAACCGATTTTATCCATTGACGTCTCATTGGAAAGAGCGTGTCGCGTAGATTTGCAAACTGGCCTTACATTTTTGAAAAAATCCCTTGGGCTCTGCCCCAGTGGCTTTGAAAGTTCCCATGTCATCCTTATGAAGAACATAATTGTTTACATTTTGATCAGCTGTATAATTTAATTGCTGTTATTTATTTTTAAATTCAATGAAATGCGTTGAGTACATTTATTTACTATTTGAGTTTGTGTAAACATAACCCCCAAGATGGATCGTGTTAGTATGGTTGTATCTTAAATTTGTGTATTTATCGTTGTTTTGTGTCGCTATGACGGATCGTGTTAGCATGATTGAGGCGTAATCGTGATAACGACCGCAGCTACAGAAACAGAACAGTGTGGTGCGTAATAGGCTTGGCTTAACTCATCACAGTCAGCACCTGACCCTGGACAAACTCAACTATTAGGTTACAAATGCGCCCTTTAACACTACCCCAAAACGACTTTTCGCTCTCAATTAGTTCTCTATCATGACCTGTGTTGCCTGTACAGCTAGGCAGACCCAGAATGTATGAAAGAGAAAACCGGCCGGAATGCTTTAGGTTTATCAATAACGAAGATAAACATGGTCTGAGTTACAGTACACACCGGTAATCTTATTGAGTTGAGTCTTTTAAACACATTGTAAATATGACTGTTAGGTATTCGTTTTGAAATAATTCCTGTAATACTTTGCAATTGCTCGAATTCGAGCAACATGTACACTAGTACTCCTTAAAACATGACAATTTTTAATTTGACTTGGTAGAAAAACTTATTAATCTATATCCTGGGGCTTCGATATTACATCATTATTATCCACTTGGATTAGATTAATGTCCAGCAATTTAGTATTGCCTAGTTGTTTCTGTCCTTGATCATTAGACTTTTTGTGGCCTACATTGTCCAGCCTAGCAGTAAGTAAGCTAGCAAAAATTTTTCTAAGTAATAAAGCTGTCACCTCATTTGACATTTCTCTTTTACTCATCTTCTCCTGAAATAAGCTCCTTGGTGTGTAGGTTATAATCCTAATTTAATAGAATTTACTAAAACAAAATAAAATACTATGCAAGTTAAAATATAAAACTTTCAGCTTAAAACTGACTATGTTGCAGACATTGGTAAATAAGTTAACTACGGACAGTATCCAAAATAAATTTACCTTTAAAAGCTTCAATGTTGAAGTCTGGTCCAAAGAACGTTGAACCGATAAGTTTGCCAGACTTCGGAGTTGCGGAATGAGACACTTCGGAGTGAGAGGGAGTCGATTCTTCTTCTGGAAACAAACACATTTGGTAATGAATGTTCGTTTATTGTTATTTCATGACTCACTAGCAAACTCTTGCAAAATTAAAATACAGTAGAGTCTTACCGATCATGCAAGATAATGGAATTAGGGAATGACTTTTTTGTCCCTTTGATCCTTCGTTGCTAGGATCTAGCCAAGAACCATTTTCAAATTACATCACTTCAGGCTAGCAGGTTAGGCCTAGAGGATCATGGTGTCATCCCTTTCTTGTTATCATTGTTGGTTGAAGGGTTTTGAACCTGGAACCTCAGGGACTCCCACACAGGGGTCAGTGATTCGTTCCTAACAGATTAGTCGACCGCAAGATTAATGAACAACCGACAACAACGTCAAAAAAAGCTGAAATAGTTAAAAGTGGAACTGACACATAATTATAAAGGTGTAATGTTGAGGAACAATACTTTAATGTATCACGATTAAAACAAAACATATTACTTGAAATCTCAAAAAGTATAAAATGTTAAACGAAAACGTTTAATAACTTACGATGTGGTTTCTTGCGGATAAACACATGAGGACTGCTAGGCACGGAGATGGCGCTCGGTGATTGGCACTCCTCTGGCTTGAACTCTGGCAGTGATGAAAACTTTTTCTCAAAATTCACTTGCTCCAATACTCTAAAACAAAACAATTGACTAGTGGAAATACGAAAGCTTGAGCTTTTTAAGAGTCCTTGGAGCCTAGACATTTTAACTCATTTAACAATTTAAAAAATACAATGAACATTTCTAATCTCACAGTATACTAATTACTAAATATTTAAATTACAATCACTTTGGTATTTGAAAAAAATAATTTGAAATGGTAAATAACTCTTCAGCGGCTGTTTGAAATTAACAACATTAACAATCACTAGTATATTAGAAATTATAATCGCTTTAGTGTTTGAAACAATATTGTTGGATGATAATTAATTAATTAACTCTTCAGCAGCTGTTTAAAATTATCCAAGATGACCGCTAACCTCCAAAGACTCTTAAGCTTCTTTTTAGGCTTCAAAGAAATCACAGACTTGCACATCTTGAGTTGCAACAAGTTTGACCATATGTTTGAATTGTTATTCGTTCAAAATACTTATTAATAAACCAACCAAACCTTTCAATGAAAACAATTCACAAACCTGTCCATGCCATCTTCTACATTCTTCTTAAAGAAGCTCCTCTTGGTGGATGGTGATTCTGGTACGGTATCTTCTTCCATGTGACTATGACTGGTCGTGTTGTTTACGTTGTTCATGTTGTTGGCGTTGCTTTGAAGGTGCTCCTGTTGTTGATGGTGTTGCTGCTGCTGTTGTTGCTGTTGTTGGATCTGTTGCTGTTGCTGTTGTTGCTGCTGCTGTTGCTGGATCTGTTGCTGCTGCTGTTGGATCTGTTGCTGCTGCTGTTGAATCTGCTGTTGTATCTGCTGATGATGTTGTTGTATCTGTTGGTGCATCTGTTGTTGATGTTGCTGCTGATGGTGGAACTGTTGATGTTGACTGTTGGACGTTTGAGAATTGTCTTGTCCTTGATTTGACCCAGACACTGCTGAAAAAAATCCTTTGATATGAAAAAAATAACGTTAATTGGATTTGTTTTGCTATGATAATGTTCATAGTTGTTATAAAAAAAACTTCTCACTTTTTAAGCTTTGGGATCTTTTCTATTTGGCATCCTATCTTAAAAAAGTGTTTTTTTTTCAGATTTTTTAAAAATTTTGTGATTTTAAGACTGGTTAATATTTAGATTTAGATGTAATAACAGTTTACGCCAAGTTATGAATACAAAGTAGTTATGAATACCCTTCTTATACTGAAAAGAAACATTTACTTCTACTTCTACTGTGCCATTTACAGATGTAATAAAACTAACATTTACAATTTGTACAAATAGTCATAATAAGCCCGTGTACAACATATTTGAAAATTGAAACATTGGCATAAACTGATATAATCACACAGTGGTACATTTTCATACCAGAGCTTTGTTTGTGGTAAAAGCTCATTTAAATTATTTCTAGGTGCTCCAAGAATTATTACTTAGCTGACAACAATTAGGTACACTGCTAGTACACAAAAACATTTGAATTATTGTAGACTCACCCATAGATTGACGGCGTTGCAACGGAGCCTTGCCAAGTTGAGCTGGTGTCGGAGCTAAGACAAACATTTGTCTGTCTTCTTCTCTCTAGAACAGATTTGTACGTATGTCAAATAACTTGGAAGGTTGGCAGCATATTTATTTATTTATACATAAGGCATTTTGAAAACTTGATAGGTAAATTTGATTCTAGGCTTGGTTAAAAATAATTCATCAAATGGGAATCCAAATTTTAAAGTACCTATTATGATTTAAAGGTAAGCTTGCTTTCCTGTCAATTTCCTAAACAATTTCTGGCAAATGTCCTATCCTTAATCAGATACTATATTTTAAAGGTATTTCTAAAAAAATTCAGAAAACTACATTAGTTATATTTAAAAAAAAACAAAATTCAATTTAATATTGCTTACACTATTCACAAGAAAGTTGAAACAATTCACAGTTTAACATTCAAGAACCTACTGTTTTAAATTCATTCCCGAAAACTTGAGTTGTGTTCAATACCAAAGTTTACAAAAAGTATGTAAAAGAAAAATTTACAATTCAAAGAACACTAGTTTTGTGTAAAGGTTTGAACCAGTTGTTTTGTGTTTACAACAAACATTTTGTTTTCCACAAAAAGTTGTAAACATATGTTAACATCACTTTTAAAGCAAACGTTTAATCGGTTTACACAATGCCAGTTGAAGACAGGTGTCTTTGCCAAATGTCATCACGTTACAATTAATTCTCTTTCCGAAGCATATATTTTCATTAATAATTTAACATACCACTTTATAGTTGCTTTGATCTCTGTCTGGAGATTGTTCAGTCACATTTGAATGCTCTGGATTTACTTCTTCTTCTTTGGTTTCTGAAAAAGCGGAACATCAAAACCAGTGATCTACAGAATATCAAATCCGAAAAAGAGTGATCATAACATTATAAACTTGGCATAGAAGTTCCTATTTGAGCTTGCTACTAACTATGAAGCGGATTTGCTAAGTTCCATGAGAGCTTTGACCTATTTAAATAAATTTATTTGAAGGTCTGAAGAAAAGTTGTACTTGGATCAATAGATCAACAAAATCCCATTCAAGCCTGCTACATTCCTTTTGACTTGTCAGTTGAATCATCAGAACAGCTTATTTGAGGGACTGAACTGATGCTCCTACAAAACATCAGATTTTTGGCCGAACTCGCATAGAATGGAGAAACTTTTGCCAACACAAGAGGATAGCAGCTAGCTTACCTTGAAAAAGTGCAGGTAGGCCATAGAACATGCAGAAGAGAAACTGAACACACCTGCACTTTTTTAAGGAAACTTAGCTGCCTCCTTATTCTACAACTCAAAATCCTGGACTAGATCCTTTCCTTGAACAAACTTTTGCAAACACAAAGTCAAATTGGATTGTCAGTTCGGTTTCATCATATCCGATCCACAAACTGAATTGAATGTGTGGCGAGAGGAGGATAGGAGTTTAATAAGCTTTAAACAACACCCTTTGATTGAACTTTATGTGGTAAAATGTAAGAGTAAGACTTTCCGCAATACCATAGAAGCCTCAATACCAAGGGCCATAGTAAAATTCTGGTTTGAACAACTAGTACTTAATACTTGCTAGATTGTTATTTATTAATATATTGACAACAGGGTATAAATTACAAGAGCTAATTTAAAAGTATCATTCAAGTCGATTCAGTTAAGAAAAAGATTGTTGAGCTAGTAATGAATTATAACTCACCCTGGTAATGCTGATTATTGGTTTTGTCACTTTCACCGTTGACCATCGAACTCTCGGAATACTGGACTTTGGGCCGTTCCTCGTCACGCTTCACAATACTAAACAAGAAATAAACTTTACGTCAGTAAAATATAGTCTAGTAAACAAATATGAAACTTAACATATATGTAGCAAGGATAAAACAAAATATCTAAATCATGAGGGTCTTGTAAATTTATAATTTAAAGGAAAGCCAAGTGGCAAGTTAGGAATTGTTTTGATTAAGGGATATACTTCAGCTTAAATATGTCTTATAACTAATTTTAGTCTTATAACTTAATTTTAACTAATTTTTAATTTGTAGACACGCAAATTAAATACCTATCTCAAAACATAATACTGAAGTTTTGTCTTAATATAAGACTTTTCCAGAGAGTAGATTGAAGTGAAAGGTCAATTAAAATAAAAAAATGGTGAATTTCAACAGACCTATATTAGGACGAAATATCAGGATTACATTTTTTGTCTATCTTATTATTCTCGGGACTATTTTTTCAGGCAAACATTACGACACTACAAATTTAAAAAAAATGATTATTACAAAAATGACAATGGCCAGTATGAATAAAAAGTATTAAAACTTCAACAAATCTCTTCACATTATGAATTTGAAATCATACAAGGAACCACGTAAGGGTGTCTAAACTACAAAATTATTTTTGAAAAATTAAATTATGACTTGTTTCATCAACCAGATCCCACTCACTTGTTCGGCTTGCTGACGATCACAGTAGAAGTGTGAGGCTGACTAGTCACCAGGGTTATAGGCTTTGCTTGCTGCACTGAGATCTGACGACCACTGGCATCTGTAAATGTATGGTGAATATAAAACTAATGTGGGAAAAAAAGAGAAAACTTAAAAAAAGACGAGGATGAAATCACACTTAGCATCTATGACATAATGATTGTGCTTAAGCTTTTCGATCTAATAGTGAATTTATGGGGGTATGACAATTCTCTGGCTATTGAGCTTTTTATGCTTAACATTTTTAAGTTTCATTCGATTACTTTTATGTGATTTTTAAGTTTGATCAATTTGAGCCTGGCTGGTTAGGGGTGTTAGAAAGGAAAAAAGTTCAGATTGTTTAACTGGGAAATACACTTGATAACTGATTTACGAGTATATAGCTTAGCACTCTGCTCTAATATCCATTTCCACAGGTTTACAGATATACAAGGTCTCACAAAACACTTTGGATATATATTTTTTTTGTATAGTTACTTAAAGAGCAGATTAATGAGAAATAATACATTGATTCCTCATAAATCTAAAAAAAATTGATTGAAATAGTTGGTTTGAATCTGTATCAGCACAAAAGATCTGTATTATGTCATGTGTGTTTTTCTTTGCTGCATGTATGGTTCGCTGTATTACAACATTCTCAGGTAAGCCAGCTGCACTCGTAGATGATAAAATATCAATCCAACGAGCAAATGGTAGAAACCCCAAAAACAATGTTCATTTAAGTAATTTTACAACAACCAATTCACAAAATCTAAATTTCCCACAATACCCTCACACACCCAACCCTTCTCACTCACCCGATATCGGTATCTGGAAGCCAGTCTGAGCGGGAACGTAGACATTCTGAATTCGTCCGTTGTGCAGCACGTATTGCACAGTCTCTCCCTGCGTAGTGTTGTTGGCCGAGTCCACTCTGCTGATGGGTTTGAACAGCAGCGTGTTGAGCAACCCAGACTCCACCGGGTTGAGAATCGTGACAGTCATCGGCTGCTGATAGTTCTGCTGAGGCCGTGCTGTCGTCGTCTGCAGCACAGGCAGTGTCTTGATGTTGGCCTGGCTGATGTTGGGGAGGAAGGTAGACACCTTGGGCTGCAGAATGGTTGTGTTTTGAGTCGACTTGACACTTACATTCTGTGGTGTTAGTAATGTACCCACATTCAACACGGACACCTGAAACAGACAGGGTTGGTAAAAATCAAGTTTTTTTTTAGGCAGGATTAAATATTAACTGCAATTTAAAATCATTTTGAACTGCATGGATTATTTGGATTGATGTTATGAATTGGAATAAATTTTCTACTTGGAGAAGAAACATTTCTTCAAGACCAGATTTCCAAAACCCTTTAAGCTCCATTAGATAATTTCTGCAATAACAAAGTAACAAAACAGTTTAGATCTGAGTGGATTTCAAACCTTTTCCAAGAAAAAAATTCAATTGATTTTGCAGTGAGAGAATAGTAAGACATTGTTTTTTCCAACATAAATAATTCAGGATGAGCAAAATAATCTTTTACCCATCTCAGGTCTAATGTTTTCAATAATACTATGAATGGCAGAACCTGACGCAATACCTGAGCCTGAGTCTGTGGTGCAGTGCTGGTAATCCTAGTGTAGGTCTGGCTGGCACTCCTAGCCACCGCCTGGCTACTAGCCAACGAGGTAGCCATTGTAGACTTGGCTGGTGCCGGCTGGCTGCTGGCTACAGTGTGCATCACCCCTGGGGAAGATGGTATCTTGCAGTGAACTGCAGACAAATTATTGACATTACATCTAACTGACATTGTCAACCCTTGATCAGTATAGTTTTGTTTAAGGAAAGGCTCTAGGCCAGGATTTTAAATTGTAGAAAAAGGAGGATAACAGCTAGCTTACCATAAACTCTTTCTCTACACTTGACAAAGTCCCTTAGGGGACGAAATATTGTATGCACAGTGTTTTTCTACTTGTTCTATGGCCTACCCACACTTTCAAGGTAAGCTAGCTGCTATCCTCCTTTTTCTACAATTTTGATCAGTATAGTTAACATTTGAATTTCAATATCTTCAAGAACATAAAATGTAACAGGAAATATAATATTTTTACAGATTAACTTATCAGGTTGGTAGGTGTAATCTCTTTATGTACCGAGTGGATACACTAAGACGCGACCCACGATCTAGCTGCCAAGGATTCATAGTTCATCGTGGTACTAACTGAGCAAACAAATAACCGTTTTCAAACGACCAATTCCAAACCCCCTTACTGAATGTGTTAAACACTCTTACCCGTGGTGGTTTTGAGCCAGTCGTCCCCTTGAGAGCTTGTCGCACTCCAGTTAACAGTGGAAGTGGCAGCAGACGACGATACCGGGTACGAATCGCTCTTAACAACCTATGGATAAACATCAGTATTATCTAATATCTTAGACCAAACCACAATCATAAAACCTAAAAGATTGGGCATACAAATGGTGAATCTGATCACAACAAATTTTAAAAGGTTTATAACTTCAGTCTATTTAATTAAAACTGTGGATCACTAAGTTGTTCAGTACAACAACACTGAAAGGGGAGTGTTGCTAGTTTATTATTAAGTGTATCAGACTTCAATACAGAGAGTTACTGGCTCAATCATTTGAATATTTATGAACATTTCAGGGGTGTGAACTTCTTTAAAAGCCTTTGTGATCATGTTTTTTAAAAGTGTACCTACATACGTAGACATAAAAAAAAACATTGACAATGGCATTACAATTTTAACTTTAATTTTAAATATAAAAAAAGCAGAAAGGAAAAAAATAATTTTTAATTAATATACTCTGTATGATGGAACCTATCTCCTGACCCTCCGTCCTGGGGATTTGGGTGTACCAGGAGACAGGTTCCATCAAGCACCTGTAACACTTCATTATCATTCACCGAATTAAAACTAAAACATGTACATTTTGAGTCACACTCTCTCATTAACTCTTGTCCTCAAACATAACGTACCTTTGGAGAGACAGGCATCGTCTTGAAGGCGCCGCCGGTTGGTTGGAAGGCACACACTCCAGTAGGGTTGAGAGGAGAGTGGTAAGGATAGGAGGACAACACGGCTACAGAAGATTCACCACCACTAGACGTTGCCTGGAACTTGCTGCCACTCTCCAGACTGCCGGACGGCAACCTACATCAGGCAATTACTGAATTTATATAATCCTTCCGACTATTTCTGACCATGCAGGGTCTTTACTTAAATTTGACGATGAAATTCACAGGATTATTTACAGTTTTTCTCCATCATATTTGTTTATTTATTGTAATACTGACAAGAATAAGGAAACTAAGAACAGCTATTGGCAAAAATGGGATGGCATCACAGTCTATTTATAGATCAATACACATAGACAGATTACAGGACTTTGTTTAAATAAACAATTTTTCATCTTTCGTATCATTTTCATAGACGAGTGGTAACATTGACACTGCAGAGATGTTTCCATTTTTAAACACACCCTCCTGCCTTGATTGGATGTGATTCCAATTCCAGATCAAGATACACCATATATAAAAACACAGTGGTTTAATATTTACTATGAATAATTATGAAATAATTCACAGCACTTGAAAAGTAATTTGTATGCTATTGTAAATTCATAAATAAAGCATAAATTAAAAATATAATGTTGAAGAAAACCTGAAAATGTTACTCGTTTTTCTGGCAGAAGTGACGGAAATCTCGGGATGTTAAAGCAATAGCTGTCTGCAAAGTTTGTACGACAAAAATTTACATTGAATTTACAATGTTGTGACTGTAGGGAATCACCACGATGTTGCCAGGAACGTATTTACCAGGAATTACTATTCATACCTTACAACTATAGGTTATCTTGTTACCTTGCTTTGATTGGTTTAGGCCTGAAGGTGACCTCCGCTTTGACCCCTGACACAGGGCTGAACCGTTGCTGAGGGAACAAAGGTTCCGTCTCACTTTGTGACTCTGAATCAGAGTCTGTCACCTTCTCCTTACACTTGAGATCTATTTCTGGTTCTTCACATATAACCTGTAAAAAGATTTGTGTTGAAAACCACTATTTGGATGACTCTCAATTGCATGGCTTGATCATTATTAATTTGAATATTGTGATAATGCCTCAATAGTAAACATGTTGTGAGTGTCCACACAAATAGATAGTAGGTAATCATCCTATTTAATCGCACATGTGGGCTAGAATTAAGAAACACCGAACCTCAAAGCATTTGATTCGAGAAGCTACTAAGCTGCTATTTTGAGGGAAAAAACCTTTTAACAAACATGACCTACAGATATTTAAAAAATTGTACCTACACAAAGACATCACCGGACTTCAATCTTCCAATTCACAAGCCAACTTCCACAGAAAGAAAACCGTTCTAGAAAGGAACTGCATATTTTAACCTCCATCCAGAAAACCTAAAGCAATAAACCTACCCAATCCACTATAAGAACAAACTAGCAGACTCCCCCCCCCCCTCTGTATAGAGACAACCCTTTACGGAGACTGTTACACATTGAGATAGGATTGACCTAAACATGACTTCTACACTCTTTGTTTTCATTTAATTGTCTATAGTGACATTTTCTTACACAGTTAGTAAAATTCTTTTTTACTCCTAATGATCTGGTGCCTGATCCTGTCCTCAGATGAGAAAGTACCCTAATAAAAAACAAATTTTAGTAATTGTGATGGAAAATATTCACATTTATCCCTTTAACTGAGGAGCGAGCTAGTCTGGAAATAGAGCGCAAGGCTTCGGTCTTAAGGTCCTGGGTACAAATCCCACCAATCACGATTTTAACTAAATGAGCAGTTAAAAATCATCTAAGACAAGTCTGAAGTCATGGATAATGGTACCTCGGTGTTCTCTTGAGATATCTCCACCTCCTGCACAGCTGGAGGGGTAGGTGGTGGGCCTGGGGATGAGACGGATACACCAGCTCCCTCCACCCCCTCGTCCACGGACCCTAGCTTGCCTCGGCCGGAGCCTGTGGACGACTTGCGGCGATCCTTGCTGCACCACTTCCACTCCGGATGTGCTTTGAAATGGGCTTCCTTCACCTGTGGACAGAGGATAAGAATGTATATACATGGACTGATAAGGCTTTAAAAAGATTTGTTTGCACCCAAACAAAAAAATTTGCACAAAAAAAATTAAAAGGACTTGACGGCAGCAATGAGCAAAATGTTACTTGAAATAACCATGTTTTAACTTTGAACACAATGTTTATTGGTTTCAGTTGTTCTTTTCCATTCCCATCTCAAGACTGGTTAAGTTAATCAACCATCTGATTTATTTTTTACTCCTAAAATGAACGTAGACATAGTAGCTTCACTGTGCTTAGTATTGTAAATTAATTAGCTCATCTAATAAATCAAACAAAAATACATATTGAGAATTTGAGTTGCGAACCTCAGAAGCGAGTTCATGGTACTTCTGCTTCTCCTCTGGGCCTAGAGCATACCACCACTCCCCGAGTATCTTGGACACCGTGCGGTTATCTTGATTTGGGTGGCGCTGGTGGACCAAGGCTCGGTGCCGCTTACTGAAGATCATGAAGGCATTCATCGGCCGTCGTATACGATCTCGCTCCTTCACCTGCAAAATAAATCCTCATTCTTTTCATGTTTGTAAAAACAACAACACAATTGTTGATAAATAACATGAATAGAATAGTAGATAAAATAATTTGTTAGACGATGTGGAGTATGCAAATCTTTTGGTGCAGCAAATTTACGAAAAAGAGTAAGCAACTTGAAATAGAATTAATTAGGCCAGATCATTAACACAGGGAATCTGTCTAGATTCACGATGGAAACAAGGCCAGTTGAAACCTGATAGGAAGCCATATCACATCATGGAATATAAAATGGAGGAACTGAAACGTAGAGACAAACCCTATCTGACCATGAAGTAATACCAAGATTACATGGTTAAAGAAAGGGCAAGAAGAAGGAGTTGTTTTAGTGGGTAGCCAAGAGCGAGGTGGGAAGGCATCTCCATATACCCCTTAGTATGCAGACCCCTTAACAAATGAACATTTTTTCAAGATTTTCCTGTCTCTTTGAAAAAAGAAATGATTTATATTAGATATAAATATCATTTGCTAAAAGATTTTTCATACAAGACGGGTTTTTTTATCAAGCATGTAGATTTTGATTAGCCTTGAACTGCCAATCATACAAATGGTTAGTACTAAATGTAGAAAATTAGGTCTTAACCAGAATTTGAAAAACCTATTCCTAGCGTACTTATAGTGAAAAAATAAGCTAGTAATTTTAAAATATCAAACTAAATAAATAATAAGAGTTTTCAAAAAAGTTGTAGGCAGCCTTTTTTCACCTTAAATTTACTGGTCTAGCTGGCGTTAGGGCCTGAGAATGGAACATATCAAGCAAATAAAAGTAAGTACAACACAAGAATTTTTGTTACTTTACTAATGAATGTAGGAAGCAACACCAAAAGGTGAGCCAACAATATTGCTTCCTTGGATTCTTAGGTTATAGCACTACTGAGCCACAACATGATTAACTCCCAAAAGTTAAGTATACAAAAACTTTGCACATTTTACAAAAACGTTTTTGATAGGTAACTCTAATAAGACTTGTAATACCGCAGAATTTTTTTTAACCAAACTTCATACAAAAAAAGAGAAGATAAAAATAATTTAACACAATGTAATCCTAATCTCAAGGTAACAACAATCCTAAAAGCCAAACCAAAGACTAACAAAAAACCACTCCTGACCTTTAGTGGGCTCTGCGGCTCCTTGCTATTATGTAGCGCACTGAGTGACTGTGTGCGTCGTTTGCCAGCCGCATCATTGCTAGCAGCGACTGCAGCGGCGACTGTGTCCTCCGACTCAAACACATCATCGTCCTCCTCAGGTACGGGGGGTGGGGCACTGAGTGGGGGCGATAGAGGGGGGGAGGCAGGGGGCGATGCCAGCAGTGGCACTAGCGACTCCCACGAGTATGTCGTCTGACCGACGCAGCCATCGTTGGTGCCTATTAACACGTCAAGTTGTACAATTGGCTTTTGGATACAAAAGTAGACACAACTATATGGAACAGCAGCAACTAGTGATATGGGTCTGACAGTAGGGTATAATTTTATGTCAAAATGATAATAATTTACTTGTTGCAGGGTAAAGTTTTTGCAAATACCAGGTTTATAACAGTGCTTCTATCAAACGATCCTGTATCGTTGGTGCCACTATAGCTGTTTCGTTCTCAACATAAGTACATCACCAGGTCCAACAACACCAAGCTTCCTTATCACTTGAGGTTGAGGTCGTCATAGTAGTTGTAGACAAGATATAATTAATAAAAATACATTCAATAAACAAAAAAAACTTAGTACTACTTAGCACATGATGTGGTCCCTGTAAAAGGAGCATTGTCTCCTCAGCTTCAAGGGATAAGTAAGGTTGACGTTTTTGGATCGGATGTTCTACTTATATAATAATGTTTAAATTAATGATTCAGAGGCTACTCCTAATCATTAAGTATAAGTTGTGTTAAATGTTGATTTTATCAACTTAAGAAACTTGTAAAAATACTTAGCCTATTCGCTAAATAAACTAAGCATTTACGATTTTAATATCTAACCATCTGTAGAAACAATAGAACTACAATTGTCCAAACTACTGTACAATCATCCGGATCACCAATTATCTAAGTAACCTCAAGTGCATTGCAGTTTTTTGCCGTCTGCGTCATACAGCGAGTGAATTTTAGTGTCGTATGAATTGGCCGGAATCTATTCATTTGTCTTGTTCCACTGTCTTCAGCTAAAAAATAACCCTTTTCTTGAAAAATCTAACTATCCAGTTTTTTTATCACCTGGACAGGGTCTGGTCCCTATTGTTCCAGATGGTTATAGGTCTACTGTACATATAATTAACAATCTTCACCTAACAGTGAAATATTGAACAAGATTTGCTGTTAACCTACTTGAAACGTTCTCATTCTTCTCAGGCTGGTCGTCGGCCGGGGTCGCTGGCTTGTTGTGGAAGGGCAGCACAGGCAGCAGTTCCGTAGGGTGAACTATGACTTGTTGGAACATGTTGGTGGCCGGTGGCGGGGGAGGGGAAGGCGGTGAGTCTACAGCAGTTGTGGCAATGTGGAGACCCACTCGTATCTTGCTCCCCTGCAACATACAGCTTGTGGTAAGTATTGAGTTTTCTATCCTTCGAGCGGATGTGTACACTAAAACTAATCAATGAGGTAAAAATATCAATTTACTTACATGTAAAGAAAACCCACTAGATTGTTAAAATAGTACTCAGTAGCCTAGGTAGCTAGAGCTACTCCTATAATAAACAAAAAATTCATATAATATTCAATTTAAAAAAATGTAAACAATGTGGTGCCAAACCACTTGGAAGACAGCTTCAAAATGAACCTTTAGGTTTCAAACATTGGTCGCAGACTTAAACACGGATCATTGACAGTACAACAGGTATTTAACATTTTTATTTGAAGAAAAACTTCAGACCAGCCGACCCCTACTATCTTCCACCTTTCTTTCCCTTACCTGTTGCAGCACGGAGGGAGGAGTGTTCTCCTTGATGTACACTGGCTGGTGCGACACTTCCTTCTTGATAACAGACTCCTGTGTGTGACTGTGTGCTGCGGAGTGATGCTGCGGCTGCGGTTCCTCCACCACCACTGTGGACAACTGCTGACTGCTGCGCTGCAGTCTATCACTGCTGTGTACCTGCAAAGTCACACATACATTGCTTTACACGGTCAGTAAAATTAAATCACAAACTGATTAGGATTATTACTAGGATAGATGGGTTTAAGGATGGATGGGATTGTATTTTAGTTTGGGATGAGATTTTTATTCTTGGACTGAAATGGGATAGGATGATTCTTCCTGAGCAACAAGGTAAACTGTTGTTTGTAAATATCTCCCGCAATCGTAGAGACAATATCATTAGTCATTTGGAATACCAGCAAAATCATACAATTTCCCGCAATCATAGACACATCATTATTGTCTCCCATAAAATTTTTTAAATCCTGGACTAGAATCGTGAAATTGTGGTCTCAAGAAAATCCCAAATTTAATGTACCCTAATACACCTGAAGATGAAAAATATACATTTCCCAAAATTTGGGAACCATAACAGTTACAAACTAGTCTACATTTAATTTGAAATATATGTGGGAAAAGTGGCCTGAGTTATTTCTTAAAAATATAAGAACAAAGATTTGTATTTTGTAGATAGAATAGTCATTACAAATCTGGCTTTTTAATAAAAGTTATGTGTTGCTTAGTCTGTGTTTTGGAGCTGAGCTAAACCCCCGTGTAATGGACCTGCGGGGCAAAAGTGATCTATAACTCTCTCATTCTGTTCTATTCATGTTTGAGTTACATATAGGAAGTAAATAAAAATGTCTAATAGCACTTGAAATATATATTTTAATTTTCACTTGTACTGTTGACTCACAGGACGGTAAATACAATATATTGCTTAAACACCTAATAAACAACTAAAATAATTTTAGAATCCCTCGCAACAACAAATGCAAATCCAAATGGGTACGGTTGTTAGAGTTTATAAAGCATTAAAAATCTGCATAAATCACGAATGGCACATATTATATCACATTGGTAAGTGATGGCCGATTTAGATTGGACACTCCAATCATCTTGACCCAATAGGCCTATATTTCATATATATTTCAAGTGCTATTAGACATATTTTAATTTTTTTTTTTTTAAGAGGTTGGCGGTCTCTTTTAACCTTGCATTTGCCCGTCCACATAGACTAAGCGCCCGTGCGTGGATCGTTTACAGCAAAGCAAGGAGTGAGCCGGTACAGTACACTACAAAGGTGAACTGTGTACTGATAAAATGTTATCGGCAGTGACCAGGAACCGAACCCATGACACCGCTGCCTTGGGCCCGAAGTCCGTGACGCTACCGACTGAGCCACCGACTCACTAACATATAAAACTTTTTTTTATTTACTTCGGTAAATTTAATAACGTGTAAAATGCTGATCAAGAAGTTATACAAGTACAATGGCATATAAAAGTTATAAAAAGACATTTATGGATTTTTTTTAGAGGGTAAAACTGCACATATACAACCGTTATTATCCCCAAATAAAACCAAAGAATGTAATTATCGTACGTATAAAATTCAGAATCAATCATGAAAGACAACAATGAAATTAAATATTAACTGAAACAGTCAAGTTATTGATGACAAAAATGTTTAAATATTCAAGTTCAAAATACTTTGATTTGGGATGAATCTACTGCAATTTTATGCAAGAAATTAATTCAATAAAGCCTGCTCTCAGATGTCTATTTTACAATATGTTACAGACTTTAAACAAGGTCCATTGTTTATCATGCCTTGTTTGTCTCTATGCAATACAGAATAGAATTTTAGGGCATTAGCTCAAGTGCCTAATCGGTTTTTAATGTACGAAAATAGATTATAAGAATTAAGACTTTTTCTAAACCTAAAGGGTCATGTAAATTATTATTTAAGAATTAAAAATATTAACTCTACCTTCAATGTATAATCTCTAAACTTATATGTTAGAAAAAATAAATCAAATTTTTAGAGGCCTTCTCCTACTATATTGTGACTGCAAACAACTAAAACTGTCCCATTGTTGAATTGCTTGATTAACCTTTTTCAGTAAAAATTTAAAATATGTTTGTATCTTAACATTCAACTTGGCTTCTTAACAATATGAAATATAATAAATTCAGATAATAGACGAATAAATGAGCATATTTAATGTATACAATCTAAAATTTGATTTATTTTAATAACCTACATGACAACACTTGTCTAATATAAATATTTTCATCAATCTCTTTTCTAAAATAAATAAAAACTAAATTATTTTTAAACACTAAACAAGACTATCTAGATTAAAATGGTTTTGTGCAAATAAAATATTACAATATCAAAAACTAACCTTAAACTCTTTTACATGCCCACCTGACATTCTTAATAGTCTGTTAAAATCCATCATAAATCACAAACTGTAGCCATAGATAAAAATAATCTATTTATTGTCAAGGTATTCAGAAAACTTAAAAACTCTTATAACTTTCATGGCAATATTTAAATATATGAGCAGCTCCATCAAGCAAGATTCGCTTGCAATCCACAACATATCAACAGCAGGTTGTGTCTGTTTGCCTGACTAAACCTGTCCTGGATAGTAGCAAAGCTGATAACAGCTGATTGCTGTATTAACCTTGAAATCACTCAGGCATAGAGTAGTTTGAAATTTGAAAAATATCTACATAAATTATTTAGCTAAAGAAACAAAAATTGTTGAAAAACATTTTGTTAATTTTAATGTATCTGATATAACTCTCAAAGAAAAATTACTGTACTGTAAATTATATTGATTTGCTAAACAAGGGAATACAATATTTGGTAATTTTCATTCATATATTTATTTAATACCTAGATAACTTTTATTAGGTTGTAAAAAAAATATTTAATATCAATAACTTTATCACAATTATTTACCAAAAGCATTGTGTAAAAGAAAATGTTTCAGATAAATCACATTAGTGTCTTAAGCATTTGCTGACAATAAACAACATAAAAATTCTTTCTTACAACATTCCCAACCATCAGCACCAAAAATATATATGAAAGAATTAATATGAAGCAGTGGTTAAAAAAATAAACAATATAAAAAAATTAACAATTAAAAAATTAACATAAAAATACATGTTCTAGCAGTCATAATGAATTTACTTGTTCAATCATCCTATATAGATGATTTTTCGACCACTGAAAGACCTCTAGTGAAAGTACGAGTATGGAATGTGATGGATATGATGAACCTGAAGAACAGTCATTACGTAGTTGGAAATCTTGGTTGGGAATGGGAATGAGGACATAGGAGCGGAACTGAGTTTGGTTTAGATTTACTTCAGAATGATAGATACTTTTTTTGGATAAAAATAAGGGAAGGAATAGCCTAAGGTTGACAGATATGTCTGCCACCCAAAGGAATATTCAAGATTATTGGCAGTGTTCATATTTTGTGATTATCGCGAAGAGCAAAATATGGCAAAATATGAACGGCAGACGGATACATCCGTCCGACTTATGTTTTTTGTGGGCCTAAGACAGATACATCTGTCAGATCAAGATTAATTTTTTTCATAACTTTTTAACAAAAATTAGTTCAGTGCTAAGGAATTTTTTTTTATGATCAATGAATTATTTCAAGCAAAATAAATACAAAACATAACCACTTTAGTTTGGAATAATTAAGCTCCAGCCATTCATTTAATTTAGCCCTGGGACGGTTAATAAATTAATTAAATTGAATTTAATTGAATGCTGGTCGAACATTTCTCATAACAAAATACAGTATAGTACACTCTCGATTATACAAGCCCTGGTTAACCGAGGTCGTTGTAGGCCTATATATGTATATTTTTTTATTTCCAGTCGGAAAACAATAATTACATTTTTGGGAATGTTTCTGTTGAAAGTAAAGTAATAATGGCAACTAATTTGTGATTTATTAATATTTTTTTTTTTTTTTAGAATAGAATAGAAAAATTCTTTATTGCTCAATGTACATATATACAGTTATTGTAAACAATCACAATAGTATTGAACACAATTCTGGTTATAGTATTTATACAAATATGCCTATGAACTTACACAAAATTTTTTAAACCTTAACTGTTTAAAACATGGGATATAATAATAAAGAGAATCATAGAGCAATAAAGCCCTGAGGTTATAAACCTGTGCGGGATCTATATTTGAATCTTACACAAACTCAGTAGTAGGGTAGAGAGTGCCTGGCCGGATCAGTACCACAGTTATACTACACAATATTTAAAAATAACATAAACGTGGCTTCTTCACATGAAACAATATTAACTTCCTTAATTCTTACGTCTTATTAAAGTATTAGGCATTGTTTAACAAACTATAACTAAGACTATAACTATCAAAGGAAAACACTATGTCTTTATATTAGAGTAGTAAAAAATTGATTAATGTCATTATGGTTAAGTAAGTAGTTACGTATAATTTTATTGAATTGGTTCTTGTTTTTACACTCTTTAATATAGTTTGGAAGTAGATTATAAAACGTTGGTGCTAAGTACAAAAAATATTTTTTGAAATGGGATAAATTGGGTCGCGGAACATACATTTTACCCACGTTCCTTAATGTACATAGCAGCAGCCAATCAGAGACGAGTATTTGATAAACCACGCCCTTAAAATGTATTGCATGTACTAAGGTGTATTTCCACTTTCCATAGAGTACATGTATAAATAATATCCCTAATATTGGGATATTATTTATACATTAAATAAGGATTATAGGTAGGATTTTATACATTACATTATTTTATTTATTACAAATGATCTGTAATAACCTGTTAGCCAATTCCACCATGAGACACGGATTAGCGAGGTCCAGAGTTAGGTATTCAACTCCATCGATATACATATTGCCGATCTTTGCAAAAGAAAGATTTGTAGGGAAACTAAATACAAAATAATAGTAACACCATAATTTAGTGAGTTGCCGGAATTTTATCTTCCTGGAATTTTACCCTCTGGGCAAAGCTGACCTCACTGTGACGTAGTAACCTGAGCGCTCAAAAGTTTATTCGCGAGCGGAATTTTACCCCCGCGGATTTGGTAGTCTAATGGAAATAGACAGAGCGAGATTAATTAAGTTTGATTAAGAGATTAATTGAGTTTGAGCATTTTTGAAGTTTGAGGTTAACACTGACACAAATGCAGTGATTTTGTGCTCTCCAACAAAAGTGATTTTTATTGTTGTCTTTGAGTATTTTTTTGGATGGAAGTATTGCTGTGATTGTTAAAGTTTTAAAGATTATTTTTGCTATATAAATCATAAACAATTTTGGTATAATTATTTTCAGCAAGTCTTTAAAGTTTATGGCCAAAGTTAACCTCATTTCAGGCATGTTTAAGTAGTGCTTAATTATTTTGATTTTGTTTTAAATAATTTGAAAATCAAATAAAAGTAAAATTTGTAAATCTGTGGCCTTCCAATTTCAATATTAGTTTCAGATCTTGACAAATTATAATTATACATAGAAACCCTAGGACAGACTGCATACTGTAACAGCAAGTTTTACCATCAGAGAATCACAATTAATTGTTAAATGAAGAAAACATTTTTAGTGCAAAGGAAGTAGTTAACAAGAGGACAAAACATAATATTTGAAGTAACTAACTAAATTCAGACCAGAATCTAATACCTCGTAGGACTATTGGGACACAAAATTTTGCCTTCTTAAAGGTATGTTGATGTGGTTTTATTCACCAAATATTTTTCCTTAAACAATAGACTGAGGACAAAATAAAGAAATAAAATTTGTTTATCATCAACTTTGCATTGGTTTATAATAATTCCAGTGTTTAAGGATTACCTATGTAAATACCGTGCATGCTCTTAGATAGACTACTATAGATCTGCTCTTGTTTTTACAAGTGACTTACCATAATTATTGAAATGAATGAAGAAATCCACTAAAATACAAGAAGGATAGTAAATAAAATAAGGAGACCAAGAATCTTATACAACAACTGATCTGAACACTGACTAGTCTGCAATAGATTACTCACACAACTAACCTGTTTAATTGCTTCACTAGCCTAAACCTAGGTCAGGATTCTTATCTTTCCCAATTGATAAGAATCGTGTGTCCATTTCCTATAGCTAAATAGTTGTTAACTACAACCATTGACTAAGGTATATAAAGTCAATGCTACAACTGGTTGATAACAGATGATATAATACTGCCACAAACATCTGTCCCAGAATAGGCCTATATTGTTGCAGAATATATATTGTTGCAGAATATATATTGTTGATAGTTAACTACAAGCTGTAACCTATTCCAATTATTAATGACAAATCTAATAATGGACCTACAATTAATTAATAAAATAGCATAGATATATATTTAATTGGAAATTATTAGCTATAGCCTATACCAGAGATTACTGGTTTATTAGCCAGCAGTAATTATGACACGGAAAATTGAACACTTTTGCCCAATATGTGCAAAGAAAATCTGCAAAACACAGAAATCAGTAGCTTGTTCATCAACTTGTCAAAGGTGGTATCATTTTTCTTGTGCTAAGCTGACTAACAATTTGTTTAATGGTATCTCAAAAAGGAAAATTATATGGACATGTGAATCATGCAGCAAAGGAAACAAAACAAATAATAACAGCTCTGATTCCCTACAGGAGGATGTTAACGTTAGTGTAGCAGATTTTGAAGAAAAAATATCCAGTCTAAAAGAAGAGGTGGACTTGGAAACATCATTAAATCTAGCAGCAAGTGTTGGCAATGCACTCTTAAAGGAAAATGAGGAGTTGAAAGAACATTTGCATACATTAAAAACTCAACATAAGGAAACACATATGAAGCTAGAGGATGAGAATTTTGAACTGAAAACCAGTTTGAAACTCGAACAAGAAAAACTTATGGAACTAGACATGGAGCATAAAAAGGAAATACGTGCGTATAAAGAGAAACTGCATTCATTGGAGAAGTTTCAAAATGAAATTATATACGAGCGTGAAGAATTCGAAAAAAGATTGTTAATAAAGCAAACTGAAATAAAGGCTAAATCCTCTCTGCTTAAAAAAATAGACATCCTTGAGCAAACTATTAAAGACCTTGAGAGTAAATTACAAACAAATGATAACAACATCTCGACTTTACAAACTTGTTTGAAATCAAAACAAGATCAAATTCACAGCCTCTCCAATAAAAATTGTGAGCTTACTAATAACTTGTCAACCCACAAACTCAAACTAAATGCCTTGATCAAAGAAGTCGATCAAGAAAAAATGTGGCGTCAAGATAAATGGGTCGATGACTGTGTTCTCACATCCTATTTCAACGCGATGGCAAAGAGTGCTGAAGGGAAGAGGAGTGATTTAATTTTTCTTTCACCATCTTTAACGCATCTTGTTAAATTTAAGACTCCTACTGCAGCTAAAGAAGAGTTTGAATTTTTAAAAACCAACCAACATAAATACATTTTTTGTTGTATAAATGATACTCTTGAACCCTGTACTGCAGCAGCTGGATCACATTGGAGCCTCCTGTTTTGTGATCGCACATCTGATAAAGCTTATCACTTTGACTCTAATGGTGCATATAATGTAGATTCCGCAAAGCTTGTATCTAATAATCTTGGCATTGGGAATGTAGTACAGGTGCCTTGTATGCAACAACAGAACTCCTACGAGTGTGGCCTTAATGTGCTTGTGAATGCCAAGCATATATTGAACTACTTTTGCTTTTCATCAGCATCTACATTATCTTTTGAAGAATGGCTGCAAACCAAGAACTCAAACAATTCAACTGATGAAACCACCCACATCTCTACTTTAAGACAGAAAAACAAAGCCCCTGATATCCCATCTCAAAATAAACTACCAACTTCAGAGAAAAACTCCTGCAACAAATGGACTGTTGTTAAAAAGGGACTTCAACAAAATCTGCAGACTTACCAAAATAAAACTGTTGCATGTAGTAATAGATATGATGTACTCATGGTGGATGAAAAACGCCACAAAAGTCAGAAATCTACGGAGAATCATACTAATGAGGAAAATGATGGACAAGTTATGAAAACGGATAAAACTAAACATAATCATTCAGATGATAGGAAATCACCTAAATACTCTTGGAGAAAGCCTAAGGTAGAGTCAAAGGAAGAATCTAAAATTTCCCGACCGATTTTAGTCATGGGAGATTCATTAGTCAAATACATCTCTCATCCTAAAGCAGAAGTAAAATGCTTCAGAGGAGCAGGTGCAGCATACTTACAAAAGAAAATAGATACTATTGCTCAGGAAGCTGTTAAGCCTCAGATGGTGTTCATTCACGTGGGAACCAATGATCTTGACAGGATGAGAAATCCAGAAGATGTGATGGGCACAGTAAAAAATGTTATTGGAAAAGCAAAATCATCATTTCCAAAGGCAAATCTAGTAGTAAATGGTATCATCTACCGAAGAAACATACCCAACTATCTGAGAATACAGGCCAATAGTAATATAAGATGGCTTTGTAAGGATATTGGAGCAATCTTCCTGGATCTTGATATATAAATACATAAATAACACCTGTCTAGGGAAAGATGGAGTTCACCTCAACAGGAAGGGAAATTCAGTCTTTAAAAAAGTTATTGATAGGGTGATTTCTATTAATGAGAAAATATGCCCAATAACACTGGACAAAGAAGATATCCAAGGATTGGTTACGGTAACTGATCGAGAAGATAAAACTGTAACAGAAGACAAAATAAATGAGAAACAGATCAGGGTGACTAAATCTCACATGAAAAACATGTTTAATGAATTTAAAAATGATGCCAGTGTTGCCTTTGCTCACTGTGCCTCTCGGGACTTGGATGTTGAGAAGAATATGAGCGCCGGAGTTGCAACCGTTTTTAGAAGGGAATTCGGCAGACCATCACCGTCACAGTGCTACAATGAGTATCTGGCATGTCAAGAACTTAACTCAGGACCTGTTGTGTACACCCTCCTTACAAAGGATCAGTATTACAAAAAACCACTGAAAAAGGACTACGATCTGGCTTTCCAACAACTGGCAGTTGACTTTAAAAAAAGGGAACTGAAGAATCTGATATGCTCCCCTATGGGATGTGTTCATGATAGAATATCTGTTGAACATTTTGTGGATAGTTTGCTATCCTTCCAGAGATGTACAGAGGCCAAGATTAATGTGGTGATTTATTACAAAGATCCATATACAAAATTGAAAAATGGTTTATCTGGAAAAGAATTTATGAAACAACTCGAAGAAGTCATCTTGATGAAAACAAAAATGCTGGAACAAGAAAACCATGGCGTGGATTGTATTGAGAAACCACAAGCAAGAAATGAAAATATACCATCCATATGTATGTATCAAGTCCCTGAGTCATTTTCCACCTCTACTGGCATCTTCTACAATCCAGATGTTATCAAGAACTGGCTTAGACGACTTACCAAATCACAAGCAGACATCTGATCTACAAACCCTCCAACTTCAGCCTTCCTCTGAGACCACTCCAACCAACAACAGTCAGCCCAGCCTCAACAACAGTGAAGAGTCAATGATTGTAAATCAGTCACCTGCTTCTTCTTTAAACTTGGCAGCCAGTGTAACACCTCCAATAAAGTAGATAATGCAATAGTAAAAATATTTCATCAAAATATTCAACACCTAGGCTCTAGAATCAATTCACTAGAAGTAACACTTAACGAATTAAAACCAAACATTGTTATCCTGTCAGAACACGATTTAAAAGAAGATTAAATATCCCGGATCAATTTAAACAACTACACGGTTCGTGCTTTCTTTTGTAGGAAGAAATCCAGGAAGGGCGGGGTTATGATACTGTCTGAAGAGGGTTTGAACTGGAAGCAGGTGGCTCTACCTAATTTCCTAAAGGATAAGTATTTGGAGGAAAAACAGTTTGAGCTGTGTGCCTCTTGTTTTATCAAAGGTAATTTTAAATTGTTAGTAATAGGCATTTATCGATCTCCAAATTCAAATATAAAAACTTTTTTAGACAGATTAAGTACTGTGATTGATTGTTTAAAAAAAAAATATACCAATGTGATAATAGGAGGAGATCTAAACATTGATGTTATTAAAGATGATTATAAACATAATTTACTGAAAGACCTATTGAAAAGCCATGACATGAAATATATGGTCAATTTTCCAACTAGAGTAACAAATAACACAAAAACAGCCATTGACAACTTTCTTGTAAATGCATCAAAATCTTGTGATATGACGATTACAGGCATAATAACATGTTTATCAGATCATGATGGGCAAATCTTAAAAATTAAAATTCCCAACTTAGAAAAGCATTACAAACCGCCAATTATTAAGCAAGAAATTCGTAAGTTTTCTTGTGAAAACATAGAATATTTTGTTAAACTTATAAAAGATGAAAAATGGCTTGATGTTTATTTAGCTCCTGTAGAAAATAAATTTGACATCTTCCAAAAAACATTTAGTTATTACTTTGAATTGGCTTTTCCAAAAACTTTAATAACAAAAATAAATAAAAAAAAATAGTTGGCTTACAGAAGAAATAAAAATCAAACGTCACAGACTCATAGAAATCAGCAAGGAAATCAGAAACAACAAAAAACATGAATACAAGGATATTTTCAAAACAGAAGTAAAAGACTTTAAGAAAATATTGAATCAAACCAAATCTAACTATTTTGCAAAAAAAATTAATAATTCTTCTAATATCCAAAAAACTGTATGGGACATTATTAACTCGGAAGTTGGAAATAAAAAACAAAAACACCTTAATAAAATAAAACTGTTAAGAGGCACGCATCTTGTTGAGGATCCCATATTAATTTCAAATATCTTCAATGAATATTTTTTAAATGTGGTGGAAGATCTAGATCCTAATAACAGCCAATGGGAATCAAATGTAACACATGAAATCCCATCCAGTTTTCAACAAGATGTCTTTCTGAAACCTAAGTTTAGTTTTGAGAGTGTTTATGAGAAGGAGGTGGAAAACGTATTGAAATCGCTAAAGAACAAAAAGCCTAGCGGGCATGATGATGTACCTATTAATTTACTTAAGAAAGTAGGTCATAATATCAGTAAAGTTTTGGCTCACCTGATAAACTCTTCCTTCATTTCTGGTTTGTTTCCAGATCAATTAAAAAAGGCAAAAATTATCCCTCTGCATAAAAAAGACGATGAGACAGATGTAATAAACTACAGACCCATTTCACTTCTTCCAACTGTTTCCAAAATTTATGAAAAAATTGTTTACAATCAGTTGAGTGATTATCTTGAAAAGTTTAACTTACTTGATGATTACCAGCATGGTTTTAGGCCTGGAAGGTCGGTAGTCACTGCAGCAGTATCATTTTTAGAGTCAGTTATTGAATCGGTTGATAGAGGTGAAACAACAATTGGCATATTCATGGATCTATCTAAAGCTTTTGATAGTGTAAAACATCCAATATTATTGAATAAATTGAAATTGCTTGGAATAACTAAAAATGCATTGCAATGGTTTAATTCCTATCTGAGTAATAGAACTCAATATGTTGAAATAACTCAATTAAAAAATAATAAAATTATTCAAACTGCCTCAGAAATTAAAACAATAAAATATGGAGTGCCTCAAGGGTCTATTCTAGGACCATTGCTATTTTTGTGCTATTTAAAGGACATAAGCAGTGTCCTAGTATGTAGACCTAGAAGTGAATTGTGCCTGTATGCTGACGATGCTAATTTAATTATTTCCTCTCCTACACTGGAACAAACGGAAATTTCTGCTTTTCTAGAACTTGGAAATTTGGGCAGTTATCTGGTGTGCCAAAACCTAAAATTAAATAACAAAAAAACTAATTTTATCACATTTAAAACACCACAAAATAAAAATTCCAATCACCCAATAATAATGTATGACTCGTAACTTATTGAGCAAAAGACCAGCACAAACTTTTTGGGTCTAACAATAGATCAAAATTTGAATTGGAATGATCATACAAAAAAAATAGTTTCAAAAATCAACTCTGGAATTTTTGCCCTTTCAAAAATGTCTGTGTACTGTGATGTCAAAACTTTGAAAAACATTTACTTTGCATATATCCATTCACATATTTCCTTTGGTATCTGTTTATATGGAGCAACAACTCAAATCAATCTAGATAAAATATTAAAACATCAAAAAAGAGCAGTGAGAGTAATGCTCAGACTAAATTCGGATGTCTCGGCAAAAGAGCACTTTAAACAGCTAAACATACTAACTGTTTATGGGCAGTATATTTATGATTCAATTTTAATTTTTAAAAATAAAACCTCATCCGATGTATCCAATCTACCGGTTCACCGATATGAAACAAGAAAAAAAATCAGATTTTGCAAAATAGGCACAGATTAAAGTTTTATGAAAAAAAGCCATCATTTGCTGGTAAAAGTTTTCTTAAACATATCCCCGGAGTAATTAAAAATGAAAAAGATCCAAAAAAGTTTAAAACAAAACTAAAAAATTTCTTAATAAACATGGCAATTTATTCTCAAGAAGAATTTTTCCACCTCCCTCAAGAATACTAGATATAAAGAAGGCATCTGTATAGGGAGATGTATTTTTTAATTTAAGATTTATTTTTAATCTGTATTTTATATTTTAATAATTGTAATCTTTGACACTATTCAAATGCTGTATTATGTATACTTCTCAATGAATAAAGAAATTGAAATTGAAAATTAGATTAGCAATAAAAACCGGAATCTTACCCCCTGTCTATATAACTAGCGTTTGGACAACTGAAGATGTACGTGCGGGATTTTTACCCCCGAAATTTTACCCCAGGATTTTTACTCCTGGAATTTTACCCCCGGAATTTTACCCCCTGGCCGGATATAGAAATTTAAGAATGATTGATTTTCTTATTTATATGTTTATTTAATTGTAAACATTTTATTATTAAGTAGCCTATCTTTATTTATTTTGTAATCTCAACTAAGTAAACAGAATTCGCTGTTTAATTTTGATCATATTAACCATCAGTTGGCTTCAATGATCAAATCCTGATACTCGAATCTCAAAATTAAAATTCAAAAAAAATGTTTGATTAGTTGATGTTACAAATAAATTAAGATAGGCTACTTAACAATAAAATGTTTACTATTAAATTAAAACTGAATAAAGAGAATTAACCATTCTCACTAAATTTGATGTGTTCTGATTAAATTCACAACCGTGAAAATATACTTTTAATTCCGCGTTTGATCCATCGAACTGATGTCGCGAAACTCAAAAGTTCATGTCCAGAATTTTACCCCCTGGTTTGTGACGTCATGTTTGCCCAGGTGGTAAAATCCCAGGGGGATAAAAATCTGCTACCCAATTTAGTAGCCTACTAGTCATCACATAAAAAATAATTTAGTGGCCTACTAGTCATCACATAAAAGATATCTCTCAAATATATTAAAAAGTTAGGGAGTAATGAATGACTTCCCCATACTTTGCAATGTTGGTTCAGATATCCTAGCGCGGCCTGGAACTTTCACTATGACATTGGGTAGAGCGCCGTAGCACTAAGAGAGTTAAGGTTTTGTGTTTCTTGTGCCAAAGCGAACTCTATCCCACTCTGGTAGGCCTGTTACATGCACTTTCACACTTATAATATCAGTAGGATTAGGACTAGTAACACCAGTGATGTACTCACATCACCAGCTGTAAGCGCCTGTTGCAGTATGTTATGTGAATGAGAGCTGACCACGACGCTGTGTTGAGTGAGAGGTGGGGGAGCAGGTGCGGGGGGCAGTGGGGGAGTGTCCCCTCTCCAGGCAGCCCCGCCTAGCCCCGGAGATATACGGATCACACTCGTAGCCATTCCTCCACCAGGCGGGGACCCTTGCTGCATCATGATCGGCCTCACCAGCTCTGGCCTGTAAAAGTTGCACAGTTTTATTTTATCAGAGTAATTGAAAATTTTTATTCTTTAAAACATTTTAAGGATGTGGAACAAAATTGCAATGTACATAGACAATACTTTTTCCTGTTTTGGAAACAATTTCATCTAACTTCCCAAACTTTAATCATGTAAAGTATGTCTAGCAGTATGAAAATAAAATTTGAGGAAAATTCCAGGTTTTGCAGGTTGAAATTCAAAATGTTTAGATAGAAACTTACCGTTATCGTTGGGTTTGTCATCTTTACCACAAACAGTAGGATACTAGATAGACAAACGGATCCAGGGATTTTAAATTTTAAACTTTTATAAAATTCTTGGTTTTTCATTTCGGCTGGACACAAAACTCGTCTGTTTCATTCAACTAGGGTTCGAGCCTCACCTGATCACATGCTGTTGGAAGTTGCCAAGCATGAAGTGGTGTTGGACAGGCGAGGGGTGTGGTTGCCGCGGCCGGTTGTGGGAGTGATTGTGGTTGTGGTTATGGCTGTTGTTGATTGGTTGGAACATGTTGTGTCGTGGGCCGACAGTCACTGGACTCTGCATGGTACACGGAGACACAGCCGGGCCGCCGGTGGGTGAGGAGAACGCTGGTGTGGCCGAGCGGGAACTACCCAGCGACACTGGACACAACAGTTCATTGTGGTAAATTTTCTTATAAGTAGGCTTCCACAGTTCTCAGTACAAAATCCATACACAGTTACCAGTATTTCAGCCGCTTTGTTCTTAGGATTGTTTTTTTCAACCATTATTTTTACAGTAGAACCTTGATAACAAGACTCTCAAGGGGATTAATAAATGAGACTTGTTATCAAGGTTGACTTCTTATTGAGGTTTGCAATAACATGTGATTTGGGGTAAAATAAATTCATGGGGTTTTGAAAATGACACTGGTTACCAAGTGTCATCGAGGGTCTTCTTATCGAGGTTCCACTGTATTATTATACGTTGACTATGAAAATGGATGGTAGTCGACATTCATGGATTTCTATCAACAATCACCACACATTATTAACTGAAAGGTAAAACGTGAGAAAAGGTGAAAGGATAAGTTTAGATGGATGAGGACATCAGAGAAATGATTTAGCAGATGGTCGTGGGAGAGGAACTGTGACAGGCAAGGAGATTGAGGAGGAACCTAGTCGACAAGCAGAAGTATTACATAATATTTACGATTCACAATGTAGTGAGTTATCAAGGAAAACAAATATTAGAATCTACAAAACAATAACTAGACCAGTTCTTTTATACGGAGGGGAAAATTGGATCCTGAGCAAAAACACGGAAAAGATTATAAATGAGAATGAATTTATAAGAGCTATATAAGGTCCAATGTGTGAAGACGGAGTATGGAGAATCCGCCACAACCAAGAATTAAGAGAATCATTCCAATACCCCGATATTCTAGGAGAGGCCAAAAGCAGAAGGCTAAGGTGGGTTGGCCATATCTTTATGAGAAATGAGGAGAGCTTGTTGAAGATGATACTGAGGGGAGATACAAGGTGAAGGAGACCAGTGTCAAGACCAAAGGCCAGGTGGTGGGATCAAGTCCGGAAAGATATGGAAGAGATGAGACTAGTAAAGGAAGATTCAGAGGACCGAGAGAACTGGCGACAACATGTTGGCGAGATAGTACCAGCTTGGGTACAAGTGGCCATGGCTGTTAGTAAGTAAGTAATGTAGTGAGTCAGACTTCACAATCAGATAAGAGACTCACCAAGCATGTTAGCGGCCTCAGTTTCCTCAGGGTCGAAGCGTCCGGTGATTCTACGATCTCCGTAGTTAGGAGACGTGTCTGAGTCTCGTGAGGTCTCCTCCCCGTCCAACAAACTGCTCTTGCCCCTGCACAACATTTATATTATTATAGAACATATTCTAACAACTACTTGCATTAGTAGATACATGCTGTGATTTTTGGAGTTGCTAAATTCTATTCTAAAATAAAAAGTATTGAATTACATGTAGATTTGAAAAAGCAAAATCGAAAATTAAGTGCAGTACATTGGAACTACTGTAAATACCCAACATTTAGACTAAACAAAATTCATAGATAACTTGAAGTAAAAATTATAGTAAATTTATATTGTATTATAAGAGCATAAATTTACTCTATTTCAGCTCAAGTTTAACAAATAGTGTTAGAGGAGATGTAGCATCCATGTAGCATCTAAATGGTAGTAACAGCTGTTAAGCTGGTTGGTGAGACAACTGTCAGAAGTCAACAGACTGGCATGAAATTATTGGCCTCAAGTTAACACTTCAGACCAACTGCCCTCACAGTTGCCCTGAAATTCAGTTGTATCGGGGAGTACACTTGAGGACAACAAGCAGGACAACTGGTCTCCGACCCTCCCGCAATCACGTGATGACAATTGGTGAAGACAACTGTCTCACCAACTAGGGGAGTAAACCTGGCTTTAGTATGGTGGAATATGAAAAGGGCTTACGAGCCAATTTACAAAGTAAACCGTGTACGAATTTGTTTTTGGAATTAGTTAAATAGTGTGCTAGTCTAAAATTAAAATTATATTTTACTGATATGACTAGCGTTATAAAATACGCAATAGCTTACAATAGTTTGGCTTGGTTAAAAATTTGGCGTGATAAAAAGAAGTGAACAATTCACTCAATTCAACTAATTTTCAATTTAATTCTAAAACTCGCATCAAAACAGGAAATGGAATGTCTACCAACCATAATCAAAACGTTAACCTACATGTCAACCAATAGTACGTTATTAGCGAGCTGGTCTAGTGTAGCATAAGACTTAAGTCCCATGGTTCCAGAATCAAATGCAACAATCGCCAAAGGCGTTGTGATAAGGTTAACATTATCCATGTGATAAGGTTAACATTATCCAGGCCTAGCCTATGTATCCTAGAGGATTGGAAGAGGGCAAAAACAATTGCTTCCGTCTCTGTTTCGCCACTCACCGAGGGAAGCTAGTTGGCCCGGCTCGCAGACTGCTTCCCTTAAGACTGAGATGCCTTGAGCAGTATCCTCGGCGCTGAGACTCCTTGGTGCAGCCATCCTTGGAACAGAGCCGCCGCCACTGTTTCCCATTGAACTTTTTACGGATACCACTCGGATTGGACACTACGTCTCCCTTCTTGTACTTATGAGGCGTCGCAGCTTGAGATCTGAAATGTTTTGTTAACAAGTCAATCAGAAACACAACTTTACACAACGCAGATAACAAATGCAAGCGTTTAGAACATCCAATACTGTACAAAATATAAAATTACCTACTGGAAAGAAGGTAAATGATAGATGAAAGAAACATAAAGTTAGTTGAACAAGTGCAACATCTAACACCATAGAAATGGTCAGATTAGTTATCAAAAGTATCTGAAACATCTAATGTTGTGGCTTTTTTTTATACCTCTAGGAGAATAAGAAAAAATAGGGAGTCGAGGGAATTATATAGGGATCCAGATATTGTGGGAGTGGTAAAGAGTAGAAGGTTGAGGTGGCTGGGCCACAATCAACAAATAGGTGAGAGAGAGATGGTAGGTGATAAGAGGTACTAACTCGGGAGCGCAGGAGACCCTTGGAAAGACCAAGTATGTGATGGATTTACAAAGTTACAAAGGACCTAAGGAGTATGGGAGCAGACCTGGAGCTGGCAGAGGACAGGGGATCCTGGAGGCACATGGTTGGCAAAGCCAAGACCGCTTGGTTATCAATGGCAACAGGAGTAAGTATGGTTATGTAAGTAAATAAAACAGATTACCTAAGTAGGGAAGAAAGAACATAATACAATATGACAGATATCTGAAAATTAAAGTGTTAGAAAATGAAACAAGGCTAACCGTGTCTTCCTATTAAGAGCAACCAGCTAAGACATACTGGACAAGGAAGTAATAGTTGTCAAAAATAATAGTATTATTTTACCTATTAACAAAAAACTAACGGACGTTCGTGACTATTGCTAAGTAACCGTATGCTGTTCCATACCTGGGAGTAGCGGGGGTGGAGCGGGGAGTGATGCTGCCGTGATCCATCAGACTAGACGTGCTGCCTCGGCTCTGCATACTGCTGCGTTTGCTGCTGCCGGACAACTTGCAGCCATCTGCAGAATAATCAAACATTCCACTGAATCCAACACACAATATGCAACTGAGTGGTATCTTTAACTATTGACGGACTTAGAATCAGAATCCAAGCTGAAGGCGAGAAGAGAAACTGATGTGATTGAATTAAGCCAGTGACGGGGGTGTGCTGATGTAATTAGGCCTACTCATTTTTGTTGATCCGCCGACTGATTAACGAGTCACATAAACTATCTCAGTAATCAAAACTAAGAGAGAAAATCAAATTTGAGACTAGAGCACACTCTATGTGGATACATGTACATTGAACTAATGTATCTGTTATATTTGAAAATAATCGGCTACATCTGGTGCATATATAGAGGGGATGTCTACTTCAGCACCAAAAGGAGTTGTGGGACTGTACTTATTACTAAATTACTCAATCGACAACTTTTGAAAACTTGGAAAAGGACAAGAATAAGAGTGTTGACTACTAAAAAACACACAAATCATGGTATAACTATTGATTTGAAATTTTTTTACTTTGAATCGTTTTAGTTAGTCGCATATTAAAAATAAGGAATACGAACAATCTTTTGTTTTCCTTTATTCAAACAACTTTAGCTTTGCTATCTTATCGCTTGATAATAAACATGACACACTCTCAGCAACTGATTCTTTGACGTTTATTATTGGTCAGTTGATAAGTAGGGCGTAATACTGACTTACGTAGAGTTAGATTAACCATTTACCACTAGCAATGTTTAATTATTTAATTAAAGATACATTTTGGGGTCTTACCTAATTTCTTAATACAAATTTGGTTAACAAGTTTTCATTGGGCACATACAATAAGCCAAATGCCTGTTTACTGGTGAAACTTGTAAAGAATTCACTCAAGTCGACTTCCATCGATTATTTGGATACGCCTCTTACTATGTTTTACGGAAAGTTGGGTAGACAGGTGACATTTTCATTATTTGTACACCGACCAACAATAGATTCAAACCAAACCCTTAATCTGCAATACCATCTTCTAGCCAAGGCTACATCTCTTTTTACCACTAGGCCATAGACCCAACTGCACTAAAAATTTTGGTTAACCCAAGCATAGTACATCTAAACTTCATTTCCGGGTAGCAGTACATGTTAGGCAAATCTTTCAGCTTCATTAGTTGGGTTATTCGGTAAAACCTCTATTTTCCTGTATCAGAGGAGTGAGGCCATTTTGGATAACCCTTATTTTCGGTTGATTACAATTTTTTAAGGATATTACAGCTCAAAAAGAGAAGTAGAAAAGTAGGTTTAAGTTAAATAACTGTTAACTTGAAATCTACAACTGTATACACAAAATCTAGTTCTTAAGTTGTTTTCAAAATTTTTTTTCTTTATTATAATAAGGAACCGTGCTATCATGCTTCGTTACACTGTTGCTCAAGTCGGGCTCAATTTTCCAATTGATTAGACCTATTTTGTTATGGTTTTGATAAACCTGTGTTTAGGTTTAACATGGTGCGGGTAAAAGGGGTTTTACTGCACCTCTAAACTTTACTTCCAGGTTTCAGCACGTGTCAAGTATAGCCTTTTAACTTCTTGGTTGAGTTATAGGCCTACTTGCATGGATAGTTGTTTGCAAGTGGAATTTTGAAAGAGCTAACTTTAATCTTTAAAAAAAAGTCTAACCTAACACTAACACCCTTATAACCCTTACCTGCATCAGTGAGAAGGAAGATGTCTTCTCTGCGCAGATCGTCGTCACTCTCAAAGTCCTCATAGTTGCGGTGTCTGAGATCGTCTCCGCTAGCGTTAGACAGAGCCGTAGACACAGAATGTAGACTGATCGGGGTCGCTGACATGTTGTTGTGGAGAGGAGACGTTGTCATGGACCTTCGCAATAGAAAACCATTTAAACTAATATTTTATGACACCCAATTTTTAGGATTTTTTTTACTTTAGGCAACATTGATAGTGTGACCCCCTACGATAAAATGTCAATTTAAAATCCACAATAAATTATGCTCTATATAGTTCATGTATTTATTTTTAAGAAATCATTATTCCAGCTTTTAGATAGCTAACAATCATGTTTTAACTGTTTTGAGGCGTCAGATGCCATTTGTCATGGGGCTTAAGATATTAACAGAAACAGAGTTTGGATATTTACCTTACAATAAACTTTAAAATTGCCTAAACAGAAAATAAAATTGTAAAAATTACCCAGGTTGTCAAGGCACTGACCTGTAGTAGTTGTTTGAGGGCTGCAAGGTAGGCACTACATGTTGCAGTTGTAGAGGTATTTGTCCGTTCCTCTCCTCCGACTCCTCCAGCTCATCTCTCCACGGAGGCTGCAGCAGTCGCAACTCCGCCCGCTTTGCTACAGTCTCTGCCCCAGAGTGGTTCAGTTTCACCAAGAACCGCGGAGGGGAGTTCATGATCTTACTGACATAACCTTCCACAAACACCGTCTGTCCCGTCTGACTATCGTCTATTGCTGCCCTCACGCACACTCGCACACCCAAATGTATTTGTTGCAGGGAAGGGCTTGCGTCACTAATCACATTGTATTTCCCAGAACACAAAACATCAGTGAAGATGGCCATTTTCCCCTCAAAGTTATCGAACTCTACCCAAATCTCCCCGTTACACCCGGCCTGCCGGATTTTACCCGGGTAGTAAAATTGCTCTTTTTTCGCTAAAACTCTGTGATCCATCCACTCTCGCAAGTCTATGTCTGTTCTTCCGTTTATTCTCCTTTGCAAATTCATCTCTTGTATATTCAAGTTTGTCGGTTCTTCAGGGAGATCACTCTCTTTGGGTAAGATAGGCTCGCTCCTATCTTCGACTTTTATGACCGGCGGCATATCATAGGATGTTCTCCTCTCTACTTCCTGGTATTTGGAAGTGCTCAGACAGGAGTAGTCGACAGCCATAGACTGAGGAGGCATCACTACCACACCGGATATGTGATTCTCTGAAATAACTGGTTTATCCGTCTCGTCTAACTCTGACGGATCAAATTTCCTCTTCTTTGGAAGTTTTCGTGCACTCATTATGGTCGACGTTTCTTTCTGAATGATATTATTGTTTGTAACAATTATCTGCTGAGCAGCAGCCCCGCTGACAACCACTCCCGAGTCTTTCATTTCATTCAATGTTTAAAGTTTAACTTTTAATGTAACAGTTATACTGTTTAACATTGAAAACCAAATAAAACTAGCAAAATAATATCTGATAAAATATTTTGTAGGAAAATAAATTACACTAATAAACTATAAAAAAGTAACAGTAAGCTATATAAAGTTATATAAATAAAATAAATTAAAACAAAACTAGTTTTGTAATCAAGGGATTGGAGGACAGGGTTTTATCGCGTCCTCTTCTTCCCACCATTCCTGGAACAAACAAAACCATTTTGAACAAAAGAACAACAACAGAGTTTCAATAGCAATCTTAATAGGAGTACTTAATTTATCAATCACACATGTGACTAAACACAGAGTACAAAAATGTTTATTTGTACAAGAAACCAGTTTTTTACCTGTTCAAATCACAAGATGCCATTTGTCATTAGGCTAAGGATTAATGACGATTAAGAACAAACGGAGAGATATAGTACAAAACCAAGGTTCCAACTGTTTCCTTCCAAACATTTTTAAAAGTGTCATTGGCGTAAGAAATGTTGGGTTTTTTGTGAAAAACTTTTATTATCCTACAATGTCTACTGAAATTTCCAATGCATTTATATATTGCTTCAGGCCAAATAAATTACTTATTTCTTATAATTTAACAAATACTTCTAAATAAATGGATTCTTATACTATTAACACCAGAAATACAAGTATATTTTGTTTATTTACTTTTGATTGACCACAGCCTTTATTAGATTTGACATAGGTAATCACAGAATCAAAGACCACCTACATTATTTGTGCAGGAGAGTTGACTTGTAATTCTGGTTGCAACCTTTAAAAATTATACCAGTATACCAGTATACAGGGTGTTCAAAAAAGGTGGGGACATAATTTACATAGTGATTCCTTGGATAAAAAATAAAGAGAAATTTGAGAATAAAACTTTTTTTCCCAAAATTACTTTGTTAACCTGATATCCGCCATTTTGTATTTTTACATAAACATTTTTATCTTTAGATTTTTTCAACCAATCTTTATGCAAATTGGTATGTATGATATGATAAGGTAGAAGAAACCCATATTAGAAAACAATTATCTTGACTCAATACAACCTTTTAAAATGACACCCAATTTAATTATTTAAATTATAATTATAAAAAATGGCTGATTTTATGGAAAGATGTCAAGAACACTTTTAATTTACTACGGTATCCAATATTACCAAGTTAAAAATGTAATAACTAGCTTAGCCTTATTCTACCCCATTTTATAAAGTAAAAATCAAGATATTTCAGTTATTTGTTATTCAATCTATTTGAACTTAGTGTCATTTGATAGGACATTTTAAATGTTAAATAAGAGTGTTCTTGACATTTTTTCATAAAATGAGCCATTTTCTTGTAGGCTAATTTAAATGTAAAAAATTAAAATGGCCGCCATTTTGATATTTTAAATTTGATCAATGTAACATTCTCTAACGGGTGTCACCTTAACATTCACTAAGATTCATAAAGATCGGTTGAAACA
Organism: Macrosteles quadrilineatus; assembly: GCF_028750875.1. Taxonomy (NCBI): domain Eukaryota; kingdom Metazoa; phylum Arthropoda; class Insecta; order Hemiptera; family Cicadellidae; genus Macrosteles; species Macrosteles quadrilineatus. The sequence continues at coordinate 79,300,406 of NW_026542597.1, forward strand.
ATCTTAAGATAAAAATGTGTTTTTTTACAAAATGGCAGATATCTGGTTAATGAAGTGATTTTGGGAAAAATTTATTCTTGATTTTCTCTTTATTGTGACCGAAGGAATCACTACACAAATTATATCCCCACCTGTTTTGAACACACTGTATAATATAAACTGTTCGTATTTTTTAAGTGAGAAGATTTTAATCTACAAATAAATAAACATTAACATTAGTAAAAATAGCATAGCTTTAAATAGGTAACATTGACAATCAAAATAATTGTACTGTTACTATCTGAGTGAAGACTGGATGCAAACCCTAGGCAAACAATAAAGCTATGCTAAGATTTGTAGCAACAAAATTTCTAAAACTCATTAGAGACAGAATTAGATTTTTAGGTAATTATTTTGATACCTGAAAATTATTCAACTTTTCTTTCTAATTAAACTGAGTGCAAACCAGTTCTCTTAAGAAAAACTGACTTTTCTATGATTTTCAACACAAAGGATTTCTTTTAATATAGGCCTACTTAGTGTAGCTGTTAAATAAGGAAAATTGCCAAATTTAATCAATCACTAAGTAAATTATATAAATGCACTGTATTTTTCTGTTTTTTCCCAAATCATTATTTTGAAATCGTCACTTATAATTTCTGGGGATGAACAATCAAATTAGTATAGATAATTTATAAGTGTGATACTGACAAAACTACACTATTTACTAACCATGCCTTTTAAAATTATAAAAAGAAAACTGTTACTGTTTTCAAGTGATTTCTGAAACTTTAGTGACTCAATAAAAACCAAAAACATGATAGAATGTAAACTTAAATTAACTCACCTGTGGGATTAGTTGTAACGTTTGTTGCTTTTCTGGCTACATATTTGCCATATGTATGATTATAACAACAATCGTTGACCATCAGGAATCTGTAACAACAAAACAACGTTCTGTTTAAAAAATAAATTTAATAAACTATTTTTTTTTAGTAACAAATAAAATAGTCTAGAGCCTAATAGGCCCTTTTATGTTAATTTTTTCATTTAATCAGCAAATTTGGTTGGTTAGGTTGGTTTAGAATAGTTTAATTTTGAAATTGATATATTCATAGAATAGGCTATCTGTTAAAAATATCGGAATAGCAATAAAAAGTAGTAGTAGTAAATAAACGGAAAAGGACTAATAATATATTCTGGCTTAGAGATTTTTTTTTTTTTAATAGGGTAAATCTGTATAAATAGTAATATTGAATAGTGTTTTAAATATTTTTATCTAATTTTCCTTATTTTTAAATTTAGTTTGCATTAATTTCGAATCCTCCATACAACCATTAAACATTGAAATAAAATTTAAATAAACACTAATATTTTTTTCATATTACGATTTCTAGAGTAAAAAATAAAAGTTTCAAACAATCCTCGACTCAGGTTTACAATATTTAATAGGCCTCCAAACACCAATTAACATAGTTTTAAATTAAATAATAGTAAATATTAAAACAAAAAGAGATATTGGATAAAAACAAGGTGTAGAACAGATGGGGTGATACTGCCTACTTGGGTCTCCAAGTGTTTGAGAAGGGGGAGTGATGAAACAGGGGAGCAAACGCCTTAGGGTAATTGGACCCTTAACTTTTACCTTTGGTTTCTTTGTTTGTGGCTTTTTACCTGGTTATGCCAACTCCAGCAATGTGTGTACTTTGTACATATTACTAAAATAAACAGTTTACATTGACAACTAAAGTTAAACACAAAAATTAAACTTCATTAGATCATATTCGATCAGTACATTTTTGAGTTGAGGATAGAGGTACGATTTGCTCAATCTTGTGACAACTTGAAATTACAAATTAAATAGTGCAACAAATTTAAGTTCCGAAATTTTGAAAGGATTGAAAAAATATACGCAGTTTTGAAAAGGATTCAACGACACCTATTCATAAATAACCATGATAAATAGACTAAATATGAGGCAATGGGGAATAACTAAAAAAAAAAACATACTACTATAAAATCTTTTAATTTACACTATTCTGAAACAGTAATAAAGTGGAATGAGAGGTAAAGTTTGTTTTATTAATTATTACTGTTATGTTTCATAAAAAATTATAAGATTAGGTACCTACTACAAGGCATGAGCCTAGTCTAATTCTGATCACACATCTCAAAATCACTACCTAAAGGATGCATATCATTCTGAGGTTTTTTAATACAAATGTGGGACAAACCATTTAATTTTACTGTGGTAGGCGTATCACTCATTTTAACAGGTCACAAACAATATTATCATGTACTAGCTGTAACCCGCGGGCTTTGCCCCGTTTAACTTCTTAATTTTCAAGATTATCTCGTTCACATGGCTCAATCACGACCTGGTTGAAGTTTGTTCGCTACGCTCACTCACCTTTAGGTTGGAGCTCGTTCGCTACGCTCACTCACCTTTAGGTTGGAGCTCGTTCGATGCGCTCACTTGCCTTCAGGTTAGCTCGTTCGCTACGCTAACTCGCCTCCAGGTTGAAGTTCGTTCGCTACGCTCGCTCACTCACCTTTTGGTTGCAAATTAGCTGTTGTCATAAATGTAAAAGAAATAATAGTGCTGCACCCTGTTGGTAATCCTTGTAACTTTAATGCTATTGAACATCATAGAACAGAACCAACTTGTTTAATTGAAACAGCTGTTAAGATTCAATAATTCCATTTCTCATAAGGTTAACATGGGAAACTCCAGAGCCACTGGGGCGGAGCCCGAAAGGATTTTTGAAATAAGAATATGCCTATATGTTAATAATATGCCTATATGTTAATCGGGAATGTGAGCTATCATCATGCCAAATTTCAGCCCAATCCGACCAGTATTTTTCGAGTTTACTTTTCCCATACACACATACAGCAACCACCTCTTTTTAATGCTATTGAACATCACAGAATCAGATAGTTTAGTTGAACCAGCTGTTAAGATTCTTTAATTCCATTTAAATATGAGTACTCATAAGGTTAACATGGGAAACTCCAGAGCCACTGGGGCGGAGCTTTTTTGACGGATCTGCACCAAACTTCACACAAACCATCCTTGAATAATGCTTAATAATGCCTGAAGGTTTCATTACAATCTGTCGAGCGGTTTCGGAGTCCATAAAGGACAAACATACAAATATACAAACATACAAATATACAAACATGCATTGGATTTTATATATATAGATATAAAATTCTCGTGTCACAGTGTTTGTCTGCAAACTCCTCCGGAACGACTTCATCGATCGTTATGAAATTTGGTGTGTAAATTCTGTAGGTATGCGAATCGGACGTAAACTATTTCCCGTTTCGAAATTCTTAAAAGGGATCCGCCCCAGTGGCTCTGGAGTTTCCCAAGTTAACCTTATGAGAAATGGAATTAATGAATCTTAACAGCTGTTTCAATTAAACAAGTTGGTTCTGTTCTATGATGTTCAATAGCATTAAAGTTACGAGGATTACCAACAGGGTGCAGCACTATTATTTCTTTTACATTTATGACAACAGCTAATTTGCAACCAAAAGGTGAGTGAGCGTAGCGAACGAACTTCAACCTGGAGGCGAGTGAGCGTAGCGAACGAGCTAACCTGAAGGCAAGTGAGCGCAGCGAACGAGCTCCAACCTAAAGGTGAGTGAGCGTAGCGAACGAGCTCCAACCCAAAGGTGAGTGAGCGTAGCGAACGAACTTCAACCAGGACGTGATTGAGCGATGCGAACGAGATCATCTTGAAAATTAAACGTAACCGTACTTTCTTTCCATCGGTCTGTCTTAGGGGAAACCTATAACTTAGGCGATACGAAGTTCGCCGGGTCAGCTAGTAATAGTATAGATAGATTATATTTTTAATATGTTTTGTGTATATACTGTAATGATTTATCTCTCACAAATACAATATGTGATGAAACAATATATTTTGGAGATATAAATTTAGCTACAGCTAAGGTGAATCAGCCTACTCTTTAAACTAGGATTGCTTTCATAGCAGTGAAAACCAGTTGAGCGGAGCAGCAATCATGTTGTTTCATGTTTTTTAATAAAACAATGAAAAAAATATTTATAGATATAATATAAAATACAATACAAAATATAATATATAATATAAAATATAATATAAAATTTTCCCACACTCTGCACTGCTAGCCTTTACTACTTCCTTCACCACTTCCTACATTGTGGACCGTTTCCCTCCCTTCCCATAGCATTTTAGGATTGCCAATACATTAATCTAACTACCACAAAGGGTTCCCACACTCAGCACCTTTACCACTTCCTATGTTGTGGGTCTGTTTCCCTTCCTTCCCATAGCATTATAGTATTGCAGATACATTAATCTAACTGCCACAAACTGTTCCCACACTCCGCACTCCCAGCCTTTACTACTCCTCCACAACCTCCTACGTCGTGAACTTGTTTCCCCCCTCCCTTCCAATAGCATTTTAGTATGGATACAACTACCTATTTGCCACAAATGTTTCCCACACTTCGCACTTCTCGCCTTTACTACTTTTTCACCACTTTCTACGTGGTGGACCTGTTTATGTTTGCCATATTTATGAGATGGATCCATGAACGTGATTCACTGACAAATTGTTTAAGATAAAATGTTATTTAACCTTATTTAGCTATGTAAATCAAATACTGTGCCTAAGTTATCTATGACAGTACCTTTTCCATCAGTGGTCATTTCCAAATTGCGACTTAAATGTAACCTAAAGGTACGTCCACACCGAACGCGCAGAGCTGCGCCGCGCTGCGCCGCGCTGTGCAAAGCATATTGCGCTGCGCGAAACTGCGCTAAACTGGGCGGAACAGAGCGCCATGTTCATAGTTGCGCGGCTGTGATCCGTGTTGCGCGGGCTACACAATCATACCGATGTAGAAAATGGACCCTGCAATAGCTGCTTCGGTTTTTATTGTTATTTATAATGATCGGTTAAAAAGAAGGAGAAAACCACAGGGCAGGGATGTCATTTTTGATTTCGCCTCTCCATGATCACAACCCACCTCACTGGCAATTTCAGTGAGCAGTGAGCAGTGGTGGGCAGTGAGGCCCAGGCGTCACTTTTTCTATTTTTAATATGGTAGTTATTGTCTTTTGGGTCCCATAACTCCGTTCGAACTCGATATGCATTCACCAGAGTCTCGATGCACTCACGACTCCATTCAAAAGCCATTTTGATCATACACAGGTAGTGACAGTTCGAGCCGAAACGACGCGCAGCAACAACTGAGCAAATGCCCGTCCACACTGAGCGCGCAAAGGCGAACAAACTTCAAAGATGTTCGTCAAAATACCGCCATCAGTCGGATCGTGTTCGCGGATGTTCTCGAGTGCGCGTAGCTGCGCGGTTCGCCGTCCACACCAAGTGCGCCGCTCGGCGCGCACATGTTTTGCGCAGCGCGGCGCAGCTCTGCGCGTTCGGTGTGGACGTACCTTAAGACTTTCTCTGTATTATTTGATCAGTTGCAGAATTTTTCCCCTTTGTACTGTGTTTAGGTTGTGGCTTGATTTTAACATATATGATTCTTTGTTTTGTTTACATTCACGTCGTTATTTTGTAACAATCATGGCAACCCATAAGGCCAATGTTCAAATTTAAATCTTTGAGTTAGTTAGGCCTACTTTAAAATTATATAGGAATCTTCAAAAATTGAAAATGGTTACGTCTAAACCATTCTAACATTTGACAAAACAACCTTGGTAAGTTTGGCTAAAATATGTTCAGCCGTTATTGAGATTAAGAGTTATAAAGATTGTATTGAAGTTGATCCCAAAAAGCGGAGCGAAGCTACGCTCAATAAATATTCAAGGCTTCAAATAAAAATATAGAAGGAATAAACCAGCCAGTAGATTACTGCACCATTGATTTTACTAGGCTACTGAAGTAAACATCCTAGTAAACATCCTACAGCTGGTACCTGTAGTCTTATTTTGTAAAAAAAAAGAATGCAGTTAAGTCAGCCAGTCACAGATTGAGCCAGTGTCTAAAATTATATTTTCTACCAATTGAATTGGTTGTAACTGAGATAGATGTTCTATAAAATATGATAGGGCCTAGCTTTATAGGCCTATAATAAGTGATCCTATCAGCTGGACTTAGTTCAAAAGTCGGTATATGCGACAAAATCAATAAAGTTACTAATATATATGAGCACAATCTGTAGGTGGCTCACTTCAACTACCGGTACGTCTATTTCGACTAAAAAAACAGTACTTTCATATTATACGAAGGCCACCCTTATACAGCGTGCTGCGGCTGTTATTTTAGGTTGGGTTATCATCAATATGTTTGTAGGACTTTCCTTATTTTGTTATGAATCAAACGATACCAGACGAGTCATACTTTCGCCCGCCAAATCCCCTCCCAGTAGGCCAAGGTCAGGTCTTTGACCAAGAGTGCACGCATCACCTGTCACCTCGCCTGTGTCTGGTCCAGTGTCCTGAGTGATGACTCATCTGATATCGTTTGATTCACAACGAAACGAGGAAAGTCCTACAAACATATTTATGATAACCTAATCAAACGTAACCGCCGCAGCGCGCTGTATATCTACTTGGTGGAGTACATGTGGCTGCTAGCGGCGGCGACGCATTCAACTCAATACTTGCCGACATTGCTGCCTTCTGGGGAGGCACAACTTAAAGGCCGCTAATTGTAATCATATCATGTCAAAATTGGAAAGTACCGATAAGTCAATTAAAGTATGTTCTTTTCAATTACATGTAGTTATTTTTAGTCTACGGTAAAGAAAATCCGTTGTAAAATAAGTGGCCTCCGTATAATATGAAAGGACCAAAAAAACTAGCGACAACCTGAACATTTTTTTTTTTGGAATATAGTTTTATCGGGAGTCAAAGCTGACACACAGTCCTTAACATTGTGTACAAACTAAATTTTAAGCACTCAGGCGATTTCCTGGTTTTAAAAGTTGTGTTTTGCTTTTAAGCTTTTCCCTCCTAAAACTAAAATCAGCTGTTATATAGTTTTATTAGTTTATCGTCAGTGCTAGAAGGGAACTACTAGAAGACAGATGCACCAAACTTCTCATCACTTACAGAAAATATAAGGGATAAGATAATTTTAATCTCTACTATTATCAGAATTTCCTTACTTTTTAGTAAATTAATAAATTTCTTGGCTTCATTTTCTTTATTTTTATCTATATACAGTGTGGTAGAAAAGTCCCGGAACGGTTAAATATTTTAAAAAATAATGCAGATAGAGCTAAAATACTTGGTACAAAGTTACAGGGTATAAAACTCTATTTTAACACATATTCAGTGATACAATAACTCTTCAGGGGGACGTCCCACAAGGAGTCAGAAGAAAATCTTAATGGAAGCATAGGTAAATATGCACATCAAATTAAAGGTCTTTTTTAGTAGAATACAATGCCGCAAACCGCACTTCAAAAGGTTGATCCTGCGCAAAACGACAGTTGTTCAAAGATTCATTTAATTTACATTGCTAATTATATGCTTTCTCCTCAGGGGGCACAGCCCTAGGAATCGGAAGAAAATTGTTAACGTAAGAATAGGTCGATATGCACATCAAATTAAAGGTCTTCACTTTTAGATTACGATGCCGTAAATTCAAGCTCAAAAGAATGCCTGAGTAAAAAATGGCAGTCGTTTAAAGATTCAAAATGGCAGATTCAAGAAATCTTTGAACATCTGCCATTTTGCGCAGGATCAACCACAAGTCGATATGCACATAAAATGAATGGTCTTTGTTAGTAGAATATGATGCCACAAACTTGGACTCAAAAGAAAAACTGAATATAAAATGGCAGCCGTTTAAAGATCTAAAAAAGAATCTATTGATAATTCAGAATACTAAACCATCAGGGTCATTCCATATGAAATCAACCAATGGAACTTGAAATCACAGAATTCAATGATATTTTTTTTATAAGTTATACTATATTAGAGAATATGAAAAATACCAAGTTTTAGATTTTTTTGACTTTTTGTTTCTGAGTTATAAATTTTTGAAAATGAAAAAAATCGGCCGATTTTTGACACGTTTCGAAATCTTTAAATATCTCTAACTACAAAACCATTCAACTTAGAGAGTTCAAACTTGCACCATTTTCTTTAGAATTTCAAGAGTTACAATTTGATATGTCTCTTTAGCTTAGTAATAAAAATTTTCTAAAATCCAAAAAATGTTTTTTTGAAAAATCTTAAAATCGAAATGTTTATTTTTTTGGGGAAAAAACATGTTTTTTGTACTTCTTATTGGAGTGCATGTGCCAAATTTCAGTATGGTACCCATATGGGATCATATTTAAAAAAAATACTACTGTGTAGTTAAACAGGTAAAATGAACTCAAGTTTGTATTGACTATAGATGCATGACGTATCATAGTACTGTAATCTTAATAGGTTTGAGCAAAGACAAATTTATTGTGAAAATACATAATTATAAAGGAAGATCTGTATTATAGTGCAGTAAAATAAACTATAATAATGATACTAATAAAATAATAACTACATTGAATACCAGGCCTATGTCTGCCATTGTCTTTTGTAGCAAATTGTTCATAAAAAGTCATAATCAATCAATCAATCAATTAATCAATTAGTTAAGATGGGGACGCCACTATGTGCGTATTTTAACCCAAATATGAGTGAAGGATGAGTGTAGGATGAGTGGCGCGATCTTGTAGTCTTGTTAGTGACTAAGGCCGACATGTTCCTTAGACACAGCTGTTAATTAATAGCCCATACAGCTAATGGCAACTAAGGGACCTACAGTTTATAGTGGAATCCGAACCACATTTTTCCTTGTAATTTACGAATTGGTCTAATTATCAGGATAGTACTGCGGATAGTCGTAGTACTCACTAGTGCGGACGTTAATCCACACCAGGGAGCATCGCATCCACAGTGCATCCCTATAAATAAATATCCATATATACAGTCGATATGCACATAAAATGAATGGTCTTTGTTAGTAGAATATGATGCCAGAAACTTGGACTCAAAAGAAAAACTGAATATAAAATGGCAGCCGTTTAAAGATCTAAAAGGAATCTATTGATAATTCAGAATACTAAACCATCAATAAAGATGAAATCAACCATTAATACATGTTTCTTAGGCAAACAAAAAATTCACAGTTTTGCAAGCGAATTATTCTTTAATCTGAATTTGCTAAAAATAGCACTTCAGAAAAAAACTTACCGTGTTTTATTTCCTCTGTTATCACTCTTGATGACAAATTAAAAATTGTACCTCTGTTGAAACAACAATATCACTTAAAAGGCTTGAAAACACGTGCGGTACAATGTAAAAGTCGAGAAAGCCTGGACAATTTAAAATATTTTACCAAATAAGAAGAATTAATTGACATAGTAAGTACTGTATTTCTTGAGCAATCATTGAAAGAACCTATTTGTTAAACATGGAATCATAGGATAGTCACAGAACGCCACCAAGTAGAAGAAATAAATTTAAAAAAAAAAGAATTTACTATCGTTATTAACCTATATAATGAAGAACACGTCTACAATAATTATAAAGATTCCCACAAACAATGAACAAGAATGTTAGCTGAAGTGCTACTATTTTTGTAGAGAACATGGACTTAACTTTGTGATGATTGTAAAGGGGAAACCCCTCTAAAGGCTGAATTAAACTGGTACGGCAAGGACATTCAGACTACATTATCATCGACGAAGACCAACATGGACAACCTAATGCGGCTATTAGTGGGGAAACAATTGTATAATAGGTACAATAAAAGCCAGATCAACTTTTAAAAAATGATAAAATATTTACAAGAAATATTGATTAGGCTATATGGAACTGTTAGGTACATTGTGAGTATTTCCATTAGTTATGTAATCTATGAGTTGACTCTTTTAAACTCATAGGAAATTATGACTTTTATTTGTTTTTAAATAAGTTATTTCTTTTTAAATAACTAAATAAGTTATTTCTTTTTAAATAACTCCTTTACTTCTTTGCAAAATTGCTCGATTTCGAGCAACATGTACACTAGTTAAGTTTTATTTTCATATCTAAATTGTAAACTGTTAGGACACCATTCATGAATATAATATTATCGTTTTAATAAAAATAAATAAAACATCATTCATGTAAACCATTATTCCAACGTAGGCTGTAATAAACGTAGGCCTAATTGTTTTAATTACGAGGTCTCTAAACTTTTATTTACGAATTTTTCACGAAACAATTCTACTACCTATATAGGCACAGTGAAATATTTTGTGCTAATAGTCTTTGGTAACAAAACAAAATGATTTTGTTCAGGGTCTTGTTTTGAGAAGTGTTCATTATCATTAAAAATGTCTGTACCTACTAATACAACATTTTATTACTTTAGATAGGCCTAACAAAACGTGCAATACAAACAAACACAACTAGTTCAGATAGCAGTACATACTATAACCCCCAAGACATGCGCCACTAGGGTGACTCATGACCGCCGGCGTGCCATATCCCCTCTACCAGAGGTTCCGGCGTTTCAAAGTCGGCTTCAGTCCGCGCACCACATTGCCACTCTATCGTATTCCTTACTCGCTGGTTCGAATCCCCAACGGAAACTTTATTTTTTTGTCAAAGAATTTTTGAATGCCATTTCTTCTTAACGGTAGGGTGAATAGGCCTATGGGTAATTGTGAACAGGGGGAATTGTGAACTAGGGCTGTAATTTCTTGGGGTATTGTTGATTTGAGTAGAAATCAATGTTTTATGTTTATTTGGTTATTCGGTTTGTTTTCTAGGCCTTTACAGGATAAAAATTCTAGAAAGTTAAGCGCCGCTTAATATTTTTTTAGGTTGAATACAAGAAGTGGCGTTTTTTGTTGACAAACAAGTTGCGTAGACCTTAAAAATTATTTTTTGTGTGAAAAAAGTAAAAGTCAGATTGACATGAAAACCAGTCATTATGAAAGAATTTCAAATGTATAATGCATCATATATCCTCATACCCTCCATGTACCGGTAAGCAATTTTCTTTTTATTTTATCAAATTTACAATTACCCTCAATACCTATTTCACTATGTGGGGGTAATTGTGAACCTAATCTTGGGGCAATATTGTGAACGCTGTTCACTTTTATCCCACCTGTAATAGAAACATAGATTAGGCCTACTTACAAGTTTCCAGGTTGTGTTCCAGTTTTTGAGATGTAGGCGGACAGGACAGTTAGTAGGCATATCTGTTAGTGATTTGATTTCTAAATAGGTTAGTTTTTAAGGTTTTTCGAGATTAACAAACATTAACAAAATTTTTTAGTACAACTAATATTTTGTATAGGCCTAGCCTAAAAGGAAAGTGCCTAATTATTTTATCCAACCAAGGTAATTTAGTTGGTATCTTTTCTAATGGTTGATTGTTATTACAGTAGGATTTCAATAATTTTAAAATACAAATTTGTGCTCTTTCGTTAATTAAAGTTAGATTATTTTGTCATTTCCCTTAACACAGAGGATACATACGCGTCCGGTAACCAGACGTGGATTAGGCGTCCGGTAGTGACGTCACCGGGTTGGGGGGTCCCAGAACGCCATTACCACAACGATACGATGTTCGGTCAGCGTTGTTCGTGGTGTAGTGGATAGAGTGCTCGGCTGATATCCTAGAGGTCCCTGGTTCCAAATCCATTGGGTCCTTTAACTTTTTGTCACAGATTTTGCTTTGAATGTAATTTCTTCTTAACTGTATATCTTTTGTTAGAATTTTTGGCATTTATAATTTTATGTTATGAAGAGAATTGAACCTTCATTTGATTTTTTAATTATCAGCAAGTTTGGTTGGTTAGGTTAGGTTATGACAGTAACTGCCGGACGCCTAATCCACGTCCGGTTACCGGACGCGTATCCTCTGCGTTCCCTTAAATTTGTACTTTACTGTATCAAATAACTACTCTATATTATTTTCTCTTGTATGAGAATGCTATTTTACCCATTAAATACATTAATTTTAATTATTCTGACCATTTTTTATTATTTTTACATTTACCTGAATTTCTAACAATTTCAAAGTACCACAGAAAAATCTCATTTGCAAGCTTATTTTTGTCACACGCCATTGAAAGTGGGGAATTTGTGAACAGTTTGAATTAGTCTTTAATCGTGCAATTCCCCTCCTATGCTGTAGTATGTAACTTAATGTTTTCTCAACTGAGTTCACATTTACCCCAAAATGTTCTAGGCAATTGTGAATGCCATCCGGGCAATTGTGAATGCTGAGTAACTCCTTAACTAAATAGGGGATGAAATCGGCTTATATGAAATATTAAGCCCAAAATATGTATAATGCTATAACACTGATCACATTTTTAAAATTGCTTACAATTTTCTTGTAAATTGCAATTAGGCTATCTGTAAAATTCGTCAATGGTGTTCACAATTACCCACGTTGACCCTACATACTTTTGTTAGAATTTTTGGCATTTATAATTTTATTTTATGAACAGAACTTAACATTCATTAGTTTTTTTTTTTCATTATCAGCAAGTTTGGTTTGTTAGGTTAGGTTATGACAGTAGGCCTAACTGCCGGATGCCAACTTCACGTCCGGTTACCGGACGCGTATCCTCTGCGTTTTTTAAATTAACTTATTGTTTGTTGATACTGAACCATGGTGGAAGGAAAATACATAGGTAGTGTGTGCTATTCCTGTCATATGCTGACGTCACCCAGATTGCATAATAAATTCACCAGATTATATGCTATATATAGGTAAGTAGCCCATATGTTTGTTTTGATTGTTTTTAAAATTTTTCTAAATGATAAAATGGTGTTTGTAATCTGAGTGACGTCAGCATATAACGGGTAAGCACACCTCTATATATTTTCCTTCCACCATGATACTGAACATTATTTATTTAGGAAAGTACCACGCAGGTTAATTCTTAAATAATTAAGAATTTGTATTGACTCTTTCTTGCCTGAGTTATGACTATAATTTATACCATTGAAAGTTTTTTTTACTTAACTTAAGTTAATTAATGTTACCATGTTTTGGGTTTATTTGTGACTTTTCTACCGTCAATACTTATGAAAAAAAAAGATATTAAGTTAGTGTCATTTATTTTTATAATGAACGCACAACTGACAGAATAACTTACTTAATGATTCTAGGCTATATAATTCCATATGAATAGTACGGTACTTAATTTGGTAAATATTTGAGGGATTGCCCATTTTTAATCAACTTTTTGAGCTGTCCAACATAAGTCTGGACCTGTCAGGGTCGGTTGACAGGGGGTCTAGGCCCTAACTGTAGGCCTAGTGTTATTGGCCTCTGGAGACACTCAAATGAAAAAGTAAATGGGTCCTAGTTCTTACCGTGCCACCTAGGGTAATAACTATTCCAAGTTAGGCTACTTCCCTAACTTACAGGGAAATGCGCCAAAAATCAAATATACTAGAGGGTATAAGTACCGGTACTTACTAAATTCTAACTCTAAGTTACTGAGGTTCAACGATGAAGGCCAATAGGTACTTCAATACTTCACTTTGAAATAGTATTTTGAGTTTAGGCTACTTTACACAGTTTGTTACGTGAGTGAAAAACTAGTTTGCACATTTTTATTCTTACAGAAGTAAAAACTTTTTTTACAAACATTTTTGAAACTGAGCAATGAGCTAGGTACTATCTCTAGCTACACAGTAACTTACTTTCCTAACACCGAGCGGGGGATGTGGATATTAGTTCGTCTGCACCCGGTGCATGTACCAACAAAATTGGGCCTTCTGCAAGAGCACAATTCTCATTTTATACTGTGCGTCTTTTCAAATGCCTAGCCTCATTTATTACATTAGCCTAAGTTTAAGGAATATAGGTATTGAAAATAACTATTCACTTAGGCCTATGCAATTAATTATGTGATAAGATGTAGTGACATAGGCTAAGCTAAACTAGGCCTAGCATAAAACCTCTTCAAGATAGGCCAAGTCTTTACCCTTTTATAAGCATAGTTAATAGTGTAACAGTCAAACGTGTAATTGGTTTTGTGACATTCTACTTCACAAACTGCAATAAAGCTTATGTGAGAATCTTGCACACAAAATAATTCTCAAGATAGCGAACGTGTTTTATGTGGAAGTCATTTATCAATAATGGTACATTTAAGGTTCTAGTTCTGAGGTAAAGATGTATTTACCTTGCAATAAATCAATAACTGCATTTCAATGCGAGGAGCCTTAACTTAATCGATGTGGAGATAAGTTGAGTGCTCAGAAGAGTCCAAGTTTTAATTCCGACACAAATACGATATTGACATTTTTCAACAACCCACAAACATAACAGAAACAGAGATCACAATAATTTTCCCTTCCACTACCACCTCCACCAACACCATCGTTCACTTCACTCACCACACACCACCAGATCCCAGAATACAGTATGGTTCACAAAGAAACTGTGAATGGAATTTTAAGACTCCATTTCATTGGTTGGTTACTGTCAAAATACATATTCAGTCCAGAGGATTGCTCTCGACAATATTTCTTTATACTGTTTTTTATACTTTTAATTAAGTTATTATTTAACCAGATTTACATAAATGCATTGGTTACGTCAATTACAGTAATACATAAAATATATACACAAAGTACCTTATCCTATGCCATAAGCTATTTACATTTCGTAGAACCAATGAATATGCACTCATTATCCCCCACTGTCCGTTAGCAATAAACTCACCATCACGGACCTGGTAGTAGTATTTCAGATAATTTTACCATAGATAAAACGTTGGTTAGTCTATGATTTTACAAAATTGCCATTTTAGTGTGTTACGTTGATAAGGGACCGTCCAAATGCTACCTTACGTGTTTTTCGAAATATTTAAATCCCTCCCTTCACCCCTCGCAGGGCCGCCCCGGGGGCGGGGCTGGGCGCCACGGCTTGCGGGGCACCACGGCTTTGGAAGATAAAGAATTTAACAATCGGTAAACCGCAAACGAATATTTAAAGGTACGTTTTGCTTGGAGCGACAGGTGCGACGGTCGTGCAGCGACGACTGTCGCCGAGCGGCAGTCGCGGGGTGGTAGACTGTTTTGCTTGGAGCGACAACTTCTTTGGCGTCACGAGACGTGTTACCGTCAGTGCACCTAACCTCAAAAGTGCGAAGTATAAAGTCACTAAATAAAATCAATAAATTAAAATTCACTTAGTAAAACAGGTAAAACTTCCCATGTTAACCTTATGAGAAATGGAATTAATGAATCTTAACAGCTGTTTCAATTAAACAAGTTGGTTCTGTTCTATGATGTTCAATAGCATTAAAGTTACAAGGATTACCAACAGGGTGCAGCACTATTATTTCTTTTACATTTATGACAACAGCTAATTTGCAACCAAAAGGTGAGTGAGCGTAGCGAACGAACTTCAACCTGGAGGCGAGTTAGCGTAGCGAACGAGCTAACCTGAAGGCAAGTGAGCGCAGCGAACGAGCTCCAACCTAAAGGTGAGTGAGCGTAGCGAACGAACTTCAACCAGGACGTGATTGAACCATGCGAACGAGATCATCTTGAAAATTAAGAAGTTAAACGGGGCAAAGCCCGCGGGTTACAGCTAGTATGATTATAAAATAATATTGCAATTTCATTCAACAGCACTTTTTTCATAATCTTTTAAATTCATTGAATAATTATTAAACTACAGATGACGACTAATAATTATTGCTTATCGGTTTCTGCAGAATCATTCTTTCCAACATGGTTGTAAATAATAACAATGTTTTGTACATAATATAAAACATAAATACACGCACTTTTATTTATTAACATGAACATAAAACGTTTATAATATAAACGTGTTTATACATATTATGTGTGCATATCAATTTTAACCGAATGGTATTCAAAGAACTAGCGTGTGTCGGGGAAAATTGCTGCCGAGGAAATGAGATTGTAAGCCTGTTTTGGTGGCACTTTTGGAATTCGGATTCAAGCTGAGTGATTGAGCGAATAAGACAATAGGGTAAGAAGAAAAGAAACAGCAATAAATAAGACCAATAAGAAAACCTCAAAATTTCAAGAACAAACTTGGCTTGTATAGAATATTTTTGTTAAAATGTGGTAGTTTTAGGAACTTTGTTTATTAAATTATTTTGGTAAATTTACGATCATGGTAAGTAATCAATTAATGTTATTCCATTGTTAAATAAATCCAATACTCATTAAACTTACTAATACAATTAGTTTTTTTTTTATTTCAAGGGTAAATTTTTGTTGTTGCAGGCCTAACTTATCTCAAGTAACTTAAGGACTTCTAGCTAGGCTATCCCCGTGGGCCCATGTAAAAATACCAAGTAGGTAGGCCTATCCTAAGCAGGGGCCTGCCAAGTTGAGTCCGCTATAGTTTTTATATGCATATAAATACACAATCAATATGGTTATTTTGATACCACGGTATAAGTAACTTAATAGATAACCTAGGCCTAGACCTAGAACATTTTTGCAATTCTTCAGAGCCTTGACCCAATTCTAGGCTCGCTAGATTTATTTTACAAAAGCACTGTAGGCTACCTTAGTGAATATTTTACCCCTGGGTTATTTAGCAGCAGCTGTTAACTTACTGTAGTCGTGAGGGTAGTTTAATAATAGGCTAAGGACTAACTTATAAAAAAAAATATTTATTAATTGTCTTAGCAACTTTAACTGAGTGGTTAAGTGTTCTCCTTCAAACTTGAAAGTCGCTGGTTCGATTCCAAGCAAGATCTCAAAGTATAACTCAACCTCTGAGGTAAATAAAAGTCCCGTAGACCTAAACTCTCTCTCTTTATTTTGTGTGTTTTTACACCATTAAACTTAGGAAAAGTATTTTTTTAAATTTATCAAAGGGAACAAGCCAAACCCTGCTCTTGTTACTAAGTTAAGTGTCAACCTTTTGTTAGATAGCGTAGTTAATAATTAGGCTAATCAAACTAAAATAAAATGGCCGAACTTAAAGACAAATGGCATAGGTAGTTAATATGAGTCCATGAATTTGACCCTCTGAAAAGACTTGAAAATTCACTTCAAGCTACTCAAATCAGGTACAGCTTAAATATAGGTACTCAAATAATACGGCAAACAACATGTTTTTAAGTTAAGTTTATAACTAAGCTTACGGTGTAGTTTAAGTTAAGTTAAAAGTTTGAGGATCCCAAACATAATTTACCGACAAAAGTGCTTAGAATTTAAGTAATTTATTTTTCAGCTTATAAAATAAGTTACTGGTAAGCCATGTTTACTTTTACAGTAAATTTATGACTTGGAGATTTTAAATGGTCTGTAGACTCACAGTTTAACTTACTTTTTAACTTATGGTACCATTTATGGTTGTGTCAGTGGCCAATCAACTCAAAGCTTTTTACAGGATTTGTAAAAGACTTAGCGGGTTTGGGTTGAAGGAAAAATATCAGCACAGCTAGCTAGAGCTTGAAGATATTAACAGACCTAGGCCTACTTCAGTTCCTATAAGTATGGGCGATAACTATCTATAACATAAGTTTTTTATGTTCTTATAGATATCAGCCAATAAATCATTTAAAGAGCTCACCCGAGGTAAGGTATGGGTAAAACCGACAGATCAAATGGATTTATGGTTGGATTCTCAAGGATACTACAGGAAACACACAGCTAAAGATGGGTCATGTCTTTACCGTGCAGTGTCCGAACAGGTTGGTCTTATTACTCTTACTTGTTCGGGGGAGCGAGCTGGTCTGTTGGAGGTCCCAAACTTTTACTTGATCAAAAACGTAGGGTGTTTAAACTTAAGACAAAAATTAAGGTTATGGTAATTCATGATAGAATACCTACTGTATCATTTTCAGTATGAACAGTAGACTAAAACCACCCTAAATAAAGAAATATGAGATTAAAACGCTAGGCTATTTATTTGAAAAATCAAACGCTATCTAAATACGGTAAGGGTTAAGGGGTGGAGATTGTGAAACATTTTTTACGTTACAAAGTTTTAGCTCGTTTAAAAATATAGGACACCAAGTTATCTCAGTTTTTTTTATTTGATGAATGGTTTATCCGCCACCACAGTTAAAAAAAACACCTCTTTTTATTTAAAAAAATCCACCACCTTGAATAAATATTCTAAATCTAGTTAAGATTCATTTAACTTTATTTTAACATTTTCTGTAGCCTATTTATGTAACAAATGTGACCTTGTCTATTGTAATTTTTATATTACCAAATGACAATAAAGATTTATTATTATTATTATATTTAGATTTTTTTTATTAATATTCTTTTAGAGCTGGTGAGCCGGTGGCTTAGTCAGTAGCGTCTTGGACTCCAGGCCCAAGGCAGCGATGTCAAGGGTTCGGATCCTGGTCACTGCTGTAAACATTTCAGCACAGGTTACCTTTGTACTGTACCGGCTCACCCCTTGCTTTGCTGGATACGTTCCACATAAAGGCAGTTAGTCTATGTGGACGGGCAAATGCAAGGTTAAAAGGGGTCGCCAACCTCTTTTAAAAAAATTACAAAAAAAAAAAAATTTGTGGGTTTAAAATTTGAAAAATTTTACTTTTGGGAATTTTATGGGTGGCTTTGGAGCCTGAGGTCCTGGATTGAAATCAGAGCAATCATCATTAAATCTTTTCTATCTGATATTGCCGCGACCCTCTAGGACTGGCCTTTTAATGTGTAAATTAATAAACAGTTCTGGGCTAGAACCTAAAATAATGTAAAGTTGGGACACAAAAAAAAATTTTTTTGTTAGATGGTTGGAAACCACAAGTCTTCTAGCCAGCAGAGGATATTTGTGCATATTATATAAAGTTAAACAAATCCACTATAACCCTGCTTATACAACTTTATGATATCCAACAGGAATGCCACGCTTCTGAGAGTTCACTATTTTTTGTCCGCATAGTAAGTGCAGAGAGCTTTTCAATGAATAATTTTATGCAAAATAGTATGCATTTGATGTATTCTTCAAGTGTATTCACAGTTTCTGTCACTCTGTAAACCATTTCATTACTCTCCTGACCTCCTATGAGACCATAATACAGTTAACCTGCTCTACACTGGGCATATCATATTATTGAAAATGTAATATTGTTACTTTATGTGTTTAGGTATTTCTCGCCCAAGCTTTCCACCTGGATGTGCGAAGGCATTGTGCAGAGTATGCTCAGCGACATCCAGAATTGCTGGACAGTGTAAGTTGATAAGATAATATGTTACTTTAGCAGTTAGCAAGGTGTGAGTGAAGGGGAACCAACACAGACGCCAACTGTATAGCGGGTGACAAATGGTTGAAAGGTTTGTTACAAGACATGGTGCTCACTAGCTGCCCTGTACTAGAACCAGAAAAACCGGATATATACATTAGTTTTAGATATTGTGTAATTTTCAATAAAATCCACAACTAATTGCTGTTTATTCTCTTTTTGTGACGTCATATCAAGTACAAAAATTGTGATCTCAGAAAATGATTAATATATTGCAATGCTGGAGGACAGGAAATTATCACAGACAATGCTGAGATTTGGTAAATCATCACAGACGTTGACGCAAATTTATGTATTAAAACTGTTTACCTACTTTTTTAAATTCTCAGTGTTACAAATTGTTTAATAAACTAATACGGTTAACAATGATCTCTTAACCACGTTACATATTCCTTGTGCAACAATTTTTAGAGTATAAATTTGATCTTAAAACTAATAGAATCAAAAGATTTTAAATTTAATATTGTGTTTTAATTTTTTATTTTTCAAAGGAAAACATTTAATAAATAATTTAATTTCCAGCTTTAAGTTATACTATAGATAAAACATACTCCCTTAGTAGATTTCCCATCCTTATAGAACAGCTGAAGCCAATTTTACTGTTAGTTCTGTCCGGTGTACTGTGTACTGCGTGTTTTGTTTACAATTCGTTTCTTGCTATTTCAGTAATCTAAAACCTCGTTTAACCAAATAAAACTATCTAATCATAAACAATAACTTGTCCACTTGCTATATAACCAAACAGTGAGGTACAAATCATGAGAAACTAACCCTAAAATAATATAAACAAATTGTAAATAAAACACAACATCTACAGAAAACCGGACAGAATTAACAATAAAATTGGCTTCAGCTGTTCCATAAGGATGAGAAATCTTCTAAGGGAGTATGTGTATACTGGCTATGGCGGATCTATGGTTATACTGTAGGTTGTTAAGCTGCCAATAAACTAAGTAGCCTACAATATTTTCAGGTTAATTACTGTACAAAAAAGGAATATGTCGATCGCATGAAGCATCCCCACGAAGCAGGAGGCAAGCTGGAACTAGAATTGATGTCCCGAATGTACAAGTGAGTTTGAAACTTTTTCAAATGAATAAATGAGAATTTTTAAAATTGTAACTTATCAGGATTTAATTTATAATCCTTAGAAAGTCAGAAGCTACCATGCTGAGTCAGAAAATTTCAAACATGACGGTATTGCATCAACATTGCATTTTATTAATTTTTCGTCATACTGCAGCAAAAACAGCTGTTTTAACACGTTCGCTACTGCAATAGTACGAAATCTTCCATTCGCATGGACCAGCGACGCACATATGCGACGGCCGGTTTCCACCCATAGACTGCCGTCGCATATATGCGACGGCTAGTCACATTAAAATAGACTGCCGACGCATATTTGCGTCGGGGTTCTAATGTTATTAAAATGCTTATATCTTTGTAGTGGTCTATTTGAGGGCACTGAATTCCCTGCAGTGGTCTACAGAGATGTCTGACGCACAACTGCGTCGCTTGGTCTGTGGATATGATGATTGGTGACGTCATATAATAGTTGGAAAAACTGGTCTTTACTTTTCTGCATCACTGTATGTATGTATGCAGTATGTATGCTGCATTATACTATGTAGCTTTTATATTTGTTCAGTTATAAACTGTTCTTGAATAATATGTTTATTTTTTTACTTACTTTCACCTTCAAACACAAAAAAATGAACTGTCGCATATATGCGACGTTTAGTCTATTTCAAGAAAACTATGATAATTTTCACTATTGTCTTCGCTGTAGACCGGGCGTCGCAAATATGCGACATTACAAAAGGTTATAAAAAATACAAAAAACCAAGAATAATTTATTTACAAACACGATTGTAGCGTATTACAATGTAAATGATCACTGTTTTACAGGTTTTCGCCCGTGGTCTGTGTGTACTGTTATCCAAGTGACAGCCGGTCTATGTGTAAGATTCAAATGTATACCTCGGTCTGTGGCAATGACCGCGGCGTCGCATATATGCGACGCTCAGTAGCGAACGTGTTAAATGCATGGGTTGCGGATCTAAAGTAGCATTTTTACTGTATAGGGAGTAAAAAGCGTTTTTAGCCCCTAGGGAGTCAAAATTAGCTGTTGTCATGTCAGTTGTAGATTTTTATTTTAAACAATTGAATGTATCAAAAGTATGAATCGATTGCATCTCGTTGTCTTATCGTAAATAGTTCGACAGTGTGTACACTAACTGTACACAGTTGCACACGGACAGCGCAAGGCATCAAAGGTACAAATTCACAGCCAAAACGAGTTGACATATCCATTTTATTTTAAATTCCAACATACAAATACATTTTCTCCAAAAACAAACAGCTATTTTTTATCTTTTTTTTATTTTAAAAATTAAAAGATTTTTCTTTTTTAATTTTAAACATTTGTTAATCAATTAAAAGATGTGTAGGTAGTAAATGTGTTCCTTTAAATTTCAGGAGAGACTTTTTGTTGTTCAATGAACCTGGAAAATTGTATGAGCCAGTAACGGACCACGGTTTTGATAAGCAGATCATGCTTTGTCTGTCCCAAGAACACCACTATGACTCTGTGTATACCAAACAGTACATTTCAAATGCTGCGTTTTGCCAGTGTAAGTTGGTTTTACTTACAGTAATTAGTTATTACATCATCTAGGCCTGTGTCTCTCAACTATTTTCCTACTGAATCACTTCACAAGACAAAATTATTTTGCGTATCACTTAGTCTTGTGGAGGTAATTATAATTATGTATGGAATATATTTATTTGTTATTTATTATATTCCAGAATTAATTATATTCCATTATTAACCAACCCATGAGTTTGAGAAGGTTGTATCACAATTTCAATATCTGAGCATAGTACCATAGACAAATAGAATAAATATGGACCGTTAGCTGTGCTGCGGTTAGAATAAGTTCTGGCGTCCATTGCTAGGTTTGCAGTGTAGTTATGGTGCGCACCGCTGCAGCGTCTGCTGGTCGCATACGGCTCCTGTGCTCCTCGCCTGCAGCAGTGTGCACGGCACTCCTAGCGGTGGGCGCCAGAACCTTCCTTTGACAGTCTATATTTATTCTATTTGTCTATGATAGTACCGAGTGCCGGGAGCAAGAGTTTTAATTTCTCTCATATTACTTGAATGCCATTATTTCAGGTCATTTGGTAAACTAACAAAATATTCTTGTCCTTATTCCAACGTCTTGTTTAGTATACCGTACTTGTATATTTTTCAACCACAAAAATTTATTTGATTTTTTATTTGATTCATATACCTACATAGTTGGGAATGTGCAGTGATCTAATGTTGACTGACACACTACCCCAAACAATTCTGACATACTACATATAATACTCGTTGGTACTCAGAACCTCTCTATGTACTGTCATAGTGCCCTCTGTATACCACAGGCTGTGGAACACTGATCTGAGCAATAAGTCTTGTTTTCTATATTTTATACATCTCTTTATCTGTACATCTGATATGTGAAGTGCTCTATTTGCATACACATTTTTATTTTCCTAGGTCAAATTGCTCTGTTTAACACATTCACACCTGTATATTTCAGCTCTGATTTATGAAACCCTGTACAAAAAAGTGTTCCAACTGGAAGAAGTGGACTACGCTGTCAAAAAGATGCTGCATGACAAGACGTCCAAATATCAAAGAGATCCGAGCTCGTTCTTTATGAATGGGTGAGTTTCCACAGACCCAAAAGTAATGTGTAGGTACCAGCGAACACATAACAAAATAGAAGCGCTACTCGGAGCGCAGGAGCGTGGCAGTCTGACTAGCCGACGAAACGGACAAAGATGGCGGTGCTAGCCTAGTCCCGGCATCTGCAACGCGCTGGTCGTCTGTTATGCTTCGAGTCAGGGTTGTTTACATAGGCTTTGTTTAGATGTAAAAATACTTTTGTATAAAAACTACTTAGGTTTTTCTGGAGTATTAGTATATTGTTGGAAATATCTTAAAGTAAATCAATCGTTTTACTTTATTATTGCCGACATAAAATTTGTCTAATGAAAACCTTTACCCTTAAGTTCCTATAATGAATTATTCCTAACTGATTAGACAAGCACAAATTCGTTTAATCAGAGTTTACTTGGCTATTTCCAAAGTAATGGTTTAAGAATCGATAAGGTTGATGTTAGCCTCCGGATTACCAATAAACACAAACATAATTACTCTATTTTATTGATAAATTAAAATAACAATAACCAGCATGTACTCTGGACGGATAAAAAAAAAAGAGTAAACTATAATAGAATTTAAAACTGGTCTTAATTTAAGTAGTGTTACACGTTACGAAGTATATTATTTATAAAAAAATAATTGAATAATTTATGAAGAAAATAATAATAATTCTTTTGAGTCTAGAATCAAATAAGAGATTTATAAATCTTAAGTTATTGTCATTCTTTCTGTACTATAGCTTGAAATACATTTGAGGTAAGTAACCTGCCTGCTCTACTGGCCTCACTTAAACGCGGCTTCAGGATGTGTATTGATCACTCAGGGGTTGATTTTTAAAATGTCGATTACACAGTAAAAATTTGTGCTTTTTCTCATTTGTATTAGAACAATTACACAATCTGCCTCATTGTTAATTGAGGAAGAAACCACGAATTTATTACTGGCAAAGGTGAACGTAATACCTGTTGTAAATTGTAATCGTAGGCATATGATACAAACTATTCGACCTATTGTTTGGTCCAAAACATAAAAAGTCAATACTCGGAAATTGTAAATGAATTAGGAGTGAACATTGTAAAGGGATGTCCCGTTAATCCTTATGTTACTCCGAATGGATTTCATTTGCAATTTCTTAGTTTTCCCTTTTACGACATCCCATTCAAGTTTTTGGGGTGTCGGGTCACTCGGGTTAGTTCACCCGAGTTATTGACCTTTAATTTCAACTTAAATATTGTTTTGATTTTACGTGGCAATCGCAAAAGAGAAATTCTTTAACACACACAAAAGTAGGGTACTACTAATGATTAAACTATTTTTCGGAAATTAGTTCGGAAAATATGGGACAAATTCAGTTTGAGAACACATAAACAAAAAATACTTGTACTTAAGGTAACGCTGTTATACTGAAGAGTTGGTGCGATGGCGATAACCCACATCCTGTTGAGAACTAGTCAAGTGATTGTTCTTTTACAAAAATAGTACACATTTCTCAGGATATGAAATAGACAACAATCATTTTTGTTTAGTAATTAAAATGATTGCTCAAATATATTACAATGTTAGAGTTCGCTACTATTATAAAATAAGTAACGAAAGTCTTTACAAAAATAAAGTCAGGCAACATCTCAATAAAACTGTAATTTTTCTGGGACAATAAATTGAGTGTAGTTTTACAAATAATTTGGGAAGTTTTATTTAACTTACATAATTATCTTTAGTTTATCTTGGATGATATTGAAAGCAAATTAGTCCTTAAAACGCTGTGCTTAACGGTTGAAAATTCTTCATAGACAATATATTTGAAAATGTCTTTAAATATACAATATTACAGTACAACAGTATAAATAAAACATTAAAACACTGCACGCTAAATTTATAGACGACGGCGGGGCAGCGGGCGTGGCGCGGAGCAGCGGCAACGGCCCTCTTGTACCTGATATTTTTAGACAACCACGCACGATAAAATTTTTTGGTGAATCGGATAGTTAAATTTGGTTATTTATCCACAACTTTCCCGCTGACGAAATTACTCTGACCAAAAAATAAAAAAATTCCTCGCAATCGCAATACAACTTTTTCATGTCTGAATGTGAAAAATTAAAGTACATAAGTAATACAAATATTTATAAATCAATTACTATCATAACTAATAATTTTATATTAACACCATCGTTATCCTCAGTATCAGATCTACAAGTGTGCAAAATTTCAGCAATTTTTTTCAACTATTAATGTTGTATGATCGTGTATTTGTCGCGGGGTTTTTAATGCGAACTGTGCTCGCGGGTCTAAGATTCAGGCTGTATGACGGACCAAGATGGCGGATTTGGCCACACTTTCAGTGCATTTGGTTAAACGCCGTGTCCTCTCTATTATTATTATTATTATGTGCTCGCTGGTAGGTACTACTACTTGTTGACTGGTTGTGTACTATACTGAATGAGAGGTGATTGTTGTATGGATTGAGAAAAAAAGTATAGCTGTGGTAGAACTGACTATTCATAATGCTTTGACTATTTTTCAAGTTTAATTTAATTGTGTTTGGTTTGTTTTAGGTTGGACCTGAGGCTCGAAATTAGAGATAGTTATTCAAACGTCAAAAACCTTCTTAACTTGGGTGTCACCCCGTTTCCATACAAGGTGGCCAAATCTCTGGATCCAGATATATATAGAAATGTCGAGTATGACACTTGGAATGAAATAAGACGAGGTTTGTATTCGATTTTAAATTTTACGTTTATTCCCTGGGGAATTGAATACACTTTATACAAGGCTTGGGAAGAACATCGGTTCTTTGTTTTCTTGATTAATAAATCCTTACGATTTCCATTCATCGGCTTATTGTAAATAATGGCAATGGAGAGCAGTCAGGTGCTTTTGGGGAACGTAGCCCAGGTTGCACAGCAGATTTCAAAGCTTTAGAATATTTTTAACGCTTCCATTTTTATATGTTAAATTTAAATGGCTTATTAAACGTCAAAGGGAAATCCCATATTTCATATTCATATTGATTAGTACAGTCAACAATCTGACTTGCTAATTACACAAGATATAGCCATCATCTCAACTCACAAGTACACACAATAGCTACAAATATCTTAGTAACATTTTTTTAAATAAATTACCCCCTTCTATTGTAACAATTCCTATGAAAAAAATCAAAACTATCCTAGATTCATAGGACGGTTATTAGCGTAAATTAGTTCTTGTCCTTAATACTTAAATACTTTTTTTTATGAAATAGCGACCATACAAATGTAGGTATTTTAAGCCAAGTATGAATGGAGATGAGTGTAGGAATGGCGCGATCTTGTAGTCTTGTTAGTGACTAAGGCCGACATGTTTCTTAGACCCAGCTGTTAATTAGTAGCCCATACAACTAATGGCAACTAATGGACCTACAGTTTATAGTGGAATCTGAACCACACGTTTGCCTTATAATGAACCAATTGGTCTAAATATCAGGATAATACTGCGGATAGTCATAGTGCTCACTAGTGCGGACGTTAATCCACACTTGTAAATATCATATTCTCAGTTCATGCCTACAAATATCCACAATTCGTGACTTCCGAGTAGCTGGATTACAGAATGACGCCGTCCCAGTCATCTTAGTGGTAATAGATAAGTTTTTAAGTAAAGGAAGATAGAGATTATTGTGTGTACACTTCTGTAAATCTACATATTAACAATCATCTCTTCGTTAAATGTTCGTGTTTTAGATAGGTACGTATAAGATGCCACGCCATGTATAATATTTTTTACAATATCAATATTACTTTTGTAGCTAAATGATAAAGAGATTTTTATTTTGAATAATCTTAAAATCTGGAAATCTAAGATTGTGATTGGCTTGTTATTGACGTCAGGTTTACGCTACGGGATGTACATGTGGAACAACCGAGAACTCCAAGTAGGAGTGAAGTGTCTGGTCAAGTTACCCTCGGACAGAGTGTGTCACGCTCACATCCAGGACATGTCTCCCGACAAGGGTCCGGTCATCGTCTTTGTGGAGGAGCTTGGTGAAAAGTGAGTAGGCATAAGAATGTACAAGCTGTATGTTGTATTAAACTGTATCATATTAAAACTCTCACAACCGGCCTCGGATTTACCAGTCCTCAGATTGTCTGGCCACTTATCAGTAGCTAATATGAATCGTATTTCCCATACTTGTCTCCGTGACTCCAGTACATTCACGGTTTAGGTGTTTACATTTTACTGCGTTCACTACACAGTTGGGCTAGTAGGCTTAACCTCTAAACAGTTGACTGATAATTTCCAGTGCAGTTAGTACATTACAGTTATTTCGTTAAAAATTTAATAATAAAAATAAAATGTTAAAAATTTAATGGCCAAGAAAGTTCAGCAGCAAATTACGGACTTTTTCAAGGCTGGCCTAATAATCTTACAAGCCAATTTTATAAATCATGTTCAGCCTACCTATTCAACATCTGGTAATGCTACCATATTTCATTATATTTTTATGTAACAACTTTTTCCTACAAATACATTTTATATTACGTTTATAGTACGTTTTATTACGTACAAACATGTACTTTTCTTAAAAGCAATCTAAAAGCGGCAAAAAAAAGCAACTTTTTAGTAAATTTACTTATTACACATTGAGTAAAATCATTATATTTGCTGAAGGTTGGCTAATACAACCAGGGGCCTATCTGAGATTCCACTGTATTTTAAATACTGGTTATTTAGTGATACAAATTAAAATAATTACCATAATTTGTCTGTAAATCATGCTCAAACAAGGCTAAAAATAGCCTACCCGTTATTTTATATAAAAAACTGTCAGATGTTTTTGGACCATTTATTTGTAAAGTTGTAACTGATGTTATAGGATGTCCGTGTCGTATGAGAGTCTAGAGTTGTTGCCGCAGTCACCTCCATCACAACCTCTGTCTCTTCCGCTCAAACAGCTGCGGCAACTACAAACTCTGCGGGAACTGACCTCACTAGATGATCTCAAAGAGGGTGAGTTCCATAGACTGTTCATTAATTAAGATGCTTTTTCTGGAGAGCAGACTTATGTAAATGGGAAAGTCCAAACTGGCACAAGAAACACAAAACTTAACACTGTGGTACACAAAACATTATGGGTGTTTTACTTTCATTGACACCATTTTCAACGACAATGCCTGTCATTATATGTAACTACTTCCTGACCACCATTAGGCCTGAAGAATACTCATCCTTCAACCTTACTTAGTTTCAAATTGTGTCAGTTACTTAGACATTTCTAATGTTATGTGTATAGTGTGAAGTTTTGTTTGATTTTTTTTTTTTTTTTTTTTTTGGACTTTCCAATTTAGGTAAGCCTGCTAGCTTGACAAAAAAAATCCTGAAACCATTGTACTCTCTGGGTTACATCCTTATTCCGCAGTAGTTTGTTTATGCTATAAAATAAATTATTGTTGATATTTCCCATAACCTATTAGGGGTGTGGAATGGTCCTCTCCTTTGGTAACAATGACAGTAAAACCCTGTTAAGCAAAACAAAATAGGCAAGGCTGTTACGGATAACCGATTTTTTGGTTAATCAATGGTATAAATTTAAAGTGTTTTTTTCCCAAAGAGATTTATAACAGTAGTTTTGACTGTGTTGAGCTATGAGTAGTTTTGAGCTATGAAATTTGTATTACAGAGGTCTCTAAATAGACAAGTGAATACGCAAAATAAACTTCTTAAAATAATACCCAGCTAATTTTTAAATTTTATCTTTATGGCATAAGATCCGTGTCGTCTGCTCCATTACATTCCATTGGTCAGGCCAGCTGTGTACGCTACACCAGACAATTCCAGTCAAGCCAATTCTCCAATTTATTTGAATATATAGTCATGGTTTAACAGGGTTTTACTGTACTTTCATGACAATATTAGCACACAAACCCAGCCAAAGCTGGGAAAATCAGAAAATCACAAAAGAAAACTCAAGCAGAGAACTGTATCAAAGACTGAATAGTCAAAACAAGAAATCTTCTATTGTAGTTTGCAGTTCCTATTGAGATTAATTTATGATAGAAGTTCCTTGCAACTATTCTTTTATAAAATCAACAATCCACTTTTCAAGTAAAAATATTCACTTTAACTGGGTGCTGATTGGTGGAAACTGCTAGCTTTTACATTAGTGTTACTAAATAATTATATTACTTATACTGTATTGGTATTGTCAGTTTGATTTATAATGTGCAAGTAAAATAAAACGTCAACTTTTCCAAACAAGTAATTTGTAATAACTTTTTGTTGACTTATTTAGGCTGGTAAATATTTGACAGAACATGTCAAATTAGTTGGTGAAAAGTATTTTGTAAATTTTATTGGAACTGAAATTATTAATAATCAAGGTTGTAGTAAAGATTAAGCAGAAGAGAATATTTTAATGATTTGTAATAAAGTTCTATTCACATAATGTTAAAATGTGCTTGAAACAATGTGATGGTTAAAATAGTTCATTATAGTTTTAGATAATGAAGATAAAAGTAATAATGCGGACACTCCATCAAGTCATAACAGTGAAAAAGAAATGATCTGGAAAAGTGAACATGACAGAAGCGGTGCGATTGCTCCAAAGCTGAAAATGTTCAATGATCTGTCAAGTATGTATTTAGTTAAGGTTCAATAATTCAGTAGGTGTAGTAAATTTGTTCAGAATGATTTTTAGTTTTACATTTAGGAGAAATTGTCCTTACAAAATAGTATATTACGTTACTAGTCCTGAAAATAAGTGTTTACCGGACGAGTTTGGTGAACACGTTTTGGACGAGTGACGTTCGATAGTTTACGCTATACTACTAATTCCGTTCAAATCTTTATATATTACCACCAACTAAAGGACTAAAAATCACTAGTCATAACCTCTAAGAGAGGTTATGTTTTTCTTATAACCTTTCATTGCCACCCAAATACAGTATAATCAGCTGATTGGTGTCCAGTAAAACTCATTGCAGTAAAATGTTCTTCTCATGTATTCATACTTGAATTATCCTGTATTAAGAAATACTCAACTGTAAGAAATGTTTTTCAGAGTCTAATAAGAAGACTAATAGATCGTACCGAATAAAAAGCAAAGAACTTACTTACCAACCAAGTAGTGAAAGTCATAAACGACAGATGGAAGACAATGCTGTTGTATCAAGGTTTGTTAAACAATTATTGTAAACCTCCTAAATGTTGTCCAGTCTAAAAATTATTTAAAATCTAAGTAATGGAAGTTAATTAGTTAACTGTACTTTATTATTAGCTGTCAGGGTTTTTGTTAAAGAGGGTTGACATATTGAAAATAAATTAACCACCTCATTGGATTGTGTTCCCATCATATTAGTTTTTTCATCACCAAGTCCTTGAAAACTAAATAAAATATGATAAATGAACAGCTTGCCTAATGGTAGCACTACTGTATTCAATACTCACCTTAAACATTTTGACAATACAAAATAATGCACAATTCTCCTATAAGGGAGGAAGTTAAATGTAACCTTATCATGCTCTCTTTGACTTTTGAGAGGTACAATTTTAAGTGCAGTAAAGCACAACTGTACAACATAGGCTTGTAAAGTGTAAACTAAAACCTGCATACTAAATTCAATTAGGCATACATGCATTGTAATAAGTTTTAAAACTCTTTGATTGTCTTTTGATTTGGTTTCCTCAAAATGTCTTCTTCAGCCTTTTCATGGAAATGTATTAAACAATGCTTTGCACCAAGGAATCAGTGCCCTTGAAGCTGACTTTGATAACACTTTGACTGACCACAGCCTCCAGTAAGTCTAATCATTGTTGCTTCCTCGGTGAAGTCGTCTTTGACACTATAAGTAACCTCTTGTTCTATTTATTCACTAGCTAAACTGCAGAAATGAATTGGAAACCACAAAAACTAAAACACAATAGAATCACATCACAACACAAACCAAATTCCAATTGTAAAGAAATCAAGTGATGATTCGTTCGTTAGCGCACTGTCGAATTTCAAAACTGTGTTGGGCTACCGAGTGTTGGATTATTGAGTGTCGGATAAAAATGTGGTTCAGATTCCACTATAAACAGTAGGCCCCTTAGTTGCTATTGGCTGTATGGGCTATTAACTAACAGCTGTGTCTAAGGAACATGTCGGCCTTAGTCAGTTACAAGACTACAAGATCACGCTTCTCATCTCCATTCATAACTGGCATAAAATACCTTCTTTCGTATGGTCGCCGTTTCCAAGTAAAGTATTATATTATTAATGATTAATTTGCACTGTTTCAAAAAGGAATAGAGTTCAGATAGCTTACCTGAGTCCAAGGGTTAATAGATAAGCAACAGAAAAACACACAAAACATAATATGTGTTATTGCTGTTGTGCTGTGTTGTGTTGTTGTTTGTTTGGCTTCTACAGAGAGTAGGTTGAACAGAAGTGTCAATGAAATCTCAAAACTGAAGTTACCTTTTGCTGACTGTGGCCACAAAAAATAGGACTAGACACTGAGATACTATGACACAGAAATGTGCTGTAAAGAAATCTTATTTTAGAATAAAACATCGCTGATAAGTTTTGCGTTCTTTCACTGTGTGTCTATTAGCCCCTGGACTCTTGATTTCTTAGATGGGTTACCTGAACTATGTTTTGTAAAGATAAATTCTAACCAGCCAAGTAGCTTTCTTGCAAAATTTAACATAATGATTTGTTATTTTTGTTGCAGCACCTCTGACTGTAACTATTCTCCCTCGGAAATATCAGCTACACACCACCGAGAAAATGTGGAGGAATACAATCCCAACTCATTTAACTACCAGGTCAGGATCAGTTCATCTCACATTACTGAAGCTCAAAGTATATTTTGTTTAACTAAATAAACTGCTCTAAATTGCAGTTTGAGATAAGGATGTAACATGGAGCACAAGGGCATAGTTTTTTAAGATTTTTTTGTAAGGATAGAAGGCTTTAACAGTAAATAGTTACACTTTACCGATCAGTCCAGTTCAGTCTGGTCCTTCAAAATGCGGAACATTACTACAGGGAGCATTCATCCGAATTTGGCGGATGTGAGCGGAGTAGACCGGGCAAGTGTTGCCGCTCCACACATTCCAAAACTGGGTGAGGGTTGCGGATTCGGTGAGTGCTCGGCCATTTCCGACATCTCAAGATTATCTCTCTGAGAAGTGGAATCATAGAACGCATGTGGTGTGTGTCCTTCCGAATATCGTAGAATTGTAGCCTCCTCTTCCGTTTGGACTGGGCCAGACCCGACCGAATCGGACAAGTGTAGCCTGAATAAAAAAGAGTTCTGGCACAAAAAAATTTACACAATACACAAAACATTATATATTTCATTGTCACTGACAGTATTATCAGCTAAGGAATAGGGATGGACGAGATTGGATTTTTAGTTCGAGACGAGACGAGACGAGATTTTTTATTTCTCATAATATTTCGAGACGAGATCGAGACGGGATTTCCCTTCTCATACACAACGGGAAATGCACGTTCAAAATGTTTACCTGATTTTGTAACATTGTTAGATGACTGTTTAAATACAAAAATAATGATAATAGGCAAGAATATTTACAATCTTTTATTAAAAAACATCAGCATAACATTTTTTTTATTAATCACGCTTAACTTATTAAAAATGCCTACGATTAGGAAACATAGTGATATCAGTTAGGATAGAGTTCAACTTATCCTAAAATAAAATAAATCATAAAATAAAAGCAATATTAGTTTTTATAAAATAGTTACTTGTTTTGACTTTTTATAGTAATAAAACATTCCTCACACTGCTTACACTTAACAAAACTTCTCAAATGTTATTAAAGTAATATTATTAAAGTAATTTTTACATTTAAAGAATTAATTAAATAAGAACGCCTTCGCAAAGGAAACGCAACTACAACACGCTCCTGTATTGCGGGTATTGCATTGACTTTCTGCAGGCGTTTTTAATTTTTTTTTTTTTTTTTTTTTTTTTTTGTCTTGATAAAAATCTCGGCCAAAAAGAAATCTCGTCTCGTGTAACAAGATTTAAAATTTCCCGAAAATTTCCCGAAATTTCGAGACTTGACCATCCCTACAAGGAATAATTACTTTATGATTTGATGGGAAAGTCTTTGTCACAGTGACAGGGAAATATTCATATTTTTTGTGTATACAGTAAAATTGTGTGTTTCTTCTGCTTGTTTGGACTCTCTTTCCCATCCAGGCAAGCCTGCTATCCTCAACAAAAATCTTAATTTTATTTTAGTTTTCCACCTAAAACTTTTCTAAAAATACTCTCTTGAACAAACTAAAAGCATACTTACATGCCTAAAGTTAGAGTTTAGTAGTTAAGATGTCTCAACAAGATATGTCAACCAACATAATTCTTCTGTAACCTTATTAGACAAGCCTGTTATTCAAATGCCTCGCAAACTCGTAAACTTCATGTTAAAACAGCCAATACCCCTAAAACATAGCATAGCATTAAATGGCTGATAGATCACTTGACCACTGCACCAATGAGATTGTAGCTTCGCTTCAGTTGGAGTTGAAATGAATCCTTCAAACCATGAACACGGAAATTATGTGTGTGGTTCCCATTTCAGGGAATAACTTATTTTCTAGTCCACCCGCAAATTTCCAGGTTCCAAAGTTTTCTTTAACGATCTTTTAATAATTCTAGGTTATTTATTTGCTTCTTTGACCTACTTTCTTCAATTTCCTAACCCTACAAGAAACGGAAATTAAATTAAATATTCTATAAGCTTACACAAGCAGTATCTCCACTCACAGAACGGTGAGCGAGCTGATCTTGTGATAGTTCGATCCCGTGGTTCTGGGTTCAAATCCCACCAGTCACCAATGTGTGTTCAAAATCTAAGTCAAGTGATAATGCTGCAATCCTCGAGACTTAGCCTAAAGTAATGTGAACAACTATTTCCAAGTGAGAGTCCTAAGATGTAAAGTGGGACATACAAATTATCACCAGAGTCCTGATTACTTTTTTTAAAACTTTTTATCACTGTAGGCAATCGACCATCACGCCGAGAGGGAGCGTCCAGAACAAATAACTGTAGAGGCCACCAGTACTGTGGGTCCCCCCGCAATGGTGTGTATCGAGCCCCACTTCTACATGCAGCCGATGGATGGCTTTGCCCCGCCATCCACCTTCCTGGCTCCCCCCGCCTGCTACCCTCCAACTGACTTGCAACAAGTTCCCGTCTCAGGTCTGTATGTTTCATTGTGAATAGATACAAACCATGGTTATCTGCTGAGAATATTGAAACCGGAAATTTTAAATCTCTTACCTAAATGCAAAACATTTTTACTTGCCTATTTAGGGTAACAAAAAATACAGGAAATAATACAATTTTAACTATGCAATCACAACTGAAATAAATTCGACTCTAGACCCTAGTAGCTTATTTAGAAAACTACCAAAATCATGTAAGTAATTGACATAAAATAGTTGGTATTTCTAGGAAATATATTTGAAAGTACTAAATATAACATCGTGGTATTTTTTCAGATATTGCACCTCTGCGGTTTTACTACAATTATGGAATTGAAGTAAGTAGTAAAAATGCTTAAAGAAGAGCAATATTCAATATTCATTGAGCTCAAATCTTTGTGTATAAAAAAATAAAACCACAAGATAAACTTATAATTTAAATGAACTGAAAGGACAGATTTGAAGACATTTTCAAATACTACGCCAAAAAATCTGCTAAGAAGAATACTTCATTATGCTGGGAAGTGATGAAATTTTCTCAGTATGGTTGACTTGAATCTGACCCTTGTGGGATAAGAATGGTTGTTGTATTGCCAAAAACGCCACACTTTGAAAGTAATACTAAAACCAACCTACAAGTCAAACTTTTAACTGCTTTTGATCCAGCTTAATTATAAGCAATCGCGTTTAGCCAGAATGTTTAAAATACAACCCACATCCTAGATTCAATTAGGCGTAACAGTATCACATAAGTTTCAATACTTAAAGTCAAGTATCTTTAAAGTCCCATTGACAAATAATCAAAAGAAGCTAAATAAATCCTCTAGAAATTATTTTACTCATAACCACACATTGTTGCAAATCTCGATAAGAAATCATCCTTGTTAACAAGTCTGGTTTAGAAAATTTTAAATTAAACCATTATTATTGTTGCTGTATGGTCCAGAGGCCATCATGAAATTTATGAGAATCTTGCTATCGAGGTTCTACTGTACTTCTTTTACCCGCAAGACTCCTAACACAAAATTAAATTTAAGTGCTATACAGATATCCGATGACTCACCGCAGAGTCAAACTGCTGATTGTGAGTCTCGGCTTATAGATTCAACTGCTTCCCCTATATTTTACACTCGCATTAATATGTCTGACTAAATCATCTTATGGACAATGTTAATAATATTTTACTTCCTACAGCATTACTCTCAAAGAGTAAGACCGACTCCACCTTGTTACTTGAACACTGCCGTGACTTACCTTCCCGACAACTCCATGAGTCCTGCGGTGTACGATCACGGACCATCAACGCCTATCACCACTCCAGGTAAGGCTGGTAAAGGGTGGGTAGGCTAGATTATTGAGTGCGTGTGTTAAGGTGAAGATTGATGACGAAATTATAGTTTTCCTACTGATAAAGATTAGCTGTTTATTGTAGTCATTAGTGATGACCAAAACCAGAAATTTTGAGTCTCCAAAACCCAAAAAATCAAATCCTGAGTATAGAGTTTTGAGACTTAAACACAAAACTTTTTACTTGTCTTCCGGTTTTGATCATCACTAAAGATAGAAAGGAACTATTATTACAATAATATTTGGTGTTTACCATACGTTACCATAATGAATAACATAATGTTAGGTACTATCAGATCATAATGTTACCATGTTTGTAGACTCGGCTGTGGTGATGAGTCCTTCCCCAGTGTTCCGTCACCCACGTCCGGACTCGCTGCCTCTGCTGCCCATGCCTCCGGAACCAGACTCCACCACCCACCACTCGTACTACCCCTCGGCCAGCCATAACCTGGCCCCTAGGTTCAAGAACAAGCTCAGGAACATGCAAGGTGAGGATTCATCACTCCCTTACTGTATATGTTACGTAAATAAATAGTTCCTTTACTAGAGTTGACTTTCAATAATACAACATTTACAAGGCTGGGAAAGTGTCAGATAACTGAAATTATCCCTAAAAACAACCTAAAATGCATTATAAGGTAGTGACATACTGTAAAAATGTTTAGTTGTATGATTGAGATTTTGTTCAAACTTATCTGTATTTCCACTGTTTTTAAGAAAACAGGTAGTTGTAGTATAAAAATACCCCCGCCGCAGCAAACCTGCAGACTAAGCAAATTTCCATTTGACTGATTTGATTTACACTGAAATGTCTACTTAAAAATATAACATTTATTCCCGATTTAAAAAGAATTAGTTTATTTATTTTATTTATTTATTTATTTATTTATTTCAACGGACATCTCCATTTTACAGCATACAAAACAAAACAATAAACTCAGGATGACTTAAATTGATAATAACAATTTTTGTGCTTAGCAAGTAGTTTAGCAAGTACCTACTTAAGTTTGCTGCATCAGGGAGGGTAAAACTGTTTTTTTTTTTGTTTTTTTGTAAAATGTTAATAGTTAGTAAGAAATAAAAACATTTTCCAAATTTGATCAAAATATGTTCATAAACAAGCAAACTACAACAGTTTACTTATTCTCCATAAGAATAACATGGGAATTTTAAATTTACAAATTTTTGGAATTTTCTCCGTAACCATTAGGCGCATAATAACGCTTAAATATACTAAATTGTTTGTTTTTTTAAGATCTACAAAATGGTTTGGAAAGAAATTGCTAAATTTTATGTTTTTTGGGTCAAAAATGGGAAAAACCTATTTTTACCCCATAAAACCCCCCGTAAACCCCCGTTCCCATGGTCCGATCATGCTAGATCGCGAACTCGTTCGAATAAACGTAGGTTTACACGTTTGTACCAAATTTCATCAAAATCGGACCATTTTTGCTTGAGTTATCGTGCTAACGGACACATATATATATATATAAATATATATATTAAGAAAACTGTAGTGATTAGGGCTACTATTTTGATATATAAATGCATTATTAAAAACTAAGTACCCTTTTTTAAATATATATATATATATATATATATATGAATTTGAACGGATGGTGTTTTTGGCCTCTAGGGACCTCAAAACGAAAAAAAAAAATCGGTCCCGCGTCCAGGTCTTACCATGAGTACTACGGTAATAGCTTATTCCCTATATGGGAAATTTGCTAAAAACCTTAATTACTTAATTTTGATTTTGTTTTTTTATAGGAAGAGCAGGCTTACCTGTACCACGTTATAGGATTTACACATTATAGGAAACACATCATATACAAACACACACAATTGAAATATTTCCTGAGCTCTTCTGTTCACAAACAAACCTTTCAAAATTTGATTTAACATGGAGAGCTAGATGATAAATCTATAAGCTAAATACGGTTATTTGTATTTCTTTTAAGAGTTCTTTAGCGGATTGTCAGACATGATACGGATTTACTTTTTATCAAGTTCCAGAATATTATTTACATTAATAATTAATTGTACCACTATATAAACATAACCAAAATAATTATTATTTGTCATAATATTTTTAATGTTTTAAAAACAAAAAATTTAACATTTATTTCAATGCATTTTTTTTTTTTTGCTTCAGCTGGAAGACCCTGTGAGCCGCCAGTTGTCCAGCAGCCGGAAGTGTCGAGCACTACGAGTGTACCAGTCCCGGCACACTACCTGGCGCCGCCACTCTACTACCATCCGCTTGGTGTAGAGGTTGAGTCCAACTATTTGGAGTACGGCGTGTACGACCCTAACCTCATTTACTTCCCACCAGTTCAGCCCGCCGTGCCTCCGCCTCATTATTTCCACCCAGACGCTCTCTTCTATCAACACTTGATGGCTGCTCCCCTGCCTTCTGCCATCTAAGTGTTGCCACTGCTATCGTAGCAAACCCGGTGCTGATTACCTGTAAGGTATGAGTCTTGTGTCCTTAAAGTTGCCTTAGTGTTACAATTTTGATTTTCCTTTCTATGTATGTTGAGATATACAAATATGTTAAAAACACAAAATAACTAAATGTAATATAAGTATTTTTTTACCTGAGCTCAATTAGGTAGATTACTTAAATAGTTAACAGTGTGGTTTACGATTGATTTAATATATTCATGTGATCAAGTACAGTAGAACCTCAGTTCACCGTTAAATCAGTTATTTGTTACCACAAAAATGAAAAGTATTCTACAAATATAATATGTTAACATTTATATTTTTAAACTTTGATTCATTTGCACAATTTGTGACTTTCTAAAATTATCGTTTTGTTATCCTTCTATTCACTTAACCCTCATAGTTTCAGCGTTAAGGGTGACGGTTAATCGAGGTTTTGCTGTAAAATAATTAACACTTATTTTCCACACAAGTGCAATTAGAGAGATAACTACTGAACATGTGGTTGATCTTGTGATTTAAATATAAAATATTCATGATGTAATCATGTAAAAGAGTGATGTAAATACTTACACATTCTGCCATACACATTTAGTAAGTAGCTCATAGTGAATAAGTAACAACGGGTACTAAGTAATGTATGTGATAAGCTAAAGAGATTAGGTAGCTATTAGTAACGTGTGATCTCAAGCAATATAAGTGTTACTTAATGGTTGTATAGTGGAATTGGGATGGTAATATACTTACAAGTAAAAGCCCTTGCTCCATAGAGTCTTACACACTCCAACTCATAGGGGTAGAAAATCATTGTTCCCAGATTATTTATTTTTTTAATGGCTTAAAGTTAGTACAGTAAGTTTGCTTTGCGAACAGTTGTAATTTTCCATGTTCTTTGTAACATATGATGATCTCTTAAACACTGTGAAATCAAAAATTGGGTAAGGGATAGGACTTATTCTGTTTTTAAATAACTAATTCATTGCTAAAAAATCTTGATAAAAATTTCAAATTTAATTAATTAATTTTGAATAAACCTTTTCCTAATAACACAAGTAAAAGAGTTCATGTGAAAATGATAGTCAAAATATTTAAGGATACAGAATAAATTACATTAAAATAGAAGTAAAGCTTTCACAGTCAAAGTAGACATTTTAAATCGATCTTTGGGGAATTACCGTCGTTAAACTGGCAAAAATATTGGCGTTTCATATGCATTGTAGCAATCCATCTTTGGAACTAGGTTGAATTGTATCTAAAACATTAGTCAGGTTGTTTTTGCCGGTTAAACGCCACGTTTACCTTTCTAAAACCGAGTTTTGACAATATAAAAAATTTTACTATTTAACAAAGGTTCAAAAGTTTAGAGATATTTTTATATAACAGATACTCATCAATATAAAAACATTTTCCAATACAACAATGTTTAGGAATATAATTTGTTTGTTCAACCAAGATTTGAAACCATAAAGAAGAATCTTATTTTTTATACAAATTATACCCTCTTTTCCATCCCTTAACCCAGTCAAATTTAGCTCAAATACTAACAGTATTTTTCAAAATAAATCTTAAGCCTTTTTCATTCAACGAAACCCAAAAACCAAGCTAGCTCTTTAGCTTATGCCAGGTGCCACATAGTTTTGGCCAGCTTTTAAACCCACATCCTGAATTGACCCACATCCTCTATTGAATAAGTACACTGTGTCCCCCCATTCATATCAACAACGTTTTTTAAGTCTTGAATTATAAATTCTAGTTAAAATAGATCCTCAATAAGATTTTTGTTTGTATCAGATTTCTATGTTGTATAGTCTTTGCACGCCTTTATTTTTGTAAAACACTTTTGGACATTTAGAAGGTCTTTTGATTTGCATCACTAACGGTTTTGTATCGTAGATTTAAGAGTATTATGGCAGCGTCGAAATAAGACTGATTTGTAAATAAACCAATTGAAGGCATAATAATCACTCAAATAACTTGTTCAGATAAGTTTGGTGGTATAAATTTTGTCTGTAGTTTTACAGATGTAATTGATGTAGGTTTTCTGGAGTATATTTAGCTATAAACAGGATCCTTTATTTTTAGATACATAGTACGGTAAAAATATTTTTGTTACTCTTTATTAATTACTTTAATCATGTTAGCTTTATGTTTATCGATACCATGCTAATGATGGTACACAACTCTAAAAAGTAAAGATGATTTAAATTAAGTTTGATAAGTAAGATTTTGTTTGTTGTACCGGTACGTTTAAGTTTATAAGTTAGTCAAATATTATTTAGTTAAAACAATTTAAAATTGTTAAGTTTTGTTACAGTGTATTTTAGTTACCTCTTCTAGATCATTTTGTTACTACCGGTAATTTTGAATTTTATTTTCAACTCATTATCTTTGTACCTAAAGTTACTTTTGTAAGACTGATAAAGTAATACTTTAGGTAATAAGGGGATGTATAGTAATTGCACTTACTACAAATTCAAGGGTTTAAAATTTATTAATTCCCCCATGAATAGTAATAAGCTTTGTGATTGATAGTTGTAAGTTTTGCTAAGAAATATTATGAGCCAGTGTTAAGCTTTTAACACTACTCGATGTTGAGAACAATGTTTTGTTTGAGAGATAATTAAAGTTTTGTTACTTTTGATAAAAAATATTTTTCCTTTTTTACTAAACCCTACTTTTTGCAGTCATTCATTTCTCCTTAGGACCAAACGAGAGCTTATTTTGTTTGATAAAAATGTGTTATATTCTTGTACATGTTTATTCTGTCTGTAAATTATTTACAATGCATGAATTCATTGAATTGTATTGAAATTTCACTCATTCGTTGCTGATTCTCAGAAATTGTATTATGAATGTCTTTGATTGATAAATTTAATTGAATTGAAGGGAAATTTTGTTACTTTAATAACGTAAGTACATAATAAGGGACGTTCCTTCTGAGTAACAAATGAATTATTCAATTCTTTTAAAACAGTGACACACACTTTGTGCATATTTTAAACTGAAAATATAAATACAAGGTGAGTGTAGAATGAAGTGAGATGATCTGTGTAGCTTTGTTACTGACCGATCAGCTGTTTCTTAGCCAGGACCATTTATTTTAAGCCTAATGATCAAGGATCAGCTGTCCGAGAGCCTCACTGGCCTCTTCTCAACCTTACTCCAAATGATCTATGTCAAGGTCACTGCGAGGAAACTTTGTTGCTTAGAGGCGGCAGATACTTAAATACATCCCTGGATGCTAAGAGGGGTGCTCCTGGATATTAGTTTTCTTGTAACAGTTGTACCGTATTGAATAGTGAATCTGCATCCACTAATCTCCAGTACTGCACGTTTCACATGGGTTTTAAATAGGCAGTTGGAGTTTTTGGTTAATTGGTAGAAAACGACCAAAGATAGACAATGGGTTTAAATTTAAAAGCTGTTTGTTTTTTGCAAGACCTTCAAATGAACATATGTTCATGTATGTGTATGACCCATTTGACATATGTTGCCATTTAATTTTTTTTATTTACAAGGCTACCAACATAAAAAAATAAAATCATTGAACAAATATTCAGTTTTTAAAATGTTGACATGTCGCATTTAAACTCAAAGCTAAACTCACGGGGGTTAAGAATTTTCAAACAGAATAAAAATAAGTTTAATGGTTTCGAAGATACAGGGTATTCTGTAAATATCAATATTTTCCATACAAACGGCCGTTATTTTGAAACGGATAAAGATAAAGGAGTTCTGATTTCACTAAATTGTTTGCCTAGTCTAGAGCTACTGATGCATAACATGACATATGTTTACATTTGAAAACTCTGAGATTCAAACCCATGACCCCCAATTTCTCAAACACCCTGTATTTTAAGTATGGTAAAAATATTTGTATGTTGTTCCTTGGGTATAAATTAGTAGGGAATAGTTTTGTTTCATCTCTGTATGTCAAGCTGTTTGTAATCTGTTTAGGACAGCTTAGAAGACTTAACCTGTAACTTTTAACTTAACTCAGAGCAATAAAAAATTGTAAATTAATTCAAAATCACGGATTTGAAGTCACAAAGTGAAGCTGGCTGCTAGTTTATCTTACTGTAATAATTTCAAACAACAATGAGCAATGCAGGTTTTTAAAACCAAGATTAGTATGGTTTTATTATGTTTATTGATCAATAACTGTGTAGGTTCATAACATAAACAAAATAATAACATCGTATAGATATTTTATATCTACAATAGATTTTATAATTAAAGGCCCTGTCATATCACAGTATTTTTTATAAAATAGTAGTAACATTTTGAAGTAGTAAAGCAATAATAATATAAAATACATCTATAAAATTTTTGATTTAAGGACATTATATTTAAGATACCAGTTTCCTTTGACAAAAATAATCCTATTAAAGCTAATTTATTTGACTATGTTTGGCATATTTCATTAACTGCACTTATTATGACTAAAAAAACCATCATTTAGACTAAACGTATTAATCCAGTATTGCATTTGAGTATTTACCGGTTATTAAACAAGTATGTAGGATCTAACAATGACAATTACTAACTACACAGTACCTACTTTTTGCAAATTAGTCATTTAGTAGTAATACAACCCATTGATATTTCAAATTTAATATGTTTAAGCACCTATTGGTATTCTTGGGTTGAGTAAAATACTAGGAAATGTTTTTAATATATTTTGGTTCTTAAGTTTTTTTTAGTTAAAAGGCACATGCTATAGTTATCACAGCGTTGGTGCTGCATACACATCATCTACAAATTTAAAACCATATGTAGGGTGTGTAATAGTGTAAATTAATTATAAAAGAGCAATTTAGCTTGTAAATTTCTCTTGTTTTTTGTTCATACTAACACTCATAGGATTATTTCTTTAATCACAATATTTGGATCAAATTAAACAGTTTAAAAATTACTATTGAATCATGGCAGTGAGAAACTAAAAATATTGCTAGGCAAGAAACTTGTATATCTAAGATAAAATATAGCCATCACCAAATCATTAAAATAACAACGAACAATAATTCACTCAAACATTAAACACATAATTTGAGAACATGCACTGATTTAACCAGGGAAAGCAGGGAAACTTGTGAACACTTCCTCTGCATGAGTGCAAGAACTATGTACCAATAAATGCCACAGTTTTTAATTAATTGTTAAATTATATCTACATTCTAAAAACACAGTGTTTCAATTTTAAAGTTGGAAAAGGAATCAACATTTGTATGATAACAATGTAAATACAATTTTAAGACTAATTTATTCTTTGCATATTCTCTCTAAACTTGTTTGGGAGCTACCCTACAGGATGCAGAGTGTACACGGCAATCCATTTTTTCTATATAACCTTTTTAAGTATAACCTGCTGCAACTCCTACACTTAATACTTTAATACTGTTAATTGAAATGGCGACCATACGAAGGTAGGTATTTTAAGCCAAGTTTGAATGGAGATGAGTGTAGAATGAGTGGCGCGATCTTCTAGTCTTGTTCCTGAGTGGCATTGGAGAAAAAATAAAAGAAACATATAAAGAATCCAAACGTTTAAAAAAATCATAAAATACAAGGTGTTCTGTGTAAGAAAAATTGAAGTTGTCAGCCACATTGGAAAATGGTTTTCATATTGTCTAAATTTGAAACCATTCCAAAAACATCTTAAAAAGGGGTATGCCCCATAGTTAACTGTCCTTCTCATAATAATTAGTTAAGCTTTTGGCGAGACATCCTGTATATGAAATAAACAAGCAACCAACGATCCAAAGGTGATTTAAAGAAAATATAACCCCACCACTATAGATGATGAGGCCGGAAAAGAACGATGCAGACGACCACATGAATAAGGTGAAGTCGGCTGTTATATTGCTATCTCTTAACCACTTTTCATTTTCCTTTTCTCAAGTTTATTTTTTTTTGTTTTTCACATTACTTCAGGCTAGATCTAGGGGTTATTATCTCATTATTACTTAGATCAAATCCATTGGTGATTTGGTGGTATCTGCACCTGGGAAACCAGGAACCGGAGTCCCGCGCTCTAACCACTAGACCAGCTCGCTCCCCAAGTTAAATTGTTAGTCCGTCAATATAAAATAGGACAGTAAAAATATCAAATGTTTGAAAAAATCAAAACAATATAGTTACTAGGCCTATAAGTAAAAACTTTTAACAAATGTACACTACCAGGAATAGGTAAGCCTGTTTTTCTAAAACAACGGTATTTGCAAGCCAGTGAGTGAAGAGAAAAACAGTATATACCAGTGCTGTTTCCTAAAACGTGTCTATTACAAAAAAAAGTACAAACCAAAACCCTGTCTTTGTTTCCAAATAGTAAAATCATCTTTGGTGAACATGAGATGTTTTAGAGTGATTTTACAATATTCTAAGGATTCGAAGGAACCTTTCAAAATGTATTATTAACCCCCTCAGTGCTACGGCGTCGCTACAGCGACAAAGTTGTTATTGACTTCAGTGCAAGCAACTCTTTATTACCATATAGTAAACTTACAACAATGGCATGGATAATAATTTATTGGCTGGTTAAAACGTCAGTTCAGCCCGAAAGCTTCAAATTATCAATCACCGGTA
Organism: Macrosteles quadrilineatus; assembly: GCF_028750875.1. Taxonomy (NCBI): domain Eukaryota; kingdom Metazoa; phylum Arthropoda; class Insecta; order Hemiptera; family Cicadellidae; genus Macrosteles; species Macrosteles quadrilineatus. The sequence continues at coordinate 79,344,930 of NW_026542597.1, forward strand.
CATTTTGCTCTTTCACTATCACTAGCATTCACCTGTTTTACGATTTATTTTTTATTTCAATTTAGATCTACACAAAGATTGAAAGAAATGGCTGGATTTGCAATTTGCCTATTATCTTGAATACAGATTAGATGCAATTTTATTTTATCATACTGTACTTATTATAGTTGTAAATTGTCAAATGTAAATTGTCAAATGTAAATTGTTACATTTGAATTATTTAGTGTGTGAGGGTATAAATATTGTTAACAAGGTTAACAATATTCACAATACACACAAACACAATATTCAAGGTTTCTTGCACTGAAATAGATTTAAATGTAATGGAATGAATTTTACCCAGACACATTGGTTCAAATCGCCTTGGACTTTTCAGGAAGGCTGGACAAAGAGTCATTTTTTAGGGTAAAGAGCACTTAGAGGATAAATACTTAATGCTACGGGGAACGGAATTGAAAGTTGAAATTAGATTAATGTGGACAGACAAGACGATGCAAAAGAGGTATTCATTGGACGATCATAGCTTGATAGGCACACTAGGAGTTCCTTTGACACCAAGACCTGTGACCTTGAAAGAATACCCTGCAAGAGGATATTTTTCCTCCAACTCCTCTGTAAAACCCTGTTTGGCTGATGTTACATACAGATCTTCAAGATTTGGGCCTCCGAAACACACTGAAGTCACTTGGTACGAAGGAATCTGAAGGGTGAATTTCAGTTCTCCTGTGGTTGGGTCGATTCTCAAAACCTGGAAAGAAGACATTAGTTATTCTGGTTTTGATTGCTGTTGGTGTTTAGTTTATTTTTATTATTGTCACTTAGGACATCCAAAGACTCTTGGACAGTTCATCTTATTGACATTTTATTGAGCCTTAAATTTGCAGGGAGGTGATCCTGGTATGTGAGCAAAATGAAAAACAGAAGTTGGTATGTAAGTGGGTAAGTGGTTAAAGAACTCAACACATAAATCTTCGCAGACTGGTTAGGCAAGTAGATTGATTGTATGAGAATATCTTTTACAGATATTTTTTTTAGAATACAGGCTTAACTGAATGGGAAAGACTCCATTCCAGCAAAAGAATCTAAAAATATTTTACACTATTAAAATGTGTGGGTATAAAGTATTTATTATTTATGAATGGAGTATACATTATTTTGTTTTTGTGCGAGAGTGGGATCCTACCAAAACTAAAAACCTATAGGCCCCAAGATCTAAGGTACAAAGAATTGCCTTCTGGACACAGTCACTAGTTTTGAGGATGAGTGTTTTTAAATTCAATTGGTTAACGTTATGAGCTCTAACTACTGAGGATGGTTTCAAACTTGTACTGCTAAACTAGGTGTGAGGTCCTTTTAGCTGCATATCCCTCTACCCCATGGATTGGGCTGATAATGACAATTAGATTACTAAACACAAAATACTACTGACCCGAGCTCCCATAAAGCAAGCCACCCATAACATTCCTTCACTGTCTATGGTCATTCCATCAGGGAAACCATCGATGTTATTTTTCTTGAAGCAAAAAACTTGTTTTCCATTTGCTGCAACAAACAGGTGAGTGTAGATAGGAGTGAGATTATCTGTGGGTAGTTTTGTCACTGACAGAGAACAGCTGCTTCTTAGCCAGGACTATTTGTTAAAAACCCAAAGTTGAAAGATGCTGGGTCCAGTTTTGAACTAAATCAAGGAAAAAACTATATAAAACTGAACTACTGTGTTAACCCAAGGCCCCGTGCTAGAAAAACAGGCCATGCTGCAGGATCCATGACGTCACACTAGTGGATGTGGATAGATTTGTTGATAGATTCACTGCAATATCCCATATGTTTTAGGTAAATAAGCTGGTTGTTTTGTTAGTCAGATTTTAACGAAAAGATTTTAGTACAACTATATACCACTGTGACGTAATGTTGCGCTGCCCGCGCTGCAACATGCCCTGTTTTTCTAGTGGGGCCTTGGTTAACCAAAAAAAATTGATGAACATTTCAATATTAATTTAGAATACAATAACTGATCCAAAACAGTTGTTACATTCTCTGTCAGACCATAATCAGCAGCAACAAAAATAATACATAATAACAAAAATAAATAAAAAATAACAGTTTGGGTTAAACTTATAACATAAAATAATGAACCTATAACGTTAATTATTTCAAAAGTAACGGGTACCGGTACTAAATTGCAATTTTAATTGGAATAAACATATTAACAAAGTTAAGGGCAAAATGAATTCAGGAATTAGATTCGGGAAGAAGATTATCTAAATTCTGTGATTCAGAATTTATATTAAAAGTAATATTTTTTAGATTGATTCATTCACATATTTTAGGACACGGAGCAACTTTGTGTATTTTAGATCATATACAGCTTTGGTATTGTAGATTATACGCGACTTCTATTTAAGATAATGTAATTTAGAAAATGTGTGATTCTGTATTGATATGATTTGCAGTTGGACATCAACTTACAAATGGTCCCACTGGTTTCATCGTAATCATAACTGTCGATTCCATACTTTAATGAGTCTATGTAGTACATCTTCTTCTTATCCAGACTCCAGGCTAGTCCGTTAGATATTGACACATTTGACAAGTGTTTGACTACCTTCTTGTCGTGTTGTAGCAAGTAGAATGATCCTACTTCCTTTGTGTGGTCTTCTTTCTTACTGCTCATTGTTCCTGTGATAGAAAATTAATGTTTAGATAAGTTAAGTAACCATAACAAAGAACTTATAGAAATTCTGCCAGATTCAATTTCATACAAAGCTATCATAAACTCGGTAAATAATTTACTAAATATGTGGTTGTAAGAAAAGGGTTTCATTAATTATCAATACAGTTTATGTAGTGTAAAAATAGGAAACTGGACAGTGACCATGCAGACTTCATGTACTCATCTTAGAGCTCATAGAGGCTATAAATAACAAATGTTTTCATCACAGTTGACACAGTTCTACAATTTTTTTCTAACATTAAATTGAATCAATTAAAATAGCAATAAAAATATACAGTAAGACGGTTAGAGACCAACATAAAAGTTGTGGTTATGAAAATAAGGTTATAAAGGGGCAGAAAACTGTATTAGCACCAGTGAAATTTCTTATTTTTAAAGGGAAAACGTAACCATGCCAGACACAGTAAACAGTCCCTTAAGAGGGTTCCACCCACCGGCTGGTTACCGGGAAAACATCGTCCTACAAATTAGACCCTCGTGGCATTATTAAAGTGTTTATTGAGTTGAAATGAACTGTAAATATTCACCAAGATTCAAACTATGTTTTGGATGAACTCAAACTTACACATTTTCTATTTATGTATTTACAAAATAATCTTGAAATATCCGTAAATTTCAAAATTTGTCTTTTAAATATGCGATTTTAACTTTTAAATAATCGTTAAAAATTAATTTGTCTTCCTCCAATTTAAGCTCTGTTATGTTATGTTTTTGGTGTCATTGAAAAGAGCGTAACGTGAAGTTGTGCAGGAAACTTTTTTTAGGGAAATAATTAGAAAGTGAGGCCCTGGGGCCCTTTAAAGTTTCATATTCCTCCAAAAGATTAAAATGGAAGGTCATGACTGCGATGCGGAAGAAGGTCAGCCTTAAATAAAATAAATAAACGTGCCATGTTTGATTAAAATATTTCCATAAACAAGCAAACTACAACATTTTACAATATTCTCCATAAGAATAGCATGGGAATTTTAAATTTGCTATTTTTTTAAATTTTTGTAATGAACAATAACCGTACAAAAACATTTTGGTATACTAGGGCCTAAATTATTTGTTTTTTAGTACTTTAACCCTCCGAGTGTTATTTGTCGATGCATCGACACATAACACACTTTGTGTAGTGTTTTGTGTCGATGCATCGACTCACAAACACTGTTTACGGCGAAGGCTCTATGACTGACAAAATCGGATTGAACTGGATCGAGTTAGGTATCGTTTTCTTTGACAGATTCAGAGCTTTCTCCGGAGGTCTGTCTCTAAGCGCTTTTCATTTCAGTTCCGAAAATATTGTAGCAGACAGCTGACGTGCGTATTTGTAAACAGCTTGGTTAACCTCGCACCGATGACTGATGTGTTTTATTACGTTTATCATTGTTTTAGTGTTAAAAATCAAAAGTAGTGATATACGTGGTGCATTATAAGAAGATTTAAGTGATTTTGAAGGGCTGGTTGATGATCCTGAAGAAGTAGGTAGTGATATTGATGTAAATTATCAGCCAGATTCCTAGCTATGGTTAGGCTATGCATTCTTTAGCTAAACGCTATGTACTGAAATCTGTTTTTTGCCCATAACTTATTTATTTGTAAATCTACTTCCTTATATTATTATATATTTGTAATCCTCATAAAATTAAGAACAAAGTGGCTATTTTCAAATATTTATAGGCCTATAATTTATACAATTTCATTGAGCGCAAACTTATTTTTTTTTTGAAAATTTTCCAAAAATTTTTTTTTACCTAAAAATTTTTTTTTGAACAAATGTTCCTTATGTTTTATATATAATATTGAAGCCCGTGATTTTCCAAACAAAATGTTATATAGAACAGTATAATTAACATTGTTTTTAAGCTTCTCATATCCGTTTTAATAAAACCTTGCAAATGAGCTAAAAATAGGCAGACATTAAGGCCAAAACAAGGGACACTCGGAGGGTTAAATTAAAAACAGATATCATCAGAGCCAAAAACCCTCCGCATCCCATTTTAATCCCGCTCATGGTTTAAAAATCCCGTTTTCGGGATAATAATTCCAGTTATGAAAACACAACAAACATGGCTGAAAGCTGTATTATATACTTAATTACGCTTAAGTGGTTAGGCTTTGGGTTACCAGCATTGTAGTGTTACTAGTAGTTAGACAATGGGCATTCTGTGTTGAAATAAATGTATTATAAAATACAGAAAAGGACCTAAAAAATAATAAAAACAAAGAAATACAAAAATAGGCTTTAGGCTTAATGTGCTAAGTGTTTACTTAGCGTGTGTTTGTCTACTACAATCTTAGTTCACAAGAATTATTTTGGGCTCATAAATAGAAAAATATACATAATTAAATCAATAAATACTCCATGGGGCTCAAAAGGATTAATAAATAACATAAAGGGACTTAAAGACTTCACAAACAACTACGTTCCATATTAATTTTAATGAGTAAGAAAACACCAATTAGCAGCCTACCTGCCCATAGGCGATTGGAAGGATCACACTTTCCATCATTTATTCTCGTTGGATTGTCACTGCCTTCCAAATTCACAATCACTTCAGGTTTCAAAGACTTTGTGGACAAACCATCCCAATGGACAGTGGCCAAAGAGTTCTTCACAGAAATAACAAACTTAGTTTGTTCACCTTTGACTTTTACTATCAGAGAAACAGGTTGGCCCTCCGAATCTGAAAATTGGACAAGAACCATGAACCTTACATTCTTTATTTCCACCTGCAAGAAACCAGCACAACTGAGAAAACAGGAGACATTGTTAAAATATTTACTTAACATCTATTTGTTTTAACACAAAACAAACTTTTCAGAAAACCATAAGCCACACATAGTATATTTGAATGAAAGGTCTTGATAACAAATTCCCATTAAATGTTAGTTTTTGGATAAGCTCTTTCCTAAGGTTACAAAACTTAATTGAAGAGATTATATTTAATCACGTTTAAAATATTGAATCAGTATTGCAGAGTACCCGTCCTTCGTACGGGGTTGGCATATCCTTATATATAATACGTGAAGGCGATTTCTACAAAACACTACTCCTCCGTTAATAATGGGCGGATTTTTACAAACAACGTGTCAAAATAAAGTATTTTTTGTGTAGACGCCCCCTTTCACCAATTCATGTAGTAAAAATCCTCGGGCTTTGCCCCACAGGCCATCAAAGTTGGAGTTTCTCCCATAAGATTAACATGGGGGAATCTAAATATTTGATTGGAAACTTTGTCCCCACTAATTTGAGAGAACGGTTGGGCGTAGAAACTTGGTAAAGATGTCCAAAGAAAGGTCTTGGTCTGTAGATGAGTTATCAAAAGAAAAACCAAGCAAAATCCCTTAGGACTCTGCCCCAGAAGTCTTTAAAGATCCCTCCACAGAGTTGTTTACATTTTGGCCATGAGAATAATACTTTTCAATGAAACAGCTGTTCATTTTTAAATTGTATTTCAAACAACACATATTTATTGGGAGTTTAATTCTACCAAATAAGTATTTGCAATGTTATTTTCTGATTTTAAAATTGATTTTCTTCTTTATCATGCCATTTTTTGCAATATAACGTTCCATTACGAAATCAGTAGAAAATCCTTTTATCACAGCAATTCTTAAATGATTTCTTGTTGAATTGTCTTATATCTGTTGTACGGGTTGGTGTGTGCCTTTTCGCCACTTTTGCCTATATTTTATCATATTATTCTACAAAATATCAAATATTTATGTAGAAATATCTGCTCTTATTGTGTCTAATAAAATCCAAACTTAGAAACATTGCCTAAAATGGTACCTATCTTGACAAATTATTTGCACCTGCCTATATTACGGACTTTGGCGCACTGAATTAGTAACATTATTGAAAATAACACAACATTTTGGCTGTAAAATATGGTACAAAGAGAAAATACTATTTAAGCAGCTACCGTCATGACAGAAAGGTCATATTCCTTTTAAACTAGATCACATAATCCTTTGACTGGGACGGGTGGCGTCGTCCTGTAATCCAGCTACTAGGAGGTCACAAATTGTGGATATTTATAGGAATGCACTGTGGATGCGATACTCCCTGGTGTGGATTAACGTCCGCACGAGTTAGTACTACGACTACCCGCAGTGCTATCCTGATAATTATACCAATTCATAAATACCAATGCAAAAAAAATTTGGTTCCAATTCAACTACAAACTGTAGGTCCCTTGGTTGCCATTCGCCGTATGGGCTATTAATTAACAGCTGTATCTAAGGAATGTCAGCCTTAGTCACTAACAAGACTTCAAGATCGCGCCACTCATCCTACACTCATCTCCATTCATACTTGGCTTACCTACTATGAATGGTCGCCATAAAAAAACGTATTAAAGGATTAAAGTATTTATCATATACGTTGATTAACAATATGTTAACGTCAATATATACGTAACAGCCATTTTACAGTATTTTTGCTTTTTGGAAATGTTCCATTGCTATGTCATTTGCATTATTTATTGCCAATGAAGCCGCCAAGATCATATGAACTAAGGGGCCCCTAACAGTTCAAGAATAAAAGCCAACTTTACTTCATGTATTCCACTACACCTAACATTCCATAGAGAGATTATATTGACAACTTTATGTTATTGATAAGGCCGAGACAACTAACTGACATCCCCCATGTCAAGGAATTCCAGCTTTATCAGTAACCCCATAGTCAATTTCTCAAAACTATGCTAGAGGGTTCATTCGTTGGCACAGAAGTACGATATGAACTGACGCGACGTGACGAAGGAAAATCAAACTTACACTGTAAACAACACTGTAACGGATATACCTCCCTTTGAAGTTAGAACGTGTCTTCTCAACAAACATATATTTTTTCTCAAACACTGATGAAGTCGCGGAAGTGTTTAACTACAAGATCCACCAATACGATTTAAATACTATTTAAAGGTTCTACCAAAGGAAGAGATACCATATAACATACTAATAATAACTCCGATGACGTACAGGATAGGAAATATTTTAATCATTGAATGAACAACCAAATTTGGCAACTAACGCAATATTGTTAAATTGTTTTTACACTTATTACTCTTTGAACAATGTTAAATGCTCAAAATATGTATATTTCACCCAATTCATCGCAGTTAGATGAATTAACGTAAGCCTTGAAAGTAACCGTCGATTTCGACGGGTTTCCCCTAGTAATTATAAAATGCTTATTGCAGTTATACTCGAGCTTTGCATTTCTAATGGGGGAGGACACAGTTTGATAAAATTTGCTTCTTTATATTTATGGTATACAATAGTATTACACATTTACCATAGCTATAATGTTCTACCACTTCACCTAAACAATAAAGAAATATAAATCTTTAAAAATGCGAATAAATATCACAAATTTTCATGAAATTAATAACATAAACATAACTGTAAACAATCCTGATTTGACAGTTCTCATTGTGTATCACAGTTTTTTGTTGCTGCTTAGTTCAAATTAGTTGTTTTCATAAATACAAAAAAAATATAGTGCTGCACCCTGTTGGTAAATCTTGTAACTTTTTCATTCTTTTGCATATCATAGAACCAACTTTTTTTGTTGAAACAGCTGACTAAATTCATTAATTCCCTTTAAATATGAATACGCATAAGGTTAACATGGGGAACTGCAGAGGGTATTTACTCAGGGGAGGTATAGAAGAGGCTACGATGACAGCTGAGGGCTTCTTATTAGCTGAGGAATCGCCATTACCGTAACAAAACGTTCGCTAGCCGTCGGCCTCGGTGGTCTAGTGGTTAGCGTGCCGGGCTGATATACTGTAGGTCCCGGGTTCGTATCGGAATCTTCAAACAAACACACAAACTTTCACACTTATTGAGCGGAGCGAGCGGAGCTCTTTGGGATTAACTTCAATGCAACAAATAAAGAAACATCACTCAATAACGGCTGAACGCATTTCAGACAAACTTAACAAAATTACTTAGACTAATAGTAAGATGGTTTTTAAACAAACAAATTTCAATTAGATAATACTAATACAATTTAAAACGAACTTAAAATTTCCAATTTTTAACATTAGGCTTATGGGACTAAAGTACCCATGATAGTTTTTTTGTTTACAAGAAAAATGTAAATAAGAGAATCATAAGGTATTTCTGAACTTTCTAGACTTTTCTTTTATACGTCTTTAAACCATTCCTATGATCTTAATAAACAATACCGTTAAAACATTTTTTAAGGCGCGGAATCCACTGCAAATTGCGAAAATATACATAATTACTTTCTCAATACGCGGAGCATATCGCAGTGACAACTTACTCCTGGGCACCTATTTGTGTTGCCAGCTAATTAGAAACGGCCAATGTTAGAAATCAGGATTTAATAAGCGATATATTGAACCGCATCGAAATCGATATTTAATCCGATAATACCTCACAGGTTATATTATGTTGAATTACATCGACGGTACAGTAAATTATCACACTTATTAATAAAACACAGATTGAATACTGATATAATTTAGGCACGTGGGGAAGGTAGGTCGGGGTAAATGAGTATTCGAGAAGCCTACATTTTAGCCATCTTATTTTATTGTTCACTAAGAGTCTTTTTGTAGTTTTTATGTTTTTACACATTGAAATACATGATTAATAATTCAGTTCATTTTAGTCTTTTAAAGGTGTTTTACATTATTGAGCCTAGCATTAAAATAACCATACATTTTTCGTAGGCCTATGTTTTATCTTTGACTATCAATACAACTAGACATTCCATCCCCATGTTATAATTTGTAGCTAGCTTTTTCATCAAAATCTTCTGTATCCAATGGTCAATAGTTTTATTAAGGCCAGTATTAAAATGTTGTCTCTAAATCGTCCCAATAATGGTAGAAGACCTACATTCCAGTTACATTACAATCATATCCTCCATCAAGAATACTTTTTACTGTATTAACAATCATAAATTATTTCCAGCAAAGAAAACTGAGTTTAACCGATTGCAAGGGTTGAAATGAAGACCAATGTTGCACAGTTGAATTTAAATGTCAAATTTCCCCTCCTGAAGTTATACCTTTAACCTCAATTTTTAAATAGTTACTGTTTTTTTATATGCTTAAATACTTTAACCGATTGTAAGGGTGAAAAATGAAGTCCAATGTTTTTGTTGTAGGCTACAGTTGAATTTGAATGTCAAATTTCATTTCTCTTTTTTATACTTTAATGCCCTTTTTGGGTGTTAATATCAGATTCCAACTACTGTAACATTTCCCTGGTCAAAACTACCATAATGCACTTCTGGAAGAGGTATCTGAATAACAAGATGGAGTAAAAACAAATTTGAATTATTATAATTTTAATCAATAAAACAAGCATTTGTACATCTATTGACTTTTTTACATTTAGTTACTTATACAAATATCAAATCACGTTTGTTCCGCTCAACTGGCTTTCACCTCTCTGAAAGCAACCCTAGTAATATTAGTAAGATACGTCAGCTGTAACAATTGTTTTGACTATAACCAGTGGGGGTTCTAGGGGATGGGTGGGCGGCTATAGTGGCTAAACCCCCCATTGAAACCTGGAAAAAATTCAACTCACATTTTGTCCTACAAACTTAAGGAAGGATTTTGGAAACATTTCTATATGTTTAAAATTGCTGCAGAAAGTCTTTCAACGGCTTTAAAAATAGGTAGACATTTTTTTATACTCCCAGACCCTCCTTCTTTCTAAACTCCTGGGCTCCCAGGCCCATTACCCCCCCCCCCCCCTTTGACAAGGACCTAGAACCGCCACTGTTTATATTAACTGTCTGTTTACTTTTGACCGGTAAGATTTTCTTTGTTTACATTACCTTAAAGTGTTTTTAATTTTGATTCTGCCAAACAACTAATTAAAAATACATATAGGCCTACACCTAAAATATCTTTATTGAAATGAACAATAGGTGGGAGTATAACTGTCTTGTACAGTACATTTGAAGAACCAAATTATTCTCTCCTGTATTATCAATCCATTGCAAAACATAGGCAGAGCAATTATTTAGTATAAAACTACAATTATCTTTCTTAAAAATGTAACACATTCATTACATGAATTACCAGGATGCGGCCTCATGTCTGCCAATTGAGCGGAAGCAACGATGTAAACAAATAACCTTCTTTAAAAATAAAAATGTTATTAAAAATAGGGAGATTACATCATAAAAACAAAACTAAATTTTATTGATCAATACAAAACCCTATTGTTTTAACCTGTCTTTATAAGCCATTTTCTTGAGTCTTTCCATCTCTTTTTTATTTCCTTGCCATTTACTGGTCTTATGTATAAGTTTGACTCTGTGTATAGAAAATGGCTCAATCAGCAAGCTATCGATGGTTCTATCTCTTGACAATCCTACATGAGTAAAAAAATCTGTCTTTCCTAGGTCCACCACAGCCTGAAGTAAAGTACACTCTTGACTGTGATATACCTAAATCGCAAAGGCAAGATTTATTGAAAACTGCCCTGTACAGGCCTAGGAAATCACTGTATTTATATATAAGATATGCTACTGTTTTTAACATTTGAAATTTAAATTACATAATTCCTGCTTCAGAAATGCTCTATTTACAGACTTTCTTTTACTGTAAATAAACCAATATTTGCTAGAAAACTAATAGAAAGAAAACATACATTTAAGAAAAACATATTTATCTACCTCTTTACCAAAGACAAAACTTCTCTGACCAACAACACACAATCTTAGTAGTAATTTTTTTTTTTATTTTAAAAGAGGTTGGCGGCCTCTTTTAACCTTGCATTTGCCCGTCCACATAGACTACAGATTTGTGCGTGGAACGTATCCAGCAAAGCAAGGCGTGAGCCGGTACAGTACAAAGGTGAACTGTACTGATAAAAGTTAGTGGCAGTGACCAGGATCCGAACCCACGGACACTACTGCCTTGGGCCCGAAGTCCGCGACGCTACCGACTGAGCCACCGACTCACCTCATCTGACCATCTCAATTGACTAACTTATTCATGTTTTGTTTCCAGTTTTCATCCAAAATGTATTAACTTTAACAAATATTAATAAACATAACTAACCATAATCTCTACCAATTTTCAAAATTTGATCTCAATTGTAAGGCTGTCAAAATACAGAGTAAATTTATAACGTCTAATTTCTGCCAATTACGAGGCGTACATCATTCTTGCATAGCTTCTAGGACAAACCAAAGATTGGCGACAACATTATTTGAACACATAATAGGTTACGTACCTTGTTCTTTTTTAGTCTTAACTTGTCTATGGATGACTAGTTTGGGGTACAAAGACCTTTTATCAAATCCTTATTTAAAACATCATATGGTCAAATATCCGACATAAGTCTTCATCAATGTATACATGCAGGTCGACGACACATAAAGTTAACACATTTAAAAACAAAAGTTACAAATACATTTATGATAGGCCGGCCACATTGAATACGGGACAAACCAACGCAGGTTACACAGCGGACACGACAGAACTATCCATTGTCCAGTTGGTGACATTGACCTTGGGGGAGGGGGTACGTCAGCTGATAAAGACTTGTAGTACATTATTTGTATCACTTGTTTAATTTTCATGCCCGTTTTATCAAATTAAGTTAAGTTACTATTCTGATTTCGCTAGTTAAAAAACCTGATTAAAATTGTTAGTTTTAATTTCTATTTGCATGGATCAATATTATTTATTATGTTCATAAAACTTTTAGTCAACATCAACGCATTCTTAAAATCCAGACAGTAAATATGTTTACGGTGACCCGGGTCATTAAATATGACCCGGGATCGATTTACTGTTTCCTTTTGAGGTCCCCAGAGGCAAAAAACACCATCCGTTCAAATTAATATATTTTTATATGTGTCCCTTAGCACTATAACTCGAGCAAAAATTATCTGATTTGATGAAATGTGAAACTCGCAACCACGCCATGAAAATTAGTGTCTTGTATGGCCATACTGTGTTATTCATTCGTAAATATGTTTGTGCTTGTATCGTGTATTTTTTAAAGACTTTATGACGACCTCCTAGCAGCAACAACACGTCTTTAAGGCTTGACAATGACACCATGAGTGTCGAAACCGGTCGCCATCCAAACGACAGAGGATTACAGTGGCAACAATAAGGTATATTTTCCTCTAGAATAATGCCAAAACTGTTTAGGTACTATAATCCTAATCACTTTATAGCTCTGGAGATTCTAGTATATAGGTAGTACTTTTGAATGTGTTTGGGAAGATAATCAAATACGATAATAGCAACAAACTTTTTGTAGGACATCCGGTATTCAGGGCCGGATTTAGCATTTTTGCGCCCCTAGGCCCAAAACAATTTTCCGCCCCCTAGTCTGGTCACAGTTACTTTCTTTCAAACCTTTATTAAAAACTATATCACTTAAGTTAATTGCTTGAATATCACTCTTCGTCGGAATCGTTGCATTGCAAGTTTTTTTTTTAGAATTGACTTGTTTAGCATTAACAAAATGTCGTCTTAAACACTTTTAGCAAATTTATGCCTTTACTAAATGCTCACATTTGTGGCCGTATGGCCGCCGTGGGACTCAACTGAAACAAAACAACTCAACTCACTGAGCATTCATGCAAAAAAAAAACATGGCCATTGATTCCAATTCAGGGTCAAAAACATTAACTCCATACAGTACGTGATACCATAGATATAGATTATACATACTCCTTTAGTAGATTTGTCATCGTTTTGGATTAGCCTAGCTGAAAACAATTCTTTTTATTTAAGGAGTATGTTTTATCTATATTTAAACCTAGTTTATCCAAAATAAAACAATCTAATCATTAAAAATAGGTCGTCTCCTGTTTATATTAAAAGAAATTAAAACCCACATCATAGAACTAACCCTAAAATAATAGAAACAAAATTACGTGATAACTAACATCAAGTGTCACCAACATAAACTAGACATTGACAAATTTTGAATTAACAATGTCATGAGAAGTCGACTTGAGTGAGTTACATTTAACCTATGGTTGTACTGCATCTAGGCTTTGACTATTCAATGATCTAGGTTATATTTCCAAAGCAAAACAGAGCAATATTCCGGCCAACAATACCGAACCTTAGGTCTGAGGAGAAAATTACAGCATTAATGGTGCTTTGAAGGGTATTGCATTTTTCTAAAATCTAATGCAAACTGAAATTAATATTTTTTCGTAAATTTTAAAGGTAAATTCATCGTTGTTTTGATATTCAACACAACCTATTATATATTTTTATTACTTAATAGATTTTGTTTTGTGAAGTGAGGGTGGTAACAATGTCTACCACGCATGCGCCCCTAATCACTCTGATCAGATAGTACCGAGCCCGAGCCAGCATACTGCATAGTGGCAATGCAGTGGCAATACGATGCGTACCGCTAGGGCGCTCGTCAACGTCAACATCCCTACAGCCTACTCCCGTATAACCGGTGTTCGCTCACAATTTTGTAACGAAATTGATGCGTAGTTCTGGAAAATAGTTTAAGTTTCCTAACAATTATTTCTTCTTATGAACCTCAGAATCACAACGCTTAAACAGGCAGTTTTTTTTATCAACTAAGACTATTTATTTTCATTTTTAGATATTAAAAAAATCCTCTCGGTCGTGCGCCCTCTGGGACCTTGCGCCCATAGGCCCGGGCCTACCGGGCCTATTGGGAAATCCGGCCCTGCCGGTATTCAAGTTGTGTTCTAGACACAAAATTCTGAATTATTTTAATACAAGTTTATGGTGGACAAACACCTAAAATTAGAAAAGGTAAGAATCACAAAATTTATGATTTTGGAATGTGACACACAAAGGATCTATGCATCCTGTCAACTTCAATAATCATTTTAGCTGGACCTCTCACACCAAACTCCCATGAGTTGCAGACGAGACCTGACCATTTGACGGAATTTGAACCCTCATTCTCTGGGGCCCTGGGGCTGTCTCCTGATTGGATCTGGGAAAAACCCCTCAGACTGCTCGATTAGTGATCATTACCTTTAAACAGTCTTAACAAAAAATCACTTTGGTTTGACAAGATTTATCCAAAGCGTAATACCTTTGTAATACTTTACGATAGTCCTATACTGGACTCCTAAATTGCAGCTCATTTCAAGTAAATAGCTGTAAACTAATATCGTTGAGTTATACTGTATAACTCAACTGTATTGAGTATAACCATTGTAGGCTTAACAATGGTTATACTCAAAAAGATACAGTACAGTAGTTGTAAGTGTAAGATTGGTTATGTTACTCCCTTGTCTAAATTACAGCCTTTGTAGCTCAAATAGCAAAATATGGTAATATGTTAGCAATAAAATATATTCTTACCAACTTCAACAACATGGTGCTCGTCGGTCTGGGGCCTATAGCTATGGATGGAATGTTTAAAAATGTCAACGTAGAAAAGAGTCTGATTCTCTTCATCCCAATAAGGTCCTTCTCCAAGGTCAAGAGCTGGGCCGATTGGAGTGACAGTAGGAGCCATCTAATACAAGTTATTTATATATTAAAAGGAATTCAAAACTTAATATATTGTAAGAGTGTAACTACAGGCTGATATTGATGTAAAACTAAAACCTGCTTTTCAAAATGAACAAGTAGGCTTAATAAGTTAAGTTAACATTTATCTATCAATACCGTTGACAATTGAATACTGAAGTTGACATCAGTTTTTCCACACAACCAAAAAGATATACCCGCTCACTGGGTCCAGAAATCCCGTTTTATCCCGCAAGATTTTCGTTCAATTATGAGTGTTATATCGTGTTTAAATATAGTAGTTTAAACATTGCTATCATATTTTGCTACAGTAATTTTAATAATTTTAGGTAGTTAATCGCTAAAATAAAGCATTAAAAATAAAAACGTCTTAGCCAAAAATCCCGTTTTAGCCAGCATCTCGTTTTCCGGGAATAGCTCATGCTCTAAAAATCTTGTTTTCTGGATAATAATCCAGTGTATGGAAACACTGGTTGCGACCCATTAAATAACATTGAATTAAATGTTATGTAGACCAGCTGTCGCAAAATCTTTTTGGAAATTATTGCGACTAGGATGACCAAAAAAAAGAGTACCATAGTAATTTATATAGGCTATCATTAGAAACTAGATTTTTACCTGAAAACAATGATGCAAAGATTTTTCTGCTGTCACAAAAACTGAATAAAATACGATCGTTTTAATTTTTTTGTTTTTTTTTTTACTGGTAATGCCTCTTGTTTGCTGGTTTCTGTCGCCATTACTATGAATTGACTAAATACAAACAAGAACGATTGAAAGGATTGTCTAGGGAAGAAGAAGAAACCTAAAGATGACAAACATTAAGTTTATGCAAAGGTAGGTAGGTTGGTTAGTTATGCGGATTCGTGACTGTATTAAGTCCTTTGAAGGTAGGTTAGATTAGGGAAGTTTAAGTTTAGGTTAGGCCTATAATAAATCCAGTTGTTGATTTATGTCATCTCCAGACTGTTTTTGCACTGTATAAAAAGTGTAAAACAGTCCCATAATCTGGAGAAAACATAAATCAACAACTTGATTCATACCTCGCGATTGAGATACCTCGTATGCTCTTGCCCCATTTAACTTATGCTCTTACCCCACCTCACCCTAGGACTAGCCTACTTGAATTAACTTATCTAAGTGCTTACTTGTCTAAGTGCGGGTTTTGAGGGTAATAAGTTATTTGCTTTAAAATGGCATATAATCAATCAATAAACGTGACTTGGGCTATCAACTTTGATTTTACAGTGTAACTTTAGCACTGAAGTGCAAATCCACCCGCGGTAAAAATCTAGTTTCTAATGATATACAAATTACTATGGTAGTGTAGCCCATTAAACAAGAACTCAGGTTAATTGGTGAACAAGACAACATAAACAAGGCCAAACAAATTAGAATTAGGTAGGTGTACCAATAGAAAGGTTCAGGCTTCAACTATTTTAGACAGACAGTAAAAATGTTCTGGCTGCCATAATAAACAACTACGGAGGAGGGAAATAGCCACACCTATGAATAAAAACTAGAAACTACTTACCTACGTTAAATTAAAATTATTAATAGGACCTAATGCTTTTGATAACGAATCACTTATTTTCTTAATTTCTAGTGAGTGAGTAAGAGAGAAGAGAGAATCAGTCTCACTATCAGTCAGCGATCAGTACTAGCACTAGCAGACAACAGAGAACAGACAGCACTGACAGCTGACAGCGAACGATCGTGACAGCGACAGCAGACAATGCCGCAGGGCACAGACGACTAGACTAGAGTAGAGTAGAGAGACGAGAGAGCAGAGGAGATATTGACACCACTAGAGCGGAGGCTGGTCTGTACCCCCCCTCCCCCCCCCCCCCGTGGGAATTTTTGAAATATACATTTTTATTTTTGTGTTCGTATTGACATGTACTTTAAGGATTTAGGTGTTTGCCACTTGTGAATTACAGCATGTTCCGGAAAACACAGAAATATCATGAATATATATATATTTGTTTAATGGCTTTTCTTTAGCGAGTTCGTTTGGCTCTTCAACCCGACCGATTTTCATGACTGAGGTCTCAAATTGAAGGTATTAACGCACAGATTTCACATCAAGCATCGGCATATAGTTGCCTACAGTCCCACTCGGCTTATACGTAAACAAAATTTTTTCCCATGTATTTCTTATGGGAGTTAAATTTGGTTTTTCTTTTCCGAGTTCGTTTGGCGCTTCTACCCACCCGATTTTCATTATTGAGGTCTCAAATTGAAGGTATGCACGCACAGATTTCACATCAAGCATCAGTATATATTTATCGACAGTCCCACTCGGCTTATACGTAAATTAAATTTACCCCTCATGTATTTCTAAAGGGAGTTAATTATTTCCGAGTTTCTTTGGCTCTTCTACACGTCCGATCTTCATGATTGAGGTCTTAAATTGGTAGTATGCACACATATATTTCACATCAAGCATCATTGTATATTTATCTACTTTATTACTCGACCAAAAAACATAGGTTTGATATATATTTTTTCATTCGTATTTCAATTTAAATTGTACAGTATTTTACCATTTATAATTATATAACCCTATATATTTTGGTCTAAGAATCTTCAGTGAAATACCGGCTTGCATTTAAGATATTAGTTATTCAAATCGGACGGTTTTCAAGCAAACGCAAGGTGAACATCCAACATAAAAAAATTTGTAAGGTTTTTCGATGATTGAATATCAATAGCTCCAGTATTGTTTACGTTTTTTATATGTTTTAGACTCAAAAAAATCAGTCAGTTATAGGCTTTAATTTGAGCTATTGATTGTTTGAATCAGTCGTTTAAGATACTGTATTACAATCAAAAATAATAAATTTTATTATTTCTTGGATATGATATTTATTTTAACGCCGAAGTGCAGCATAGGTCCTTTAGTATAGATTTTTTAGTTTGATTTGATTTGATTAGTTGATTCCTGTGCGTAGGACGCGCCCACAGCAAGTTAGAATTTTAAAATGCAAGTATGGTGTAAACATCAGATTGTTCTCAGTGACATGCAAGCAAATGAAATGAAACGAAGTGAGCAAAGTATTTTGCAAGTACTGTACTTGATGCTTTTGAATAATGCATTATTCTGCTTGAAGTTGAAAACCGTGATAAGAATTCCTAGATGGTCTGTTTATCAGCTGGAACACCTGTACCCGAATCGGTGGAAGACAATTTACTCAATGTAGATAATCTAGGGAAAGCTGCATGCAGATTAGTTGAGGTAAGAGCAATAAGAAATATTTTTCTGGAGTTTTACTGCTGTCCCAGGAACGTGATATTAACCTTGAGAAGCTGATGACATAGCCATTAGATCCAGTACCATGGACATCAGCCACTTTCGATGGATGCCCAACAAAAACAGAAAAGGCCAAACTGCTCCATGCATTGGAGAACAAGGGTATATAGTAGACGAACCTCCCAAGATTGAAGAATGTATGTATGTAATTGACGGTATGGCTTACTTTTAGGTTCTTACTAATATTCCAGAAACCTCTGGTGAACTAGCACAGATTGCCTTCAGCCGTTTTCCGAAACTCAGCAGGATTTACTTTATTGCGGATACCTATTTAGATGTAACTATTAAAAACATTGAAAGAGAGAAGAGGATTCGGAGAAACATTCTTAATGAGATGTCCAAAATCAAGATCCACGGGATTGGAAAAAAATCCTAGCTAATAGTAAAAATAAGAACAACGGGTTAAACTGATAAATAATGAATGGTCTCAGCACAAATATTCATAAATTCAAACAAGCTTCAATACACGTTTCTAGGGCAATGTAAGGTTGTTGTTGGTGATATTTTGAAATTCACCCCCCACCCACAAACAGGGTTGAATTTATTTTTTAAATGGCAACCCATATCAATCGGCACAGTATTTTAAAGAGATTTAAAAAAATAAAATTATTGCCGCAAATCCAATTTTGATACGAGGAAAACGAAGTTTTAGACGTTAATTTTACTGGAACCTTACATTCCAGTAAAATTTACGTCTAAAATGTTTCAATAAAATTTATTTAATTTAATTAGAATCTCTTAAAATCGCTTTCCTAGAGGTACTCTTTAAATCTAATGTTATTTAAATAGATTTAATTAAAAATCAATTCAGGCCAATTTGAAATCCGCATTGCCTGCAGGTTTGCTGCAGCGGGGGTATTTTTTTTTTACTTTTTTTTTCATTTGAAGCCTTTGAATACATACTGAAGAAGTCCATAAAGAATATTGCACCAGTAATTAACGCAGGCTACCCTTTTGTAATTTAAACTAAAACAATTTTTTTATTTAATGGTTTTTCTTTATTTTTCGGAATACGCTGTAATTTAAAAGAAGCAAACAACTGAATTCTTAATCTGGTAGGTAATACCAACAAAAAAAAGTATAAGTCATAAATTCCCACGGGGGGGGAGGGTTTCATATTGGTGGCTCATGGTCTACACTGACAGTGACAAAGACAATGACTTTGCGCTTGCGCAAGACCCCACTACACTATAAAAACAAGTAAAGTGTAGTGTAGTGGGGTCTTGGGTTACGGGGCGGGTCGCTGAATTTTTATTTCAGGATTAGTGTTGCCTACAGTATTATTTTGAGGCTTCTGATGGGCTGAGGGAACATCTTTACCGCAACGATACGGTTGATGTCAACGGCCTCGGCGGTGTAGTGGATAGAGTGTTGGGGTTGGGGTGATGATCCGAAAGTCCCGGATTCGAATCCCACCCGTGCACTATTTTTTTATTGGATTTTTTTCATTAACTACAAGTTTGGTTGGTTTGGTTAGGTTATGACGGTTTAATTTTATAACTAGTGTACATGTTGCTCGAAATCGAGCAATCGCAAAGAAGTAAAGGAGTTATTTAAAAACAAATAACTTATTTAAGAACAAATATAAGTCATAAATTCTTATGAGTTTAAATAAAAGAGTCAACTCAAAGATTACGAGTAACTAATGATAATACTCACAATGTACTTCACAGTTCAATATAATCAACATTTCTTGTAAATATTTTATCCTTTTCAAAAGCTGATCTGGCTTTTAGTGTATTGAACAAATGTTTCCCACTTATAGCCGCAATAGGTTGTTCTTGTTGGTCTTTGTCAATGATAATATAGTCTGCATGGTATCACCCATTTTCGCCAACGTTTAAAAATTTCAGTCTTTATTTTAATAGCACCAAATAACCATTAACTACCTGATTTTCTGCATAACGTCGCTGTCACAATTTTACAATTAACATATGTTCTTCTTCTCACTTTTAATTTCTAACAACAGCTGGAGTTTCAAAACAATGTTTGTTTCCCATGTTAATCTTATGGAGAAATACGAAACCTAAAAGGGCCCCAGGGCCTCACTCTCTAATTATTTCCCTAAAAAGAAAATTTCCTGCACAACTTCACGTTACGCTCTTTCATAGACTTACCAACACAAGTAGACTTCTCATCCCATTGTAAATTTTGAAGCACGTTTTTCGTGTCTAGTTCATGTACGTGACACAAAGGCGCTAGTGTCGATGAAACTTTGTTTCTATTATTTTAGGGTTAATTTCTTGATTTGTGCTTTACTGTTTGGTTATATAACTAGGGGACAAGTTATTGTTTATGATTAGATCGTATTATTTGGTTAAACGAGGTTTTAAATGGCTGTAATAACGGGAAACAAATTGTAAACAAAACACGACCTCTACATAAACCGTACATGAACTAACAATAAAATTGTCTTCAGCTGTTCCATAAGGATGAGAAATCTACTAAGGGAGTATGTTTTATCTATGGCTCTTTCCAATGACACCAAAAACATGTCAATCGGTTCAGTAGTTTCGGAGGAGTAATTGTCACAAAAAACCTGCTTGCGTATTAAATAAGTAAAATAGACAAGTGCACATGTTGCTCGAATTCGAGCAATTATAAAGAAGTACAGGAGCTTTTTATAAACAAATAACTTGTTTAAAAACTAATAACAGTCATAATTTCTGTTGACTATAAAAGAGTGAACTAAAAGATTATTAACTAAAGGAAATATTCACAATTTACATGACAGTCCTATTCCAGTTTAAAGGGTTAATTTTTAACAATCAATCTGCCCATATACGGGAAAAGGTAAGCTTACAATTTAAGTCAACGTAAAAAGGCTGTCAGCTTTTATAAAGTACCGTACCTAAGTTGTTTAGCCAATATGTAGACAATAAGGTGTAGGCTACTTTAAACTCTACAGGATAGAGTTAGGCAAAAACTGGCAGAACTCTGAAATGGTGTTATTTATCATAGGCTTACTCATATGCCAAATCCTTAGAATAAAAATGCAATAACTAATAACCGATATCATTTAACACAAACCAACATCCAAAACTAAACACATTTTTTTTAATACAACATAGATAATTTACACATTGACTGTTTTACATATGTTCTTCTTCTCATTATTAATTTTTGCTTCGCAACGGGAAAAATATGTTTCATAATCATTGAAATAGATTTATAATAAATAATCTATAATAAAGTTTAAGATTAAATAAACCTACCACATAGTTGTTTTACATGGTGGAAGGAAATAGTATATTACGTTACTAGTCCTGAAAATAAGTGTTTACCGGACGAGTGTGGTCGTTCCCGTGCGAGACGAAGTCGAGTACGGGATTACCATACGAGTCCGGTACACACATTTTGGACGAGTTACGTACGATAGTTTACGCCATACTACTAAATCTGTACAAATCCTTATATATTTCCACCAACTAAAGGACTAAAAATCACTAGTCATAACCTCTAAGAGAGGTTATGTTTTTGTTTATAACCATTCATTGTCACCTAAATATAGTATAATCAGCTGATTGGTGTCCGGCAAAACTCATTGCAGCACAGTAGTACGCAATGAAACCCCATTTGAATAAGCTGGCGGCAAACAGCTGTTTTCTGGACTAAATCCTTGCGTGGGAAGTTCGTCAAAATAATGTAGTGTGGCGTAAATACATTTTTTTTGGATCAGCTGTCGGAATTTGTGAAATAGACATTTGACAGTTCTGGTTGTTTACAATAAAATGTCAAAGCAAATGTAAACATTGTGAATTTTCTCATGCTTCCATGGAGACCAATTATTTAATATTTAATTTCTGACAACAGCTGGAGTTTCAAAACAATGTTTGTTTCCCATGTTAATCTTATGGAGAAATACAAAACTCAGGGCCTCACTCTCTAATTATTTACCTAAAAAGAAAGTTTCCTGCAAAACTTCACGTTACGCTCTTTCCAATGACACCAAAAACATGTCAATCGGTCCAGTAGTTTCGGAGGAGTAATTGTCACAAAAATCCTGCTTGCGTATTAAATAAGTATAATAGATTAAAACATTATGAAATTGAATTTGACCCATGGATAGTTTTATTTGATGAACAGAAATATTTTTTTCGGTTAAACCTTCATTTGACTTTTCATTGTTAGCAAGTCTGGTTAGTTTGGTTAGGTTATGATAGTTAAGTTTTATAATAAAAAAATTGTAAAATAGGATTTAAGGCATTTATAATTTTATTTTATGAACAGAACTATTTTTTCGATTAATAAACCTTCATTAGATTTTTTCATTGTCAGCACGTTTGGTTAGTTTGGTTAGGTTATGACGGTTTAATTTCATAATAAAAAAAATATATAATTGAATTTGAGGCATTTATAATTTTATTTTATGAACAAAAATAATTTCATCAATTACTAAACCTTCGTTAGTCAATCAGAAGCCTCTAAATGACACTGTTGGCAAAATTAATCCTGAAAAACAAATGGGCGGGTCCGTATTCATTCTCATTTTCCATTATTTTCCTTTTTCCATTTTTTTTTGCAGGCTTGACTAAGTATCGTGTAGCTTAGCATACAGAGTAGTTTATTAAACAGATTCTTAATTTTATATTTCACTATATTAATATATTAGCAAGTGGTGAGACTGTATGCTAATTGCTTTTCTCAGGGATAATATATAGCACATTGTGAGTATAGGAGTTGTTTGTTAATCAATCATAATTAATTTTCCTGAAGAATCTTGTAAGGTACCAAATTTTAAGGGGGGTAAAAACGTACTACGAATAAATGAACGCCAGAACTTACCCGATTTTTAACCACAATAGCCTACTCCTAGGCCTATGTGTTGGCCATAGCTTGGGCTATGGGCCAAAGAACGTAGGCCTATTTTTATTCACAGTGAAGTACACAAACACATCCACAACTACATATTTATTCATAATAGCACTTCGTTTCACATAATAGAGTTAAACCGGCCGATTTTACAGATATTTAACGCCGCCGACGACATAACCCCAAACTGGGGCCCTATTTTTGAAATGGTTGACAGTTGACTCTACAGTCAACACTCAACTCAACCAACAACAGGATTTGGTATTTTTATTTTTGAAATCCAACAGTTTGGAAGCGAGTTGGGAATCACTAGTTGAGAGACTCGTGGTGGAAATGTAGAGCATACGACCGTCAAAAATTCAGATGACGTCATTTTGAACCAATCACAATGCAGAGTTCTTGCGGACTTCGATTTAACCTCTTCTTACTCTAAAATCTGGCAGCTAATCTCAATCTGCCATATTTCGAGACACTGAGGTAAACTGTCAACTCCGTTCTTGAGAGATTGAGATTGAGGTTATGTCTTGCTTAATCTTAGTGATTGCAAAGTACCTTAACTTAAGTAATAAACTAAAGTAAACTAAATAAAGTAATAAACTTAAGTATAAAAAATAAAATTTACTATGGATGTTTGTTTTAGGGTGTAGGCCTAGCTAATTATAAGTTTAGGCATAGGCTGCACTTTACTTTAGGTCCTACACTCATCCTAAATACATTATTATTTGCTTTCTTCGTCTCTATTTCGGAACACATCACCTTATTTTAGTTTCCTTCATCGGTTTGTTTTATGTTATTTTTAATTGTTTTTTATTTAGGTTAAAGCGGCTATTTGCCATTGCACTGAAAGCATATCGTAACTTAAATTAATTTGATCCCTTTATTAGGTGAATGGTATTGAAATTGAAAGAAACTATGATATTGTTTCTCTCTACCACAATCTTTAATACCTACCTTAAATCATAGGTCTAATAACAATATCTTATAATAAGTTCTATTAGTATGCCTAGTCTATTTCAAACATTCCAACAAGAATAAAACCCTTGATTAAATAGTCTAGTATTGACACAGTAAATAAAATTAAAATGTGATTATTCTACAGAAAACAATCGCATAATTGGGTCTAATACATTGACAACAAATACATAACCTCTAAATCGCAATTAGTAAATTAAAGCAATAACAAAACAATATGGCGTCGTCTCAAAAAGAGTAATTTTTTGCCGAAAGAGAGGAAGAAGAAAGTGCAGTCAACCTCCACTCAACAGCTCGATAGGTGTTGAGTAGTTTTGGTTGTATAAGTCCACCGTCAACCGTTTCAAAAATACGAAACGATTGGAAATAGAATGACTCGACACTCAACTCAACAGTCAACCATTTCAAAAATAGGGCCCCTGGTGTTTATATTTGTTGACAGACGACAGACGAAACTAGACCAGCTCAACAAGTGAATTTGCGATCAGGGGCCCTATTTTTGAAATGGTTGACAGTTGAGTCAATCGTCAGCACTCAACTCAACCAACAACATGATTTGGTATTTTTGAAACCCAACAGTTGGGAAGCGAGTTGGGAATCACTAGTTGAGAGACTCGTGGTGGAAATGTAGAGCATACGACCGTCAAAAATTCAGATGACGTCATTTTGAACCAATCACAATGCAGAGTTCTTGCGGACTTCGATTTAACCTCTTCTTACTCTCTAAAATCTGGCAGCTAAATCTCAATCTGCCATATTTCGAATTCGAGACACTGAGGTAAACTGTCAACTCCGTTCTTGAGAGATTGAATTGAGATTGAGGTTATGTCTTGCTTAATCTTAGTGATTGCAAAGTACCTTAACTTAAGTAATAAACTAAAGTAAACTAAATAAAGTAGCCTAATAAACTTAAGTATAAAAAATAAAATTTACTATGGATGTTTGTTTTAGATTGTAGCTAATTATAAGTTTAGGCATAGGCTGCACTTTACTTTAGGTCCTACACTCATCCTAAATACATTATTATTTGCTTTCTTCGTCTCTATTTCGGAACACATCACCTTATTTTAGTTTCCTTCGTCGGTTTGTTTTATGTTATTTTTAATTGTTTTTTATTTAGGTTAAAGCGGCTATTTGCCATTGCACTGGAAGCATATCGTAACTTAAATTAATTCGATCCCTTTATTAGGTGAATGGTATTGAAACAACCTATGATATTGTTTCTCTCTACCACAATCTTTAATACCTTAAATCATAGGTCTAATAACAATAATTATCTTTTAATAAGTTTAATTAGTATGCCTAGTCTATTTCAAACATTCCAACAAGAATAAAACCCTTGATTAAATAGTCTAGTATTGACACAGTAAATAAAATTAAAATGCGATTATTCTACAGAAAACAATCGCATAATTGGGTGCTAATACATTGACAACAAATACATAACCTCTAAATCGCAATTAGTAAATTAAAGCAATAACAAAACAATATGGCGTCGTCTCAAAAAGAGTAATTTTTTGCCGAAAGAGAGGAAGAAGAAAGTGCAGTCAACCTCCACTCAACAGCTCGATAGGTGTTGAGTAGTTTTGGTTGTATAAGTCCACCGTCAACCGTTTCAAAAATACGAAACGATTGGAAATAGAATGACTCGACACTCAACTCAACAGTCAACCATTTCAAAAATAGGGCCCCAGCTGTTGTCTAGTAGTACTAAAGTTCGCCGCTTGAGCGCGTAAGCCTCGAGCGGGCAGGAACGAAGGATTTTACTCCAAGACAGGATGATTCGTTCACACGCCGTCTACGAAGTAACATCGTCGTTAAAGACTACGCATTCGCTGTTTGACCACCGACTAGCTCGCACGGGTTACGAATACAACGAAACGACACTACGATATTATTACGAAGGTTAGCTACCATATTAGTTAGGCCCATTTTTACGTTCTTTCTGTTTTATCTTACGCATACTTAACTTATTATCCTTTTCGTTTTCTTAAATTCCCGATTCGACTTATCTAAACTAGTAGTACGCTTATTCTGCGCGTAACGGGATGAGTGAACATGAGGGCAATAATCAAAGAGTCCACCCACACCTAGCACACTTACCGGTGTCACTGGTGAACACAACAATGTTATTTGTATGGGCAAATCGACCCATGAGTCGGGGCAAATAATGGTGAGTCAGTGACTCAGTCGGTAGCGTCACGCGGACTTCGGGCCCAAGGCAGCAATGTCGTGGGTTCGGATCCTGGTCACTGCCACTAAATTTTATCAGTACAGTTCACCTTTGTCCTGTACCGGCTCACCCCTTGCTTTGCTGTAAACGATCCACGCACGGGCGCTTAGTCTATGTGGACGGGCTAATGCAAGGTTAAAAGAGACTGCCAACCTCTTAAAAAAACCAAATCTCAGTCAACAACAATCCTAACTTCTCGTCCATTAATTAACCAAAATCATTGGTAATATACGTAATGTATTTCCTGTTTCCCTCTCTTCTCATAGCATTTTATTATTGCAGATACATTAATCTAACTGTCAAAGAGTTCCCATCACAAAGAGTAAATCACAAAGTGTTCCCACACTCTGGACTGTTCACCTTGACTACTTCCTTCACCACTTCCTACGTCGTGGACCTGTTTCCCTCTCTTCTCATAGCATTTTATTATTGCAGATACATTGATCTAACTGTCAAAAGGGTTCCCACACTCCAGACTCCTCGCCTCGACTACTCCCTTCACCACTTCCTACGTCGTGGACCTGTTTCCCTCCCTTCCCATAGCATTCTTAGAATTGCAGATACTGTACACTATTTTAATTATCACAAAGGGTTTCTACACTCCGGTTTGCTCGCCTCGACTACTTCCTTCACCACTTCCTACGTCGTAGAACTGTTCCCCCCCCCTTCCTATAGCATTTTAGAATTTCAAATAGATAAATTTAACTTTCACAAAGGGTTCCCACACTCCAGACTGTTCACCTTGACTACATCCTTCACCGCTTCCTACGTCGTGGACCTGTTTCCCTCCCTTCCCATAGCATTTTAGAATTGCAATTACACTAATCTTACTGTCACAAAGGGTTTCTACACTCCAGAATGCTCGCCTCGACTACTTCCATTACCACTTCCTACGTCCTGGACCTGTTTCCCTCCCTTCCTATAGCATTTTAATATTGCAGTTACATTAATCTAACCGTCACAAAGGGTTTGTACACTCCAGAATGCTTGCCTCGACTACTTCCATTACCACTTCCTACGTCGTGGACCTGTTTCTCTCCCTTCCTATAGCATTTTGGTATTGCAGGTATATTAATCTAACTGTCACAAAGAGTTTCTACACTCCGGACTGCTCGTCTTGACTACTTCCATCACCGCTTCCTACGTTGTGGACTTGATTCCTTCCCTTCCTATAGCATTTTAGTATTGTAGGTATATTAATCTAACTACCACAAAGGGTTTCTATACTCCGGACTGCTCGCCTTGACTACTTCCTTTACCGCTTCCTACGTCGTGGACCTGTTTCCCTCCCTTCCTATAGCATTTTATTATGGCAGATACATTAATCTAACTGCCACAAAGGGTTCCCAAACTCCGGACTGCTCGCCTTGACTACTTCCTTCACCACTTCCTAAGTGTCGTGGACCTGTTTCCCTCCCTTCCCATAGCATTTTTAGAATTGCAGATACATTATTCTAATTGTCACAAAGGCTTCCCACACTCCGGACTGCTCACATTGACTACTTCTTTCACCACTTCCTACGTCGTGGACCTGTTTCCCTCCCTTCCCATAGAATTTTTAGGATTGCAGATAAATTATTCTAACTGTTTCTACACACCAGAATGCTCGCATTGATTACTTCCATTACCACTTCCTACGTCAAGGACCTGTTACCCTCCCTTCCTATAGCATTTTAATATCGCAGTTACATTAATCTTACTGTCACAAAGGGTTTCTACTCTCCAGAATGCTTGCCTCGACTACTTCCATTACCACTTCCTACGTCGTGGACCTGTTTCTCTCCCTTCCTATAGCATTTTGGTATTGCAGGTATATTAATCTAACTGTCACAAAGAGTTTCTACACTCCGGACTGCTCGTCTTGACTACTTCCATCACCGCTTCCTACGTTGTGGACTTGATTCCTTCCCTTCCTATAGCATTTTAGTATTGTAGGTATATTAATCTAACTACCACAAAGGGTTTCTATACTCCGGACTGCTCGCCTTGACTACTTCCTTTACCGCTTCCTACGTCGTGGACCTGTTTCCCTCCCTTCCTATAGCATTTTATTATGGCAGATACATTAATCTAACTGCCACAAAGGGTTCCCAAACTCCGGACTGCTCGCCTTGACTACTTCCTTCACCACTTCCTAAGTGTCGTGGACCTGTTTCCCTCCCTTCCCATAGCATTTTTAGAATTGCAGATACATTATTCTAATTGTCACAAAGGCTTCCCACACTCCGGACTGCTCACATTGACTACTTCTTTCACCACTTCCTACGTCGTGGACCTGTTTCCCTCCCTTCCCATAGAATTTTTAGGATTGCAGATAAATTATTCTAACTGTTTCTACACACCAGAATGCTCGCATTGATTACTTCCATTACCACTTCCTACGTCAAGGACCTGTTACCCTCCCTTCCTATAGCATTTTAATATCGCAGTTACATTAATCTTACTGTCACAAAGGGTTTCTACTCTCCAGAATGCTTGCCTCGACTACTTCCATTACAACTTCCTACGTCGTGGACATGTTTCCCTCCCCCCCCATAGCATTTTAGAATTGCAGTTACACTAATCTAACTGTCACAAAGGGTTTCTACACTCCAGAATTCTTGCCTAGACTACTTCCATTACTACTTCCTTCGTCGTACACCTGTTTCCCTCCCTTCCTATAGCATTTTAATATTGCAGGTATGTTAATCTAACTGTCGCAAAGAGTTTCTACACTCCGGACTGCTCGCCTTGACAACTTCCATCACCGGTTCCTACGTCGTGGACCTGTTTCCTTCCCTTCCTATAGCATTTTAGTATTGCAGGTTTATTAATCTAACTGCCACAAAGGGTTTCTACATTTCGGACTGCTCGCCTTGACTACTTACTTTACCGCTTCCTACGTCGTGGACCTGTTTCCCTCCCTTCCCATATCATTTTAGAATTGCAGTTACACTAATCTCACTGTCACAAAGGGTTTCTACACTCCGGACTGCTCGCCTCGAGTACTCCTATTACCACTTCCTACGTCGTAGACCTGTATCCCTCCCTTCCCATAGGATTTTAGAATTGTAGTTACATTAATCTAACTGTCACAAAGGGTTTCCACACTCCAGAATGCTCGCCTCGACTACTTCCATTACCACTTCCTACGTCGTGGACCTGTTTCCCTCCCTTCCTATAGCATTTTAATATTGCAGTTACATTAATCTAACCGTCACAAAGGGTTTCTACACTCCAGAATTCTTGCCTCGACTACTTCCATTAGGTACAACTTCCTACGTCGTGGACCTGTTTCCCTCCCTCCCCATAGCATTTTAGAATTGCAGTTACACTAATCTAACTGTCACAAAGGGTTTCTACACTCCAGAATTCTTGCCTCGACTACTTCCATTACTACTTCCTACGTCGTACACCTGTTTCCCTCCCTTCCTATAGCATTTTAATATTGCAGGTATATTAATCTAACTGTCGCAAAGAGTTTCTACACTCCGGACTGCTCGCCTTGACTTCTTCCATCACCGGTTCCTACGTCGTGGACCTGTTTCCTTCCCTTCCTATAGCATTTTTAGAATTGCAGATACATTATTCTAACTGTCATAAAGGCCCCCCACACTCCGCAGCGCTCGCCTTGACTACTTCCTTCACTATTTCCTTCACTACTTCCTACATCGTAGACCTGTTTCCCTATCTTTCCATAGCATTCAAGTATTACAGATACGTTAATTTAACAGTCATAAAGGGTTTCCGTACTCCTTTCTTTTCACTGCTCACCTTTTCGCTTCCTTTACCACTCTCGACGTTGGGGACCTGTTCCCCCTCCCCCCCCTTCGCATAGCATTTTAGTATAAAAATATACCAACATCTTTGAATATTTAATATTCAATGCCAATTCAATAAAAGTCGTTCTCTCTGCCTTAAGTAGACAACAAAATTGTTGGTCGCAAAACGTAAACAAATAAAAAGAAGAAGAAGGTGGCTCCTAATGTTATTCTTATGGGACAAATTTAAAAATGTTTTTTAAGTATATTATAATTACTACTGAGCGGAATCGTCTAGAATTTTAATGGTGTCTTTACACTGGTGTCATAACTATTTGTGCAAAATTTGAACGCTATAAGTGCAACGGTTCTTGAGTTTTAGGTGCGAACACACTCACGGACTCACGGACAACTTTTCTCCGACTCCGCTATACACGATACATAGATTCGTTCACTTCGTTCACTCATCTATTAGTTTTCGCCGACTTGCATACAACCCGCCAGTGACTAGCGGTGGATACCTTTCGGCTCGTTTAAATCAATTGGCTACGAAATTACATTTTTTCCGTTCGCTTAAAGAATTATTACGTACGTTTATTTTAGTTAATTCGTCGTTTAATACCCCGAGACTTGTCGTCTTAGTTCTAAACCCCGTCTTTGGCGGGTGAAAGAATCAAGTCTTGGGGGCAGCTGATTTGAACAATCAAACAGCACGAATATTAGTATTAAATCTATTTTAAACGTATCACGATAAATTCTCCATTCGATTATATTAATTAGGCCCGACGACTCTGTAGGAATTGTTTTTACCTTATATTCGATTTTATATCTATTATCAACGTCTTTATCTAATTAGTTGCAGTTTAATACGAGTATTTACATCACATTGGCTAAGATTGAATACTCGTCGGCCCTACAGAGTCATTCCAAAGCTTAGGCAAAATTTAACAAAACACTTTAACGAAGGTAAGGATGATTTATAGCTCCAACTGAGCGTCTGCAGGATTTCCTGAGCGCTTCTAGAACTCTGAGCCTTCGATAGAATTTTAATAAATTGATCAGTCAAAGCCGTGACAACTTCGTATCGACCCCTGGATTTTTCTCGGCTCCTTCTGAGCACTCCGGGGAAGAAATTTTAGTGTGGCCGGTTCTAGGGGTAGGCCTAGCCTGACTTGGTGAATACTAGTTTATTCCCCCCCTAGAATTTTGCGTCACAATCTTAACTTTTGCATTTTCTTATCCAAACAAAACTTTTAAAGAGGGTGAAATGATCCATTTTTATTAGCTCGCTTTCTTATCCGGTACACACTTTGTAATCAATTTTAAACTAACTTCCCGATAAGCTAGAGACTTGAAACATAGCTCACAAATGGATGACAATAATATATCTTTTAATTTTCATATTTCAATTTAATTTTCATAATTCATATTTCCCTTGGGCTATGCCACGTTCGCGTTTAACTTCAGGCCGCGGCCTGGTAGAATTGGCAACGTTGCAAGTGGTGTTGTCTAGCGCCCTAGCGCTAGACCATAGACTAACCAACACAAATAGACTTCTCATCCCATTGTAAATTTTGAAGGACGTTTTTCGTGTCTAGTTCATGTATGTGACACAAAGGTGCTAGTGTCAACGAAACTTTGTTTCTATTATTTTAGGGTTATAATTTCTTGATTTGTGCTTTACTGTTTGGTTATGTAACTAGGGGACAAGTTATTGTTTATGATTAGATCGTATTATTTGGTTAAATGAGGTTTTAATTTTTTTTATCACAATTTTATTTACAATCTGTTCATTTTTTGAACATTCAGCAAATACAATAACAATTATTTATACAACGTTAGTTAGTCTCTGTCCATTGGCAGATCTAACTTAAAAATATTTCAATGAAAAAATAAATAAGTAAATAAACAGGGGAAAATTAAATTGTTCAAACAAAACGTGAGCTTAGGTCCAAGACATGAATTCCTTTTCAGCCTGTATATACTGGTACTGTTGTCCAAAAGGTTTAGAGCCAGGTGATTGGGGTGATTTTCAAGCTTCTTTAGATATTTTGTACTAAATTTGGTTATTTCCTCTTCAACCGTCGGAATTCTACTGTCCTTGTGAAGGATATCGTTATTAACATACCACGGGGCTTGCAGGATGAACTTTAAAACTTTTGACTGAAATCGTTGGATGATGTTTATGTTCGACATACTGGACGTTCCCCACAGTTGGATTCCATAAGTCCAAATTGGCTTCAGGATTACTTTGTATAGAAATAATTTATTTGCAATGGTCAATTTTGATTTACTATTTAGGAGCCAGGAAAGATTTTTAAATTTTAAATTTAGGTACATTATTTTATTCTAGGTATGGTTTTTCCATGTTAATCTTTTGTCAATCGTCATGCCGAGATATTTCACTTCGTGGGATTGCGGAATTCGGACATTATTTAAGGTTACAGGAGGACAAGTACCTAATCTGGTAGTGAAGGTCACATGAGTAGATTTGCTCTCATTCACTTTTATTTTCCATGTTTGCAACCATTCTTCTAAGTCATCTAGGGAATTTTGAAGATCAAGTGAAGCTACCACTGGATCAGGATGGGACGCTAAAATAGCTGTATTGTCAGCAAAAGTGGCCACAGAAGTATTCACATTTTCAGGTAGATCGGCTGTAAACAGCGTATATAGTACAGGTCCGAGAACACTTCCTTGGGGAACGTCAGCTTGAATTGGGTACAATTTTGTAATGCTATCTCCAAATTTAACTCTGAAATATCTGTCAGTTAGGTATGATTTAATAGGTTTTAAATGGCTGTAATAACGGGAAACAAATTGTAAACAAAACACGACCTCTACATAAACCGTACAGAACTAACAATAAAATTGTCTTCAGCTGTTCCATAAGTATGAGAAATCTACTAAGGGAGTATGTTTTATCTATGGCTAGACCATAGATGAAGTATTATGGTGTTTATTTATTTTATGGCTAGACGTCCCATGAGATAACATGGAAGCAGATGACACCAACTCATTAATTTGCGTATAATATTTTTAATTTAAATTTATGAACATAAATTTATTAAAAAAATGAAAATAAAATATATAGAATTGGAAACCAAAACAATGTTTAAATTGAAAATCTATTTTTGTACATTAAATTGGAGTCAATATTTTCACAGCCCAAACAAGCTTTTGTATTAAAATCAAATTAAAATACACAAATTACCATTAGCCGCTTCCAAACAAAACACAGCTGTTACAACCCTACTTGCGATGTTGCCACTTCTAAGGACACGGCCTGGAGTTAAAGGTGGCCGTGGCTATGCCCCATGGGCTTGTTTAGTTACTAATTAGCTCGCTTTCTTGTCCGGTACAAATTTTGATATCAATATCTATTTTAAAATAACGTCCTGTTGAGCTAGACACTTGAAACATATATAGCTAACAAATGGATGACAATGCAGTACTATATCATTTTATTTTCTTTTTTTGGGCTAAGTCACAAGCCCTATATGGGCTTCCAAATTTTCCATGTTTACATTTTGGAAGAATGTAAATATATCTAGCTAGGTTGAACAACGCTTCTAAACCTCACTACACACAAAACATTCGGAAATACAACAGACATATAATCTCATTTGCATAATTTGTTGCCAACAAAGTCGGACTAGGTTATGGATGTGGTTCTCAAATGTTCAAGATTTGTGGCCAAACTCACTACAATTGTTGTTCATCCCACCCAAAAACTACATGTACAACTTTATGTGATCAATAAGGTTCAATAAAGTTGAAGTTAGACAGCAACCTCATGGCACGATTTCACTAAACTACACCAGAAAGTTGAAGTTAGACAGCAACCTCATGGCACGATTTCACTAAACTACACCAGAAAGTAGAAGTTAGACAGCAACCTCATGGCACGATTTCACTAAACTACACCAGAAAGTTGAAGTTAGACGGCAACCTCATGGCACGATTTCACTAAACTACACCAGAAAGTTGAAGTTAGACGGCAACCTCATGGCACGATTTCACTAAACTACACCAGAAAGTTGAAGTTAGACGGCAACCTCATGGCACAATTTCACTAAACTACACCAGAAAGATGAAGTTAGACGGCAACCTCATGGCACGATTTCACTAAACTACACCAGAAAGTTGAAGTTAGACGGCAACCTCATGGCACGATTTCACTAAACTACACCAGAAAGTTGAAGTTAGACGGCAACCTCATGGCACGATTTCACTAAACTACACCAGAAAGTTGAAGTTAGACAGCAACCTCATGGCACGATTTCACTAAACTACACCAGAAAGTTGAAGTTAGACAGCAACCTCATGGCACGATTTCACTAAACTACACCAGAAAGTTGAAGTTAGACAGCAACCTCATGGCACGATTTCACTAAACTACACCAGAAAGTTGAAGTTAGACAGCAACCTCATAACACGATTTCACTAAACTACACCAGAAAGTTGAAGTTAGACGGCAACCTCATGGCACGATTTCACTAAACTACAACAGAAAGTTGATCTAATCAATTAGCAAATAAGTACAGGATGATTAAATTGGTCGATGTGGCAAGAGAAGGAATCAAAATTGGTCAGACCTCCATCTACTTTGTATGGTCGCCATTTCATTGAAAAGTATTAAATTTAAGTATCGAAGTAAGAATGTTACTGCTTTCTGGAGAATCAGATATTTTTATCGAATACAAAAAGAAAACATATTTAGTAATCCTCCCGCTGATAAAACACTGCATTTTTATGACCAAAGATGGTGATTCACTTATACAATCCAAATAAAATCAAATTTATTTTATGTATGTTTCTTGTAAAGAAATGTATGCAATGCATTCAGAGTGAGTAGTCCCAAGCTCCTGGTGGAAGGGCGTTAATAGTATAAATGTAGAAGCCCTTCCTAAACTTAACTTCAGTATTCACATAATGTTTAACTCACTTAGTTGATTCAAAATGAATAGATTTAATAAAAATACATTTAATTTTTTAGCTAAATACATCCGTAATATTTTTTATAACTATTTTGTGTCAGATGAAACATTTACCTTTTTGAAATTCCATTTTTGAGCAATTCATTTCAGTTTGAGCTCACCAAAGGATTTATTTCTTACTTGAAACCACATAATTCACATGTTCATGTGAATATTGGTGGCAGGTTAGATTATATCCCTCCGGTAATATTCAACCCTTGCTATCAACTGACCTTGAGCTTTATTATTGACATAGCTTAAGGTAAAATTACCAATTATTAAGTTCTAGAATGTACAATCACAGCACATTCTGTACCTAATGGATTTAAATTTACTTTGGTTTTTAGCAGATCTTTTAGCCGATATGGTGACAGATCTCTTGGACAACAGACAATATAAAAAATTCTACTAACTATTTAATATTATGTTGGGCATAATTTTTCCCCATCTCCATGTAGTTTATAAAATTGGAACATTTCAAACATTTAATTCAAGTATGCGGTTTGTATGCGGCTCATGGTTTTCCCAAAAGTTCCTGATCCTACTTAGCTTTATATAGATGATGTAAGTTAGGGTTTCAAAAATCTAGGAAGGAGTAGATTTGTCAACACTCCAGTACCATAATGAGGGGGAGCGAGCTGGCATAGTGGTTAGAGCGCGGGACTTCAGTCCCTGAGGTCCAGCGTTCGATCCCCGCCAAGTCACCAATGGATTTTATCTAAGTGATAATGCCGCAACCCCTATAGTAGGTCTAGTCTGAAGTAACGTGAAAAACAATTCCAGGAACGTGCCTAGCTACAAAAAAGTGCCATGAATTAACTTTTTCGTTTTGCGGTACCTAGAAGCATAAAAAACACCAACCATTCACATTCATATTTATAAATACAGTCCCGGAACTCTCTGGAACCCGTTTATATATTTGTTCCTTTAGGTCAAAACAATGCAAAAACATCATAAAAATATAGGTCTAAGATTGATGGATTCATTTGTGAAAATCACATACAGACGCACATACAGAAAACCAGGCATCCTAGACCGATGTTTATTGTGGCGTTTTTGCATTTTTTTTTTACCTAAGGAACAAATATACAAAAGGGTTCCAGAGAGTTCCGGGACCCCATGTATGTATATGTGTGACCCGTTAGTGCGATAACTCAAGCAAAAATGATCCGGATCAATGGAAACGGTGATTAAGGAGGGGTAGGGGGTTATGGGAAAACAATTAATCGAGGTTTCCCATTTTTGACACTGAAAACATAAAATTTCATAATTTCTTTCAAATTATTTTGTAGAGCTTAAAAAAAGAAATAATTTTGTATGATGAAGCGTTTTAGTATGCATAAAGGTAGCGAAGATTATCAACAAAATTGTAAATTTAATATTCCCATGATATTCTTATGGAGAATAAATAAACTAGTAAAAAAAGAAATAATTTTGTATGATGAAGCGTTTTAGTATGCATAAAGGTAGCGAAGATTATCAACAAAATTGTAAATTTAATATTCCCATGATATTCTTATGGAGAATAAATTAACTAGTGTCGTTTGCTTTTTATGGATCTATTTTAACCCAATTTGGCAATATTTTTTTTAAATTTCATATTAAGCTATCAACA
The DNA here is from genome assembly GCF_028750875.1 of Macrosteles quadrilineatus. Taxonomy (NCBI): domain Eukaryota; kingdom Metazoa; phylum Arthropoda; class Insecta; order Hemiptera; family Cicadellidae; genus Macrosteles; species Macrosteles quadrilineatus. The sequence continues at coordinate 79,381,822 of NW_026542597.1, forward strand.
TTTTAAAAAAACACACCTCATTAAAATTAACGTTAAAATGGAAATTCGCTTAGTCTGCACTTAGTGCACAGGCGTTTGAAGTCAGACAATCGATAGAGATCGATGAATCGAACAAGCTCTTGAGGATACTGGATGATACCTTCATTGTCTACACTGCCATTCAAATGGCAGAGAGTACTTTGCAAAATTCATAAAATTGGAGATGACACCGATCTATTGGTCCTATTAACCGCAAAAGCACACAATTCCTTAAACCTTTACCCGGGGTTTACATTTGAAAATTTTGACTTTCCCCAAAACTACTCCTTTTGAGGTGGAGGGGTGAAAATTTACATGTACCAAAAACTTCCTGTTTTGATCATATAAACATTCCCTGAATATTATATTGTTATTTCTATTAATAAAAAAAAGGATAACAGTGGAGGTTGGGATTTTTCAGACACACGGTATATACAAAATCTGAATTTGAACTAAGGGTGTTTTTGGCATCTTGGGACCTCAAAACGGAAAAGTAAATCGGCCCCGGGTCCAGGTCCTACCATGATACCTAAGGTAATAGCTTCTTCCCTATATGGGAAATTCGCCAAAATGAAAAAGGAAATGATATTATAGTGGTGGAAGTGCAATCCAAATATTTTCAGTCAAGCCTAATTTGAGAGAATTTCGTCATTATCTCCAGCGGCCGTGGAGATATTATCGCTGTCTTCTGGGATTACTGAAAAATCCTAAATATTTTCATAAAAAAATACTTAAACGTCATCACCATCTTTTGCGGTCGTGACAAAGTTATGAACATCTTCCTCGGCAATGTAGACATCATCATTGACTCCGGAAACGCAAACGCAATCATTGTCTCCCGCGATCGGGACCAAATCATGAGCATCTCCCGCGACCGTGTGGAAATCATCATCGTCTTCCGCGGTCACAGAAACGTCATCGTCGCCTATCTGTGATCGTGGCAAAATCACGAACACATATACGCAACCGTGTAGACATCAGAATTGAATCCCGAGGTCACGGAATTGTCATCGTCTGCAAACGCGTCAAAATCTTAAACATCTTCTTTGACCGTGTAACGTCATCATCATCTTCCACGTTCACGGAAACGTCATATCGTCTTACGCGGTCACGTCACGGAAACGACATCATCGTCTTGCGCGGTCACGGAAACGTCATCGTCATCGGCCGTGATTGCGGTAAATTGATGAACATCCTCAACGGCTTTGTAGACATCGTAATCGTCTTCGGCGATCACTTAGGTGACAAAATCATTAACATCTCCCGCGGCCGTCGAGGTATACGACATTACCATCTCCCGCAGTCTTGGAAACGTCATCGTCTTGAGCGATCGTGGCAATAACGATAATTTTCTGATCGCACGGAAAAACTTTGGAATCAACTTTTGCCCATCGGTTCTCGATACCGATACCAGTGTCAAAGTATCGGTGGTGTCGAGAATTCACTCAAACATCCCTAGAAAATTGAAGAAGCAGACAACCAAAATTGATTGATTACTGAATTTGACTTTGGATTTATTAGATGTGAAAGTAGAATATCACACATAAATAAACGGTATCAGCATTCTGACACATACTTTCTCCCATAAGATTGTCAACAACCTTTCTCATGTGTAAGCGGTAAGTGTAAATATACGGAAATGAGATTTGTAAAATTTTCTTCAGAATTTAAAGGACTATAACATACTAAATTTTTATCAAAATTGTTCTAGCCAATTTTGGGAAAATCCGATTTTCCGTTATTTTATGGGGATTTTTATGGGAAAATAACATAATCCACCATAACTTTTGATCCGTAATTTTTACAGAAATGGGATTTGTACCATTTTGTTCAGAATATAAAGGACTATAACATACTAAATTTTTATCAAAATCGTTCGGGCCATTTTTGAGAAAATCCTATTTTTCCAGTTTTTTATGGGGTTTTATGGGAAAATCCCCATTAAAAATAACATTTTCTAAAAAATTACGAAAACTATCAAAATTGAAAGGATCATAACATACTCTGTTAAATCAAAACCGGATTTTTGTCTAAAATCCAATTTTTTGTTATTTTATGGGGTTTTTATGGGAAAATAACATAATTTACCATAACTTTTAAACCATACTTTTTACAGAAATGGGATTTGTACCATTTTGTTCAGACTTTAAAGGGCTACAACATACTAAATTTTTATCGAAATCGTTCGGGCCATTTTTGAGAAAATCCGATTTTTCCAGTTTTTTATGGGTTTTTATGGGAAAATCCCCATAAAAAATCCAAATTTCAAAAAAATGAAAAAAACGCCTGGAGATACCACGGTTTAGAACCTACATACCAAATTTCATTGAAATCGGACCACAGGTGTAGTCCCTAGCTCTGTACACATCCAGACACACAGACACACACACACACACACACACACACAGACATCACTTTGAAAACCACTTTTTTGGGTCCAGGGGGACCCAAAACGAATATATCCACTCAAAACTCAAACTCGAAAATTTTGACGAAAACAATACTTTCTCCATATACTATGGTATAGGGGGAGAAAGTAAAAAAAACACTGTTTTGAAAAAGGTATGATTTTATTTATGTAAATTAAAATTAGAATGATTCAAGTGAACAGCTGATGTAGGGAATGTTACATTATAATCAATGAGTTGACAGATGTGTGTTCAGTTGGGTTTTGCTAGCAAAAGTCTTCTCACAGACAACACACTTGTGATTCTTGATGATTCCATGGACAGCCATGTGTTGTTTGACATGGGTTCTTAGTTTGAATGTCTTTCCACAAATGTTGCACTCATGAGGTCTGTTATCTCTGTGTGTATACTCATGCTGCTGTAAATTACACTCTCTTTTAAATGCTTTGCCACAAGTGTGACAGACGTACGGTTTATCATCAGAATGTGTCAAGAAATGTCTATTTAATTTATCTTTACTTTTGAACATTTTCCCACATATTTCACATCCAAAACATTTAGTTGTACAGGTTGTACCTAAGAGATGTTTTTTCAGATGTTCCGACAAATTCTCTTTAATGGCAAACATTCTACCACAATTTGCACATTTATATTGTTCTTGGGGCAAATGGTGTCTTTTGATGTGATTTGCTAAATTGACTTTAGAAACAAAATCACTGTTGCATTCGGCACATTGGAATTCTTTTGTATCCACATGCATTCGAGACATATGTTGGGTAAGATATTTTTTATCTGTATATGACTTATTACAAATTTTACATTGAAAACGGTGAATTTTGTATACTGGATAATGCACATCACGAGTGTGTTTCTTTAGGTATTTATTATGTGCAAAACCTTTTTCACAAATTGTACAAAAAACCTTTTTAAAACTTCCTAAATGTATGTGTGAAATATGAGACTTCAACACATCGTAATTGCAAAACGATTTGGCACAAGTCGTACACTGGTACTTATTGATATTGGTATGTATATTAAGACTATGTCTTCTTAAATGCTCTTTGTTTTTGTATCTGCGGTCACAGAGTGCACATTTAAAATATTCTTGCAGGGAATCTGTATTTCTTCTTATACTATTTGGCAAAAAATTCGTTTCAAAGACCCTTTTACATAGGACACATTCACAAAGAACACCATTTAGCTGAGCTGTGCACTTTCCTCCTTCAGTTTGAACCTGCAACACATCAAAACTCATCGTCAGACTAAGTGTTAAGAGTATCCATCGTATCATGACGGTAAACATTTTGAGATACTGTGTTGATTTGTTTCTAATCAGGATTTACTTAGTCATTACTATATAATGATTGATCATTTACACAATATTATGTTTTCGCTGTCACTTGATAAATATTGCAGCAATGAATGGACAGATGTTTTAACCTTAGTCAAACTATGCATACATTACTATACTTAAACAAAACATGGCGCAATAGAGTCATGAAAACTGTGCTCTTCTTGTGGAAACCTTTCTAAGAATGTTGATTTATTTGCTAAAACTCAGAGATTATTAAAAACATATTTTGACATTGCTGTTTGACACAATTGGCATGGTGCTGTTTCAGCCAGAAACAAAAATGCAGAACTTAATTAGGGAATTTGCTACGTTTTAAACATAACAAAGTACATATAAAATTAGTATTTGAAATCTTTGTCAATGTCATCAAATTATATCATAACAATTTATATTTGCTTGGACCGAAGATGACCCAAAATGCTGTCGAAATGACGGCTTACTATATAAAATGAAGTACTATATACGATTTAGATTGCTAATTTATATAAAAAAATTACAAAAATAGGCCACGAACTATTGATACATAAACAACGAAAATTGTAAACAATTTATGATGGTTTGTTGAACAAATGTTTTACTTAAATGAGTTATCATTTTCTTAGCATAAGCTAACATTTTTGAATCCAGACAGAAAAAGCAAAACTTATACAATTAGGACATCAATTAAATTGAATATGGCTGTAATACGACTGTATAAATAAGGTGCCACACCAACGATAACTAATTTGTAAATTACAGTGATGTGTTGGTACGTAAAAATGATTCTTGCTGCTACCAACGGTTCTAAGGAAAAGAACCAGCATTAAAAACCAACGTTTACAGTTAATAATTACGTCTGACCAATTAAATGTGATAATCAAGTCCCAAGGTTATTGATTTCTTGGTTTTGGATTTTCTCGTAAAAAGTTATCGGTAATCAAAGTTATTTCCCATTAATTGCTTTATTCGTAAACAACTTTTAATGTAAACTTATTGGTGTCAGTTAAAAAAAAAAAAACCTTATGCAAACAACTTTTTGTTGATTAATAGATTACCTATTCTCTAAACAATGATTGGTATATCTTTTAATATTAGAAGGAAATGTGACAAAAATCACACAATGCTGAGTTTTTGGACGCTTGTAATTTTATTTCTTAAGTAGGGAGGCCGTGTATTCTAGGGAAAAGTACCGGTATCAAGGATCGTCGTCGAAAAGGTTGTTATGAATGATTGGGTAGGAGTAAGTACCCAAGAGATGGGCTATGGGCCTATTGGCTGTACGGTCCAACCATTGCATCACACGGTGAGTAGGAACAGAAAAGTGACACATTGGAAAGTGAGTTTAGCCCATAAACCGTAAACCTCTGTTACAATCACCCACACTGCAGTTGTGGTTTTTTACTTTACACTTTACATAACCGCCATTGAAGCGCCGTCAATGAGTGGAAACCTTGTTTGTAAGCTATTGGCGACGATCATTATTAAATTTAAGTTTCCCAGCCCTATACAACACTGATTCAAGGTCTTCTTTCTGGTTATCAAAACTCAAGAACAATTTTATACTCAAAGAATCTCTGGTTCCTGTCCTGGATGATGCCTAGTTATTTAATTTCATTTACGGTTACACTATATTATTCCACTTGCGATTAATTAAATCCGTTTTGTAAGAAAAACGTTTTTAATCTCACTTGGATGGGATTTGTCTTCAAAACGTGATCGGAAATGGTTGCGGTATTTGTAAACAACCTTTGTAAACATATCAGTGACAGCTAGAAAAAATAATCTTGATCCGAACAGCTGTTTGTTATTTCTTATGTGATAAAAATTGGATGAAAGCTGCATTTTTGAACGCTCGTAATTTTATTTACAAAGTAGTGAGGCCATATTTTAATAGCTAAAAACACTCTTGCCAATCCAGTCAATACATTAAAATGACTTGGATCTTAATATATACTCTCGTTTTCCTGGAGAAGATTGCGTAAAATGCCATCTTGAGTGTTACAGACAGACAGACAGAAATTTAGATGAGACTTGTTTCGGCTTCTTTAATGTATAAAACGTGAAAATTAACTAAAAATGTAAGATTCTGAGCAATGTACAGACAAAACTCTAATTTTATTTATATAGATATACGCTTGAATCGGACTTATCTGTCTTCTGCTAATTCATCACATAATAGTGTTTTAGAGAGTATGCTCATGCTGAAGTTTTATTTATACTTAAAGAAAGATTTAATTTAGTACCAAGAAATACATCACACCTCTTACATACACTATACTAAGCTGTATTAAAGCTATTGTAGCTGATGATTGCTAGTGTATTGATAACCTATGATTGTATTCATTCCTACTAAGTTATAGGAACTAATATAAATAATACTTCTTTTACTTTTATAACATTTGTTTAATTTATTTACAGTGTAAGAAATGTGTAAGATTAAAATAAATTAATCTGTTGGTTTGCCACGTTAAAATGACCATCATAATAAATTGAAATTCCACTAAAACTTAAATAATAAAAGCTGAAATTATCTATAAAGATGTGATTTTCCTTTACTGCTTTTACAATTGAAATAAACATATCCAGCTACGGCTCAGTTCCCTGGTCATTATTTTTAAACAAACAATGTATTTCAAATCTTTTATATATAATTTATTGTTAGTTAACGAAAATAATTTGCTTTTATAACTTGTGAAGAAATATACACAAAACCAACAAGAGAACCCAAAATACCCAAGAGAAGAACAAAATTTCTTAATATTAAGATAAAATATTGTTTTAAATCAAATAATGACTTTATTCATAAACACTAGTAAAATTAAGATTATTTAAGAAAACAGCTGATGTAGGGAATGTTACATTATAATCCATGAGTTGACAGATGAGTGTTCGGTTGGGTTTTCCTAGCAAAAGTCTTCTCACAGACAACACACTTGTGATTCCTGATGATTCCATGGACAGCCATGTGTTGTTTGACATGGGTTCTTAGTTTGAATGTCTTTCCACAAATGTTACACTCATGAGGTCTGTTATCTCTGTGTGTATACTCATGCTGCAGTAAATTACAATCTCTTTTAAAAGCTTTGCCACAAGTGTGACAGACGTACGGTTTATCATCAGAATGTGTCAAGAAATGTCTTTTTAATTTATCTTTACTTTTGAACATTTTCCCACATATTTCACAACCAAAACATTTAGTTGTACAGGTTGTACCTAAGAGATGTTTTTTCAGATGTTCCGACAAATTCTCTTTAATGGCAAACATTCTACCACAATTTGCACATTTATATTGTTCTTGGGGCAAATGATGGCTTATGACGTGCTTCTTTAAATAGACTTTAGAAACAAAATATTTGTTGCATTCGGCACATTGGTATTCTTTTGTATCAACATGCATTCGAGAAGAATGTTGTTTCAGACGTTTTTTATCTGCAAATGATTTATTACAAAGTTTACATGTAACACAGTTATTTTTATTAAATTGATAATGCACATGACGAATGTGTTGGTTAAGCAACGATGTCCGAGTAAAACCTTTGTTACATATTTTACAAATCTCCTTTTTTAAACATCCCAAATGAATGTTTGATATATGAATCTTCAATTCATAGTTACTGCATAATGATTTGGCACAAGTAATACACTGGTACTTATTATTGACATGTGTATTTGAATGTCTCTTTAAATCCTTTTTGTTTTTGTATCTGCAGTCACAGAGTGCACATTTAAAATATCGTAGGGAACCTCTTTTATCTTTTACACTATTTGGCATGACATAAGTTCTAAAGTCACTTTTACACTGAATACACTCACACAGAACACCATTCAACTGAGCTGTGCACTTTCCTTCTTTAATTTGTATCTGAAACACACAAAACTGATCTTCAGACTGATAATCTTACCGTTTTTACCTTCCTTTGTACAATTTTAGTAAATATTTTGTGTTAATTTGTTTTCTTTTCAGTCAAGATAATTATTTAATTATGAAGGTTGTAGAATACTACAGTGTGAGGCGATGAGAGAATGAATTTTCTTTTACTGTTAAACTAGCTGTTACCAACGGGCTTCACCCCGTTTGACTTCATAAGTATTAATTAAACTTTTGATTGGTTTTTATTTTTTTCAATGCCAGTGGCATTTTACTAGAGAGTCACGAGAGAAATGTTTAGTGGATGTGCCGGGTCAGGTGTTTAATAATCACACCTGATTTTAAGAAGGTAATAAATTGAAAGAATAACATAAAAATAAGTACAGCTGATTTATTTTTAACATGAGGTGTATGGAAAGTTCCCTTTTTGGAAAGCAATAACGACCTTATAGGGCAATTAATGAAATAATGGATAGTTTTGCGCAAGGTTTCTCATCGTGACAAACGATTTAAGTATATGGTTTATAGGCTTATGGTTTTATAGGTTTATGGTTTATGACTTGTAGTTTTCTCAAAAGTTTATGGGTACTTTGGGCTTTATATAAGTACTGTTGTGGTTAAATACAACGGTCTCTAATAAAAATAATGGTTATGAAATCCATTCACCACTCTACTCACTAATATTAATGGTACAGATTAAGCACATAACATTAGAATCACACACTTAACATAAGGAACACACTTTAAACACAAATGCAAATTGTTAACAATAACATTAAAGAAAAATCAATTAAATAACAATATAACAATAAGCTGTTAAATTATTTACACATGTTTCGTATGGTTAGATTATGCATGCTGGTATTGCATAATCTGGTATTGCATGCAGTAATTTGCCGTCTACAAAAATTATTGGTTTTTCTTTTTGAGTCGGGTAATCTCTCCTACCCGACCGATTTCCATAATTTTGGCCTTAAACTAAAGGTATGGACGTACCACAGATTTGCCATCAAGCATCAGCATTCATTTTGACGTAGTTTTCAAGTTATGCACAAAACGCGTCCCAGTGCATTTCTTATGGGAGTTAAATTTGGTTTTTTCGAGTTTGTTTGGCTCTTCTACCCACCATATTTTCATAATTTTGGTCTTAAAATAAAGCTATGCAAACATATATTTGTCATCAAGCATCGTCATTAATTTATCTCATGTATTACGTGACAAAAAAATATAAATTTTTTTTTTTATTTTTTACTTTAATTAAAGATGTATTACAGCAGTTTGTTCTAATTACATTACCCTATATGTTTTGGTCTAAAAATCTTTGGTCTAATATTCTGATTTTAATAATCCTACCCAAAGCACTCTGCTGAGTGCTGAATCACAAAATCAACAATAATTATAATCGTTTTAGTACTTATCTGCAACCAATGATACAAAACTCTATTTTTATTTAAGTTATTTTGTATACCTTAGTCTTAAAATACTTCAAAGGCTTTCACTTGAGATATTGATAGTTGTAATCAGTTATGTTAAAGATATTGTATCGCTCATCCAGAATATATAAATTTGATTATATCTTGGATATAGAATTTAGTTTTAGATATACTTACTCAATTATTATTACATTGATCTATTTGTTTTGACCTAAGAACCTTCAGTGAAATACCAGCTTCCATTTGAATGATTGATTATTAAGATCGGACGTACCTAAAGCACACTGCTAAATCACGAACAACCCAAATTGTTCAAAAAATGGAGTTATTTATCATCGATTTATAGTCAAACGATCTTGCTTGCAACCACAAAAGAAACTGTCGACTTTCACGGGTTTCACCTAGTTAATCTTTAAAAAAATCAAACTTTCATAATTATTTGAAAATCTACACGAAATAGGCTTTCCAATGACCTATTAATTAATAAAGAAAGTTCAATAGAACTGTAGATTTAATTTTACAAATTTTAACAACAACATCTTTAATTCAGTATTTACTCACCACTATAAATTGGGAGGTTGCTTAACGTTTTTGAAAATAACTTTGAAATGGTGAGGAAATCAACCAATGTGGAAGGTGATATTCTGATAGAGAGTAAAATTTCCTACAAATTACTACAGTAGAACCTTGATAAGAAGACTTTCAAGGAGATTATTAAATGAGACTTGTTATCAAGGTTGACTCCTTATTGAGGTTTGCAATAACATGTGATTTGGGGTAAAATAAATTCAAGGGGATTTAAAAAAATGACACTTGTTATCAAGGGTGACTTGTTATCGAGGGTCTTCTTATCGAGGTTCCACTGTATTATGTATTCCTTGAAATGATCATGTACTCAATAAAGGCAGCCCAAAGTTGCCTACAAATACAAGCTTGGAAATATATACTTGGTAAAAAGCGTTTTAAATGAATTATTGATTATTTTAATTTTGTTCACCTCAAATATGTAATAAAATCAAACTTTCATAATTATTTGCAAATCTATACGAATTAAGCTTTCTAACGACCCATTAAGTAACAAAATCAGTCTGATAGAAGTCTAAATTTAGTTGTACAAAGTTTAACAAAAATATAGGTATCTAATTTAGTATTTTCTCACTATTATAAATTTGGAGATCACTTAGCTTATTGCGAATAACTTTTAAATGGAGGGGAAATCGACCAAAGTGGATGTGATATTCTGAAAGAGAATAAAATATACTGCAAATAACTACTATGCATTTCTTGAAAATACTTAATAAAGGCAGCCAAAAGCTGGCTACAAATAGAAACCTGAAAACAGAAACTTAAAAAAAGCAGTTTTTAACGTATTATTGTTATTTTTACTTTTTGCCACAAATATTTAATAAAATCACACTTTCATAATTATTTGAAAATCTACATAAATAAGGCTTTCCAATGGCCCATTAATTAACAAAATCGGTCCGGTAGAAGTCTAGATTTAGTTGTTCAAAGTATAACCAAAATATCCCGAACTCAGTATTTTCTCATTACTACAAATTCAGAGGTTGCTTAGCTTTTTTGCAAATCTATACTTATTTAATACGCAAGCATGTTTTTTGTGACAATTACTCCTCCTAAACTGCTGAACCGATTGACATGTTTTTGGTGTCATTGGAAAGAGCGTAACGTGAAGTTGTGCAGGAAACTTTCTTTTTAGAGAAATAATTAAAGGGTAAGGCCCTGGAGCCCTTTAAAGTTTCGTATTTCTCCATAAGATTAACATGGGGAACAAATATTGTTATGCAACTCCAGCTGTTGTCAGAAATTAAAAGTGAGAAGAAGAACATATGTTAATTTTAAACAGTCAATAAGTTTGCTAATTTTACAGTTTGCTACAAACAATGAAATATTTACTATTTGAATTCGGGTTGGCGTAAATACTATTACATAGTATTACAATGGAAAAAAGCGAGAGAGTCTGGATAAATTGATATATTCTGTTATGTACATCTTGAATATTTCCATAATCTTTGGGTCGAATCTTTATAAAGTCATCAGAAATTATGAACGTTATTCCTTTTATCCTTTTAAAATAACGCCTCTAATACTTAGAAATTGCTCGAATTCGAGCAACAGGGACACTAGTAACTTTTAAATGGTGAGATAATCAACCAAAGTGGAGGATGATATTCTGATAGTGAATAAATTCCTGCAAATTGATACTATGCACTTCTTGGTAAATACTCAAAAAATGCAGCCAAAAGTCGCACCCAAATAAAAAGTGTGAAAAACACCGTTTTCAATGCATTTCTCATGGAAAAAATGTTTTTTTTTATTTTACACCATAAATCATAACAAAAACAAACTTTCATAATTATTTGCAAATCTACACGAATTGAGCTATCCAACAACCCATTAATAAATAAAATCGGTCAAGTAAAACTCTAGATTTAGTTGTACAAAGATTTTTAAAAACTGAATTATATAAAGTAGATGAGAAATATTGCAACAATTATTTGACAGCTGTGTTTTAACCCCGATTAAAATACCATAAAATCTATATAATTAATACGCTACATGAAACTTTGTCGGTTGAACTCCTACGCCATTTCTTAACCGATTTTAACCGTTGATGTCTCATTGGAAAGAGCGTGTCGCGTAGATTTGCAAACTGACCTTACATTTTTGAAAGCGTCCCTTGGGCTCTGCCACAGTGGCTTTGAAATGTCCCATGTTATCCTTATGGAGAACATAATTGTTTACATTTTGATCAGCTGTATAATTTAATTGCTGTTATTTATTTTTTCAATTCAATGAAACGCATTGAGTACATTTATTTACTATTTGAGTTTGTGTAAACATAACCCCAAGACGGATCGTGTAGTATGGTTGTATCTTAAATTTGTGTATTTATCGATGTTTTGTGTCGCTATGACGGATCGTGTTAGCATGATTGTAACTTAAAATTGTGCGTTTATCATTGTTTTGTGTAGCTATAATTTGTTTATTTGTTGTTTATTCTTTTAAATGCCTCCGATGCGACGACAACGAAACATAGACAGGAGGCGTAATCGTAATAACGACCTCAGCTACAGAACAGTGGCGCGTAATAGGTTTAACTCATCCACAGTCAGCACCTGACCCTGGACAATCTCAACTATTAGGTTATAAATGCGCCCTAACACTACCCCAAAACGACTTTTTGTTCTCAATTGGCCCTCTATCAATGACCTGTGTTGCATGTATAGCGAGGCATTTACAGAAGGAGAAAACCGGCTGGAATTCTTTAGGTTTATCAATAACGAAGATAAACATAGTCTGAGTTACACACCGGTAATCTTTGAGTTGGCTCTTTTAAACTCATTGTAAATATGACCGTTATTCGTTTTGAAATAACTCCTGTAATACTTTGCAATTGCTCGAATTCGAGCAACATGTACACTAGTTATTATTAACACAGTGAGAGTATTCTTATGAGTATTCATATTTAAAGGAATTCAAGAATTTTGTCAGCTGTTTCAACTGCACAAGTTGGCTTGACGATATTAAATAGCATTAAAAGGTTAGACTTACCAACAGGGTGCAGCACTACTATTTTTTTTTCATTTATGACAACAGCTAATCTGAACCAACTAACAACAACAAAATTGTGGTACACAATGAGAACTTTACTTTTTTCTATGGTTTAGTTGCAGTGGTAAAACATTAGGGATATGGTACTTTTTTATACTTTTTAATGAAATGGCGACCATACAAAGTAGGTATTTTAAGCCAAGTATGAATGGGGATGAGTGTAGGATGAGTGGCGCGATCTTGTAGTCTTGTTAGTGACTAAGGCCGACTTATTACTTAGACACAGCTGTTAACTAATAGCCCATACAGCTAATGGTAACTAAGAGACCTACAGCTTATAGTGGAATCCGAACCACATTTTAGCCTTGGTATATACAAATTGGTATAGTTTTCAGGATAGTACAGCGGATAGTCGTATTACTCACTCGTGCGGATGTTAATCCACACCAGGGAGTATCGCATCCACAGTGTATGCCTATGGTAGATGTGTGCTAGACTATAGGATACCCTATAAATTAAAAGACAACAAATTTTCCTAAACCGTGTCCTTTTCCATAACTCTAATAAGCATTTTATACTTATATGCCAACCCCATACGAAGGACGGGTACACTGCAAGTATTTAATAAATATGTGATAACTCACACCTTGTTAGTTTTAGGATGAATCTTTATTTTGATTACTCATTTTTACACCCTTAAATTATTATTATACCTTGGAATTACGCGAGAATTCAAAAAATTATGTCACTCATTATTAAGAAAAAAAGTATTGTTTTAAATCAAAAATAGCTTTATTCATAAACACTAGTAAAATTAAGATTATTTAAGAGAACAGCTTCAGTCGGGGATGTTACATTATAATCAATGAGTTGAAATATGAGTGTTCAGTTGGGTTTTTCTAGCAAAAGTCTTCTCACAGACAACACACTTGTGATTCCTGGTGATTCCATGGACAGCCATGTGTTGTTTGACATGGGTTCTTAGTTTGAACGTCTTTCCACAAATGCTGCACTCATGAGGTCTGTTATCTGCATGAGTATGCTCATGCTGCTGTAAATTATTTTCCCTTTTAAATGCTTTGCCACAGGTGTGACAAATGTACGGTTTATCATCAGAATGTGTCAAGAAATGTAATATTAATGTTTTTTTTGTTTTGAACATTTTCCCACATATTTCACAGCTGTGAACCGTACCTAAGTGATCGTTTCTAAGATGTTCCAACAAAGTATCTTTAACAGTAAAGATTCTACCACAATTTGCACATTTATATTTCTCCTGAGGCAAATGGTGTTTTTTTTATGTGCCGCACTAAACTCTCTTTACACACAAAATCACTGTTACATTCTGCACATTGGTATTCCTTTGTATCCACATGTACCTGATAAGTATGTCGTGTAAGATTTTTTTTCTCAGCAAATGACTTATTACAAAGTTTACATGTAAAAGAGAGATTTTTGTTCAATTGATAATGCACATTACGAATATGGTTCTTGAGCGAACCTTTTGAAACCAAACCTTTGTTACATATCTTACAAATCTCTTTTTTTGAACATCCCAAATGTATGTGTGAAATATGAGACTTCAATGCAGTGTAATTGCAAAATGATTTGGCACAAGTTGTACACTGGTACTTATTGGTATTAGCATGTGTAGTTCGATGATGTTTTCTCAAATGCCTTTTGTCTATGTATCTGCGGTCACAGAGAGCACATTTAAAATATTCTTTTAGGGAACCTCCATTATCTTTTACAGTATTTGGCATGACAAACGTTCCAAAGTCACTTTTACACTGAACACACTCACAAAGAACACCATTCAACTGAGCTGTGCACTTTCCTTCTTTAATTTGAATCTGAAACATACAAAACTGACCTTCAGACTGATAACCTAAGAGTTCAGAGTATCCTTTGTACAATTTTAGTTAATATTTAGTTTTAACATGTTTTCCGTCAGGAAAATTATAATTACAAAGGATGAACATAGAATACTACAGGGTGAGGCAATGAGAGAACCCCAATTTTTGTTTTGCATTATCATTTTTGAATAAGAAATATTGGGACAATAAAAATGGACTGTGTTTTAACCCCTATTAAATATGCCATAAAACTATTATAAATACAGTGCTATTCCAAGTCTTAAGGCAGCCCTTGTGTGTTCAGTTACAGCTGACAATTTTCTGATATTGTTTAACACAAAAGTTGAAACACATTAACTGTGAATTTAAGTTCGATACAACAAACTGAAAACTGTAGGTTATCAGAAAGGTTTGAAACAATATTAAAATATTACAGTTAATTATCCACGAATGACCTTTGAAATTTTCTGTGGGAAATTTTCTGTTTGCTTGTTCATCACAATTTTTTTATTCAATGTTGTCTAATATTTGTATTGCTACAAGTATTCTTTTTTATATTCGCAGTAGCAGTAATAACCAAGTGCTCATCCATATATAAAGCTAGGATGGATTTGAACTTTTGAGAAAACCATAAGACGCACACCTATCAATCGCATACTAAAATGAAAAGTCTTGCTGTGAAACTTCCCTGAAAAATATCAGGTTTTCAATAAGCCCTTTCCTAAGGGCAGGACCATCAATTAAAGGACTGTATATAATTAGATGTAAAACGTTGAATATACACCAGCTGTCGATTTGTTTGTTAATTTTCCTTGAGTTAACCTTTTGATTTTAGGCTTTTAGGTACCATAGATTTCTATATTGCATCAAGAGTAGATTATAATTTCTAGTGACTTGGACAATGATAAAATTTATTTTCATAAAGAATAAGTGCTTTATCAACCAGCAGTCAGGCCCGTTTTTGACCCTGTCAGCGCCCTAGGCACATCTAATAGTAGCGCCCCTTTGCAATATATATATAACAGGGTGTCCACCGACCGGGAAATCCGGGGATCGTGCGGGAGATTTTTGAACCGTGAATTTTGTATTTCTACCTGGAATTTTCAATTTACCGTGATCACGCATGACAAAAGTGACGTTTCCGTGATCGCGGGAGACGACAACATGTCTACACACGGCCGCGAGGGATGATCAGAATTTTCCGCGATCGCAGAAGACGATGATGCAACGGAGCCGCAACGGATAATCAGAGTATTGCCGCGATCACGGAAGACGATGTTAATGTCCACACGACCGCGGGAAACAGCATGAATTCTGCCGAGATCGTAGAACGATGATCTCCACACAACTGGAGGACATTATTAACATTTTACCTCAATCGCGGGAGACGATTACGATGTCTTCACAACTGCGGGAAACGATTACGATGTCTACAGAACCGCGGAATACAACAATTATTTCTACACGGCCACGAGGGATGATCACAATAATCGCTCAAGACGATGATAATGTCCACATGACCGCGGGAAAAGATCAGAATTTTGCCTCATTCGCCAAAGACGATTATCTCCATATGTCCGCGGGAGATGATTACCATTTTGCCGCAATCGCGGGAGGCGATCACTACATGTCCAAACGACCAACGGGACAATTTATAATGATGTCTCCGAGGCCGCGAGGGGTGACAATCGCGCAAGACGATGATTATGGCCACACGATCGCGGGAAAAGGTCAAAATGTTGCCTAATTTGCGTAAGAGGATGATGAGATCCACAAGACTGAGGGAGATGATTACCGTTTTTCCACAATCACGGGAGGTGATTACTATGTCCACACGACCGTGGGGGACGATATGATGTCTTCACGACCGCGAGGAGTGGTCAGAATTTGACTGCGATCGCGCAAGACGAGGATAATGTCCCCACAACCGGGGGAAAATATCAGAATTTTGCCTCATTTGCGTTAGACGATGATAATCTCCTCACGACCGCGGGATATGTTCATATATTGCCCCGATCATGGAAGACGATAATTTTATGTCCAAACGACCTGACTGCAGAAAATAGTAAGAATCTTGCCACAAACGTGGGAGACGATTACGATGCCTACACGGCCGCGAGGGGTTATCAGAATTTTACCACGATAGAATGCAAATACTACCACGATTTTTTTTCAATTTCCAAATTTTTGGCGCCCCCAAAAAAAGCCAATTGTCTCGCGCCCTAGGCACGTGTCTACCGTGCCTATTCGGTAAATCGGCCCTGCCAGCAGTTTGCATAGACAAGGCAGGGGCAGAACAACTAGTTAAAACTGATGGTGATTAAATGAGGAGTAAATCTAATATTTTTGCGAATTTCCCATATAGGGAATAAGCTATTACCGTAGTACGCATGTTAAGACCTGGACGCGGGACCGATTTTTTTTTCGTTTTGAGGTCCCTAGAGGCCAATATATATATCTATATATATAATTCTGTAAGACAAAATTTTTACCAGAAAATATTGGACGTCTGGTTAGTCGCAGAAAAGTGGGAGGGGTCTTAAATTAAAGGTCTTGACCCCAGGGACTCGGGAAAAATAGCACAATTCCCATAAAGTTACCAGAAAACGAAATATAACGTAAAATGTTTTCCATAAGAAATGCATTAGAAGCCATATTTACTGCAGATTTTTGTTTACTTCAATACAGCTGATCGTGATTGATCATTAAGCCAGTATGCAATGGGATGAATTTACTTTACACTAATTTTGTTACCTTAACAAAAGGAGTATACACTTAGGAATATTAACTGGGTAGGGATGCTAATTTAAGACACTTTCCAAAATTCTAATCAGGGAAGCCCTTTTTTATCACCATTAATCACAAAACCAAAGCTACCTTAACAAACCAGTATTTATTCACAAACAATTATATATTTGCTGCCTTTAGCAGAGTTAAACCTATGGAGTAATTTAAATTATTTATTGGAAATAACCAACAAAAGCAAACAAAGACAAACAACAAACTGTTTTTTACACAAAAGAAATTGTGTAAAGGGATATTACATATTCTGACACATAGATAATATATTTCTGAGTTTGTTTACATATTAAAACAATTTGTTTTATATCACCGAGCTTTTTAGGGACTTTTGTAAACTGTTGTAGTTTGCTTGTTTATGAACATATTTTGATCAAATTTGGAAAATTTTTTTATTTCTTACTTACTAACTATTAACATTTTGAAAAAAAAACAGTTTTTCCCTCCCTGATGAAGCAAACCTAAGCACTTGTTAAACTAATTCTATTTAAATCGGGAATAAATGTTATATTTTTAAGTATACATTTCAGTGTAAATCCAATCAGTCAAATGGAAATTCGCTTAGTCTGCAGGTTTGCTGCGGCGGGAGTATTTTATTGTAGTCTAAATTAGGGGCTGTGGCCCCTACAGGCCAGTTTATTTATATATACTAGCTGACCCGGCGAACTTCGTATCGCCTAAGTTATAGGTTTCCCCTAAGACAGACCGATGGAAAGAAAGTACCGTTACGTTTAATTTTCAAGATGATCTCGTTCGCATCGCTCAATCACGTCCTGGTTGAAGTTTGTTCGCTACGCTCACTCACCTTTGGTTTGGAGCTCGTTCGCTACGCTCACTCACCTTTAGGTTGGAGCTCGTTCGCTGCGCTCACTTGCCTTCAGGTTAGCTCGTTCGCTAACTCGCCTCCAGGTTGAAGTTCGTTCGCTACGCTCACTCACCTTTTGGTTGCAAATTAGCTGTTGTCATAAATGTAAAAGAAATAATAGTGCTGCACCCTGTTGGTAATCCTTGTAACTTTAATGCTATTGAACATCATAGAACAGAACCAACTTGTTTAATTGAAACAGCTGTTCAGATTCATTAATTCCATTTCTCATAAGGTTAACATGGGAAACTCCAGAGCCACTGGGGCGGAGCCCTTTTAAGAATTTCGAAACGGGAAATAGTTTACGTCCGATTCGCATACCTACAGAATTTACACACCAAATTTCATAACGATCGGTGAAGTCGTTCCGGAGGAGTTTGCAGACAAACACTGTGACACGAGAATTTTATATATTAGATGTGTCCGTTAGCACGATAACTCTAGCAAAAATGATCCGATTTTGATAAAATTTGGTATAAACTTGTAAACCTACATTTATTCGAACGAGTTCGCGAACCAGCATGATCGGACTATGGGAACTGGGGTTTACGGGGGGTTTTAAGGGATAAAAATAGGTTTTTCCCATTTTTGACCCAAAAAACATAAAATTTAGCAATTTTTTTCCAAACCATTTTGTAGAGCTTAAAAAAACAATAATTTAGTATATTGAAGCGTTATTATGCGCCTAATGGTTACGGAGAAAATTAAAAAAAAATGTAAATTAAAAATTCCCATGTTATTCTTATGGAGAACAAGCAAACTGTTGTAGTTTGCTTAGTTTGCTTGTTTATGAACATATTTTGATCAAATTTGGAAAATGTTTTTATTTCTTAACAACTATTAACATTTTACAAAAAAAAAGTTTTACCCTCCCTGATGCAGAAACCTAAGTACTTGTTAAACTAATTCTTTTAAAATAGGAAATACATGTTATATTTACAAGAGACATTTTAGTATAAATCCAGTCAGGCAAATGGGAATTCGCTTAGTCTGCAGGTTTGCTGCGGCGGGGGTATTTAATGAGATATTTTAGTGAAAATCGATTCAGTGAGGCACATGGAAATTTGCTTACTCTGCTGGATCTGGGGTATTTCTAAGAACTATTGTCTTGTAATTTTCTCCATAAAGGCTTTTTGAATCTTTAGCAGGAAGTGAATTCATAGAAAACGAACAGAACTTTGTAAATACAAATTTATTAGCATATAATAAAAAAACTTTAAAAGTCCAATGTGTAAATATTGACTTATTTTAATGACAACTTATAAAAAAATAAAATACACAAATTATTCATGGGATTAAAAAATATTTTGAAAATGCTCGGTTTAGCAGGGCTTTAACTTGATAATCATTAATTACCTGCCAAAAAATATTGTAATTTCAACATCATATGATGAGGGAGAGGGATTGTCCCTGAACTGGTTATAGCATAGACAAAAAGAAATAAATAAAGACTGTCAGCTGTGCTGTGTGTCACTCATTATTAAGATAAAATATTGTTTTTAATAAAAAAATACTTTATTCATAAACATTAGTAAAATTAAGATTACTTAAGAGAACAGCTGATGTAGGGAATGTTACATTATAATCCATGAGTTGACAGATGAGTGTTCGGTTGGGTTTTCCTAGCAAAAGTCTTCTCACAGACGACACTCTTGTGATTCTTGATGATTCCCCCCAAAAAAGGGGGGATTTAAAAATTGTAATGCTAAATAATTAGTTTGAATTCTTCCCCTTTAATTACGTATTACAGTATTAAATTTCTTTATTTATTCATAATTTTGAAAAATCTACCAAAAGTTAGGGGGTCCATTTAAAACCAAAAAAACTCCAGACTTTTCAAGCACTGAAAGACATAAAGTTAATATGAACTAGAGGCCGTCCAGTGGTCAAAAACTCTACCAAAAATATGTAATGTACAGACTTATCTATTTTCACCCAACGCTGATTAAAAATAAAACATGTGATTGGAATTTCTTTAATTTTTTTGATTTTCTGTTTATATTTTGCTGTTATTTTGCCACCCATAAGGCCCATGCTATTTTTTTCAAGTTTAAAGTTCATTTTTTGTGCTTATTTTTGAGCCTATTTTAATATATAATGGGATTCTGCATATCTACAGGAAAATATCTCTCTAACGGTATGCATTGATTTTCCAAGCTGAGAAAAAGGTTGTAAAGAATCATGCTTGCTATTAATATATACTATAGTAGTTGTCCAGTGGTTGAAAACTCGACCAAAAATATGTAATGTACACGCATTGACTATTGGATATTGAAGTAGACATTCCATCTGCCATTTTTAAATTAAAAAAAACCTGTAGTTGTGTAAGCTAATCACAGTATGCGTGTCAAAAATGATATTTTCTATCTTATTTTTTTATACTGACAAAAATGATGGGTCATAACAGTTGCATTAGCTCTGAATAGGCCTAAGCCATTCCATAGGTTCGACTTCGTAAAAATCACCGTATATTCAAGAAAAAAATTATTGATTTAGATCAGAGCAATCTGGCGGCCCACATCAACTACGACAAATTTAATAAAAAACTGGCAAAAACTTTAAAATGGGGATGGAAATTGCAAATCGTTCTACCAAATTCATTGTAGTAGTCTTTACACTTGTGTGCAACAAAAGGACTAATTACAAACTCTAACCTAAAACTCAGAATCGTTAGAGTCCAAGAATTTTCTGTACGTTATGAAAAGTAGGAAACAAGGTCAGTCGACGGATGCTTTCACCCCTTCAAGCAGTAGCAGTGACGGTAACGGGCAACGTTAGTTGGGTAGTGTACTTTGTGTAGGTTAACTGTTGCTTACTGGGTAGGTAAAATGGATGGTTTATGTGTATTCCTATAATAGTTTTAGCATATCTGGAAAATTTCACACTTAATATGCATACAAACTGCTGTTCTGAATAAATAAAGATTTTAATAGACTACAAGATCCCCGTATGTAGAACGGGCACACAGATAGTGATTATTATTGCAGAAATTAATAGACAGCTGGGTTTTCAACCTTAGTCAATATATGCAGTTACAGTAAACATGGTTCATTCAACATAGCCACTAACACTGTGCTCTTGTTGTGGAAACCTTTTAAAAGAATTGTGCTTCTGTTGATAAATCTTCTTCATTCAAGAAAATTAAGTAAAGGTTCACATTTAATAACTCTGTGATCTAACTCACACCTTGTGTTAGTGTTAAGATAATACTTTATTTTGATTATTAATTTTAACAACCTTGAATGAATTGGTTACAATAAGTTGGCAAGATGAATGTAACCTAATTAATACTGAATATTTATATGATATTAATGTAAAACACAAACTCTTTCAAAGTGAAACACAACATTGTACAATGTAGCTGAATAAATGTGACAGAAATAAGTTGATCAAAAAGGAAATAAGTAGAATGTAAGAATTAGTTCTGTCTGATGTTTACTAGGTTCTCGTTCATTGAATATTTCAAGTAAAGATGTGTTGCCTCCTCAGTTACTGTTCAGCAGTTCAGCCGACTTTGACAAAGAGGTAAGGGTTGATCCTGGTAAACCATCTTGCCATAAAACCCACCTTAAATGATGAAAATCAAGAAATGAAAAAAGCAGGCAACTAATATCAGTTGCAAACTTAATACTTTGAAATTATAAAATGAAAAAAATTATGATGTCATTCATATTTAGGAAAATCTAGTTTTAAATAAAACATTAATTTATTCATAAACAATAGTAAAATTAAGATTATCTAAGAAAACTGTTGATGTAAGGGATGTTGCATTACAATCAATGAGTTGACAGATGAGTGTTCAGTTGGGTTTTGCTAGCAAAAGTCTTCTCACAGACAACACACTTGTGATTCCTGGCGATTCCATGAACAGCCATGTGTTGTTTGACATGTGTTCTTAGTTTGAATGTCTTTCCACAAATGTTGCACTCATGAGGTCTGCTATCTGCATGTGTATGCTCATGCTGCTGTAAATTATTTTCCCTTTTAAATGCTTTGCCGCAAGTGTTACAAATGTACGGTTTATCATCAGAATGTGTCAAGGAATGGAATCTTAATGTTTGTTTTGTTTTGAGCATTTTACCACATATTTCGCAGCTGTGAACTGTACCTAAGTGATCATTTCTAAGATGTTCCAACAAAGTATCTTTAACAGTAAACATTCTACCACAATTTGCACATTTATATTTCTCCTGAGGCAAATGGTGTTTTTTGATGTGCTTCGCTAAACTCTCTTTACACACAAAATCACTGTTACATTCTGCACATTGGTATTCCTTTGTATCCACATGCATTAGAGAAGTATGTCGTGTTAGATTCATTTTCCGAGCAAATGACCTATTACAAAGTTTACATGTAAAAGAGAGATTTTTCTTCAATTGATAATGTTTCACGAATATGCCTGTTGAGCACCGAAGTCTGAGTAAAACCTTTGTTACATATTTTACAAATCTCTTTTTTTAAACATCCCAAATGTATGCGTGATATATGAGACTTCAATGCAGAGTAACTGCAAAATGATTTGGCAGAAGTTGTACACTGGTACTTATTGATATTAGTATGTGTAGTTTGATGATGTCTTCTCAAATGCCTTTTATCTATGTATCTGCGGTCACAGAGAGCACATTTAAAATATTCTTTTAGGGAACCTCTATTATCTTTTACACTATTTGGCATGACAAACGTTCCAAAGTCACTTTTACACTGAACACACTCACACAGAACACCATTCAACTGAGCTGTGCACTTTCCTTCTTTAATTTGAATCTGAAACATACAACACTGACCTTCAGACTGATAAGCTAAGAGTTTAGAGTATCCTTTGTACAATTTTAGTTAATATTAAGTTTTAATGTGTTTTCAGTGAGGATAATAACAAAGTTATAATTACAAAGGTTGAACATAGAATACTAAAGGGAATGAAATGAAATGAAATGAAATATTACTTTATTATCACAAAAACATTTCACAGATCCAGCGTTAGCTAGTGAAACAGGTGATATTGTCACAGATCTTAAACACTAAGTTACATAACAAAACTAAAATCCACATACAGTAGAACCTCTTTAATCCGAACTAATTGGGACCGGGGGTAGTTCGGACTATTGAATAGTTCGGATTACAGAACATATTGTTGTTTTTACATAACAATAGCTAGGTAAAAGTGTAAAATGCTTTATAAAGTAAAATACAGTGTTTATTTAATACAGTAGTAAACATAGGGAATAAAAAGTACTGTACATTAGAATTAAAATAATTACGGTGCGTATATCAATAAATACAGTTTACAATAAAGAGCTACTGTACAGTGTATAGAGTACAGCAATGAGGCGTTCGGATTAGTGGACGTTCGGATTACAGGGGTTCGGATTAAAGAGGTTCTACTGTAGCTTAAACTGAAATATATTTACTTATCATTTAAATAATCGGAAATCTTAAAATAATTTTTTTGTACAAGGTATTGTTTGAAATCATTTTTAAATTTTGAAATACTGTTAATTTCTTTGAAATTTGAGGGTAGACTGTTGTAAAGCCTTAATCCAATATAATAAGGAGCTCTTTCATATAAACAAAGGCTATGTCTTGGACATTAAAAAATTAGCTGATGCTTGATGGGAAATCTGTGCGTGCTTCAATTTAATACCTCAATCATGAAAATCGGTCGGGTAGAAGAGCCAAACGATCTCGGAAAAGAAAAACCAAATTTAACTCCTATAAGAAATATACTAATTCACAAACCAATTCATCGCTAATATATGGGTTAATAAAAATATTACATAAGGTTTCCCCAAGTAAGCCTAGAACAAGCCTTCAAACACAACTTCAACTGTTAATTTAGTTGGATGGGCTCAAAGCGAACATGTTTGTTATATTATTTAAAATGGAACTTTCAATTAACCTCCAAACAGGATGTTGAGACTATTAGTATGCGATTCAGGTTAGTGTCGTCATTTGATTATATTATTTATGATCTATACCGTTTCTGTTCTAATATCCGTGTAGTAATGCTATCAGCTATTTCTTGATCTACGTCATTCAAAATCTACCAGCTGATCTTATGCCTTTGTTTATGTGTCAAATACTGCTTCCATAAGGATTACATTGAAACTTTGAGGGCCCGTGGGGCGGATTCCTAAGAGATTTTTTTAACGTCATATAGATGTTGGCACTCACCGATAGGGTCTTTAACACCATGCAAAATTTGAAAACTATTGCTTTAGGCGTCTAGGAGGAGTTTGCGTATTACGAGATGCATAAGAGTTGACGTACAATGAGGGGTAAATCTAATATTTTAAAGGAGATATTTGAGTGAAAATCGATTCAGTGAGGCACATGGTAATTTGATTTGTCTTCTGGTTTGCTGGAGCTGGGGTATTATAACTATTGTTTTGTAATTTTCTCCGTGAAAACTTTTTGATTCTTTAGCAGGAAGTGAATTCATAGAAAACGAACAGAACTTGGTAAAATTCAAATTTATAACACAAAATAAAAAAAAAAAACTTTAAAAACCCAATGTGTATATTGACTTAATTTAAATGAGAACTCATAAACACCTAAAATACATAAATTATTGATCAGGTCAAACAAATATTTTAAAAAAGCTCAGCTCAGCTGTGGTTTCTGTCTGCTGATTGTGCATTTCAAGTAAAGATGTGTTTGCCTCCACTGTAATTGTTAAGCCATCACAGTGGAACGACTTTAACAAAAAAGTAAGGGTAGATCTGCGTAAACCCAAATCTTGCAATAAAAGTAACCATCAAAAAAATAATTATCAAAAATTCGCAAAATATCGCAAATTTTTCATGAAATTAAAAACATAAACATAACTATAACAATCGTACTTTGACAGTTAGTTCTCATTGCTTATCACATTTTTTTTGCCACTTCAAATAATCTGTTTTCATAAATGCAAACAAATATAGTGCTGCACCCTGTTGGTAAACCTTATAACTTTTTAATGCTTTTCCCTATCATAGAACCAACTTTTTTTGTTGAAACAGCTGACTAAATTCTTTAATCCACTTTAAATATAAATACTCATCAGGTTAACATGGGGAACTACAGAGCCACTGGGGCGGATCCCGAAAAAGGTTTTGAGATAAGAATATGCCTATATGTTCATTGGGAATGTGAGCTATCATCATGCCAAATTTCAACCCAATCCGTCCAGTAGTTAATGCGTGATTGAACTTCAAACAAACAAACAAACAAACACACAAACATTCACATTTATAATATTAGTAAGATTCATAAACACAAAAAAATATATTATTTTAGAAAAAAGCTATGGAAGTGGATGTTACATTACAATCCATGAGTTGACATATGAGTGTTCAGTTGAGTTTTCCTGGCAAAAGTCTTCTCACAGACAACACACTTGTGATTCCTGGTGATTCCATGGACAGCCATGTGTTGTTTGACATGGGTTCTTAGTTTGAATGTCTTTCCACAAATGTTGCACTCATGAGGTCTGTTATCTCTGTGTGTATACTCATGCTGCTGTAAATTACCCTCTCTTTTAAATGCTTTGCCACAAGTATGACAAATGTACGGTTTATCATCAGAATGTGTCAAGAAATGTAATATTAATGTTTGTTTTGTTTTGAACATTTTCCCACATATTTCACAGCTGTGAACCGTACATAAGTGATCGTTTTTTAAATGTTCCAACAAAGTATCTTTAACAGTAAAGATTCTACCACAATTTGCACATTTATATTTCTCCTGAGGCAAATGGTGTTTTTTTATGTGCCGCACTAAACTCTCTTTACACACAAAATCACTGTTACATTCTGCACATTGGTATTCCTTTGTATCCACATGTACCTGATAAGTATGTCGTGTAAGATTTTTTTTCTCAGCAAATGACTTATTACAAAGTTTACATGTAAAAGAGAGATTTTTGTTCAATTGATAATGCACATTACGAATATGGTTCTTGAGCGAACTTTTTGAAACCAAACCTTTGTTACATATCTTACAAATCTCTTTTTTTAAACATCCCAAATGTATGTGAGAAATATGAGACTGCAATGCAGTGTAATTGCAAAATGATTTGGCACAAGTTGTACACTGGTACTTATTGGTATTAGCATGTGTAGTTCGATGATGTTTTCTCAAATGCCTTTTGTCTATGTACCTGCGGTCACAGAGAGCACATTTAAAATATTCTTTTAGGGAACCCCCATTATCTTTTACAGTATTTGGCATGACAAACGTTCCAAAGTCACTTTTACACTGAATACACTCACAAAGAACACCATTCAACTGAGCTGTGCAGTTTCCTTCTTTAATTTGAATCTGAAGCACACAAAACTGATCTTCAGACTGATAATCTTACCGTTTTTACCTTCCTTTGTACAATTTTAGTAAATATTTTGTGTTAATTTGTTTTCTTTTCAGTCAAGATAATTATTTAATTATGAAGGTTGTAGAATACTACAGTGTGAGGCGATGAGAGAATGAATTTTCTTTTACTGTTAAACTAGCTGTTACCAACGGGCTTCACCCCGTTTGACTTCATAAGTATTAATTAAACTTTTGATTGGTTTTTATTTTTTTCAATGCCAGTGGCATTTTACTAGAGAGTCACGAGAGAAATGTTTAGTGGATGTGCCGGGTCAGGTGTTTAATAATCACACCTGATTTTAAGAAGGTAATAAATTGAAAGAATAACATAAAAATAAGTACAGCTGATTTATTTTTAACATGAGGTGTATGGAAAGTTCCCTTTTTGGAAAGCAATAACGACCTTATAGGGCAATTAATGAAATAATGGATAGTTTTGCGCAAGGTTTCTCGTCGTGACAAACGATTTAAGTATATGGTTTATAGGCTTATGGTTTTATAGGTTTATGGTTTATGACTTGTAGTTTTCTCAAAATTTTATGGGTACTTTGGGCTTTATATAAGTACTGTTGTGGTTAAATACAACGGTCTCTAATAAAAATAATGGTTATGAAATCCATTCACCACTCTACTCACTAATATTAATGGTACAGATTAAGCACATAACATTAGAATCACACACTTAACATAAGGAACACACTTTAAACACAAATGCAAATTGTTAACAATAACATTAAAGAAAAATCAATTAAATAACAATATAACAATAAGCTGTTAAATTATTTACACATGTTTCGTATGGTTAGATTATGCATGCTGGTATTGCATAATCTGGTATTGCATGCAGTAATTTGCCGTCTACAAAAATTATTGGTTTTTCTTTTTGAGTCGGGTAATCTCTCCTACCCGACCGATTTCCATAATTTTGGCCTTAAACTAAAGGTATGGACGTACCACAGATTTGCCATCAAGCATCAGCATTCATTTTGACGTAGTTTTCAAGTTATGCACAAAACGCGTCCCAGTGCATTTCTTATGGGAGTTAAATTTGGTTTTTTCGAGTTTGTTTGGCTCTTCTACCCACCATATTTTCATAATTTTGGTCTTAAAATAAAGCTATGCAAACATATATTTGTCATCAAGCATCGTCATTAATTTATCTCATGTATTACGTGACAAAAAAATATAAATTTTTTTTTATTTTTTACTTTAATTAAAGATGTATTACAGCAGTTTGTTCTAATTACATTACCCTATATGTTTTGGTCTAAAAATCTGTAGTGAAATGACAGCTTTCATTTGAGTTATTGATTATTAATATTCTGATTTTAATAATCCTACCCAAAGCACTCTGCTGAGTGCTGAATCACAAAATCAACAATAATTATAATCGTTTTAGTACTTATCTGCAACCAATGATACAAAACTCTATTTTTATTTAAGTTATTTTGTATACCTTAGTCTTAAAATACTTCAAAGGCTTTCACTTGAGATATTGATAGTTGTAATCAGTTATGTTAAAGATATTGTATCGCTCATCCAGAATATATAAATTTGATTATATCTTGGATATAGAATTTAGTTTTAGATATACTTACTCAATTATTATTACATTGATCTATTTGTTTTGACCTAAGAACCTTCAGTGAAATACCAGCTTCCATTTGAATGATTGATTATTAAGATCGGACGTACCTAAAGCACACTGCTAAATCACGAACAACCCAAATTGTTCAAAAAATGGAGTTATTTATCATCGATTTATAGTCAAACGATCTTGCTTGCAACCACAAAAGAAACTGTCGACTTTCACGGGTTTCACCTAGTTAATCTTTAAAAAAATCAAACTTTCATAATTATTTGAAAATCTACACAAAATAGGCTTTCCAATGACCTATTAATTAATAAAGAAAGTTCAATAGAACTGTAGATTTAATTTTACAAATTTTAACAACAACATCTTTAATTCAGTATTTACTCACCACTATAAATTGGGAGGTTGCTTAACGTTTTTGAAAATAACTTTGAAATGGTGAGGAAATCAACCAATGTGATATTCTGATAGAGAGTAAAATTTCCTACAAATTACTACAGTAGAACCTTGATAAGAAGACTCTCAAGGAGATTATTAAATGAGACTTGTTATCAAGGTTGACTCCTTATTGAGGTTTGCAATAACATGTGATTTGGGGTAAAATAAATTCAAGGGGATTTTAAAAAATGACACTTGTTATCAAGGGTGACTTGTTATCGAGGGTCTTCTTATCGAGGTTCCACTGTATTATGTATTCCTTGAAATGATCATGTACTCAATAAAGGCAGCCCAAAGTTGCCTACAAATATAAGCTTGGAAATATATACTTGGTAAAAAGCGTTTTAAATGAATTATTGATTATTTTAATTTTGTTCACCTCAAATATGTAATAAAATCAAACTTTCATAATTATTTGCAAATCTATACGAATTAAGCTTTCTAACGACCCATTAAGTAACAAAATCAGTCTGATAGAAGTCTAAATTTAGTTGTACAAAGTTTAACAAAAATATAGGTATCTAATTTAGTATTTTCTCACTATTATAAATTTGGAGATCACTTAGCTTATTGCGAATAACTTTTAAATGGAGGGGAAATCGACCAAAGTGGATGTGATATTCTGAAAGAGAATAAAATATACTGCAAATAACTACTATGCATTTCTTGAAAATACTTAATAAAGGCAGCCAAAAGCTGGCTACAAATAGAAACCTGAAAACAGAAACTTAAAAAAAGCAGTTTTTAACGTATTATTGTTATTTTTACTTTTTGCCACAAATATTTAATAAAATCACACTTTCATAATTATTTGAAAATCTACATAAATAAGGCTTTCCAATGGCCCATTAATTAACAAAATCGGTCCGGTAGAAGTCTAGATTTAGTTGTTCAAAGTATAACCAAAATATCCCGAACTCAGTATTTTCTCATTACTACAAATTCAGAGGTTGCTTAGCTTTTTTGCAAATCTATACTTATTTAATACGCAAGCATGTTTTTTGTGACAATTACTCCTCCTAAACTGCTGAACCGATTGACATGTTTTTGGTGTCATTGGAAAGAGCGTAACGTGAAGTTGTGCAGGAAACTTTCTTTTTAGAGAAATAATTAAAGGGTAAGGCCCTGGAGCCCTTTAAAGTTTCGTATTTCTCCATAAGATTAACATGGGGAACAAATATTGTTATGCAACTCCAGCTGTTGTCAGAAATTAAAAGTGAGAAGAAGAACATATGTTAATTTTAAACAGTCAATAAGTTTGCTAATTTTACAGTTTGCTACAAACAATGAAATATTTACTATTTGAATTCGGGTTGGCGTAAATACTATTACATAGTATTACAATGGAAAAAAGCGAGAGAGTCTGGATAAATTGATATATTCTGTTATGTACATCTTGAATATTTCCATAATCTTTGGGTCGAATCTTTATAAAGTCATCAGAAATTATGAACGTTATTCCTTTTATCCTTTTAAAATAACGCCTCTAATACTTAGAAATTGCTCGAATTCGAGCAACAGGGACACTAGTAACTTTTAAATGGTGAGATAATCAACCAAAGTGGAGGATGATATTCTGATAGTGAATAAATTCCTGCAAATTGATACTATGCACTTCTTGGTAAATACTCAAAAAATGCAGCCAAAAGTCGCACCCAAATAAAAAGTGTGAAAAACACCGTTTTCAATGCATTTCTCATGGAAAAAATGTTTTTTTTTATTTTACACCATAAATCATAACAAAAACAAACTTTCATAATTATTTGCAAATCTACACGAATTGAGCTATCCAACAACCCATTAATAAATAAAATCGGTCAAGTAAAACTCTAGATTTAGTTGTACAAAGATTTTTAAAAACTGAATTATATAAAGTAGATGAGAAATATTGCAACAATTATTTGACAGCTGTGTTTTAACCCCGATTAAAATACCATAAAATCTATATAATTAATACGCTACATGAAACTTTGTCGGTTGAACTCCTACGCCATTTCTTAACCGATTTTAACCGTTGATGTCTCATTGGAAAGAGCGTGTCGCGTAGATTTGCAAACTGACCTTACATTTTTGAAAGCGTCCCTTGGGCTCTGCCACAGTGGCTTTGAAATGTCCCATGTTATCCTTATGGAGAACATAATTGTTTACATTTTGATCAGCTGTATAATTTAATTGCTGTTATTTATTTTTTCAATTCAATGAAACGCATTGAGTACATTTATTTACTATTTGAGTTTGTGTAAACATAACCCCAAGACGGATCGTGTAGTATGGTTGTATCTTAAATTTGTGTATTTATCGATGTTTTGTGTCGCTATGACGGATCGTGTTAGCATGATTGTAACTTAAAATTGTGCGTTTATCATTGTTTTGTGTAGCTATAATTTGTTTATTTGTTGTTTATTCTTTTAAATGCCTCCGATGCGACGACAACGAAACATAGACAGGAGGCGTAATCGTAATAACGACCTCAGCTACAGAACAGTGGCGCGTAATAGGTTTAACTCATCCACAGTCAGCACCTGACCCTGGACAATCTCAACTATTAGGTTATAAATGCGCCCTAACACTACCCCAAAACGACTTTTTGTTCTCAATTGGCCCTCTATCAATGACCTGTGTTGCATGTATAGCGAGGCATTTACAGAAGGAGAAAACCGGCTGGAATTCTTTAGGTTTATCAATAACGAAGATAAACATAGTCTGAGTTACACACCGGTAATCTTTGAGTTGGCTCTTTTAAACTCATTGTAAATATGACCGTTATTCGTTTTGAAATAACTCCTGTAATACTTTGCAATTGCTCGAATTCGAGCAACATGTACACTAGTTATTATTAACACAGTGAGAGTATTCTTATGAGTATTCATATTTAAAGGAATTCAAGAATTTTGTCAGCTGTTTCAACTGCACAAGTTGGCTTGACGATATTAAATAGCATTAAAAGGTTAGACTTACCAACAGGGTGCAGCACTACTATTTTTTTTTTCATTTATGACAACAGCTAATCTGAACCAACTAACAACAAAAAAATTGTGGTACACAATGAGAACTTTACTTTTTTCTATGGTTTAGTTGCAGTGGTAAAACATTAGGGATATGGTACTTTTTTATACTTTTTAATGAAATGGCGACCATACAAAGTAGGTATTTTAAGCCAAGTATGAATGGGGATGAGTGTAGGATGAGTGGCGCGATCTTGTAGTCTTGTTAGTGACTAAGGCCGACTTATTACTTAGACACAGCTGTTAACTAATAGCCCATACAGCTAATGGTAACTAAGAGACCTACAGCTTATAGTGGAATCCGAACCACATTTTAGCCTTGGTATATACAAATTGGTATAGTTTTCAGGATAGTACAGCGGATAGTCGTATTACTCACTCGTGCGGATGTTAATCCACACCAGGGAGTATCGCATCCACAGTGTATGCCTATGGTAGATGTGTGCTAGACTATAGGATACCCTATAAATTAAAAGACAACAAATTTTCCTAAACCGTGTCCTTTTCCATAACTCTAATAAGCATTTTATACTTATATGCCAACCCCATACGAAGGACGGGTACACTGCAAGTACTTAATAAATATGTGATAACTCACACCTTGTTAGTTTTAGGATGAATCTTTATTTTGATTACTCATTTTTACACCCTTAAATTATTATTATACCTTGGAATTACGCGAGAATTCAAAAAATTATGTCACTCATTATTAAGAAAAAAAGTATTGTTTTAAATCAAAAATAGCTTTATTCATAAACACTAGTAAAATTAAGATTATTTAAGAGAACAGCTTCAGTCGGGGATGTTACATTATAATCAATGAGTTGAAATATGAGTGTTCAGTTGGGTTTTTCTAGCAAAAGTCTTCTCACAGACAACACACTTGTGATTCCTGGTGATTCCATGGACAGCCATGTGTTGTTTGACATGGGTTCTTAGTTTGAACGTCTTTCCACAAATGCTGCACTCATGAGGTCTGTTATCTGCATGAGTATGCTCATGCTGCTGTAAATTATTTTCCCTTTTAAATGCTTTGCCACAGGTGTGACAAATGTACGGTTTATCATCAGAATGTGTCAAGAAATGTAATATTAATGTTTTTTTTGTTTTGAACATTTTCCCACATATTTCACAGCTGTGAACCGTACCTAAGTGATCGTTTCTAAGATGTTCCAACAAAGTATCTTTAACAGTAAAGATTCTACCACAATTTGCACATTTATATTTCTCCTGAGGCAAATGGTGTTTTTTTTATGTGCCGCACTAAACTCTCTTTACACACAAAATCACTGTTACATTCTGCACATTGGTATTCCTTTGTATCCACATGTACCTGATAAGTATGTCGTGTAAGATTTTTTTTCTCAGCAAATGACTTATTACAAAGTTTACATGTAAAAGAGAGATTTTTGTTCAATTGATAATGCACATTACGAATATGGTTCTTGAGCGAACCTTTTGAAACCAAACCTTTGTTACATATCTTACAAATCTCTTTTTTTGAACATCCCAAATGTATGTGTGAAATATGAGACTTCAATGCAGTGTAATTGCAAAATGATTTGGCACAAGTTGTACACTGGTACTTATTGGTATTAGCATGTGTAGTTCGATGATGTTTTCTCAAATGCCTTTTGTCTATGTATCTGCGGTCACAGAGAGCACATTTAAAATATTCTTTTAGGGAACCTCCATTATCTTTTACAGTATTTGGCATGACAAACGTTCCAAAGTCACTTTTACACTGAACACACTCACAAAGAACACCATTCAACTGAGCTGTGCACTTTCCTTCTTTAATTTGAATCTGAAACATACAAAACTGACCTTCAGACTGATAACCTAAGAGTTCAGAGTATCCTTTGTACAATTTTAGTTAATATTTAGTTTTAACATGTTTTCCGTCAGGAAAATTATAATTACAAAGGATGAACATAGAATACTACAGGGTGAGGCAATGAGAGAACCCCAATTTTTGTTTTGCATTATCATTTTTGAATAAGAAATATTGGGACAATAAAAATGGACTGTGTTTTAACCCCTATTAAATATGCCATAAAACTATTATAAATACAGTGCTATTCCAAGTCTTAAGGCAGCCCTTGTGTGTTCAGTTACAGCTGACAATTTTCTGATATTGTTTAACACAAAAGTTGAAACACATTAACTGTGAATTTAAGTTCGATACAACAAACTGAAAACTGTAGGTTATCAGAAAGGTTTGAAACAATATTAAAATATTACAGTTAATTATCCACGAATGACCTTTGAAATTTTCTGTTTGCTTGTTCATCACAATTTTTTTATTCAATGTTGTCTAATATTTGTATTGCTACAAGTATTCTTTTTTATATTCGCAGTAGCAGTAATAACCAAGTCCTCATCCATATATAAAGCTAGGATGGATTTGAACTTTTGAGAAAACCATAAGACGCACACCTATCAATCGCATACTAAAATGAAAAGTCTTGCTGTGAAACTTCCCTGAAAAATATCAGGTTTTCAATAAGCCCTTTCCTAAGGGCAGGACCATCAATTAAAGGACTGTATATAATTAGATGTAAAACGTTGAATATACACCAGCTGTCGATTTGTTTGTTAATTTTCCTTGAGTTAACCTTTTGATTTTAGGCTTTTAGGTACCATAGATTTCTATATTGCATCAAGAGTAGATTATAATTTCTAGTGACTTGGACAATGATAAAATTTATTTTCATAAAGAATAAGTGCTTTATCAACCAGCAGTCAGGCCCGTTTTTGACCCTGTCAGCGCCCTAGGCACATCTAATAGTAGCGCCCCTTTGCAATATATATATAACAGGGTGTCCACCGACCGGGAAATCCGGGGATCGTGCGGGAGATTTTTGAACCGTGAATTTTGTATTTCTACCTGGAATTTTCAATTTACCGTGATCACGCATGACAAAAGTGACGTTTCCGTGATCGCGGGAGACGACAACATGTCTACACACGGCCGCGAGGGATGATCAGAATTTTCCGCGATCGCAGAAGACGATGATGCAATGGAGCCGCAACGGATAATCAGAGTATTGCCGCGATCACGGAAGACGATGTTAATGTCCACACGACCGCGGGAAACAGCATGAATTCTGCCGAGATCGTAGAACGATGATCTCCACACAACTGGAGGACATTATTAACATTTTACCTCAATCGCGGGAGACGATTACGATGTCTTCACAACTGCGGGAAACGATTACGATGTCTACAGAACCGCGGAATACAACAATTATTTCTACACGGCCACGAGGGATGATCACAATAATCGCTCAAGACGATGATAATGTCCACATGACCGCGGGAAAAGATCAGAATTTTGCCTCATTCGCCAAAGACGATTATCTCCATATGTCCGCGGGAGATGATTACCATTTTGCCGCAATCGCGGGAGGCGATCACTACATGTCCAAACGACCAACGGGACAATTTATAATGATGTCTCCGAGGCCGCGAGGGGTGACAATCGCGCAAGACGATGATTATGGCCACACGATCGCGGGAAAAGGTCAAAATGTTGCCTAATTTGCGTAAGAGGATGATGAGATCCACAAGACTGAGGGAGATGATTACCGTTTTTCCACAATCACGGGAGGTGATTACTATGTCCACACGACCGTGGGGGACGATATGATGTCTTCACGACCGCGAGGAGTGGTCAGAATTTGACTGCGATCGCGCAAGACGAAGATAATGTCCCCACAACCGGGGGAAAATATCAGAATTTTGCCTCATTTGCGTTAGACGATGATAATCTCCTCACGACCGCGGGATATGTTCATATATTGCCCCGATCATGGAAGACGATAATTTTATGTCCAAACGACCTGACTGCAGAAAATAGTAAGAATCTTGCCACAAACGTGGGAGACGATTACGATGCCTACACGGCCGCGAGGGGTTATCAGAATTTTACCACGATAGAATGCAAATACTACCACGATTTTTTTTCAATTTCCAAATTTTTGGCGCCCCCAAAAAAAGCCAATTGTCTCGCGCCCTAGGCACGTGTCTACCGTGCCTATTCGGTAAATCGGCCCTGCCAGCAGTTTGCATAGACAAGGCAGGGGCAGAACAACTAGTTAAAACTGATGGTGATTAAATGAGGAGTAAATCTAATATTTTTGCGAATTTCCCATATAGGGAATAAGCTATTACCGTAGTACGCATGTTAAGACCTGGACGCGGGACCGATTTTTTTTTCGTTTTGAGGTCCCTAGAGGCCAATATATATATCTATATATATAATTCTGTAAGACAAAATTTTTACCAGAAAATATTGGACGTCTGGTTAGTCGCAGAAAAGTGGGAGGGGTCTTAAATTAAAGGTCTTGACCCCAGGGACTCGGGAAAAATAGCACAATTCCCATAAAGTTACCAGAAAACGAAATATAACGTAAAATGTTTTCCATAAGAAATGCATTAGAAGCCATATTTACTGCAGATTTTTGTTTACTTCAATACAGCTGATCGTGATTGATCATTAAGCCAGTATGCAATGGGATGAATTTACTTTACACTAATTTTGTTACCTTAACAAAAGGAGTATACACTTAGGAATATTAACTGGGTAGGGATGCTAATTTAAGACACTTTCCAAAATTCTAATCAGGGAAGCCCTTTTTTATCACCATTAATCACAAAACCAAAGCTACCTTAACAAACCAGTATTTATTCACAAACAATTATATATTTGCTGCCTTTAGCAGAGTTAAACCTATGGAGTAATTTAAATTATTTATTGGAAATAACCAACAAAAGCAAACAAAGACAAACAACAAACTGTTTTTTACACAAAAGAAATTGTGTAAAGGGATATTACATATTCTGACACATAGATAATATATTTCTGAGTTTGTTTACATATTAAAACAATTTGTTTTATATCACCGAGCTTTTTAGGGACTTTTGTAAACTGTTGTAGTTTGCTTGTTTATGAACATATTTTGATCAAATTTGGAAAATTTTTTTATTTCTTACTTACTAACTATTAACATTTTGAAAAAAAAACAGTTTTTCCCTCCCTGATGAAGCAAACCTAAGCACTTGTTAAACTAATTCTATTTAAATCGGGAATAAATGTTATATTTTTAAGTATACATTTCAGTGTAAATCCAATCAGTCAAATGGAAATTCGCTTAGTCTGCAGGTTTGCTGCGGCGGGAGTATTTTATTGTAGTCTAAATTAGGGGCTGTGGCCCCTACAGGCCAGTTTATTTATATATACTAGCTGACCCGGCGAACTTCGTATCGCCTAAGTTATAGGTTTCCCCTAAGACAGACCGATGGAAAGAAAGTACCGTTACGTTTAATTTTCAAGATGATCTCGTTCGCATCGCTCAATCACGTCCTGGTTGAAGTTTGTTCGCTACGCTCACTCACCTTTGGTTTGGAGCTCGTTCGCTACGCTCACTCACCTTTAGGTTGGAGCTCGTTCGCTGCGCTCACTTGCCTTCAGGTTAGCTCGTTCGCTAACTCGCCTCCAGGTTGAAGTTCGTTCGCTACGCTCACTCACCTTTTGGTTGCAAATTAGCTGTTGTCATAAATGTAAAAGAAATAATAGTGCTGCACCCTGTTGGTAATCCTTGTAACTTTAATGCTATTGAACATCATAGAACAGAACCAACTTGTTTAATTGAAACAGCTGTTCAGATTCATTAATTCCATTTCTCATAAGGTTAACATGGGAAACTCCAGAGCCACTGGGGCGGAGCCCTTTTAAGAATTTCGAAACGGGAAATAGTTTACGTCCGATTCGCATACCTACAGAATTTACACACCAAATTTCATAACGATCGGTGAAGTCGTTCCGGAGGAGTTTGCAGACAAACACTGTGACACGAGAATTTTATATATTAGATGTGTCCGTTAGCACGATAACTCTAGCAAAAATGATCCGATTTTGATAAAATTTGGTATAAACTTGTAAACCTACATTTATTCGAACGAGTTCGCGAACCAGCATGATCGGACTATGGGAACTGGGGTTTACGGGGGGTTTTAAGGGATAAAAATAGGTTTTTCCCATTTTTGACCCAAAAAACATAAAATTTAGCAATTTTTTTCCAAACCATTTTGTAGAGCTTAAAAAAACAATAATTTAGTATATTGAAGCGTTATTATGCGCCTAATGGTTACGGAGAAAATTAAAAAAAAATGTAAATTAAAAATTCCCATGTTATTCTTATGGAGAACAAGCAAACTGTTGTAGTTTGCTTAGTTTGCTTGTTTATGAACATATTTTGATCAAATTTGGAAAATGTTTTTATTTCTTAACAACTATTAACATTTTACAAAAAAAAAGTTTTACCCTCCCTGATGCAGAAACCTAAGTACTTGTTAAACTAATTCTTTTAAAATAGGAAATACATGTTATATTTACAAGAGACATTTTAGTATAAATCCAGTCAGGCAAATGGGAATTCGCTTAGTCTGCAGGTTTGCTGCGGCGGGGGTATTTAATGAGATATTTTAGTGAAAATCGATTCAGTGAGGCACATGGAAATTTGCTTACTCTGCTGGATCTGGGGTATTTCTAAGAACTATTGTCTTGTAATTTTCTCCATAAAGGCTTTTTGAATCTTTAGCAGGAAGTGAATTCATAGAAAACGAACAGAACTTTGTAAATACAAATTTATTAGCATATAATAAAAAAACTTTAAAAGTCCAATGTGTAAATATTGACTTATTTTAATGACAACTTATAAAAAAATAAAATACACAAATTATTCATGGGATTAAAAAATATTTTGAAAATGCTCGGTTTAGCAGGGCTTTAACTTGATAATCATTAATTACCTGCCAAAAAATATTGTAATTTCAACATCATATGATGAGGGAGAGGGATTGTCCCTGAACTGGTTATAGCATAGACAAAAAGAAATAAATAAAGACTGTCAGCTGTGCTGTGTGTCACTCATTATTAAGATAAAATATTGTTTTTAATAAAAAAATACTTTATTCATAAACATTAGTAAAATTAAGATTACTTAAGAGAACAGCTGATGTAGGGAATGTTACATTATAATCCATGAGTTGACAGATGAGTGTTCGGTTGGGTTTTCCTAGCAAAAGTCTTCTCACAGACGACACTCTTGTGATTCTTGATGATTCCCCCCAAAAAAGGGGGGATTTAAAAATTGTAATGCTAAATAATTAGTTTGAATTCTTCCCCTTTAATTACGTATTACAGTATTAAATTTCTTTATTTATTCATAATTTTGAAAAATCTACCAAAAGTTAGGGGGTCCATTTAAAACCAAAAAAACTCCAGACTTTTCAAGCACTGAAAGACATAAAGTTAATATGAACTAGAGGCCGTCCAGTGGTCAAAAACTCTACCAAAAATATGTAATGTACAGACTTATCTATTTTCACCCAACGCTGATTAAAAATAAAACATGTGATTGGAATTTCTTTAATTTTTTTGATTTTCTGTTTATATTTTGCTGTTATTTTGCCACCCATAAGGCCCATGCTATTTTTTTCAAATTTAAAGTTCATTTTTTGTGCTTATTTTTGAGCCTATTTTAATATATAATGGGATTCTGCATATCTACAGGAAAATATCTCTCTAACGGTATGCATTGATTTTCCAAGCTGAGAAAAAGGTTGTAAAGAATCATGCTTGCTATTAATATATACTATAGTAGTTGTCCAGTGGTTGAAAACTCGACCAAAAATATGTAATGTACACGCATTGACTATTGGATATTGAAGTAGACATTCCATCTGCCATTTTTAAATAAAAAAAAACCTGTAGTTGTGTAAGCTAATCACAGTATGCGTGTCAAAAATGATATTTTCTATCTTATTTTTTTATACTGACAAAGATGATGGGTCATAACAGTTGCATTAGCTCTGAATAGGCCTAAGCCATTCCATAGGTTCGACTTCGTAAAAATCACCGTATATTCAAGAAAAAAATTATTGATTTAGATCAGAGCAATCTGGCGGCCCACATCAACTACGACAAATTTAATAAAAAACTGGCAAAAACTTTAAAATGGGGATGGAAATTGCAAATCGTTCTACCAAATTCATTGTAGTAGTCTTTACACTTGTGTGCAACAAAAGGACTAATTACAAACTCTAACCTAAAACTCAGAATCGTTAGAGTCCAAGAATTTTCTGTACGTTATGAAAAGTAGGAAACAAGGTCAGTCGACGGATGCTTTCACCCCTTCAAGCAGTAGCAGTGACGGTAACGGGCAACGTTAGTTGGGTAGTGTACTTTGTGTAGGTTAACTGTTGCTTACTGGGTAGGTAAAATGGATGGTTTATGTGTATTCCTATAATAGTTTTAGCATATCTGGAAAATTTCACACTTAATATGCATACAAACTGCTGTTCTGAATAAATAAAGATTTTAATAGACTACAAGATCCCCGTATGTAGAACGGGCACACAGATAGTGATTATTATTGCAGAAATTAATAGACAGCTGGGTTTTCAACCTTAGTCAATATATGCAGTTACAGTAAACATGGTTCATTCAACATAGCCACTAACACTGTGCTCTTGTTGTGGAAACCTTTTAAAAGAATTGTGCTTCTGTTGATAAATCTTCTTCATTCAAGAAAATTAAGTAAAGGTTCACATTTAATAACTCTGTGATCTAACTCACACCTTGTGTTAGTGTTAAGATAATACTTTATTTTGATTATTAATTTTAACAACCTTGAATGAATTGGTTACAATAAGTTGGCAAGATGAATGTAACCTAATTAATACTGAATATTTATATGATATTAATGTAAAACACAAACTCTTTCAAAGTGAAACACAACATTGTACAATGTAGCTGAATAAATGTGACAGAAATAAGTTGATCAAAAAGGAAATAAGTAGAATGTAAGAATTAGTTCTGTCTGATGTTTACTAGGTTCTCGTTCATTGAATATTTCAAGTAAAGATGTGTTGCCTCCTCAGTTACTGTTCAGCAGTTCAGCCGACTTTGACAAAGAGGTAAGGGTTGATCCTGGTAAACCATCTTGCCATAAAACCCACCTTAAATGATGAAAATCAAGAAATGAAAAAAGCAGGCAACTAATATCAGTTGCAAACTTAATACTTTGAAATTATAAAATGAAAAAAATTATGATGTCATTCATATTTAGGAAAATCTAGTTTTAAATAAAACATTAATTTATTCATAAACAATAGTAAAATTAAGATTATCTAAGAAAACTGTTGATGTAAGGGATGTTGCATTACAATCAATGAGTTGACAGATGAGTGTTCAGTTGGGTTTTGCTAGCAAAAGTCTTCTCACAGACAACACACTTGTGATTCCTGGCGATTCCATGAACAGCCATGTGTTGTTTGACATGTGTTCTTAGTTTGAATGTCTTTCCACAAATGTTGCACTCATGAGGTCTGCTATCTGCATGTGTATGCTC
Source organism: Macrosteles quadrilineatus (assembly GCF_028750875.1). Classification (NCBI taxonomy): domain Eukaryota; kingdom Metazoa; phylum Arthropoda; class Insecta; order Hemiptera; family Cicadellidae; genus Macrosteles; species Macrosteles quadrilineatus. The sequence continues at coordinate 79,422,780 of NW_026542597.1, forward strand.
ATGCTGCTGTAAATTATTTTCCCTTTTAAATGCTTTGCCGCAAGTGTTACAAATGTACGGTTTATCATCAGAATGTGTCAAGGAATGGAATCTTAATGTTTGTTTTGTTTTGAGCATTTTACCACATATTTCGCAGCTGTGAACTGTACCTAAGTGATCATTTCTAAGATGTTCCAACAAAGTATCTTTAACAGTAAACATTCTACCACAATTTGCACATTTATATTTCTCCTGAGGCAAATGGTGTTTTTTGATGTGCTTCGCTAAACTCTCTTTACACACAAAATCACTGTTACATTCTGCACATTGGTATTCCTTTGTATCCACATGCATTAGAGAAGTATGTCGTGTTAGATTCATTTTCCGAGCAAATGACCTATTACAAAGTTTACATGTAAAAGAGAGATTTTTCTTCAATTGATAATGTTTCACGAATATGCCTGTTGAGCACCGAAGTCTGAGTAAAACCTTTGTTACATATTTTACAAATCTCTTTTTTTAAACATCCCAAATGTATGCGTGATATATGAGACTTCAATGCAGAGTAACTGCAAAATGATTTGGCAGAAGTTGTACACTGGTACTTATTGATATTAGTATGTGTAGTTTGATGATGTCTTCTCAAATGCCTTTTATCTATGTATCTGCGGTCACAGAGAGCACATTTAAAATATTCTTTTAGGGAACCTCTATTATCTTTTACACTATTTGGCATGACAAACGTTCCAAAGTCACTTTTACACTGAACACACTCACACAGAACACCATTCAACTGAGCTGTGCACTTTCCTTCTTTAATTTGAATCTGAAACATACAACACTGACCTTCAGACTGATAAGCTAAGAGTTTAGAGTATCCTTTGTACAATTTTAGTTAATATTAAGTTTTAATGTGTTTTCAGTGAGGATAATAACAAAGTTATAATTACAAAGGTTGAACATAGAATACTAAAGGGAATGAAATGAAATGAAATGAAATATTACTTTATTATCACAAAAACATTTCACAGATCCAGCGTTAGCTAGTGAAACAGGTGATATTGTCACAGATCTTAAACACTAAGTTACATAACAAAACTAAAATCCACATACAGTAGAACCTCTTTAATCCGAACTAATTGGGACCGGGGGTAGTTCGGACTATTGAATAGTTCGGATTACAGAACATATTGTTGTTTTTACATAACAATAGCTAGGTAAAAGTGTAAAATGCTTTATAAAGTAAAATACAGTGTTTATTTAATACAGTAGTAAACATAGGGAATAAAAAGTACTGTACATTAGAATTAAAATAATTACGGTGCGTATATCAATAAATACAGTTTACAATAAAGAGCTACTGTACAGTGTATAGAGTACAGCAATGAGGCGTTCGGATTAGTGGACGTTCGGATTCCAGGGGTTCGGATTAAAGAGGTTCTACTGTAGCTTAAACTGAAATATATTTACTTATCATTTAAATAATCGGAAATCTTAAAATAATTTTTTTGTACAAGGTATTGTTTGAAATCATTTTTAAATTTTGAAATACTGTTAATTTCTTTGAAATTTGAGGGTAGACTGTTGTAAAGCCTTAATCCAATATAATAAGGAGCTCTTTCATATAAACAAAGGCTATGTCTTGGACATTAAAAAATTAGCTGATGCTTGATGGGAAATCTGTGCGTGCTTCAATTTAATACCTCAATCATGAAAATCGGTCGGGTAGAAGAGCCAAACGATCTCGGAAAAGAAAAACCAAATTTAACTCCTATAAGAAATATACTAATTCACAAACCAATTCATCGCTAATATATGGGTTAATAAAAATATTACATAAGGTTTCCCCAAGTAAGCCTAGAACAAGCCTTCAAACACAACTTCAACTGTTAATTTAGTTGGATGGGCTCAAAGCGAACATGTTTGTTATATTATTTAAAATGGAACTTTCAATTAACCTCCAAACAGGATGTTGAGACTATTAGTATGCGATTCAGGTTAGTGTCGTCATTTGATTATATTATTTATGATCTATACCGTTTCTGTTCTAATATCCGTGTAGTAATGCTATCAGCTATTTCTTGATCTACGTCATTCAAAATCTACCAGCTGATCTTATGCCTTTGTTTATGTGTCAAATACTGCTTCCATAAGGATTACATTGAAACTTTGAGGGCCCGTGGGGCGGATTCCTAAGAGATTTTTTTAACGTCATATAGATGTTGGCACTCACCGATAGGGTCTTTAACACCATGCAAAATTTGAAAACTATTGCTTTAGGCGTCTAGGAGGAGTTTGCGTATTACGAGATGCATAAGAGTTGACGTACAATGAGGGGTAAATCTAATATTTTAAAGGAGATATTTGAGTGAAAATCGATTCAGTGAGGCACATGGTAATTTGATTTGTCTTCTGGTTTGCTGGAGCTGGGGTATTATAACTATTGTTTTGTAATTTTCTCCGTGAAAACTTTTTGATTCTTTAGCAGGAAGTGAATTCATAGAAAACGAACAGAACTTGGTAAAATTCAAATTTATAACACAAAATAAAAAAAAAAAACTTTAAAAACCCAATGTGTATATTGACTTAATTTAAATGAGAACTCATAAACACCTAAAATACATAAATTATTGATCAGGTCAAACAAATATTTTAAAAAAGCTCAGCTCAGCTGTGGTTTCTGTCTGCTGATTGTGCATTTCAAGTAAAGATGTGTTTGCCTCCACTGTAATTGTTAAGCCATCACAGTGGAACGACTTTAACAAAAAAGTAAGGGTAGATCTGCGTAAACCCAAATCTTGCAATAAAAGTAACCATCAAAAAAATAATTATCAAAAATTCGCAAAATATCGCAAATTTTTCATGAAATTAAAAACATAAACATAACTATAACAATCGTACTTTGACAGTTAGTTCTCATTGCTTATCACATTTTTTTTGCCACTTCAAATAATCTGTTTTCATAAATGCAAACAAATATAGTGCTGCACCCTGTTGGTAAACCTTATAACTTTTTAATGCTTTTCCCTATCATAGAACCAACTTTTTTTGTTGAAACAGCTGACTAAATTCTTTAATCCACTTTAAATATAAATACTCATCAGGTTAACATGGGGAACTACAGAGCCACTGGGGCGGATCCCGAAAAAGGTTTTGAGATAAGAATATGCCTATATGTTCATTGGGAATGTGAGCTATCATCATGCCAAATTTCAACCCAATCCGTCCAGTAGTTAATGCGTGATTGAACTTCAAACAAACAAACAAACAAACACACAAACATTCACATTTATAATATTAGTAAGATTCATAAACACAAAAAAATATATTATTTTAGAAAAAAGCTATGGAAGTGGATGTTACATTACAATCCATGAGTTGACATATGAGTGTTCAGTTGAGTTTTCCTGGCAAAAGTCTTCTCACAGACAACACACTTGTGATTCCTGGTGATTCCATGGACAGCCATGTGTTGTTTGACATGGGTTCTTAGTTTGAATGTCTTTCCACAAATGTTGCACTCATGAGGTCTGTTATCTCTGTGTGTATACTCATGCTGCTGTAAATTACCCTCTCTTTTAAATGCTTTGCCACAAGTATGACAAATGTACGGTTTATCATCAGAATGTGTCAAGAAATGTAATATTAATGTTTGTTTTGTTTTGAACATTTTCCCACATATTTCACAGCTGTGAACCGTACATAAGTGATCGTTTTTTAAATGTTCCAACAAAGTATCTTTAACAGTAAAGATTCTACCACAATTTGCACATTTATATTTCTCCTGAGGCAAATGGTGTTTTTTTATGTGCCGCACTAAACTCTCTTTACACACAAAATCACTGTTACATTCTGCACATTGGTATTCCTTTGTATCCACATGTACCTGATAAGTATGTCGTGTAAGATTTTTTTTCTCAGCAAATGACTTATTACAAAGTTTACATGTAAAAGAGAGATTTTTGTTCAATTGATAATGCACATTACGAATATGGTTCTTGAGCGAACTTTTTGAAACCAAACCTTTGTTACATATCTTACAAATCTCTTTTTTTAAACATCCCAAATGTATGTGAGAAATATGAGACTGCAATGCAGTGTAATTGCAAAATGATTTGGCACAAGTTGTACACTGGTACTTATTGGTATTAGCATGTGTAGTTCGATGATGTTTTCTCAAATGCCTTTTGTCTATGTACCTGCGGTCACAGAGAGCACATTTAAAATATTCTTTTAGGGAACCCCCATTATCTTTTACAGTATTTGGCATGACAAACGTTCCAAAGTCACTTTTACACTGAATACACTCACAAAGAACACCATTCAACTGAGCTGTGCAGTTTCCTTCCTTAATTTGAATCTGAAGCACACAAAACTGATCTTCAGACTGATAATCTTACCGTTTTTACCTTCCTTTGTACAATTTTAGTAAATATTTTGTGTTAATTTGTTTTCTTTTCAGTCAAGATAATTATTTAATTATGAAGGTTGTAGAATACTACAGTGTGAGGCGATGAGAGAATGAATTTTCTTTTACTGTTAAACTAGCTGTTACCAACGGGCTTCACCCCGTTTGACTTCATAAGTATTAATTAAACTTTTGATTGGTTTTTATTTTTTTCAATGCCAGTGGCATTTTACTAGAGAGTCACGAGAGAAATGTTTAGTGGATGTGCCGGGTCAGGTGTTTAATAATCACACCTGATTTTAAGAAGGTAATAAATTGAAAGAATAACATAAAAATAAGTACAGCTGATTTATTTTTAACATGAGGTGTATGGAAAGTTCCCTTTTTGGAAAGCAATAACGACCTTATAGGGCAATTAATGAAATAATGGATAGTTTTGCGCAAGGTTTCTCGTCGTGACAAACGATTTAAGTATATGGTTTATAGGCTTATGGTTTTATAGGTTTATGGTTTATGACTTGTAGTTTTCTCAAAAGTTTATGGGTACTTTGGGCTTTATATAAGTACTGTTGTGGTTAAATACAACGGTCTCTAATAAAAATAATGGTTATGAAATCCATTCACCACTCTACTCACTAATATTAATGGTACAGATTAAGCACATAACATTAGAATCACACACTTAACATAAGGAACACACTTTAAACACAAATGCAAATTGTTAACAATAACATTAAAGAAAAATCAATTAAATAACAATATAACAATAAGCTGTTAAATTATTTACACATGTTTCGTATGGTTAGATTATGCATGCTGGTATTGCATAATCTGGTATTGCATGCAGTAATTTGCCGTCTACAAAAATTATTGGTTTTTCTTTTTGAGTCGGGTAATCTCTCCTACCCGACCGATTTCCATAATTTTGGCCTTAAACTAAAGGTATGGACGTACCACAGATTTGCCATCAAGCATCAGCATTCATTTTGACGTAGTTTTCAAGTTATGCACAAAACGCGTCCCAGTGCATTTCTTATGGGAGTTAAATTTGGTTTTTTCGAGTTTGTTTGGCTCTTCTACCCACCATATTTTCATAATTTTGGTCTTAAAATAAAGCTATGCAAACATATATTTGTCATCAAGCATCGTCATTAATTTATCTCATGTATTACGTGACAAAAAAATATAAATTTTTTTTTATTTTTTACTTTAATTAAAGATGTATTACAGCAGTTTGTTCTAATTACATTACCCTATATGTTTTGGTCTAAAAATCTGTAGTGAAATGACAGCTTTCATTTGAGTTATTGATTATTAATATTCTGATTTTAATAATCCTACCCAAAGCACTCTGCTGAGTGCTGAATCACAAAATCAACAATAATTATAATCGTTTTAGTACTTATCTGCAACCAATGATACAAAACTCTATTTTTATTTAAGTTATTTTGTATACCTTAGTCTTAAAATACTTCAAAGGCTTTCACTTGAGATATTGATAGTTGTAATCAGTTATGTTAAAGATATTGTATCGCTCATCCAGAATATATAAATTTGATTATATCTTGGATATAGAATTTAGTTTTAGATATACTTACTCAATTATTATTACATTGATCTATTTGTTTTGACCTAAGAACCTTCAGTGAAATACCAGCTTCCATTTGAATGATTGATTATTAAGATCGGACGTACCTAAAGCACACTGCTAAATCACGAACAACCCAAATTGTTCAAAAAATGGAGTTATTTATCATCGATTTATAGTCAAACGATCTTGCTTGCAACCACAAAAGAAACTGTCGACTTTCACGGGTTTCACCTAGTTAATCTTTAAAAAAATCAAACTTTCATAATTATTTGAAAATCTACACAAAATAGGCTTTCCAATGACCTATTAATTAATAAAGAAAGTTCAATAGAACTGTAGATTTAATTTTACAAATTTTAACAACAACATCTTTAATTCAGTATTTACTCACCACTATAAATTGGGAGGTTGCTTAACGTTTTTGAAAATAACTTTGAAATGGTGAGGAAATCAACCAATGTGATATTCTGATAGAGAGTAAAATTTCCTACAAATTACTACAGTAGAACCTTGATAAGAAGACTCTCAAGGAGATTATTAAATGAGACTTGTTATCAAGGTTGACTCCTTATTGAGGTTTGCAATAACATGTGATTTGGGGTAAAATAAATTCAAGGGGATTTTAAAAAATGACACTTGTTATCAAGGGTGACTTGTTATCGAGGGTCTTCTTATCGAGGTTCCACTGTATTATGTATTCCTTGAAATGATCATGTACTCAATAAAGGCAGCCCAAAGTTGCCTACAAATATAAGCTTGGAAATATATACTTGGTAAAAAGCGTTTTAAATGAATTATTGATTATTTTAATTTTGTTCACCTCAAATATGTAATAAAATCAAACTTTCATAATTATTTGCAAATCTATACGAATTAAGCTTTCTAACGACCCATTAAGTAACAAAATCAGTCTGATAGAAGTCTAAATTTAGTTGTACAAAGTTTAACAAAAATATAGGTATCTAATTTAGTATTTTCTCACTATTATAAATTTGGAGATCACTTAGCTTATTGCGAATAACTTTTAAATGGAGGGGAAATCGACCAAAGTGGATGTGATATTCTGAAAGAGAATAAAATATACTGCAAATAACTACTATGCATTTCTTGAAAATACTTAATAAAGGCAGCCAAAAGCTGGCTACAAATAGAAACCTGAAAACAGAAACTTAAAAAAAGCAGTTTTTAACGTATTATTGTTATTTTTACTTTTTGCCACAAATATTTAATAAAATCACACTTTCATAATTATTTGAAAATCTACATAAATAAGGCTTTCCAATGGCCCATTAATTAACAAAATCGGTCCGGTAGAAGTCTAGATTTAGTTGTTCAAAGTATAACCAAAATATCCCGAACTCAGTATTTTCTCATTACTACAAATTCAGAGGTTGCTTAGCTTTTTTGCAAATCTATACTTATTTAATACGCAAGCATGTTTTTTGTGACAATTACTCCTCCTAAACTGCTGAACCGATTGACATGTTTTTGGTGTCATTGGAAAGAGCGTAACGTGAAGTTGTGCAGGAAACTTTCTTTTTAGAGAAATAATTAAAGGGTAAGGCCCTGGAGCCCTTTAAAGTTTCGTATTTCTCCATAAGATTAACATGGGGAACAAATATTGTTATGCAACTCCAGCTGTTGTCAGAAATTAAAAGTGAGAAGAAGAACATATGTTAATTTTAAACAGTCAATAAGTTTGCTAATTTTACAGTTTGCTACAAACAATGAAATATTTACTATTTGAATTCGGGTTGGCGTAAATACTATTACATAGTATTACAATGGAAAAAAGCGAGAGAGTCTGGATAAATTGATATATTCTGTTATGTACATCTTGAATATTTCCATAATCTTTGGGTCGAATCTTTATAAAGTCATCAGAAATTATGAACGTTATTACTTTTATCCTTTTAAAATAACGCCTCTAATACTTAGAAATTGCTCGAATTCGAGCAACAGGGACACTAGTAACTTTTAAATGGTGAGATAATCAACCAAAGTGGAGGATGATATTCTGATAGTGAATAAATTCCTGCAAATTGATACTATGCACTTCTTGGTAAATACTCAAAAAATGCAGCCAAAAGTCGCACCCAAATAAAAAGTGTGAAAAACACCGTTTTCAATGCATTTCTCATGGAAAAAATGTTTTTTTTTATTTTACACCATAAATCATAACAAAAACAAACTTTCATAATTATTTGCAAATCTACACGAATTGAGCTATCCAACAACCCATTAATAAATAAAATCGGTCAAGTAAAACTCTAGATTTAGTTGTACAAAGATTTTTAAAAACTGAATTATATAAAGTAGATGAGAAATATTGCAACAATTATTTGACAGCTGTGTTTTAACCCCGATTAAAATACCATAAAATCTATATAATTAATACGCTACATGAAACTTTGTCGGTTGAACTCCTACGCCATTTCTTAACCGATTTTAACCGTTGATGTCTCATTGGAAAGAGCGTGTCGCGTAGATTTGCAAACTGACCTTACATTTTTGAAAGCGTCCCTTGGGCTCTGCCACAGTGGCTTTGAAATGTCCCATGTTATCGAGAGAGTCACTAATTAAAAATAGACTCACTGGATTTTTAGATAACAATAATTTTTTTTCACCAAATCAGTTTGGATTTAGAGAAGGCCTTAGTACAGAGTTAGCACTTCAACACTTTTTGACAAATATTTACGGAAACTTAAATAGCACAACTCATAATAAAACAGCTGGTTTGTTCTTAGATATTAGTAAGGCATTTGATACTATCGATCATGTTTTGCTCTTGAACAAACTAGAATCAGCAGGGATAAGAGGTGTACCACTTTCATGGTTTGGGTCATATCTTTCTGGGAGGAGGCAGCTGGTTAAAATTAAGAAGAGCAAAAGTAGTATCCAAAGTATTAACTTCGGTGTTCCCCAAGGATCAGTCCTTGGTCCTATTTTATTTTTAATTTTTGTCAACGACTTGTGCAGTGGTCTTTTGAATGGACGCCTAACAGCGTTTGCTGATGATACAGCATTGTCATACTGTGCAAGCACTTTGGATGAGCTTCATCACATAATGCAGGATGATCTACATAAAATATCACTTTGGTTCAGTTGCAACAAACTTTGTCTAAATGTTTCTAAAACAATCTTTATCAATTTTTCTTTATCCCAGTCAAATGTTTTTAATGCACCTTTAATTTTACATAAAACAGATTGTAATAAAACTAGTTGCTTATGTGATTCTATAAAACAATGTAATGTTACCAAATATCTAGGTGTACTTTTGGATGAAAATCTATCATGGAAGATGCATGTAAATAATTTAAAGAATTCATTACGTTACTCACTTAGATCTTTTTTCCACCTCAAATATTGCTGTCCTCTTCCCATCTTAAAACAGGTTTACCACTCTTTAATCAATTCTAAGCTTGAATATGGAATTTCTTTGTATGGAGGTGCCTATGTGTCGAATTTAAAATCTTTAATTACTTTACAGAAGAAATTTGTCAGATTAATATGTAATGTAAATTTTTATTCTCATTCTCTACCTTTATTTGTAAGTCATAATATCCTTCCCTTCAGATATTTATATATTTTTAAAGTATTGACTATATTTTTCAAATTAAGTGGTAATGCAGGACCAACAGTTGATAACATTCACAATTATTCAACTAGACAAACTGCACATAACATTCTACGTTTACCCAAACCAAACTGTACCTTGTTTAAGAAGTGTTTTATTTATTTATCAATTAAAATTTTTAATGTCATTCCTATTTCTGTAAAGCAGAGTAGGTCATTTAGTGTTTTTAAGAAATCTTTGAAAAAGTGGCTATTAACCAAGTCATACGATGAAATAGAACAGTTGTATTCTTAATAATATTAGTAAGTAATGTCTAGCTCAATGTATTTGCTTTATCTTTGTAAGTATCTGTATTTCAGAGTCTGGGTTTTCATTGTTTCCTTCAATTTCTTAAAATGTTCTCATTATTATAGTTACATACTTTTCGTTTTACTTCCTAAATATTGGTGAATTTTGTTTTCTTTGTTGTCTTTTCCACAAAAGTTATTGGACTAAAGGTAAATTTAATTTATAATTCATTTTGTTACCCTTTTCGGAGAATTTTTTGTTATTGTTAAGTATTAGTTGAGACTCCCGCCCACACACAGAAGTTTTAATCTTCTTTGGGTGTGTATATTTCTTCGCAAGTTAAAGCAAACTGTTTTTATTTAATTAATTAACAATAAGTTTTTATTACATTGTAAAATAATTTGTTTTTATAGATCTTTGTAATTTTATTGTATTACTTGTGGAGAAATAAAGATTTATTATTATTATTATTATTATTATCCTTATGGAGAACATAATTGTTTACATTTTGATCAGCTGTATAATTTAATTGCTGTTATTTATTTTTTCAATTCAATGAAACGCATTGAGTACATTTATTTACTATTTGAGTTTGTGTAAACATAACCCCAAGACGGATCGTGTAGTATGGTTGTATCTTAAATTTGTGTATTTATCGATGTTTTGTGTCGCTATGACGGATCGTGTTAGCATGATTGTAACTTAAAATTGTGCGTTTATCATTGTTTTGTGTAGCTATAATTTGTTTATTTGTTGTTTATTCTTTTAAATGCCTCCGATGCGACGACAACGAAACATAGACAGGAGGCGTAATCGTAATAACGACCTCAGCTACAGAACAGTGGCGCGTAATAGGTTTAACTCATCCACAGTCAGCACCTGACCCTGGACAATCTCAACTATTAGGTTATAAATGCGCCCTAACACTACCCCAAAACGACTTTTTGTTCTCAATTGGCCCTCTATCAATGACCTGTGTTGCATGTATAGCGAGGCATTTACAGAAGGAGAAAACCGGCTGGAATTCTTTAGGTTTATCAATAACGAAGATAAACATAGTCTGAGTTACACACCGGTAATCTTTGAGTTGGCTCTTTTAAACTCATTGTAAATATGACCGTTATTCGTTTTGAAATAACTCCTGTAATACTTTGCAATTGCTCGAATTCGAGCAACATGTACACTAGTTATTATTAACACAGTGAGAGTATTCTTATGAGTATTCATATTTAAAGGAATTCAAGAATTTTGTCAGCTGTTTCAACTGCACAAGTTGGCTTGACGATATTAAATAGCATTAAAAGGTTAGACTTACCAACAGGGTGCAGCACTACTATTTTTTTTTTCATTTATGACAACAGCTAATCTGAACCAACTAACAACAAAAAAATTGTGGTACACAATGAGAACTTTACTTTTTTCTATGGTTTAGTTGCAGTGGTAAAACATTAGGGATATGGTACTTTTTTATACTTTTTAATGAAATGGCGACCATACAAAGTAGGTATTTTAAGCCAAGTATGAATGGGGATGAGTGTAGGATGAGTGGCGCGATCTTGTAGTCTTGTTAGTGACTAAGGCCGACTTATTACTTAGACACAGCTGTTAACTAATAGCCCATACAGCTAATGGTAACTAAGAGACCTACAGCTTATAGTGGAATCCGAACCACATTTTAGCCTTGGTATATACAAATTGGTATAGTTTTCAGGATAGTACAGCGGATAGTCGTATTACTCACTCGTGCGGATGTTAATCCACACCAGGGAGTATCGCATCCACAGTGTATGCCTATGGTAGATGTGTGCTAGACTATAGGATACCCTATAAATTAAAAGACAACAAATTTTCCTAAACCGTGTCCTTTTCCATAACTCTAATAAGCATTTTATACTTATATGCCAACCCCATACGAAGGACGGGTACACTGCAAGTATTTAATAAATATGTGATAACTCACACCTTGTTAGTTTTAGGATGAATCTTTATTTTGATTACTCATTTTTACACCCTTAAATTATTATTATACCTTGGAATTACGCGAGAATTCAAAAAATTATGTCACTCATTATTAAGAAAAAAAGTATTGTTTTAAATCAAAAATAGCTTTATTCATAAACACTAGTAAAATTAAGATTATTTAAGAGAACAGCTTCAGTCAGGGATGTTACATTATAATCAATGAGTTGAAATATGAGTGTTCAGTTGGGTTTTTCTAGCAAAAGTCTTCTCACAGACAACACACTTGTGATTCCTGGTGATTCCATGGACAGCCATGTGTTGTTTGACATGGGTTCTTAGTTTGAACGTCTTTCCACAAATGCTGCACTCATGAGGTCTGTTATCTGCATGAGTATGCTCATGCTGCTGTAAATTATTTTCCCTTTTAAATGCTTTGCCACAGGTGTGACAAATGTACGGTTTATCATCAGAATGTGTCAAGAAATGTAATATTAATGTTTTTTTTGTTTTGAACATTTTCCCACATATTTCACAGCTGTGAACCGTACCTAAGTGATCGTTTCTAAGATGTTCCAACAAAGTATCTTTAACAGTAAAGATTCTACCACAATTTGCACATTTATATTTCTCCTGAGGCAAATGGTGTTTTTTTATGTGCCGCACTAAACTCTCTTTACACACAAAATCACTGTTACATTCTGCACATTGGTATTCCTTTGTATCCACATGTACCTGATAAGTATGTCGTGTAAGATTTTTTTTCTCAGCAAATGACTTATTACAAAGTTTACATGTAAAAGAGAGATTTTTGTTCAATTGATAATGCACATTACGAATATGGTTCTTGAGCGAACCTTTTGAAACCAAACCTTTGTTACATATCTTACAAATCTCTTTTTTTGAACATCCCAAATGTATGTGTGAAATATGAGACTTCAATGCAGTGTAATTGCAAAATGATTTGGCACAAGTTGTACACTGGTACTTATTGGTATTAGCATGTGTAGTTCGATGATGTTTTCTCAAATGCCTTTTGTCTATGTATCTGCGGTCACAGAGAGCACATTTAAAATATTCTTTTAGGGAACCTCCATTATCTTTTACAGTATTTGGCATGACAAACGTTCCAAAGTCACTTTTACACTGAATACACTCACAAAGAACACCATTCAACTGAGCTGTGCACTTTCCTTCTTTAATTTGAATCTGAAACATACAAAACTGACCTTCAGACTGATAACCTAAGAGTTCAGAGTATCCTTTGTACAATTTTAGTTAATATTTAGTTTTAACATGTTTTCCGTCAGGAAAATTATAATTACAAAGGATGAACATAGAATACTACAGGGTGAGGCAATGAGAGAACCCCAATTTTTGTTTTGCATTATCATTTTTGAATAAGAAATATTGGGACAATAAAAATGGACTGTGTTTTAACCCCTATTAAATATGCCATAAAACTATTATAAATACAGTGCTATTCCAAGTCTTAAGGCAGCCCTTGTGTGTTCAGTTACAGCTGACAATTTTCTGATATTGTTTAACACAAAAGTTGAAACACATTAACTGTGAATTTAAGTTCGATACAACAAACTGAAAACTGTAGGTTATCAGAAAGGTTTGAAACAATATTAAAATATTACAGTTAATTATCCACGAATGACCTTTGAAATTTTCTGTGGGAAATTTTCTGTTTGCTTGTTCATCACAATTTTTTTATTCAATGTTGTCTAATATTTGTATTGCTACAAGTATTCTTTTTTATATTCGCAGTAGCAGTAATAACCAAGTGCTCATCCATATATAAAGCTAGGATGGATTTGAACTTTTGAGAAAACCATAAGACGCACACCTATCAATCGCATACTAAAATGAAAAGTCTTGCTGTGAAACTTCCCTGAAAAATATCAGGTTTTCAATAAGCCCTTTCCTAAGGGCAGGACCATCAATTAAAGGACTGTATATAATTAGATGTAAAACGTTGAATATACACCAGCTGTCGATTTGTTTGTTAATTTTCCTTGAGTTAACCTTTTGATTTTAGGCTTTTAGGTACCATAGATTTCTATATTGCATCAAGAGTAGATTATAATTTCTAGTGACTTGGACAATGATAAAATTTACTTTCATAAAGTAAATGTTTCATAAGTAAGTGCTTTATCAACCAGCAGTCAGGCCCGTTTTTGACCCTGTCAGCGCCCTAGGCACATCTAATAGTAGCGCCCCTTTGCAATATATATATAACAGGGTGTCCACCGACCGGGAAATCCGGGGATCGTGCGGGAGATTTTTGAACCGTGAATTTTGTATTTCTACCTGGAATTTTCAATTTACCGTGATCACGCATGACAAAAGTGACGTTTCCGTGATCGCGGGAGACGACAACATGTCTACACACGGCCGCGAGGGATGATCAGAATTTTCCGCGATCGCAGAAGACGATGATGCAACGGAGCCGCAACGGATAATCAGAGTATTGCCGCGATCACGGAAGACGATGTTAATGTCCACACGACCGCGGGAAACAGCATGAATTCTGCCGAGATCGTAGAATGATGATCTCCACACAACTGGAGGACATTATTAACATTTTACCTCAATCGCGGGAGACGATTACGATGTCTTCACAACTGCGGGAAACGATTACGATGTCTACAGAACCGCGGAATACAACAATGATTTCTACACGGCCACGAGGGATGATCACAATAATCGCTCAAGACGATGATAATGTCCACATGACCGCGGGAAAAGATCAGAATTTTGCCTCATTCGCCAAAGACGATTATCTCCATATGTCCGCGGGAGATGATTACCATTTTGCCGCAATCGCGGGAGGCGATCACTACATGTCCAAACGACCAACGGGACTATTTATAATGATGTCTCCGAGGCCGCGAGGGGTGACAATCGCGCAAGACGATGATTATGGCCACACGATCGCGGGAAAAGGTCAAAATGTTGCCTAATTTGCGTAAGAGGATGATGAATTCCTCAAGACTGAGGGAGATGATTACCGTTTTTCCACAATCACGGGAGGTGATTACTATGTCCACACGACCGTGGGGGACGATATGATGTCTTCACGACCGCGAGGAGTGGTCAGAATTTGACTGCGATCGCGCAAGACGAGGATAATGTCCCCACGACCGGGGGAAAATATCAGAATTTTGCCTCATTTGCGTTAGACGATGATAATCTCCTCACGACCGGGGGATATGTTCATATATTGCCCCGATCATGGAAGACGATAATTTTATGTCCAAACGACCTGACTGCAGAAAATAGTAAGAATCTTGCCACAAACGTGGGAGACGATTACGATGCCTACACGGCCGCGAGGGGTTATCAGAATTTTACCACGATAGAATGCAAATACTACCACGATTTTTTTTCAATTTCCAAATTTTTGGCGCCCCCAAAAAAAGCCAATTGTCTCGCGCCCTAGGCACGTGTCTACCGTGCCTATTCGGTAAATCGGCCCTGCCAGCAGTTTGCATAGACAAGGCAGGGGCAGAACAACTAGTTAAAACTGATGGTGATTAAATGAGGAGTAAATCTAATATTTTTGCGAATTTCCCATATAGGGAATAAGCTATTACCGTAGTACGCATGTTAAGACCTGGACGCGGGACCGATTTTTTTTTCGTTTTGAGGTCCCTAGAGGCCAATATATATATCTATATATATAATTCTGTAAGACAAAATTTTTACCAGAAAATATTGGACGTCTGGTTAGTCGCAGAAAAGTGGGAGGGGTCTTAAATTAAAGGTCTTGACCCCAGGGACTCGGGAAAAATAGCACAATTCCCATAAAGTTACCAGAAAACGAAATATAACGTAAAATGTTCTCCATAAGAAATGCATTAGAAGCCATATTTACTGCAGATTTTTGTTTACTTCAATACAGCTGATCGTGATTGATCATTAAGCCAGTATGCAATGGGATGAATTTACTTTACACTAATTTTGTTACCTTAACAAAAGGAGTATACACTTAGGAATATTAACTGGGTAGGGATGCTAATTTAAGACACTTTCCAAAATTCTAATCAGGGAAGCCCTTTTTTATCACCATTAATCACAAAACCAAAGCTACCTTAACAAACCAGTATTTATTCACAAACAATTATATATTTGCTGCCTTTAGCAGAGTTAAACCTATGGAGTAATTTAAATTATTTATTGGAAATAACCAACAAAAGCAAACAAAGACAAACAACAAACTGTTTTTTACACAAAAGAAATTGTGTAAAGGGATATTACATATTCTGACACATAGATAATATATTTCTGAGTTTGTTTACATATTAAAACAATTTGTTTTATATCACCGAGCTTTTTAGGGACTTTTGTAAACTGTTGTAGTTTGCTTGTTTATGAACATATTTTGATCAAATTTGGAAAATGTTTTTATTTCTTACTTACTAACTATTAACATTTTGAAAAAAAAAACAGTTTTTCCCTCCCTGATGAAGCAAACCTAAGCACTTGTTAAACTAATTCTATTTAAATCGGGAATAAATGTTATATTTTTAAGTATACATTTCAGTGTAAATCCAATCAGTCAAATGGAAATTCGCTTAGTCTGCAGGTTTGCTGCGGCGGGGGTATTTTATTGTAGTCTAAATTAGGGGCTGTGGCCCCTACAGGCCAGTTTATTTATATATACTAGCTGACCCGGCGAACTTCGTATCGCCTAAGTTATAGGTTTCCCCTAAGACAGACCGATGGAAAGAAAGTACCGTTACGTTTAATTTTCAAGATGATCTCGTTCGCATCGCTCAATCACGTCCTGGTTGAAGTTTGTTCGCTACGCTCACTCACCTTTGGTTTGGAGCTCGTTCGCTACGCTCACTCACCTTTAGGTTGGAGCTCGTTCGCTGCGCTCACTTGCCTTCAGGTTAGCTCGTTCGCTACGCTAACTCGCCTCCAGGTTGAAGTTCGTTCGCTACGCTCACTCACCTTTTGGTTGCAAATTAGCTGTTGTCATAAATGTAAAAGAAATAATAGTGCTGCACCCTGTTGGTAATCCTTGTAACTTTAATGCTATTGAACATCATAGAACAGAACCAACTTGTGTAATTGAAACAGCTGTTCAGATTCATTAATTCCATTTCTCATAAGGTTAACATGGGAAACTCCAGAGCCACTGGGGCGGAGCCCTTTTAAGAATTTCGAAACGGGAAATAGTTTACGTCCGATTCGCATACCTACAGAATTTACACACCAAATTTCATAACGATCGGTGAAGTCGTTCCGGAGGAGTTTGCAGACAAACACTGTGACACGAGAATTTTATATATTAGATGTGTCCGTTAGCACGATAACTCTAGCAAAAATGATCCGATTTTGATAAAATTTGGTATAAACTTGTAAACCTACATTTATTCGAACGAGTTCGCGAACCAGCATGATCGGACTATGGGAACTGGGGTTTACGGGGGGTTTTAAGGGATAAAAATAGGTTTTTCCCATTTTTGACCCAAAAAACATAAAATTTAGCAATTTTTTTCCAAACCATTTTGTAGAGCTTAAAAAAACAATAATTTAGTATATTGAAGCGTTATTATGCGCCTAATGGTTACGGAGAAAATTAAAAAAAAATGTAAATTAAAAATTCCCATGTTATTCTTATGGAGAACAAGCAAACTGTTGTAGTTTGCTTAGTTTGCTTGTTTATGAACATATTTTGATCAAATTTGGAAAATGTTTTTATTTCTTAACAACTATTAACATTTTACAAAAAAAAAGTTTTACCCTCCCTGATGCAGAAACCTAAGTACTTGTTAAACTAATTCTTTTAAAATAGGAAATACATGTTATATTTACAAGAGACATTTTAGTATAAATCCAGTCAGGCAAATGGGAATTCGCTTAGTCTGCAGGTTTGCTGCGGCGGGGGTATTTAATGAGATATTTTAGTGAAAATCGATTCAGTGAGGCACATGGAAATTTGCTTACTCTGCTGGATCTGGGGTATTTCTAAGAACTATTGTCTTGTAATTTTCTCCATAAAGGCTTTTTGAATCTTTAGCAGGAAGTGAATTCATAGAAAACGAACAGAACTTTGTAAATACAAATTTATTAGCATATAATAAAAAAACTTTAAAAGTCCAATGTGTAAATATTGACTTATTTTAATGACAACTTATAAAAAAATAAAATACACAAATTATTCATGGGATTAAAAAATATTTTGAAAATGCTCGGTTTAGCACGGCTTTAACTTGATAATCATTAATTACCTGCCAAAAAATATTGTAATTTCAACATCATATGATGAGGGAGAGGGATTGTCCCTGAACTGGTTATAGCATAGACAAAAAGAAATAAATAAAGACTGTCAGCTGTGCTGTGTGTCACTCATTATTAAGATAAAATATTGTTTTTAATAAAAAAATACTTTATTCATAAACATTAGTAAAATTAAGATTACTTAAGAGAACAGCTGATGTAGGGAATGTTACATCACAATCCATGAGTTGACAGATGAGTGTTCGGTTGGGTTTTCCTAGCAAAAGTCTTCTCACAGACGACACACTTGTGATTCTTGATGATTCCCCCCAAAAAAGGGGGGATTTAAAAATTGTAATGCTAAATAATTAGTTTGAATTCTTCCCCTTTAATTACGTATTACAGTATAAATTTCTTTATTTATTCATAATTTTGAAAAATCTACCAAAAGTTAGGGGGTCCATTTAAAACCAAAAAAACTCCAGACTTTTCAAGCACTGAAAGACATAAAGTTAATATGAACTAGAGGCCGTCCAGTGGTCAAAAACTCTACCAAAAATATGTAATGTACAGACTTATCTATTTTCACCCAACGCTGATTAAAAATAAAACATGTGATTGGAATTTCTTTAATTTTTTTGATTTTCTGTTTATATTTTGCTGTTATTTTGCCACCCATAAGGCCCATGCTATTTTTTTCAAGTTTAAAGTTCATTTTTTGTGCTTATTTTTGAGCCTATTTTAATATATAATGGGATTCTGCATATCTACAGGAAAATATCTCTCTAACGGTATGCATTGATTTTCCAAGCTGAGAAAAAGGTTGTAAAGAATCATGCTTGCTATTAATATATACTATAGTAGTTGTCCAGTGGTTGAAAACTCGACCAAAAATATGTAATGTACACGCATTGACTATTGGATATTGAAGTAGACATTCCATCTGCCATTTTTAAATAAAAAAAAACCTGTAGTTGTGTAAGCTAATCACAGTATGCGTGTCAAAAATGATATTTTCTATCTTATTTTTTTATACTGACAAAGATGATGGGTCATAACAGTTGCATTAGCTCTGAATAGGCCTAAGCCATTCCATAGGTTCGACTTCGTAAAAATCACCGTATATTCAAGAAAAAAATTATTGATTTAGATCAGAGCAATCTGGCGGCCCACATCAACTACGACAAATTTAATAAAAAACTGGCAAAAACTTTAAAATGGGGATGGAAATTGCAAATCGTTCTACCAAATTCATTGTAGTAGTCTTTACACTTGTGTGCAACAAAAGGACTAATTACAAACTCTAACCTAAAACTCAGAATCGTTAGAGTCCAAGAATTTTCTGTACGTTATGAAAAGTAGGAAACAAGGTCAGTCGACGGATGCTTTCACCCCTTCAAGCAGTAGCAGTGACGGTAACGGGCAACGTTAGTTGGGTAGTGTACTTTGTGTAGGTTAACTGTTGCTTACTGGGTAGGTAAAATGGATGGTTTATGTGTATTCCTATAATAGTTTTAGCATATCTGGAAAATTTCACACTTAATATGCATACAAACTGCTGTTAAATAAAGATTTTAATAGACTACAAGATCCCCGTATGTAGAACGGGCACACAGATAGTGATTATTATTGCAGAAATTAATAGACAGCTGGGTTTTCAACCTTAGTCAATATATGCAGTTACAGTAAACATGGTTCATTCAACATAGCCACTAACACTGTGCTCTTGTTGTGGAAACCTTTTAAAAGAATTGTGCTTCTGTTGATAAATCTTCTTCATTCAAGAAAATTAAGTAAAGGTTCACATTTAATAACTCTGTGATCTAACTCACACCTTGTGTTAGTGTTAAGATAATACTTTATTTTGATTATTAATTTTAACAACCTTGAATGAATTGGTTACAATAAGTTGGCAAGATGAATGTAACCTAATTAATACTGAATATTTATATGATATTAATGTAAAACACAAACTCTTTCAAAGTGAAACACAACATTGTACAATGTAGCTGAATAAATGTGACAGAAATAAGTTGATCAAAAAGGAAATAAGTAGAATGTAAGAATTAGTTCTGTCTGATGTTTACTAGGTTCTCGTTCATTGAATATTTCAAGTAAAGATGTGTTGCCTCCTCAGTTACTGTTCAGCAGTTCAGCCGACTTTGACAAAGAGGTAAGGGTTGATCCTGGTAAACCATCTTGCCATAAAACCCACCTTAAATGATGAAAATCAAGAAATGAAAAAAGCAGGCAACTAATATCAGTTGCAAACTTAATACTTTGAAATTATAAAATGAAAAAAATTATGATGTCATTCATATTTAGGAAAATCTAGTTTTAAATAAAACATTAATTTATTCATAAACAATAGTAAAATTAAGATTATCTAAGAAAACTGTTGATGTAAGGGATGTTGCATTACAATCAATGAGTTGACAGATGAGTGTTCAGTTGGGTTTTGCTAGCAAAAGTCTTCTCACAGACAACACACTTGTGATTCCTGGCGATTCCATGAACAGCCATGTGTTGTTTGACATGTGTTCTTAGTTTGAATGTCTTTCCACAAATGTTGCACTCATGAGGTCTGCTATCTGCATGTGTATGCTCATGCTGCTGTAAATTATTTTCCCTTTTAAATGCTTTGCCGCAAGTGTGACAAATGTACGGTTTATCATCAGAATGTGTCAAGGAATGGAATCTTAATGTTTGTTTTGTTTTGAGCATTTTACCACATATTTCGCAGCTGTGAACTGTACCTAAGTGATCAATTCTAAGATGTTCCAACAAAGTATCTTTAACAGTAAACATTCTACCACAATTTGCACATTTATATTTCTCCTGAGGCAAATGGTGTTTTTTTATGTGCTTCGCTAAACTCTCTTTACACACAAAATCACTGTTACATTCTCCACATTGGTATTCCTTTGTATCCACATGCATTAGAGAAGTATGTCGTGTTAGATTCATTTTCCGAGCAAATGACCTATTACAAAGTTTACATGTAAAAGAGAGATTTTTCTTCAATTGATAATGTTTCACGAATATGCCTGTTGAGCACCGAAGTCTGAGTAAAACCTTTGTTACATATTTTACAAATCTCTTTTTTTAAACATCCCAAATGTATGCGTGATATATGAGACTTTAATGCAGAGTAACTGCAAAATGATTTGGCAGAAGTTGTACACTGGTACTTATTGATATTAGTATGTGTAGTTTGATGATGTCTTCTCAAATGCCTTTTATCTATGTATCTGCGGTCACAGAGAGCACATTTAAAATATTCTTTTAGGGAACCTCTATTATCTTTTACACTATTTGGCATGACAAACGTTCCAAAGTCACTTTTACACTGAACACACTCACACAGAACACCATTCAACTGAGCTGTGCACTTTCCTTCTTTAATTTGAATCTGAAACATACAACACTGACCTTCAGACTGATAAGCTAAGAGTTTAGAGTATCCTTTGTACAATTTTAGTTAATATTAAGTTTTAATGTGTTTTCAGTGAGGATAATAACAAAGTTATAATTACAAAGGTTGAACATAGAATACTAAAGGGAATGAAATGAAATATTACTTTATTATCACAAAAACATTTCACAGATCCAGCGTTAGCTAGTGAAACAGGTGATATTGTCACAGATCTTAAACACTAAGTTACATAACAAAACTAAAATCCACATACGGTAGCTTAAACTGAAATATATTTACTTATCATTTAAATAATCGGAAATCTTAAAATAATTTTTTTGTACAAGGTATTGTTTGAAATCATTTTTAAATTTTGAAATACTGTTAATTTCTTTGAAATTAGAGGGTAGACTGTTGTAAAGCCTTAATCCAATATAATAAGGAGCTCTTTCATATAAACAAAGGCTATGTCTTGGACATTAAAAAATTAGCTGATGCTTGATGGGAAATCTGTGCGTGCTTCAATTTAATACCTCAATCATGAAAATCGGTCGGGTAGAAGAGCCAAACGATCTCGGAAAAGAAAAACCAAATTTAACTCCTATAAGAAATATACTAATTCACAAACCAATTCATCGCTAATATATGGGTTAATAAAAATATTACATAAGGTTTCCCCAAGTAAGCCTAGAACAAGCCTTCAAACACAACTTCAACTGTTAATTTAGTTGGATGGGCTCAAAGCGAACATGTTTGTTATATTATTTAAAATGGAACTTTCAATTAACCTCCAAACAGGATGTTGAGACTATTAGTATGCGATTCAGGTTAGTGTCGTCATTTGATTATATTATTTATGATCTATACCGTTTCTGTTCTAATATCCGTGTAGTAATGCTATCAGCTATTTCTTGATCTACGTCATTCAAAATCTACCAGCTGATCTTATGCCTTTGTTTATGTGTCAAATACTGCTTCCATAAGGATTACATTGAAACTTTGAGGGCCCGTGGGGCGGATTCCTAAGAGATTTTTTTAACGTCATATAGATGTTGGCACTCACCGATAGGGTCTTTAACACCATGCAAAATTTGAAAACTATTGCTTTAGGCGTCTAGGAGGAGTTTGCGTATTACGAGATGCATAAGAGTCGACGTACAATGAGGGGTAAATCTAATATTTTAAAGGAGATATTTGAGTGAAAATCGATTCAGTGAGGCACATGGTAATTTGATTTGTCTTCTGGTTTGCTGGAGCTGGGGTATTATAACTATTGTTTTGTAATTTTCTCCGTGAAAACTTTTTGATTCTTTAGCAGGAAGTGAATTCATAGAAAACGAACAGAACTTGGTAAAATTCAAATTTATAACACAAAATAAAAAAAAAAAACTTTAAAAACCCAATGTGTATATTGACTTAATTTAAATGAGAACTCATAAACACCTAAAATACATAAATTATTGATCAGGTCAAACAAATATTTTAAAAAAGCTCAGCTCAGCTGTGGTTTCTGTCTGCTGATTGTGCATTTCAAGTAAAGATGTGTTTGCCTCCACTGTAATTGTTAAGCCATCACAGTGGAACGACTTTAACAAAAAAGTAAGGGTAGATCTGCGTAAACCCAAATCTTGCAATAAAAGTAACCATCAAAAAAATAATTATCAAAAATTCGCAAAATATCGCAAATTTTTCATGAAATTAAAAACATAAACATAACTATAACAATCGTACTTTGACAGTTAGTTCTCATTGCTTATCACATTTTTTTTGCCACTTCAAATAATCTGTTTTCATAAATGCAAACAAATATAGTGCTGCACCCTGTTGGTAAACCTTATAACTTTTTAATGCTTTTCCCTATCATAGAACCAACTTTTTTTGTTGAAACAGCTGACTAAATTCTTTAATCCACTTTAAATATAAATACTCATCAGGTTAACATGGGGAACTACAGAGCCACTGGGGCGGATCCCGAAAAAGGTTTTGAGATAAGAATATGCCTATATGTTCATTGGGAATGTGAGCTATCATCATGCCAAATTTCAACCCAATCCGTCCAGTAGTTAATGCGTGATTGAACTTCAAACAAACAAACAAACAAACACACAAACATTCACATTTATAATATTAGTAAGATTCATAAACACAAAAAAATATATTATTTTAGAAAAAAGCTATGGAAGTGGATGTTACATTACAATCCATGAGTTGACATATGAGTGTTCAGTTGAGTTTTCCTGGCAAAAGTCTTCTCACAGACAACACACTTGTGATTCCTGGTGATTCCATGGACAGCCATGTGTTGTTTGACATGGGTTCTTAGTTTGAATGTCTTTCCACAAATGTTGCACTCATGAGGTCTGTTATCTCTGTGTGTATACTCATGCTGCTGTAAATTACCCTCTCTTTTAAATGCTTTGCCACAAGTATGACAGACGTACGGTTTATCATCAGAATGTGTCAAGAAATGTAATATTAATGTTTGTTTTGTTTTGAACATTTTCCCACATATTTCACAGCTGTGAACCATACATAAGTGATCGTTTTTTAAATGTTCCAACAAAGTATCTTTAACAGTAAAGATTCTACCACAATTTGCACATTTATATTTCTCCTGAGGCAAATGGTGTTTTTTTATGTGCCGCACTAAACTCTCTTTACACACAAAATCACTGTTACATTCTGCACATTGGTATTCCTTTGTATCCACATGTACCTGATAAGTATGTCGTGTAAGATTTTTTTTCTCAGCAAATGACTTATTACAAAGTTTACATATAAAAGAGAGATTTTTGTTCAATTGATAATGCACATTACGAATATGGTTCTTGAGCGAACTCTTTGAAACCAAACCTTTGTTACATATTTTACAAATCTCTTTTTTTAAACATCCCAAATGTACGTGTGAAATATGAGACTGCAATGCAGTGTAATTGCAAAATGATTTGGCACAAGTTGTACACTGGTACTTATTGGTATTAGCATGTGTAGTTCGATGATGTTTTCTCAAATAACTTTTGTCTATGAATCTGCGGTCACAGAGAGCACATTTAAAATATTCTTGTAGGGAACCTCCATTATCTTTTACAGTATTTGGCATGACAAACGTTCCAAAGTCACTTTTACACTGAATACACTCACAAAGAACACCATTCAACTGAGCTGTGCACTTTCCTTCTTTAATTTGCACCTGAAACATACAAAACTGACCTTCAGACTGATAACCTAAGAGTTCAGAGAATCCTTTGTACTTTTTTAGTTAATATTTAGTTTTAATGTGTTTTCAGTCAGGATAATTATAATTACAAAGGTTGAACATACAATACTAAAGGGTGAGGCATTGAGAGAACCACAATTTTATTTTGCTTTTGAATGAGAAATATTGCAACAAAAAAAATGGACTGTGTTTAACCCCTATTAACTATGCCTTAAAACTATTATAAATACAGTACTATTACAAGTCTTTAGACAGCCAAAGTGTGTTAAGTTACAGCTGACATTTTTCAAATATTGTTTAACATAAAAGTTGAAAGTTGAAACACATTAACTGTGAACTTAAGTCTGATACAAAGAACTTTAAATTGTAGGTTATCAAATAGGTTTGATACAAAATTACAGTTAATTATTGATGAATAACCTCAGAAATATTCCGTGGAAATTTTCTGTTTTCTTGTTCATCACAATTTTTTTATTCAATGTTGTCAAATATTTGTATTACTAAATGTATTCATTTTACATTCCCAGTAGCAGTTATAACCAAGTGCTCATCCATGTATAAAGCTAGGATGGATTTGACCTTTTAAGAAAACCATAAGCCGCACACCTATCAATTGCATACTTAAATGAAAGGTATTACTGTGAAACTTCTCCGAAATCTATCAGGGTTTCAATAAGCCCTCTGCTAAGGGCAGGAACATAATTTAAAGGACTGTATATAATTACATTTAAAACATTGAAGATACACCAGCTGTGGATTTCTTTTGGATTTAGTTTGTTGGTTTACTTTTCCTTGCCCGGCGCGCGTTGTTGCGGTTAACCACTATTATTTTAAACTAGGTTAAACCCGTCGAAATCGACGTTTACTTTAAAGGCTTATGCTAATTCATCTAACTGCAATAAATTGAATGGAATTATATATATTTTAAACATTTAGCTTTGTTTAAAGAGTAATAAGTGTAAAAACAATAATGATATTAAATGTGTTAGTTACCAAATACGGTTGATCATTCAATGAATAAAATATTTCCCATACCGTACGTCATCGGCATTATATTAGTATGTTAACTGGTATCTCTTCTTTTGGAAGAACCTTTAGATAATATTAAAATCGTATTGGTGGATCTTTTGTTGTTTAAAACTTCCGCGGTTTCATCTGTGTAATAAAGATTAATCTATGACTTTATTTGAAAAAAATATCTGTTTGTTGAGAAGACACGTTCTAACTTCAAAGGGAGGTCCATCCGTAACAGTATAAGTTTGATTTTCCCTTTGTCACGTCGCATCAGTTCATATCGTACTTCTGTGCCGATGAATAACCCTCTAGCATAGTTTTGAGAAATTGGTTGTGGGGTTTGTTAAGCTAATAAGACACTTCTGCACTTGTATTATTGTGTATTGCATTACACAATCAAATATTTTTCCAATGATTGAAAACATGTGTTTCTCATGAACCTATGATGATCTGTCTAGAATAATATGGTAAAATATAGCCAAAAGTGGTGAAAAAGGCAGACACCAACCCGTACAATAGATATAAGATAGTTTAATAAGAAATAGTTGTAAGAGTTACTGTGATAAAAGGATTTTCCACCGATTTCGTAATGGAGCGTTATATAGCAAAACATGACATGATACAGAAGAAAATCAATTTTAAAATCAGAAAATAACATTGCAAAAATACTTCTTTTGGACAATTCAGTAACTCCCAATAAATGAGTGTTTTTTAAAAATACAATTAAAAAAATAACAGCTGTTTCATTAAAAAGTATTATGCACATGGCCAAAATGTAAACAAATCTGTGGAGGGATCTTTAAAGACTTATGGGGCAGAGCCCTAAGGGAATTTACTTTGTTTTTCATTTGTTAACTTATCTACAAACCAAGACATTTCTTTGGTCACCCCTACCAAGTTTCTACGCGCAGCCGTTCTCTCAAATTAATGGAGACGAAGTTTCCAACTAAATATTTAGATTCCCCCATGTTAATCTTATGGGAGAAAACCCAACTTTGATGGAAGAACCTGCCCAAACTAATAGAGATTTCAAAAAACAAAAAACACTTTGCAAAACTACAGATCAGGGTAATTCTTTTGACACTTTAATCATTAGGCTTAGTGTATTATATATATAGAAGATGGTAATTTGTTCTTTACGATGAATAATAAAAGTGTATACCAAAAATAAAAATTATTGAATATTTTACTAATTGCTAGTGGATAAACAATGCTTTTTGTTTTTTCATTAGGTGTATAAATACACCTAATACTCACTAATACTAATTGCCTACCAAAAAATATAGACGATTGGTAGTTGTTATTAGGTGGACCTAAAATTTTCAGTTATGTGTTAAGAATTAATTAAATTATCTAGGTTTAAAAACTAAACTTGACGAGATAGACAATATGAATATGTTTAAAACTACAGTAAAGTATTCAATACGATTCTGTTAATCTGTTTATACATCAAGTAGTAGAATTGTTTTTCTAGGATTTGGAGGGGATATCGGTATTCAAATATAGATTATTTAATTACCATTAGATTAATAATTTTATTATAATTGATGGTTATATGATTAATTAATCTTTCCCCTTAAATTGCTCAAATATTAAACATTTGCTCAAATAAGTTAAAGAATATTAATTTTAAAAAAATTTGCATTAATTATTATATGTTAAGCAGTGTGTTTCCCACTGTATCTAGTATCACAACATCATCTGATTACATTTATTATGGATCCAATTTTCTCCAAACGTCTTATATTCTGCTGCCATAGCATTTATGTTCTTATAAATAAATTAATTTGTTAAAATGTGTTTTAGAATGTTTTATACTTAAATCCAACAAACACCCAACGATTTTTCCTACAAATCGTATCCTATTGATAAAACTAAAGGAAAAAATAATATTGTAGGTCCGTATCCTAGATACAAGTTTCCGTAGGGCCAACAATGTGTACTACTTGGGTACAGTGTATAGTGTATATATATATATACCTTGTGAATCATCAAATTGCAATAAATAAGAATAATGTTTACATTAAGGGGAGAGGGGGCAGCGTAACTACGTACGCCTCTGGCATATCATTTATAGATGAAAAATTTTATTGTTTGTTAACACTCAACCTTTGTTGATAAAATTATATAAAATGCATTCTAAATTATATATTTTTGTAAGCATACTAAATAAATAAGTATATATAATTGAGAACTCTATCAATAATTAATTATATATGCTGGGTTATAATTTTGTTTGTTAGTTAAATTAATTGTGTTTAGATCAAGTATACTAAGTTAATCTGATGTCTACGTATATATATATCTACGTCTATTAGATGTCTGTGTTAAAATGTCAAATGAACATTCAGACGCAGACATCTAATAGGGCCTAGACGTAGATATATATACGTAGACATCAGATTAACTTGGTATACTTGATCTAGACGTCAAATCGACATCGTGTGCTGTCTGGGGTGTCCCTAGGATACAATTTTCAACTTTTACGCTGTTTTTAGACTAAATTATTCATGTCGAAATAGATAAAGCCATGTTTACAAAATAGAAAATAGATAAAGCCGTAGGTCTCATGGTAAGAACTGGACCCAGGACCGATTTACTTTTTTGTTTTGAGGTCCACAGAGGCCAAAAACACCATCCGTTCAAATTCATATATATATATATGTGTCCGTTAGCACGATAACTCGAACAAAAATCATCCGATTTTGATGAAATTCGGTATAAAAATGTAAACCTACATTTATTCGAACGAGTTTTGCGAACCAGCATGATCGGACCATGGGAACGGGGGTTTATGGGGGGTTTTATGGGGTAAAAATGTGGTTTTCCAATTTTTGGCCCTAAAAACATAAAATTTTGGAATTTCTTTCCCAACAATTTTGTAGAGCTTAAAAAAAGAACTAATATAGTATATTGAAGCATCGTTGTATGCCTAATGGTTACGAAGAAAATTAAAAAAAATGCAAATTTAAAATGTCCATGTTATTCTTATGGAGAAAATGAAAACTGTTGTAGTTTACTTGTTTATGGATATATGTTGATCAAATTTGGCAAATTTATTTATTTCATCCTATACTGTTTATCTTCCCTGTAGCAGCAAACCTAATTACTCGTAAAATCTAATGTTATTTAAATTGGGAATAAATATGTCTTATTTATGGAAATATTTTAGTAAATATGTAATCAGACAAGTTGAAATTCGCTTAGTCTGCAGGTTTGCTGCAGCAGGGGGTATTTATGCCATCAATAGCTATTAAACTTACAAAAAAGGAGCATATAATAATTTTGTTTTCATTGAAAACTGACTACCATGACAAAATAGGTCTGTCCCTCGATTTGACGTCCCGACCATTATGGCAAAATTTGCAATTTTGGAACACGACAGTGGCAATCCTGGCAGCAATAAAGTCAGTTGGTTTTAGAGACTGGTTCGGGATGTGCGTTAGTTTTGTTGTACTGGTGGTTTTGCAGTAAAAAATTATTTACAAGATTAATATAGGTAACTTTGTGCTTTTTGTAATTTTAGTGTGTCTACGACCGTACATAGTCATGTAATAAAGTAGACATGTTGTTAATTTTTGATTATATGATATTTTAATTGCTACGTTAACCTAGAAATCCATTTTGCTTCCTCAAACATGAGGTGTAAGACTCTCACCAGAACAGAGCCAAATAATACCGGTACGTGATTTCACAACCAGTGTATCACGATTATCACAGGTGTTTTCACGACCAAAATAGCTTAATCAATTGTACTGTGTTATGGTCAAGAAAATAAATTTTAATATCATTGTAAATTGCACAGTTTAGTTTAATTGCAACACAATTTTTTCTTATAACAATACAATTAATTGAAAGATGTCAAAAAATTAGATTTTTAACTATTTTTACATAGGCATGTATCTTTATTGCCTCGTATAAGTTAAAGCTTATAGTGTATAGGGGCTATGTGTAAAATTATTATATTTAAAAAATGAATTATGGTTTATCAAGTCTTGGGGAATATTATAATAATAAGAGTAGTGGAAGGAAAACCCAAATAAACAATAGTGATTCTCGTTAATCACCAATTCCAGACCGAACACTTGTCCCTGACCACAATGTTGATGATTTGGATCATAAATAATTGATATATCATCATATTCCAATGTTTTATACGCACAAATATATATTGAGGGTTTTGGGGGGGGTGATTGACGTACGATGATTAATCATTGATAAAGAAAACCCCTCAATATATTTCATATAAGTTTGCCAAAAGACTGTTTAATAATTAATATATAAACAGTCATATGTTTTTCAATTGTTTTGTTAAAAAACAGAAAATAGTTACAGTGTGTTGTTTTGTTGAATAAAATAAAGAGGTACCTAGTTTTTGTTAAAATTTATTTTGTCATTTCTAATGTTTGATAATAATCGTCCGTGATATCAAAGGAATTGAATCACGTACAGTGACGACATAAAAACATGTATTTTCAGCTATGATTTGCAAATAACCTAAAAACTAGGGCCACCATTAATGGAAGTGGGGACCACCGAACACAGAGTGGGGACCCTCATTGTCCATATTATACTTTAATGTGTAAGTGGCATACTCACAATCATTATTAGTACTTTTTGGTTCAATTAATTATCCCTGTGCAAAAACTAGGAAAACAATAACAAAATGTTTCCAATTTGAGGGCTTACCGGAATTTGGAGGTTATGTATGTATGTTTGATACAAATAAAAAGACACAGGAAGGTCTTATAATATAATAAGTTATTAATAACCTATTATACCCTCTTTACAAGCTTGTAAGTAACATACCGTATTTGTCTATGCAGCTTGTATATTTGAGATATCTGTATTTTTTTTTAAATTACAAATAAACAATACGATACGATATTTTATCCGATACAGATAAAAATCTATACATGAGGATACGATACGATACACGTATCGATACACGACGTTCCGATACGTATCGATACATTGACCCGTATCGCCCATCACTACTTAGTTTTCCTAATTAATGCCTAAAGAATCAGTGTACCAAATTTCAGCCTCCTAGGTAAATGGGAAGTGGGAGAATTAGTGATGAGTGAGTGAGTGAGTGAGTGAGTCAGTCAGTCAGTCAGTGAGGGCTTTGCCTTTTATATATATAGATAGTTTTGCCAACATATCTGAAAATATGCAAACCAACTGCTGTTCTTAATATAAGAAGGTTTCAACTGAATACTATAAGATCCCCGTGCGTAGAACGGGCACACAGCTAGTATTTAATAATTATGTGAGCTCACACCTTGTTAGTTTTAGAATGAATCTTTATTTTTATTACTCATTTTTTCACCCTTAAATTATTATTGTACCTTGGAATTACGAGATAATCCAAAAAATTTGGTCACTCATTATTAAGAAAACGTATTGTTTTAAATCAAAAATCACTTTATTCATAAACACTAGTAAAATTAAGATTATTTAAGAGAAAAGGTTCAGTAGGGGATGTTATAATCAATGAGCTAACAGATGAGTGTTCAATTGGGTTTTGCTAGAAAAAGTCTTCTCACAGACAACACACTTGTGATTCCTGATGATTCCATGGACAGCCATGTGTTGTTTGACGTGGGTTCTTAGTTTGAATGTCTTTCCACAAATATTGCACTCATTAGGTCTGTTATCTCTGTGTGTATGCTCATGCTGCTGTAAATTATGTTCCCTTTTAAATGCTTTGCCACAAGTATGACAAAAGTACGGTTTATCATCAGAATGTGTCAAGGAATGGAATCTTAATGTTTGTTTTGTTTTGAGCATTTTCCCACATATTTCACAGCTGTGAACCGTACCTAAGTGATCATTTCTAAGATGTTCCAACAAAGTATCTTTAACAGTAAATATTCTACCACAATTTGCACATTTATATTTCTCTTGATGCAATTGGTGTTTTTTGATGTGCTGCGCTAAACTCTCTTTACACACAAAATCACTGTTACATTCTCCACATTGGTATT
This sequence comes from Macrosteles quadrilineatus, assembly GCF_028750875.1. Lineage (NCBI taxonomy): Eukaryota > Metazoa > Arthropoda > Insecta > Hemiptera > Cicadellidae > Macrosteles > Macrosteles quadrilineatus. The sequence goes on from NW_026542597.1 coordinate 79,454,458, forward strand.
CCTTTGTATCCACATGCATTCGAGAAGTATGTCGTATGAGATTCATTTTCCGAGCAAATGACCTATTACAAAGTTTACATGTAAAAGAGAGATTTTTCTTCAATTGATAATGTGTTTCACGAATATGCCTGTTGAGCACCGAAGTCTGAGTAAAACCTTTGTTACATATTTTACAAATCTCTTTTTTTAAACATCCCAAATGTATGCGTGATATATGAGACTTCAATGCAGAGTAACTGCAAAATGATTTGGCACAAGTTGTACACTGGCACTCATTGATATTAGCATGTGTAGTTCGATGATGTTTTCTCAAATGCCTTTTGTCTATATATCTGCGGTCACAGAGAGCACATTTAAAATATTCTTTTAGGGAACCTCTATTATCTTTTACACTATTTGGCATGACAAACTTTCCAAAGTCACTTTTACACTGAACACACTCACAAAGAACACCATTCAACTGAGCTGTACACTTTCCTTCTTTAATTTGCACCTGAAACATACAAAACTGACCTTCAGACTGGTAATCTAAGCGTTGAGAGAATCCTCTATACGATTTTAGTACTGTAAATATTTTGTTTTAATGTGTTTTCAGTCAGGATACGGTAATTAATTATAATTACAAAAGTTGAACATAGAATACTACATGGTGAGGCAATAAGAGAATCACAATTTTGTTTTGCATTATCATTTTTGGTTTGGAATGAGAAATATTGCAACAATAAAAGTAGACTGTGTTTTAACCCCTATTAACTATGACATTAAATTATTATAAATACAGTGCTATTATAAGTCTTAACACTAATACTGAAACCCTACTCCGGCCGACGTTAACCGAAACCCCCGGTCTGTGAGACCCCATTTGAAAAATAATGGACCCCACTTAGAAACACACAAACCAAAACCCTCGGCCTGTGAGACCCCGCTTTAAAATACACTAACTAACGCAGGGCTTCTGAGACGGACATTTTGTGAACAGACAACCTGTCAAGATCACGGCACCCATGCAAAATGAACAAACAATATATCAATAGGTAGGAGAGGAAAAGGGGGTAAGGTATTGGGGGAATGGAATCTCCCAAGTAAACAGTGTTGCCAACATGCGTTTTCGAAAATTCCCGTGGGCCTGTCAGACCGAGGTTTGGGTATCAGTGTTAAGGCAGCCCTTGTGTGTTCAGTTACAGCTGACAATTTTCTGATTTTGTTTAACACAAAAGTTGAAACACAGTAACTGTGAATTTAAGTTTGATACAACGAACTGAAAACTGTAGGTTATCAGAAAGGTTTGAAACAATATTACAGTTAATTATCGACGAATGACCTTTGAAATTTTCTGTGGGAAATTTTCTGTTTGCTTGTACATCAAAATTTTTTTTATTCAATGTTGTCTAATATTTGTATTGTTACAAGTATTCTTTTTTATATTCGCAGTAGCAGTAATAACCAAGTGCTCATCCATATATAAAGCTAGGATGGATTTGAACTTTTGAGAAAACCATAAGCCGCACACCTATCAATTGCATACTTAAATGAAAGGTATTACTGTGAAACTTCTCCGAAATCTATCAGGGTTTCAATAAGCCCTCTGCTAAGGGCAGGAACATAATTTAAAGGACTGTATATAATTACATTTAAAACATTGAAGATACACCAGCTGTGGATTTCTTTTGGATTTAGTTTGTTGGTTTACTTTTCCTTGCCCGGCGCGCGTTGTTGCGGTTAACCACTATTATTTTAAACTAGGTTAAACCCGTCGAAATCGACGTTTACTTTAAAGGCTTATGCTAATTCATCTAACTGCAATAAATTGAATGGAATTATATATATTTTAAACATTTAGCTTTGTTTAAAGAGTAATAAGTGTAAAAACAATAATGATATTAAATGCATTAGTTACCAAATACGGTTGATCATTCAATGAATAAAATATTTCCCATACCGTACATCATCGGCCTTATATTAGTATGTTAACTGGTATCTCTTCTTTTGGAAGAACCTTTAGATAATATTAAAATCGTATTGGTGGATCTTTTGTTGTTTAAAACTTCCACGATTTCATCTAGGTAATAAAGATTAATCTATGACTTTATTTGAAAAAAATATCTGTTTGTTGAGAAGACACGTTCTAACTTCAAAGGGAGGTCCATCCGTTACAGTGTAAGTTTGATTTTTCCTTTGTCACGTCGCGTCAGTTCATATCGTACTTCTGTGCCGATGAATAACCCTCTAGCATAGTTTTGAGAAATTGGTTGTAGGGTTAATGTTAAAGCTAATAAGACACTTCTGCACTTGTATTATTTTGTATTGTATTACACAATCAAATATTTTTCCAATGATTGAAAACATGTGTATGACAATAATCTCATGAACCTATGATGATCTGTCTAGAATAATATAATATGGTAAAATATAGCCAAAAGTGGTGAAAAAGGCAGACACCAACCCGTACAATAGATATAAGATAGTTTAATAAGAAATAGTTGTAAGAGTTACTGTGATAAAAGGATTTTCCACCAATTTCGTAATGGAGCGTTATATAGCAAAACATGACATGATACAGAAGAAAATCAATTTTAAAATCAGAAAATAACATTGCAAAAATACTTCTTTTGGACAATTCAGTAACTCCCAATGAGTGTTTTTTTAAATACAATTAAAAAATTAACAGCTGTTTCATTAAAAAGTATTATGCACATGGCCAAAATATAAACAAATCTGTGGAGGGATCTTTAAAGACTTATGGGGCAGAGCCCTAAGGGAATTTACTTTGTTTTTCATTTGTTAACTTATCTACAAACCAAGAGATTTCTTTGGACACCTCTACCAAGTTTCTACGCGCAGCCGTTCTCTCAAATTAATGGAGACGAAGTTTCCAACTAAATATTTAGATTCCCCCATGTTAATCTTATGGGAGAAAACCCAACTTTGATGGAAGAACCTGCCCAAACTAATAGAGATTTCAAAAAACAAAAAACACTTTGCAAAACTACAGATCAGGGTAATTCTTTTGACACTTTAATCATTAGGCTTAGTGTATTACTAGCTGACCCGGCGAACTTCGTATCGCCTAAGTTATAGGTTTCCCCTAAGACAGACCGATGGAAAGAAAGTACCGTTACGTTTAATTTTCAAGATGATCTCGTTCGCATCGCTCAATCACGTCCTGGTTGAAGTTCGTTCGCTACGCTCACTCACCTTTGGGTTGGAGCTCGTTCGCTGCGCTCACTTGCCTTTAGGTTGGAGCTCGTTCGCTACGCTAACTCGCCTCCAGGTTAGCTCGTTCGCTACGCTCACTCGCCTCCAGGTTGAAGTTCGTTCACTCACCTTTTGGTTGCAAATTAGCTGTTGTCATAAATGTAAAAGAAATAATAGTGCTGCACCCTGTTGGTAATCCTTGTAACTTTAATGCTATTGAACATCATAGAACAGAACCAACTTGTTTAATTGAAACAGCTGTTAAGATTCATTAATTCCATTTCTCATAAGGTTAACATGGGAAACTCCAGAGCCACTGGGGCGGAGCCCTTTTAAGAATTTCGAAACGGGAAATATTTTATGTCCGATTCGCATACCTACAGAATTTACACACCAAATTTCATAACGATCGGTGAAGTCGTTCCGGAGGAGTTTGCAGACAAACACTGAGACACGAGAATTTTATATATTAGATATATATAGAAGATGGTAATTTGTTCTTTACGATGAATAATAAAAGTGTATACCAAAAATAAAAATTATTGAATATTTTACTAATTGCTAGTGGATAAACAATGCTTTTTGTTTTTTCATTAGGTGTATAAATACACCTAATACTCACTAATACTAATTGCCTACCAAAAAATATAGACAATTGGTAGTTGTTATTAGGTGGACCTAAAATTTTCAGTTATGTGTTAAGAATTAATTAAATTATCTAGGTTTAAAAACTAAACTTGACGAGATAGACAATATGAATATGTTTAAAACTACAGTAAAGTATTTAATACGATTCTGTTAATCTGTTTATACATCAAGTAGTAGAATTGTTTTTCTAGGATTTGGAGGGGATACCTGTATTCAAATATAGATTATTTAATTACCATTAGATTAATAATTTTATTATAATTGATGGTTATATGATTAATTAATCTTTCCCCTTATATTGTTCAAATATTAAACATTTGCTCAAATAAGTTAAAGAATATTAATTTTTTTAAAATTTGCATTAATTATTATATGTTAAGCAGTGTGTTTCCCACTGTATCTAGTATCACAACTATCACAACATCATCTGATTACATTTATTATGGATCCAATTTTCTCCAAACGTCTTATATTCTGCTGCCATAGCATTTATGTTCTTATAAATAAATTAATTTGTTAAAATGTGTTTTAGAATGTTTTATACTTAAATCCAACAAACACCCAACGATTTTTTCCTACAAATCGTGTCCTTTTGATAAAACTATAGGAAAAAATAATATTGTAGGTCCGTATCCTAGATACAAGTTTCCGTAGGGCCAACAATGTGTGCTACTTGGGTATAATGTATAGTGTATATATATATATACCTTGTGAATCATCAAATTGCAATAAATAAGAATAATGTTTACATTAAGGGGAGAGGGGGCAGCGTAACTACGTACGCCTCTGGCATATCATTTATAGATGAAAAATTTTATTGTTTGTTAACACTCAACCTTTGTTGATAAAATTATATAAAATGCATTCTAAATTATATATTTTTGTAAGCATACTAAATAAATAAGTATATATAATTGAGAACTCTTTATCAATAATTAATTATATATGCTGGGTTATAATTTTGTTTGTTAGTTAAATTAATTGTGTTTAGATCAAGTATACTAAGTTAATCTGATGTCTACGTATATATATATCTACGTCTATTAGATGTCTGTGTTAAAATGTCAAATGAACATTCAGACGCAGACATCTAATAGGGCCTAGACGTAGATATATATACGTAGACATCAGATTAACTTGGTATACTTGATCTAGACGTCAAATCGACATCGTGTGCTGTCTGGGGTGTCCCTAGGATACAATTTTCAACTTTTACGCTGTTTTTAGACTAAATTATTCATGTCGAAATAGATAAAGCCATGTTTACAAAATAGAAAATAGATAAAGCCGTAGGTCTCATGGTAAGAACTGGACCCAGGACCGATTTACTTTTTTGTTTTGAGGTCCACAGAGGCCAAAAACACCATCCGTTCAAATTCATATATATATATATATGTGTCCGTTAGCACGATAACTCGAACAAAAATCATCCGATTTTGATGAAATTCGGTATAAACGTGTAAACCTACATTTATTCGAACGAGTTTTGCGAACCAGCATGATCGGACCATGGGAACGGGGGTTTTTGGGGGGTTTTATGGGGTAAAAATGTGGTTTTCCAATTTTTGGCCCTAAAAACATAAAATTTTGGAATTTCTTTCCCAACAATTTTGTAGAGCTTAAAAAAAGAACTAATATAGTATATTGAAGCATCGTTGTATGCCTAATGGTTACGAAGAAAATTTAAAAAAATGCAAATTTAAAATGTCCATGTTATTCTTATGGAGAAAATGAAAACTGTTGTAGTTTACTTGTTTATGGATATATGTTGATCAAATTTGGCAAATTTATTTATTTCATCCTATACTGTTTATCTTCCCTGTAGCAGCAAACCTAATTACTCGTAAAATCTAATGTTATTTAAATTGGGAATAAATATGTCTTATTTATGGAAATATTTTAGTAAATATGTAATCAGACAAGTTGAAATTCGCTTAGTCTGCAGGTTTGCTGCAGCAGGGGGTATTTATGCCATCAATAGCTATTAAACTTACAAAAAAGGAGCATATAATAATTTTGTTTTCATTGAAAACTGACTACCATGACAAAATAGGTCTGTCCCTCGATTTGACGTCCCGACCATTATGGCAAAATTTGCAATTTTGGAACACGACAGTGGCAATCCTGGCAGCAATAAAGTCAGTTGGTTTTAGAGACTGGTTCGGGATGTGCGTTAGTTTTGTTGTACTGGTGGTTTTGCAGTAAAAAATTATTTACAAGATTAATATAGGTAACTTTGTGCTTTTTGTAATTTTAGTGTGTCTACGACCGTACATAGTCATGTAATAAAGTAGACATGTTGTTAATTTTTGATTATATGATATTTTAATTGCTACGTTAACCTAGAAATCCATTTTGCTTCCTCAAACATGAGGTGTAAGACTCTCACCAGAACAGAGCCAAATAATACCGGTACGTGATTTCACAACCAGTGTATCACGATTATCACAGGTGTTTTCACGACCAAAATAGCTTAATCAATTGTACTGTGTTATGGTCAAGAAAATAAATTTTAATATCATTGTAAATTGCACAGTTTAGTTTAATTGCAACACAATTTTTTCTTATAACAGTACAATTAATTGAAAGATGTCAAAAAATTAGATTTTTAACTATTTTTACATAGGCATGTATCTTTATTGCCTCGTATAAGTTAAAGCTTATAGTGTATAGGGGCTATGTGTAAAATTATTATATTTAAAAAATGAATTATGGTTTATCAAGTCTTGGGGAATATTATAATAATAAGAGTAGTGGAAGGAAAACCCAAATAAACAATAGTGATTCTCGTTAATCACCAATTCCAGACCGAACACTTGTCCCTGACCACAATGTTGATGATTTGGATCATAAATAATTGATATATCATCATATTCCAATGTTTTATACGCACAAATATATATTGAGGGTTTTGGGGGGGGGGTGATTGACGTACGATGATTAATCATTGATAAAGAAAACCCCTCAATATATTTCATATAAGTTTGCCAAAAGACTGTTTAATAATTAATATATAAACAGTCATATGTTTTTCAATTGTTTTGTTAAAAAACAGAAAATAGTTACAGTGTGTTGTTTTGTTGAATAAAATAAAGAGGTACCTAGTTTTTGTTAAAATTTATTTTGTCATTTCTAATGTTTGATAATAATCGTCCGTGATATCAAAGGAATTGAATCACGTACAGTGACGACATAAAAACATGTATTTTCAGCTATGATTTGCAAATAACCTAAAAACTAGGGCCACCATTAATGGAAGTGGGGACCACCGAACACAGAGTGGGGACCCTCATTGTCCATATTATACTTTAATGTGTAAGTGGCATACTCACAATCATTATTAGTACTTTTTGGTTCAATTAATTATCCCTGTGCAAAAACTAGGAAAACAATAACAAAATGTTTTCCAATTTGAGGGCTTACCGGAATTTGGAGGTTATGTATGTATGTTTGATACAAATAAAAAGACACAGGAAGGTCTTATAATATAATAAGTTATTAATAACCTATTATAACCCTCTTTACAAGCTTGTAAGTAACATACCGTATTTGTCTATGCAGCTTGTATATTTGAGATATCTGTATTTTTTTTTAAATTACAAATAAACAATACGATACGATATTTTATCCGATACAGATAAAAATCTATACATGAGGATACGATACGATACACGTATCGATACACGACGTTCCGATACGTATCGATACATTGACCCGTATCGCCCATCACTACTTAGTTTTCCTAATTAATGCCTAAAGAATCAGTGTACCAAATTTCAGCCTCCTAGGTAAATGGGAAGTGGGAGAATTAGTGATGAGTGAGTGAGTGAGTGAGTGAGTCAGTCAGTCAGTCAGTGAGGGCTTTGCCTTTTATATATATAGATAGTTTTGCCAACATATCTGAAAATATGCAAACCAACTGCTGTTCTTAATATAAGAAGGTTTCAACTGAATACTATAAGATCCCCGTGCGTAGAACGGGCACACAGCTAGTATTTAATAATTATGTGAGCTCACACCTTGTTAGTTTTAGAATGAATCTTTATTTTTATTACTCATTTTTTCACCCTTAAATTATTATTGTACCTTGGAATTACGAGATAATCCAAAAAATTTTGTCACTCATTATTAAGAAAACGTATTGTTTTAAATCAAAAATCACTTTATTCATAAACACTAGTAAAATTAAGATTATTTAAGAGAAAAGGTTCAGTAGGGGATGTTATAATCAATGAGCTAACAGATGAGTGTTCAATTGGGTTTTGCTAGAAAAAGTCTTCTCACAGACAACACACTTGTGATTCCTGATGATTCCATGGACAGCCATGTGTTGTTTGACGTGGGTTCTTAGTTTGAATGTCTTTCCACAAATATTGCACTCATTAGGTCTGTTATCTCTGTGTGTATGCTCATGCTGCTGTAAATTATGTTCCCTTTTAAATGCTTTGCCACAAGTATGACAAAAGTACGGTTTATCATCAGAATGTGTCAAGGAATGGAATCTTAATGTTTGTTTTGTTTTGAGCATTTTCCCACATATTTCACAGCTGTGAACCGTACCTAAGTGATCATTTCTAAGATGTTCCAACAAAGTATCTTTAACAGTAAATATTCTACCACAATTTGCACATTTATATTTCTCTTGAGGCAAATGGTGTTTTTTGATGTGCTGCGCTAAACTCTCTTTACACACAAAATCACTGTTACATTCTCCACATTGGTATTCCTTTGTATCCACATGCATTCGAGAAGTATGTCGTGTGAGATTAATTTTCCGAGCAAATGACCTATTACAAAGTTTACATGTAAAAGAGAGATTTTTCTTCAATTGATAATGTGTTTCACGAATATGCCTGTTGAGCACCGAAGTCTGAGTAAAACCTTTGTTACATATTTTACAAATCTCTTTTTTTAAACATCCCAAATGTATGCGTGATATATGAGACTTCAATGCAGAGTAACTGCAAAATGATTTGGCACAAGTTGTACACTGGCACTCATTGATATTAGCATGTGTAGTTCGATGATGTTTTCTCAAATGCCTTTTGTCTATATATCTGCGGTCACAGAGAGCACATTTAAAATATTCTTTTAGGGAACCTCTATTATCTTTTACACTATTTGGCATGACAAACTTTCCAAAGTCACTTTTACACTGAACACACTCACAAAGAACACCATTCAACTGAGCTGTACACTTTCCTTCTTTAATTTGCACCTGAAACATACAAAACTGACCTTCAGACTGGTAATCTAAGCGTTGAGAGAATCCTCTATACGATTTTAGTACTGTAAATATTTTGTTTTAATGTGTTTTCAGTCAGGATACGGTAATTAATTATAATTACAAAAGTTGAACATAGAATACTACATGGTGAGGCAATAAGAGAATCACAATTTTGTTTTGCATTATCATTTTTGGTTTGGAATGAGAAATATTGCAACAATAAAAGTAGACTGTGTTTTAACCCCTATTAACTATGACATTAAATTATTATAAATACAGTGCTATTATAAGTCTTAACACTAATACTGAAACCCTACTCCGGCCGACGTTAACCGAAACCCCCGGTCTGTGAGATCCCATTTGAAAAATAATGGACCCCGCTTAGAAACACACAAACCAAAACCCTCGGCCTGTGAGACCCCGCTTTAAAATACACTAACTAACGCAGGGCTTCTGAGACGGACATTTTGTGAACAGACAACCTGTCAAGGTCACGGCACCCATGCAAAATGAACAAACAATATATCAATAGGTAGGGGAGGAAAAGGGGGTAAGGTATTGGGGGAATGGAATCTCCCAAGTAAACAGTGTTGCCAACATGCGTTTTCGAAAATTCCCGTGGGCCTGTCAGACCGAGGTTTGGGTATCAGTGTTAAGGCAGCCCTTGTGTGTTCAGTTACAGCTGACAATTTTCTGATTTTGTTTAACACAAAAGTTGAAACACAGTAACTGTGAATTTAAGTTTGATACAACGAACTGAAAACTGTAGGTTATCAGAAAGGTTTGAAACAATATTACAGTTAATTATCGACGAATGACCTTTGAAATTTTCTGTGGGAAATTTTCTGTTTGCTTGTACATCAAAATTTTTTTTATTCAATGTTGTCTAATATTTGTATTGTTACAAGTATTCTTTTTTATATTCGCAGTAGCAGTAATAACCAAGTGCTCATCCATATATAAAGCTAGGATGGATTTGAACTTTTGAGAAAACCATAAGCCGCACACCTATCAATTGCATACTTAAATGAAAGGTATTACTGTGAAACTTCTCCGAAATCTATCAGGGTTTCAATAAGCCCTCTGCTAAGGGCAGGAACATAATTTAAAGGACTGTATATAATTACATTTAAAACATTGAAGATACACCAGCTGTGGATTTCTTTTGGATTTAGTTTGTTGGTTTACTTTTCCTTGCCCGGCGCGCGTTGTTGCGGTTAACCACTATTATTTTAAACTAGGTTAAACCCGTCGAAATCGACGTTTACTTTAAAGGCTTATGCTAATTCATCTAACTGCAATAAATTGAATGGAATTATATATATTTTAAACATTTAGCTTTGTTTAAAGAGTAATAAGTGTAAAAACAATAATGATATTAAATGCGTTAGTTACCAAATACGGTTGATCATTCAATGAATAAAATATTTCCCATACCGTACATCATCGGCATTATATTAGTATGTTAACTGGTATCTCTTCTTTTGGAAGAACCTTTAGATAATATTAAAATCGTATTGGTGGATCTTTTGTTGTTTAAAACTTCCACGATTTCATCTAGGTAATAAAGATTAATCTATGACTTTATTTGAAAAAAATATCTGTTTGTTGAGAAGACACGTTCTAACTTCAAAGGGAGGTCCATCCGTTACAGTGTAAGTTTGATTTTTCCTTTGTCACGTCGCGTCAGTTCATATCGTACTTCTGTGCCGATGAATAACCCTCTAGCATAGTTTTGAGAAATTGGTTGTAGGGTTAATGTTAAAGCTAATAAGACACTTCTGCACTTGTATTATTTTGTATTGTATTACACAATCAAATATTTTTCCAATGATTGAAAACATGTGTATGACAATAATCTCATGAACCTATGATGATCTGTCTAGAATAATATAATATGGTAAAATATAGCCACAAGTGGTGAAAAAGGCAGACACCAACCCGTACAATAGATATAAGATAGTTTAATAAGAAATAGTTGTAAGAGTTACTGTGATAAAAGGATTTTCCACCAATTTCGTAATGGAGCGTTATATAGCAAAACATGACATGATACAGAAGAAAATCAATTTTAAAATCAGAAAATAACATTGCAAAAATACTTCTTTTGGACAATTCAGTAACTCCCAATAAATGAGTGTTTTTTTAAATACAATTAAAAAATTAACAGCTGTTTCATTAAAAAGTATTATGCACATGGCCAAAATATAAACAAATCTGTGGAGGGATCTTTAAAGACTTATGGGGCAGAGCCCTAAGGGAATTTATACTTTGTTTTTCATTTGTTAACTTATCTACAAACCAAGAGATTTCTTTGGACACCTCTACCAAGTTTCTACGCGCAGCCGTTCTCTCAAATTAATGGAGACGAAGTTTCCAACTAAATATTTAGATTCCCCCATGTTAATCTTATGGGAGAAAACCCAACTTTGATGGAAGAACCTGCCCAAACTAATAGAGATTTCAAAAAACAAAAAAACACTTTGCAAAACTACAGATCAGGGTAATTCTTTTGACACTTTAATCATTAGGCTTAGTGTATTACTAGCTGACCCGGCGAACTTCGTATCGCCTAAGTTATAGGTTTCCCCTAAGACAGACCGATGGAAAGAAAGTACCGTTACGTTTAATTTTCAAGATGATCTCATTCGCATCGCTCAATCACGTCCTGGTTGAAGTTCGTTCGCTACGCTCACTCACCTTTGGGTTGGAGCTCGTTCGCTGCGCTCACTTGCCTTTAGGTTGGAGCTCGTTCGCTACGCTAACTCGCCTCCAGGTTAGCTCGTTCGCTACGCTCACTCGCCTCCAGGTTGAAGTTCGTTCACTCACCTTTTGGTTGCAAATTAGCTGTTGTCATAAATGTAAAAGAAATAATAGTGCTGCACCCTGTTGGTAATCCTTGTAACTTTAATGCTATTGAACATCATAGAACAGAACCAACTTGTTTAATTGAAACAGCTGTTAAGATTCATTAATTCCATTTCTCATAAGGTTAACATGGGAAACTCCAGAGCCACTGGGGCGGAGCCCTTTTAAGAATTTCGAAACGGGAAATATTTTACGTCCGATTCGCATACCTACAGAATTTACACACCAAATTTCATAACGATCGGTGAAGTCGTTCCGGAGGAGTTTGCAGACAAACACTGAGACACGAGAATTTTATATATTAGATATATATAGAAGATGGTAATTTGTTCTTTACGATGAATAATAAAAGTGTATACCAAAAATAAAAATTATTGAATATTTTACTAATTGCTAGTGGATAAACAATGCTTTTTGTTTTTTCATTAGGTGTATAAATACACCTAATACTCACTAATACTAATTGCCTACCAAAAAATATAGACAATTGGTAGTTGTTATTAGGTGGACCTAAAATTTTCAGTTATGTGTTAAGAATTAATTAAATTATCTAGGTTTAAAAACTAAACTTGACGAGATAGACAATATGAATATGTTTAAAACTACAGTAAAGTATTTAATACGATTCTGTTAATCTGTTTATACATCAAGTAGTAGAATTGTTTTTCTAGGATTTGGAGGGGATACCTGTATTCAAATATAGATTATTTAATTACCATTAGATTAATAATTTTATTATAATTGATGGTTATATGATTAATTAATCTTTCCCCTTATATTGTTCAAATATTAAACATTTGCTCAAATAAGTTAAAGAATATTAATTTTTTTAAAATTTGCATTAATTATTATATGTTAAGCAGTGTGTTTCCCACTGTATCTAGTATCACAACTATCACAACATCATCTGATTACATTTATTATGGATCCAATTTTCTCCAAACGTCTTATATTCTGCTGCCATAGCATTTATGTTCTTATAAATAAATTAATTTGTTAAAATGTGTTTTAGAATGTTTTATACTTAAATCCAACAAACACCCAACGATTTTTTCCTACAAATCGTATCCTATTGATAAAACTATAGGAAAAAATAATATTGTAGGTCCGTATCCTAGATACAAGTTTCCGTAGGGCCAACAATGTGTGCTACTTGGGTATAATGTATAGTGTATATATATATATACCTTGTGAATCATCAAATTGCAATAAATAAGAATAATGTTTACATTAAGGGGAGAGGGGGCAGCGTAACTACGTACGCCTCTGGCATATCATTTATAGATGACCTTTGTTGATAAAATTATATAAAATGCATTCTAAATTATATATTTTTGTAAGCATACTAAATAAATAAGTATATATAATTGAGAACTCTATCAATAATTAATTATATATGCTGGGTTATAATTTTTCCACTTTTAACAGATAGCCCAAATTAATTAAAAGACAATTAAAAAATCATTAAAAAGGGACTGTACTGCTAATTTATTAATAACCAGAAGATCAGCTAATTTTAGCTATAGCCACCATTCATAAAAAGGTAACAAACAAGAACGCCTGGCTCCAGGAATTATTTTTTGGGTAGGCCTGACAAGGATCAAGAAAGAGTTTGTTCGGAGTACGAGAGGTTTAGAGGGCTTTCCCTGCAAAAAGGGGGGGATTTAAACATTTTAATGCTAAATAATTAGTTTGAATTCTTTCCCTTTATTTACACATTATTAAATTTCTTTATTTATTTATAATGTTTTTAAATCTACCAAAAGTTTTGGAAGGCACGGGCCTACCTGGCCTGCTGCCCTCTGGAGGGCCCCTGGCCTGGGTCCATTTAAAACCATAAAAACTCCAGAATTTTTAAGTACTGAAAGACGTAAAATTAATATGAACTAGAGGTCGTCCAGTCGTCAAAAACTCGACCAAAAATATGTAATGTACAGACTTATCTATTTTCTCCCCACGCTGATTAAAAATAAAACATGTGATTAGAATTTCTTTCATTTGTTTTGATTTTCTGTTTATATTTTGTTGTTATTTTGTCACCCATAAGGCAAATGCTATTTTTTTTTTTCAGGATTAAAGTTCATTTTTTGTGCTTATTTTTGAGCCTATTTTAATTTATAAAGGGATTCTGCATACCTACAGGAAAATATCTTTTTAACAGTATGCATAGGTTTTCCAAGCATTGCACACAAGCTGAGAAAAAAGGTTAAATAAAGAATCATGCTTGCCTATTAATATATACTAGTGTACCTGTTGCTCGAATTCGAGCAATTGCGAAGCATTACATGCGTCTCAGCTGATCTTGTTTTTGTAGTGTTTTTAGTGTAAAAAAATCATTATTTCTATTTATTTTACTTGGTTGTGTTCTATGACTTTTTCTATGTTTCCATTGTTTGCAAATCGGTTATTTCAATGATTGCTCAAGAAATGTAATCTCCAAGAAGTGGTAAAAAAAAGGCAGAAACCAACCCATACAATAGATACCTATAAGTTAACTCCATAAGAAATAATTTTAAAAGTTACTGTGATATTAGGATTTTCCACTGATTTGGTAATAGAACGTTATATTGCAAAACATGACACGATGCAGAAGAAAATCAATTTTAAAAATCAGAAAAATCCATTGCAAATACTGTACTTCACTTTGACAAATTCAATAAATCACAATTTAAATATTAACAGCTGTTGCATTAAAGAGTAGTGTAGAATTATGCATATGGAAGTAAAGTAAACAAATCTGAAGAGGTAACTTTAAAGGCTTCTGGGGCAGAGCCCCAAGGGAATTTATCTCTTTCCTCTTTTGATGGCTCATCTACAAACCAAGGCCTTTCTTTAGAGACCCCTACCAAGTTTATACGCCCAGCCGTTCTCTCAAATTAGCTGCGACAAAAGCCCCGTTTTCCTCCATAAGAACAACATGGGATGGGAATTTAAAGGCCACGGGGGCAGAGCCCCAAGGGAATTCACCATGTTTCTCTTTTGATGGCTCATCTACAGACCAAGACCTTTCTTTACACACCTCTACCGAGTTTCTACACCCAGCCGTTCTCTCAAAATAGCTGTGACAAAGAAAAACAGTTTCAAATTAATATAGACTAGTGGTTGTCCAGTGGTCGAAAACTCGACCAAAAATATGTAATGTACACGCATTGACTATTGGATACTGAAGTAGACATTCCATCTGCCATTTTTAAATTTAAAAACCTGTAGTTGTATAAGCCAATCACAGTATGCGTGTCAAAAATTATATTTTCTATCTTATTTTTTTATACTGACAAAGATTATGGGTCATAACAGTTGCATTAGCTCTGAATAGGCCTAAGCCATTCCTTAAGTTTGACTTGGTAAAAACATCGATGTATAATAACTCCCTGGATTGCGCGCTCAGGTAGGGCTTTGTAGGGCTTGAAAAACGGGCTGCGCTACCTCGCTCTGTCCGCCAGGAGTGGGGATATAGGCATGACTCACCCTAGTCCCGAGCGTCGCGCCCGCTCTCACCGTGTATTGCTATGTAAGTTTTGTGGAAATATTCCGAGGATAATTGATTGTAACGAACTTAAGGAGGTTTTATAAGCAGATATAATTAATCTACATACTTTCTCACATTTTACAGACTATGTGTCAAAAGTAAATTTCATAAGAAATTTAGTGATGTTATGAAAGAGTTAGATTTATTTATATATCAAAATTGGCCAGAACAAAATAGCATGTCATCATTTGCTGCTGTGAGGCCCAATTATTATTGAGAGACTTTGCAAATGTAAGAAATATATTGTGTTTATATAATTCATTGTTCAAATAAAAAATAAAATTCATACTTTGATCTAAAACTTTGCTGCAGGAAGTTTTTTTCTTGACCAAAAATAAAAAAAGTTCCTCGCTTACTACATTTTTTATGTTCTTAGTGGTGTTAAAAAACGATCATCAGCTTTAATTTGCCTAGATAAATTATAAAAAATATTTTAAGTAAAAACTAACTGCATAGTAATAAGCACTGATTTTTCCAGAAAAATAAAATATCAATTTGAAATTTTTATGCCAACAAATAAGTGTAGCAGAGCAGGTTGAGTGAATGTATGTTTGTGTAAAACAGAGAGGTTCATTCAGCCCGTCCGCCTCAGTATCCCGCCAATTCGATTGGCGGGCACAGACCGTTTTTCCACCATACAGCGCGCTATCCAGTAGTCATCGATGGGTAAAAATCACCGTATATTCGAGAAAAAAATATTCATTTAGATCAGAGCAATCTGTTGGTGGCCCACATCAACTACGACGAATTTAATAAAAACTGGCAAAAACTTTAACATGGGGATGGAATGTCTAGTTGTAAGTCAAAGGCACAGGCTCTATTTTCACCCCGGGCTGTAAATGAAACACATGTTTGTAATTTCTTTAATTTGTTTTGATTTTCTGTTTATATTTCAATGATATTTCGTCACCAGCGATGGGGCAACCCATAAAGCCCGTTATTTTTTTAAATTTCAAATCCATTTCTTGTGCCTATATTTGAGCCTATTTTCATTTTTGAAGGGATTTTGCACATCTACAGGAAAATATATTTTTAACAGTATGCGTAGATTTTCCCTGTGATGCACAGGAGCTGATAAAAAAGGTTTAAAGAAACATGCTTGTTTGTTAATATATAGATTATTATTATATCAAACAACATTACTAGGATGACCCGTTCTACACTAATAGAATACGATAACAGAAATTTAAAAATTGTATTTATACATGGACTAATTTATATAATTCATATACAAATTACCACTTTATAATTTATTGATTAATATTTATTTTAATTCAATAGCTCTATTTAAAAATATATTTAACACTAGTGTACTACAATGCATTTCTGTAATAACGTTAAACGTATAAATTTTATCAGGATGTTAATCCTCACAATTCTAAGGATAGGTCTACAGCAATTACTGGACCTTTTTTTACAATGTCTAATTGTAGGTTGCCTCGATTAGGATAAACTATTACGATATTGTTTTAATTTTTGTTAATAGATTATAGGTTTCCTAACAACATAATATAAGAACACCTAAATCCCTTTTCTTGGCTAAAGTAAAGACACAATTTTGTAATACATTGTTAACGTTTTATATTTCCGTTATTAACTAATGTAAATCATGTGCCTGCTATACAAAAATATCGAGACTATTATATTTGTTTACTAATACTATGATTCAGAATTATTTCGGTAATAATACAGAAACATTAAGAAGAACGAAACAATTGTTAACACTCGCACGACAGATATATTATAATAGGCCTTACAAATGTCCAAAAAATACAAATTTCATGCCATTTTTGTCACAGTTCCTCCTAATGTGATAAATACCAATCATTGTTTGGAGAATACGTCATCTATTAAATAACAAACCATTGTTTAGATAAAGGGGATAAAGGTTATTTTTTCAAACTTTCGCCAATATGTTTACATTAAAAGTTGTTTTTAAATAATGCAAGAATAGAAAATAACTTTGATTTCTGAGTGAAAGTCCAACACAAAGAGAGGGAGGGATGCCTTGTGACTTGATTAACACAGTTAATTAGTCATAAGTACTATAGTTCTTAACTGTATGTTGGTTTTTGGTTCTGGCACTTAAACCAGCGGTAGCAAGAATTATTTAACACATATATCATATTTACAACTTAGTTGCTGTTGGGTGTTGCACATTATTCCTTACAGTTATAATAAATTTAATTGATGTCTTACTGTATAAGCTTTGAGTTTTCTGTGTGGATTATAAAATGTTAATTTATACTATGAAAATGTTCACACATTTGAGTGAAACATTTTTTAGCAAACCATTATGTTCACGCTTAAATTGTATACATATCAATAGTTTGTGGCCTGTATATTGTAAATTACTAATCTAAATCATGGGCGGTCCCAGGGGGGCGGTCCCTCCATTCCACCACTCCCCCCCAACAGGGGGTCCAGGGGGGCCCCCCTGGTCGTGGCCCCCAAAATATTTTTTATATAGATGGATACCAGGGGAACCTTAATAATTGTTATTGCAAATCGATCTAACAAATTCATTTTGTGTATTGCCTTCCGGATTACTTCATTAATTGTATACAAGAGGTTAAGTTACCTTGATTCTGTCCAAGTAATCCTTAAGTCGTCATTAGTGCGACCGGTTTCGATGTCTATGGCATCATTGTCAAGCTGAACGTAAAAATCGCTCCTAGGAGGTCGTCATGAGTCTTGAAACACACGTAACACGTAACACATAACACGTACACAAAAAAAAAAACGATAAAATGCATGGCCACACAACTAATTTACAGCACGGCGGCGGGTACAGGGTGTGGGTCTAGACTGACGCCGTGTCTTCCTCTCCCCACCTTCCCCCTCGAGTTATCAGCTGTTGATAATATTTCGTCGATGTTTAAAGCTGTCTCATAAATTATATTTGATTCAAATGAGGATTTATCATTTAGGATGTGTTGGGGGTGTTTTTTGCCGGCCTTGTAAATTTCGTATTCCTCAATAGTATCTAATAATTTTCCTCTTCCTTTATGGGATCGTAGAACTTCTAGATTGGTGTTAAAATCTGTATATTCATGGTTGTTATTAATTAAATGTTCAGCAAATGCGGAGTTAGGTTGGATAACAGATGGTTTCGGGAGATGTTCTTTAAAACGTGTTTTAAGTGGGCGTGAAGTCTGACCAATATAAAAGCTTGGACAACTGTCACAATTCAGTTTGTATACACCTGAATTTTCTGTTTGATCGTCACGGTTTGTTTTCTTATCTTTTAATACTGATGACAGTTTAAATTCATAAGCCGGACATACCTATAAGGCCACTTGTAAATTTCATTCCATCCCCAGGATACAAAGTTGCAAAGAAATTGGACTCCATAATACGACGCGAGGTCAAATTTGACAATAGTTCTAGTCTAAGAAATAGTACTGATCTTGTAAATATGATAAATCATGTCACACTAAAAGATAGTTACATTTTAGCATCATTCGGTGTAGTTAATCTGTACACAAATGTACCAGTAAATGAAACCCTTTCAATACTCGAAAAGAACTTATTAACAAACTCATCTTTATGCAAAGAAGCAGTAAACGACCTCATAAGACTCACCGAAACTATTATGAAACAGAATTATTTCCAGTTTGAAGACAAAATATTTTTACAAAAAGAAGGGTTAGCGATGGGTTCTCCGCTATCATCCATATTAGCAGAGATATATTTAAACGACCTTGAGAATAAACATTTATGGTCTGATAAAAACCGCCTGAGGGAAAAAATGGTGTTTTATCATCGTTATGTAGACGACACTATTTTCCTGTTTAATGGCACAAAGCGACAGTTGGGAATGCTACTAACTTACATGAACAGCTTACATAAAAACATAAAGTTTACTCTCGAAACCGAAAGCAATAAAACACTGAATTTTCTAGACCTTAGTATCTCAAGATGTTCTGATAAAAACAAACTTGTTTTTAAAATCTATAGAAAACCTACAACCACACACCAGATCATCCATAATAGTTCACATCATCCACAAAACCAGAAATTGGCAGCTTATCACAGTTTTGTTAATAGATTACTATCAATCCCGATGTCTGAAGAAAACTACAACGAAGAGGTCAATACCATTAAATATATTGCAATAGCTAACGGTTACAGAAGTAATATAATCGACAAACTAATCTTGAAACATAAGAACAAAAATAGCCGCATAAAAACAACCTTAGACAGACCGAAATACGTTTCCACCGAATTTGGCAGCTATCTCAACCATACATTAAGCAGAGAAATGTCTAAAAACCAAGTTATCGTCTCATTTAAAACCTCGAATAAACTGTCATCAGTATTAAAAGATAAGAAAACAAACCGTGACGATCAAACAGAAAATTCAGGTGTATACAAACTGAATTGTGACAGTTGTCCAAGCTTTTATATTGGTCAGACTTCACGCCCATTTAAAACACGTTTTAAAGAACATCTCCCGAAACCATCTGTTATCCAACCTAACTCCGCATTTGCTGAACATTTAATTAATAACAACCATGAATATACAGATTTTAACACCAATCTAGAAGTTCTACGATCCCATTAAATACAGTATACAATAAAGGACTGCTGTACTGTGTATAGAGAACAGCAATGAGGGGTTCGGATTAGTGGACGTTCAGATTACGGGGGTTCGGATTAAAGAGGTTCTACTGTATTTTTATTATAACTAACAGTATAATTGAAGGATTGTTTAGAAATATTTAGATTATTTCAGAAAATTCACGACCGTACCGCTTGTCCCTGACCATCACGTTTATGATTTCTATTATACAAATTTCAAAAATTAAAATATCGTGATATTTCAATGTTTTATACACAAAAGAAACACACCTCTATACAAACATAACGATTTTTCGGGTCTCAGGTAAGTTTTTTCGGAGTTATACAAACTTAAATAGATGTTATTGGCATTTTTTCAATTTTTTGAGTTTTTTATTATTATTTTTTTCTAGAAAGACCAAATATTCTAAAAGGTCAGTGACCTTTTTATTGTATAATGGTCATAAAAGTAAATTAGTTTATAGCAAAACATAGTTATAAAAATAATATTAACTATTTTTAATATTCATTTAAACGTCTGTTATGGTCGTGACAGGATTTTGTGTTTTCCCACTAAAGATGCTCTTTAAAAAAACAAAAAAACTACCAAAGATATTGCGTTACTATGGACATTTTATGAAACTTCAAATGTTAATGAAAAAAAAAAATAATAATAAAAGTTTTGAAAAAAGGGCAAAAAAATTTGCAAAGTGCTTTTCCTGAAAACGTACGTTTTTAAATTTTCACTCAGCCACTAACACTGTGCTCTTGTTGTGGAAACCTTTTAAAAGAATTGTGCTTCTGTTGCTAAATCTTCTTCATTAAAAAAATGAGGTAAAGGTTCACATTTAATAATTCTGTGAGCTAACTCACACCTTGTGTTAGTGTTAAAATAATACTTTATTTTGATTATTAATTTTAACAACCTTGAATGAATTAGTTACAATAAGTTGGCAAGAAGAATGTAACCTAAATAATACTGAATATTTATATGATATTAATGTAAAACACAAACTCTTTCAAAGTGAAACACAACATTGTATAATGTAGCTGAATAAATGTGACAGAAGTTGATCAAAAAGGAACTACCGTAAGTAGAAAGTAAGAATCGGTTCAGTTTGCTGTTTACTAGGTTCACGCTCATTGAGTATTTCAAGTAAAGATGTGTTGCCTCCTCAGTTACTGTTCAGCAGTTCAGCCGTCGCAAAGGAACGACTTTGACAAAGAGGTAAGGGTTGATCCTGGTAAACCATCTTGCCATAAAACCAACCTTAAATGATGAAAATCAAAAAAGGAAAAAACAGGCAACTAATATCAGTTGCAAACTTAATTATAGCCTACTCTGGAATTATAAAATTAAAAAAATTATGATGTCATTCATATTTAGAAAAATCTAGTTTTAAATAAAACATTAATTTATTCATAAACAATAGTAAAATTAAGATTATCTAAGAAAACAGTTGATGTAAGGGGTGTTACATTACAATCAATGAGTTGACAGATGAATGTTCAGTTGGGTTTTGCTAGCAAAAGTCTTCTCACAGACAACACACTTGTGATTCCTGGCGATTCCATGGACAGCCATGTGTTGTTTGACATGTGTTCTTAGTTTAAATGTCATTCCACAAATGTTGCACTCATGAGGTCTGTTGTCTGCATGTGTATGCTCATGCTGCAGTAAATTACCCTCTCTTTTAAATGCTTTGCCACAAGTGTGACAGACGTACGGTTTATCATCAGAATGTGTCATGAAATGTAATTCTAATGTTGCTCTAGTCTTGAACATTTTCCCACATATTTCACAGCCGTGATTTGTACCTGAGTGGTGCAATTTAAGATGTTGTATCAAATCATCTTTTAAATTAAATTCCTTACCACAATTTGCACATTTATATAGTTCATAAGGTAAATGGCATCTTTTAATATGCAGGGTTAATTTATTTTTATCAACAAAATTACTATTACATTCTCCACATTGGTATTCTTTTGTATGCATATGCTTCAGAGAAATGTGTAGTTTAAGACCTTTTTTATCTGCATATGACTTATTACAAAGTTTACACAAAAGTCTGAGATTGTTGTTCAATTGATGATGCACATTGCGAATGTGTATTTTGAGTGAATTTTTATCTCCAAGTCCTGTTTTACATATATGACAAAAATTTGTTTTTAAACTTCTGAAATGTATGCGCGACGTATGAGACTTTAACTCCTTAAAATTGTAAAATGATTTATCACAGAGTTCACATTTCAAACATTCTTCTGTATTGTTTCTGTAACCATTTGACAGATCATTAGTTGCAAAGTCACTTTTACACTGAACACACTCACACAGAACACCATTCAACTGAGCTGTGCACTTTCCTCCTTCAATTTGCACCTGAAACACACCAAAACTGATATTCAGACTGAACCTCTAGGGGTTCAGAGTATCATTGGTACAATTTTAGTAAATATTTCTAGATATGGTGTTGATTAGTTTCCATTCAGGATAAATATAATTATAATGGTTGATCGTAGAATGTTTTTTTTTTGCTTTACTACACAGTACCCTATGTTGTGCAATTACTTTTTAGCAATTAAACCAATCAAATAAATCAACTTTTAAGTAAGAATATAATTTGAAAATTAAATCGTTTGGTACAGTATTTTCATTCTTAAATCAGGGCCTCATATAATTCTCACTAGGTAGCCATATAATTTAGCCTATCTTAAAAGAAAGATATTTTTCAAACTAAGAGGTGCAATTTTAATTAAAATTTGTTCGTGAAACCAAAAGCCCGGGTGTGTAACGTTTTTATAGAACAGATCCAGAGATAATTTTTCTCTCTTCAGTGTTTTCTTCGTTGCGAAGGACACCCGTACAGCATTTAGTAAAAAAAAAATAAAGGTGAAAACAAAAACTGTGAATTAAGTTTGATTATGTAGTCATATATCAGCTATTTAGATAGTTAAGCTACCTTGAAATTAAATCATTACATTGCATTTTTTAAGCATATCTACACACTGTTTTCTAGGCCTAGGTTTGCTGATTCATTTTTAAATTACATGTAAGAAATATTTATTTTTGTAAAGAAGTTAATCAATATTTAGTGAAGGAATAAACGTTTTATTTTGTTTCTTGTCTTTAATTATTCCTAGGGCCATAAACCCAATTGTTTAGTTATAGATAGTATTAGTATTTATTCAAGTTATTCTGGTGTCATTGGTAAATAACAATGGATGAAGTTGAGTTGTTTAGATGACAATGGAGGGAGAGAGAGAGGGAGCTAGAGAGAGAGAGAGAGATAGATATATAGAATTAGAAGTTAGCATTAAGGTAGCGGCCGAGCTTATCAGCTGTTAGGGCAAAGGTCGTGCGGCAACACAACTGGGCTGCCGAGCCTACCTCCCCTACCTCACCCCTACATCCCCTGCCACTGGAAGGTCCTATATAAGCAGGTGCATTAGGGGAACTAGGCAGTTGATGATGGACGTCGGACAGCTCACAAGGTAAGTAGACCGTCGTGGTCGAATATACCAAGACTATAACCATCTTAGGCCACCAAGTCAGTCTTAGGCCCGAGGTGGATAGTGTCAGTAAGTAGAAGCTCGGGGTTGTTAGGCATATTAAGCAACCCCATATTAGTATAATTGTACCCAAGCGTTATAATTTGGGCAGAACATTTGACGGGTCAGCTTGAATACCTCGCGGTGAAGCTCGGCTGCTTGGAGGGGACATACCCTCCCACAGCAAAGAGAAGTTAGGTGCTGTGAGGGAATACTTCGCGGCGGGGTTAAGCTGATTGGAGGGGCTATACCCTGCCACCTGCCCTGCCACAGCAAATTGTGGACTATGGAACGAGGTAAGTGCCATCTCGTGACCGAATAAGTCGTGACACACAAGTTAGGGCAACGGATAGTTACCTTAACCTACAAATCAGTCGGTAGGGTCACGGTAAACATTAGTTACCGCAAACATTTTATATTAAAGACCATATGGTCAAAGTCCAAATTCGATATCTTGAGGTTGGTGATGATGAGTCCATTGTATCCATTGATGAGTTGTTGTAGGGAGTACTTGGTTGCCGTGGACTGAGCTTAAACCTTGAGATATGTAGAGAAATCGAGATTTAGGCAAACTTTAGACACCTGGATAATTAGACACCCATACCCTGAACTACCTGTTTAATTTGTAGATATCAAAATTTATCCTTAAGGGTAAAAAGCCCTCACAACAATAATTATTTTCATTAATTAATAATAAATTATCGTTAATGCTAATGTATAAAAGTGAAAAACTAATTGAAACTGTCTGAATTTGTTTTGTTAAGCAGACAAAATCCATTATATTCAAATTTGAAATTCCACATGAAAAGTGTGAAAGCTTTATTTGAACTTTGAAAAAGAGGAAAATATATTATTTACTTAACAATTATTGATCAAATAAAATGTCTAACTCTCCCCATGCTAACTCAAAGGAAAATGTTCAACTCATAAGTATACTCAATGGTAGTAGCTACTTCCTTAACCCTCCAAGTGTCAACCGCCCGGAATTGGGCGGCTTTGCAGGCAGTCAGTTTCGTTCAATATACAGCCGTACGATCGATCGATGACACTTGATACTCATACCAAACTGTTCTCAAACATTATGCTACATGACAACTATTTGGGAGTGCCGTTTCTTACAATATTTTTATTAGTATGTGTCGACAGCAGCTGTCAGCTGGCGTTGCAAATGAACTGTGTTGTGAGTTGTAATAGTGATAAAAATGGCGAAAGATCTCAGATCTAATGACATTAGGGAATCTGGTGAAATAAGTGACAGTGAAGGTGATAATTTTGAAGATGACTTCGATTTAGGACAAAATGAATCATTACTTGATTTTTCCCACACTCCGGACTGATCGCCTTTACTACTTCCTTCACCACTTCCTACGTCACGAACCAGTTTCCCTCCCTTCCATTAGCATTATTGGATTGCAAATACCTTAATCTATTCGTAATAAACAGATCCCAAACTCCGGACAGCTCACCTTGACTACTTCCTCCACCACTTCCTACATCGCGGACCTATTTTCCTCCCTTTCCATAGCATTTTAGGATTGTAGAAACCTTAATTTAATCCTCATTAACAGTCACACTCAACCATAGAAATTTGTTTTTGGATTTAATTAGTATGTATGGTTTTAATACAAACTTTTGTTCTCCGACTAGAATTACTCAAAATTCAGTCACATGTATTGATAACATTTTAACTAGTGATTTTTTAGAATGGAATTCCCAAATTAAGAGATCTAAAATGAATATTGAATTAGGGGTCTCAGACCATAGGGCTCTTTTTATCGATATTTCAAATTGTAATACCAAACTGCATAAAAAAATAATAAGTAAGAAGAGATTATTTTCAAATAAAAATAAGTTAATGTTCTATAAATGCGTTTCTGAAACTCACTGGAACATAAAGCCATCTCAGGATGCACAGACGAATTTCAATTGTTTCTTCAATCAATTGTCAGTTCATTTTGATCACTGCTTTCCACAAATTTTTTTCCAGTAGGTTGCGTAAGAATACAAGTAGAGGCTGGGTGACTAAAGGTATCATTATATCAAGTAGACGAAAAAGAGAATTAAGTGTTATTTCTAAGACTAATAAGGATGTGAATTTTCAAAACTATTACAGAAATTACAGGAAAATATTTAAAGCTGTTTGTGATAGAGCCCGGAAAATGTTAAACTGTAAGGTGTCTTGAGATCTAAAGATTTGGGAAGTCCAAATCTTTAGATCTCAAGACACCAAGTTCAGACTTGACAACAGTCCACACTGCTTGGCTCCTGTTTTCAGCTGTGTTTTCATTGGTTGTCAGAGATAAGCTGATAACTAATGGTCAGGCTATTTCTAACTTTCTCAATGTCAAGTTTGCAAACACCTCTAAAGACATTAATTGCATACCCTGTTTAGATACTGCATCCAAGTTAGTGAATAATTTTATGATTAAGCATAGAGTTAATTTCAAATTCAGACATGTATCTGTATCAGAAATTAAAACTAAAATAAAAAAATAAAAAATCAGTAGGATGGAATGGGATTTCAGTTGAAATAATAAAAAATATTATGAACTTTATAGCAGAGCCACTTTGTCTGATTTTAAACCAATGTTTTGACGAAGGAATTTTTCCATACCAATTAAGAAATGCTGAATTGAAACCACTTTTCAAAAAAAGGTTCAGTAGAAAACCCAGAAAACTATCGTCCAGTTTCAATTTTACCAACTCTATCAAAGGTTTTTGAAAAAATAGCATACGAACAAACTCTTTTTTTGAAAATAATAATTTGTTTACAGATAATCAATTTGGCTTTAGATTAGAAAAAAACACAATATCAGCTGTCTCTGATTTCATCAATCGTGTGTCGGGGGGCTTGGATGGATCTCAGAGTACTGCAGCAGTGTTCTGTGATCTGTCCAAGGCGTTCGATTGTGTGAGCCATGATGTATTAAGTAATAAACCGAAATATTATAACTTCTCTGATCTTGCACTGTCTTGGATACAATCTTATTAAAAAAAAAAACAGGCAACAGAGAACTGTCATTAAGAAAAATGGTAAACATTTCATTTCAAAATGGCAAACCATCAATTGTGGTGTACCCCAAGGATCAATTTTAGGTCCCTTGTTATTTTTAATATTCATAAATGATGTTCCTAACAATGTAT
Organism: Macrosteles quadrilineatus; assembly: GCF_028750875.1. NCBI lineage: Eukaryota > Metazoa > Arthropoda > Insecta > Hemiptera > Cicadellidae > Macrosteles > Macrosteles quadrilineatus. The sequence goes on from NW_026542597.1 coordinate 79,481,181, forward strand.
CATCAAACCTAATATTATATGCTGATGACACTACAGCTATAGTAAAAGCAAATTATGTACATACTCTTAGATTAGAGCTTGATCGTTCCATTGTAGATTTAACTAGCTGGTTTGCGGCGAATGGTTTAAAACTTAATAATCCTAAAACACATATTATGCAACTCCAAACACTACAAAATAAGCAAAACATAATTTTTGAATTACCATATGAAAATGATATTTTAGCTTTTGTCGAACAAACAAAATTTTTAGGCTTAAATATTGATAAAAATTTGACTTGGAAACATCACATTGAAATATTAGCTAAAAAATTACATACAGCTTGTTTCCAGATGTATGTTTTAAGAAACATAATAGATTCTAAAACAAAGGTCATAGTTTATTATGCCATATTTTTTCCATTATGCAATATAGTATTGAGTTATGGTCAACATCATATGCCTCAACTATTTTTAAGATACAAAAGAAGTTTTTTAAGAATCTTATAATTTACACGCAAAAAAAAGTCATATAAACCGCTTTTTGAAACATATGGAATGTTAACCATGCCTTCACTTTACATTTATAAAATTCTGGTATACTTCAAGAGTAATGCACAATTATTTATAGACAATCAATTTATTCATCAATACCAAACACGTTCAAAAAATAATTTGCAGTATCCAAGACATCGGCTATGCCTGTATGAAAGATCGCCGTACTACATGAGTCTGAGGCTTTACAACGGTCTACCTGCTCATTTTAAAAATATCAATAGCATTGTAAAGTTTAAGAAAGAATTAAAAACATTCCTTATAAAAAAGAAATATTATACAATAGAAGAGTATTTAAATGACTGTTTTTTTTTAAAGTGACTAGTTTAATTTTAATCCTTAGTTTTAATTTTTATTTTTGTTAGCTAAGAAATGACAATGTCATCTGTTTCACCAGCTTTGCTGGAAATGTGAAATGTTTTATGACAATAAAGTGATATTAATATTATTGTCTCCACACACCGGACAGATCGTCCTGACCACTTCCTTCACCACATCCTACGTCGCGGACCAGTTTTCAGGGCCGGATTTAGCATTTCGGCGCCCCTAGGCCCAAATAATTTCCCGCCCCCTAGTCTGGTCAAAGTTATCATGCCCATAGGCCTAAGTTAATTGCTTGAATACCACTCCTCGTCGGAATTTTATGATTGCAAGTTTTTTAAAGAATTGATTCATTTAGCCTTAACAAAATGCCGTGTTAAACTTTTAGCAATCGTATGCTTTTAGTAAATGCTCACGTTTGTGGGACTGAAACAAAACAACTCAATCCACCGAGCATTCTTGCAAAAAACATGGCCATTGATTCCAATTTCAGGCCCCAAAAAATGAACTCCATACAGTACGTGATACCATAGATTAAACATACTCCTTTAGTAGATTCGTCATCATTATGGATTAGCTGAAAACAACTCTTGTTATATAAACTTAGTTTATCCAAAATAAAACGATATAATCATAAACAATAGGTCGTCTCATTACAATAAATTAAAACACATCATAGAACTAACCCTAAAATAATAGAAACAAAAGTACCGTACGTCAAAACTAACGTCCAGTGTCACCAACGTGAACTAGACATGAAAAAAATGAATTAACAATGTGATAGGAAGTCGACTTGAGTTATATTTAATCTATGGTGGTACTGCATCCAGGTTATATTTCCAAAGCAAAACAGACTACAGAGCAATATTCCGGCCAACCATACCGATCCTTAGGTCTGAGGAGAAAATTACAGCATTAATGGTGCTTTGGAGGGTATTGAATTAGTCAAAAAACCTGTAGCAAATTGAAATTAATATTTTTTCGTTAATTTTAAAGATAAATTAATCATTTTTTTTTTATATTCAACACAACGTATTATATATTTTAACTTGATCCCGCAGATTGTTGTAAACTAATCAAAAGATTAGTCGATAACTTTTGTTTTGTGAGTTATTTGTTTTGTGTGTTTGGTGGTAACAGTGTCTAGCACGCATGTGCCCCTAATTACTCCGATCAGTAACACCGAGCCAACATAGTGACAGTGCAGTGGCAATACGATGCGTACAGCTCGGGCGCTCGTCAACATCCCTACAGCCTCCCGTACCCAATGCTGTAATGAAATTTATGCGTAATTCTGAAAAATAGTTTAAATCTTCTAACAATTATTTCTTTCTATGAACTTCAGAATCAGAATGCTTTATTAGCCAGAGTTTTTTTAATCAACTATGAATATTTTTTTTTATTTTTAGATATAAAAAAAATTCTCTCGGCCTGGCGCCCTCTGGGAGCTTGCGCCCATAGGCCCGGTCCTGCCAGTTTTAGCGAATTTCCCATATAGGGAATAAGCTATTACCGTAGTACTCACGGTAAGACCTGGACCCGGGACCGATTTTTTTTTCGTTTTGAGGTCCCTAGAGGTCAAAAACACCATCCGTTCAAATTCATAAATATATATATATATATTTATCTAATATATCAAATTCTCGTGTCACAGTGTTTGTCTGCAAACTCCTCCGGAACGACTTCACTGATCGTTATGAAATTTGGTGTGTAAATTCTGTAGGTATGCGAATCGGACGTAAACTATTTCCCGTTTCGAAATTCTTAAAAGGGCTCCGCCCCAGTGGCTCTGGAGTTTCCCATGTTAACCTTATGAGAAATGGAATTAATGAATCTTAACAGCTGTTTCAATTAAACAAGTTGGTTCTGTTCTATGATGTTCAATAGCATTAAAGTTACAATGATTACCAACAGGGTGCAGCACTATTATTTCTTTTACATTTATGACAACAGCTAATTTGCAACCAAAAGGTGAGTGAGCGTAGCGAACGAACTTCAACCTGGAGGCGAGTTAGCGTAGCGAACGAGCTAACCTGAAGGCAAGTGAGCGCAGCGAACGAGCTCCAACCTAAAGGTGAGTGAGCGTAGCGAACGAGCTCCAACCCAAAGGTGAGTGAGCGTAGCGAACGAACTTCAACCAGGACGTGATTGAGCAATGCGAACGAGATCATCTTGAAAATTAAACATAACGGTACTTTCTTTCCATCGGTCTGTCTTAGGGGAAACCTATAACTTAGGCGATACGAAGTTCGCCGGGTCAGCTAGTATATATATGTATATTTATATATATATATATATGTGTGTCCGTTAGCGCGATAACTCGAGCAAAAATGATCCGATTTTGATGAAATTTGGTACAAACGTGTAAACCTACGTTTATTCGAACGAGTTCGCGAACCAGCATGATTGGACCATGGGAACGGGGGTTTATGGGGGCTTTTATGGGGTAAAAATGGGTTTTTCCCATTTTTGACCCAAAAAACATAAAATTTTTCAATTTCTTTTGAAACTATTTTGTAGAGCTTTAAAAAACAAATAATTTAGTATGTTGAAGCGTTATAATGCGCCTAATGGTTACGGAGAAAATTCCAAAAATTGTAAATTTAAAATTCTCATGTTATTCTTATGGAGAATAAGTAAACTGTTGTAGTTTGCTTGTTTATAAACATAAATTTGCCCAAATTTGGAAAATGTTTTTATTTCTTACTAACTATTAACATTTTACATAAAAACACTTTTACCCTCCCTGTTGCAGCAAACCTAAATATGTTTTAAACTGATTCTATTTAAATAGGGAATAAATGTGATATTTTTAAGGAGACATTTTAGTTTAAATCCATTCAGGGAAATGGAAATTCGCTTAGTCTGCAGGTTTGCTGCGGCGGGGGTATTTCTCTCTTCTCTTAGCATTTTAGGATTGCAGATACCTTAATCTAATCGTCATAAACAGTTTCCACACTCCAGACAGCTTGCCTTGACTACTTCCTCCACCACTTCCTACATCACGGACCTGTTTTCCTCCATTCCCATAGCATTTTAGGATTGTAGATACCTTGATCTAATCGTCACAAACAGTTCCCACACTCCGGACTGCTTGCCTTTACTACTTCCTTCACCACTTCCTATGTCGCGGACCTGTTTACTTCCCTTCAATAGCATTTTAGGATTGCCGATATCTTAATCTTATCGTCATAAACAGTTCCCACACTCCGGACAGCTCGCCTTGACTATTTCCTTCACCACTTCCTACGTCACGGACCTCAAGCTAGTGTCGTCATTTGATTATATTTATGATCCATACCGTTTTTGTTCTTATCTGTGGAATAATGCTATCAGCTATTTCTTTATCCACTGCATTCAAAATTCAACAGCTGATCATATGTCTTTGTTTATGTGTCAAATACTGCTTCCATAAGGATTACATTGAAACTTTGAGACCCAGCGGGGCGGATTCCTGAGAGACTTTTTTAACGCCATATAGATGTTGGCACTCACTGATATGGTCTTTATCACCATGCCAAATTTGAAAACGATTGATTCAGCCGTCTAGGAAGAGTTTGCGTATTACGAAATGCATGAGTCGAAGTAAAAGAGCTTCGCTCGCTCCGCTCAATAAAATATTTTACACAACTATGTGGTAGGTTTACTTATGACTTTGATTATGAACATAGAGAAAAATTCTATAACCGTAAGTTGTGAAAATTATGTTATATATTTTTTTTTTGTCATACTGTTACAACAAAATCTATCAAACAAATAATGTTTATAACTTACGGTTATTGCATCTTTATTAACAATCATGTTTTAAATAAAAACGAGCTGTTGGCCCGTCCTACGTACGGGAATCAAGCAGTGCATTCAAACTGTATATAGTTATATCAATATGTCTATTCCTAATTCATGCTTAGTTTAAGCAGTTCAAATTTTATTGTTAAGAAAAAGCTCCCAAGATTAATTAAAACTTGTGATCGTTGTTACTTTCCCAACCTTTCCTCAAAAATTCGGGAGGTAAAACAATTTTCATAAGCTTTCTTTTCAAGACTCATGAGCTTCGATTCGTATAGAGCAATGGTTATAGAATCTTACTTAATTTCTATAATCAATGAAAAAATCGCTGAGTAAATAAACTAACCTCATAGTTTTTAGAATATTTTTATATTCAACCAGCTGTAAGTTATAACAAATTATATTTCACTAAAACAAACTATAAAGATTTTATAGACTGTTCAAAAACTAAATTAGAACATCTATTATACTACTATGTATATTTAAATTTAAATTATCCCTCATCCTCTTGCCGAATAAATTAACGTATCAATGATTATAGCATTACACGTAGTTTAAATAAGTCAACCCTACGTATATAATTTCATTTTCATCCAAATATTGAATTTGTGTCGAAAACGCCAAATGTTTACAGCTGTTCTACGTTAAGCAAATGGTATTATACCAAAAGCTAGAGTAGAATCTTAGCGTAGGCTGCTAGACTTTTTAAAATTCTAAACTTTATTTCTAAGAAACTGGGACCCTAAGCTAAAATTATGGCTTCAAAATTCCCTAGTTCTCAAAATTATCTTTCTTTCAACACAAAAATCATGAAAATCCGTCAAGTGGTTGATTCAGAATCGTGAAATAAAAAAACCCTGTCACGTTTTAATATTATAGATATAACATTATTTATGAACACTAGTAACATTAAAATGATTCAAGTGAACATCAAATATTTTATTTTTTTATATGATTACATTTTACAAAAGTGAATAACTTGCTGCAAACCCCAGAAATTCTAGGATTGTCTGCAGCTCATGGAGAAAACTCGTAAATTTTGTCCTGGTAAGTCCTTTTCACAACTTTTGTCTTGTTTTTTTCTGGTTCAAGTCTGTCTCACTGTTGTTTACAATTTGATTCTACCTTATAAACACCATCATGGCAATAATAATGTAAATAAATAAAGTGATAATCAAATACTCCACATAGAAGAAGAAATTCTCTTCTGTGAATACTTTCAAGAATATTTATTTATTTGTTATGAGAACCCAGAATACAGCAATATGAGATAAATTGGTTATTTGTATTGTTGTGTAGTCAATGATATTATCTGATTTATTTTGTCTTAGATTTAAGTAAAATATGTACGAGGGCTATCCAGAAAGTAAAGAAAGTTTTGTTGTGACGCCGCCAGGCAGGTCGATCTTGTATATTTTGGTGCGTGGGCACTCAGCAACTCAGTTGGCATCCAGCCGTGACAACAGGAGCATCCTCGCGCTGCCTGTTTTTTCACAATTTCAACTTAAGAGCGCTGCGATTGAAAATCCCACCAGTTATTAGGCAGGGGTGCCCACAAGGGGGGGCCGTGACGCAGACTGCGTCATTGAAATTCTTGGGGGGGGGCTCAACAAATTCAAATGGGGTGGGGGCTAAAGTTAATTGCAACAGTGTTCAACGTGACGACAATCCAAAATACATTACGAAATCGCCAGATAGAAAGTGGATAAGACAATAGTTATATTATTGAATTAAATTAGTTAAAATAGGATTTTATTATAGTTTAGGATTCGTGTAGAAAGTTATTATTTAAGATTAGCAAGACGTGAGATCTAAGAGAGGGAGCGCACGGGATGGCTCAACTGCTGTGATAGATAAAAGATAACGCGTGGTACAGACACGTCCAGCTACACAGCAGAACGCTTTGTTGACATAAAGCTCGTTAAAATACAATCAAGTAGCAAGTAGCATAGGCTACAATACTTTACACTATTGTGTATACTCGATTGCCTGAGTTAATAGGGAGAGGGGGGGGGTAATGAAAAATACGGTTAATCCAATATAGTATAAAAACAGATGACAAACTCATTAAAACGCTGTAAACAGCCATTAAGTCACGATTTACATTTTTATAAACGAAATTCAATATTGCACAATTATTATTATTGTAAATTTCAAATCATTTATCTTGGTTCAGTTGTACAAACGGCTACGTTTAAAATTGTAGCTAACTCAAACTCAACTAATCACTAGCCAAACATTACATTGCTATAAATAACGTAAATATTAAAGGAACCTTTAGAAAGTGTTATAAGGTACTGGATGCTCATGATAGACAGATAGGCTACCGATAGGTGCTGTATCACAGCATAGGATAGATAAGGATAGATAAGTAATAAAAAAGTTTAAAATTATATTTAGAGATAATTAAAACACTCTTAAAAAAGAATGTAACGAGAACAATCTTGTTATTCTCTTTCTTTGTTCTTCTGTTCATTAATAGGTTTCTCTTCAATTCATACACAAATTCAACAAGTCGCCATATTTAGGCCTACCGTACTCATTGGCCAATCACAGTCTTACTAAAGTTACCATGGTTATCACTCAATCACAGTGTACTAAGCATTAGGGAGTATGTTTTATCTATGATTATATCGTCATCATTCCCCAGCTGTTGTATCTGAAATCTGTTGTAACATAGCGCACAGCAGACAGAAGTGTATAACGGAGCAGACGATTGTTGGCGCAAGCGTTGTTTCCATTTCATTTTCATCAAAGGAGCTGTGATGTTTCTAAAGGGAGGGAAAGGGGATCGTTATATCGAGAAAGACGCTGACAATTCGTTATGGATATTCTGGCAATACAAAATTCCTTAAATTGAGGTGACTTATAAAACTCTAATTTTATAGAAAGATAAGTTTTCCAGTCCTGTACAACACTGATTCACGGTCTTTTCCCTGTAATCAAAATTCAAGTACAACTTGATACACACAGAATCTCCGGTTCCCGACCTGGATGATGGCTAGTTATTTTATTTAATTTAAAGTTACATATTAGTACTCGTGATAAATCAAACCCGTTATGTAAGCCAAAGCCACACGGTTATTAATCACACTTGGTTTTGGATTTGCTTACAAACGTGATCGGAAATGGTTAGGGCCTACACAGTATTCTTAAAGAACATTTATGTAAACATATCAGTGACAGCTAGGAAAAGGAATCTTTATCAAAAAAGCTGTTCGTAATTTCATATATGACGTGTTCTCTTAACAGATTCATAAATTAATGACGTATGTAGTAAACATGGAGAAAATAAACTAGAAAAATCACACAAAATTGTATTTTTGATCGTCCGTTATTTTATTTCCAAAATAGTGAGGCCATATTTTAATGGCTATAAGGACTCTCTCGCCAATCCTGTGGATACAATTAAACCATTAGAATCATAATCGGAACTCTAGTTTTCTTTAGAGTATGTAGGCCATGAGTAGGCTGCATAAAATGCCTTCTGGGCCGTGACAGACGGACATAAATGGAGATAAGACATGTTTCAACTTCTTCAATGTATAAAACATAAATAACCCAAAATATGTATAATTCTGAGCAATGTACAGAAAAAACTATAACTTTATTGATATAGATTAACTGGGTTTGAATTTTAAATATCTAAAAAAAATTATAAAACTTTTATAGTTTTACAAATAGTGCTGCGCGGGGGAATAATGTTTCTCATTTGTTGTGTACATCATTTATGGGGGGGGGGTTGTTGCTCAATGGGGGGGGGGGGGGTGCGTCATGAGTCTAGGGGGGGATGGGCACCCCTGTATTAGGTGTTGTCAGTGATATGTTTTTACTTGGAAAAAACTTTAAACTGAAAGTTCTTCTCAAGTTTCACGGACTTAGTTATTTTAAATTGTGCCACAACAAAGCAAAATATATGTTATCAGCAATCAGCAGTTTTCGCAAACCTTTTCATCAACTTAAGCGACCAAGTCCACCAGTCACAATGCTCGGTCGTCCACCCTTCACTTCCTCATGACTCATGAGTGTCAGATCAGCCATTTTTAAACTGAATGCACTATTTTCCACAGAACTTTAATTCATTACGATGTTTCCTTAAACTTCACACACTTGGCGTTGAAATTTCTGTTGGTTTCAAGTTTCTTGCCAACAAAAACCGCATCACTGACCACACCTCATAACTAGCAGGATTTTCAATCGTAGCACTCATCTTAGTTGAAATTGTGAAAAAACAGGCAGCGCGAGAATGCTCCCGTTGTTATGGGTGGACGCCGACTGAGTTGCCGAGTGCGCACACACCAAAATATACAAGACCACAACGGCAAAATGTAGCGGCGGCGAAATAAAATGTTCTTTGCTTTCTGGATAGCCCTTGTCTTGTATGTAAAAGAAGTTACATCACAGGGGAAAAAACAAAGCAAGTAACACGGCTGTTGCCAAGGTTTATTAAAATACCTTTAATCTCAGAGACACAAATTCCTACTTTTGGATCTTCTGATCTTTAGAACTACAGAATGGTATATTTTGGATCTTCTGACCCTCACTTGGTTCACAAGATCAAAAGTCTAAACGACACTCTCTTCCATAGGATCATTAACAATGTAAAATTTTACATCTGGTAATGACTTTTGGATCTTGTGATCTGAAGTGTAAACTTTTGGATCTTCTGAAGATGATCTGGCTAAAGCATTTGTGCAAACGCCAATCAATGAGTTGACAGATGGGTGTTCAGTTGGGTTTTCCTGGCAAAAGTCTTCCCACAGACAACACACTTGTGATTCCTGGCGATTCCATGGACAGCCATGTGTTGTTTGACATGGGTTCTTAGTTTGAACGTTTGACCACATATATTACAGACATGAGGTCTGCTATCTTTATGTGTATGCTCGTGCTGCTGTAAATTACACTCTCTTTTAAATGCTTTGCCACAAGTATGACAGACATACGGTTTATTATCAGAATGTGTCAAGGAATGAATTTTTAAATTTTGATTTGTTGGGAACATTTTTCCACATTTTTCACAACTAAAACCTCGAGTTGTACCTGAGTGCTGCTTTTTAAGATGTTCCAACAAAGTCTCTTCGAAGGTAAACACTCTACTACAATTAGCACATTTATATTGTTCGAGAGGCAAATGGCATCTTTTAACATGCATGGTTAATTTTTTTTTATCAGCAAAATTACTATTACATTCTCCACATTGGTATTTTTTTGTATGCACATGCACCCGAGAAGTATGTTTTCTAAGACCACTTTTATCTGCATATGTCTCATTACAAAGTTTACATGTATAACTGAGATTTCTGTTCAATTGATAATGCACATTTTTAATGTGTATTGTAAGGTAAAATGCTTTTGCAAGACCTCTTTAACATATTGGACAAACATTTTTTTTCAAACCTCCTGAATGTACGTTTAAAATATGAGACTTCAACACATTAAACTTGCAAAATGATTCGGCACAGAGTGCACATTCCAAAAATTCTTGTAGGGAACCAGTATTTTTTTTGTAACCATTTGACAGAACCTCAGAGTCAAAGGCCTTTTTACACTTAACACATTCACACAGAACACCATTCAACTGAGCTGTGCACTTTCCTCCTTCACTCTGCACCTGAAACACGCCAAAACTGATATTCAGACTGAACCTCTAAGGGTTCAGAATATCATTGGTACACTTTTAGTAAATATTTCTAAATGTTGTGTTGATTTGTTTTCAGCCAGGATAATAATTATTACAACAAGAGGGCCCGTGTGTTAGTTGTGCAGTTTAATTAGAGCCATTTATTCAATATTACATATAACAGTCTTGATACCTGTGCACAAAATGAGTGCATAGCATCATTGAACATATAACAAATAAAGAGAAATTAAGTTATAAGTTAATTGCAGAATATGAGAAAAAACCCGGCCGCGTATCACGATATATCATAATGATTGACATACAAAATAATGGTTATATTCTAATTGAGTACTGGAGTACCGAGCCATAGCTCGGTATAGTTTATTTTGATTGTAAAAGCAATAAAAAAAACCCCCATGTTTTTCTAATTTTGGCTTTTTAGCCAATTTCCCTATAGGGAAGTAGCTATTACCGTAGTAATCATTTTCATTATCATCATTACTTAAGGCCTCGGAAACATCTTCTCTCTCAATAGCAGCAAAATCCTGAATATTATCTTAATTTTTTATTAACACATTATCAATGGCGGCAAAATCCTGAATATTTCCTGCGGTCGTGTGGTCGCTTCCCACAGTGACGTAAACGTCATCACAGTCTTAACGTTATCATGGAAAAATCCTGGACATCTCCCGCGGTATGTATACATTATCGCCGTCTCTCGCGATCACGGAAACGTAATCATCGTCATCCACGATCACGGCTAAATCATGAACATCTGCGGCCGTGTAGACATAATCATAGCCTCCCGCAGTCACGGAAACGTCATGTATTCGTCGTTGTCCGCAATCTCGGCAAAATCATGAATATTTCCCGCGGCAGTGTAAACATCATCGTTGATCCCGCGGTCACGTAAACGTCATCGTCGTCGTCCGCGATCGCGGCTAAATCATGAACATCTGCAGCCGTGTAGACATAATCATAGCCTCCCGCAGTCACGGAAACGTCATATTCGTCGTCGTCCGCAATCTCGGCAAAATCATGAATATTTCCCGTGGCCGTGTCTACATCATCGTCGTCTCCCGCGGTCACGGAAACGTCAACGTCGTTTCCTGCGGTCACGGAAACGTCATCGTCGTCGGCCGCAATCACGGCAAAATCATGAGCATATCACGCGGCCGTGTAGAAATCATCATCGTCGTCTTTCGCGGTCACGGCAAATCACGAAAATCTTATGCGGCCGTGTAGACATCATCATTGCCTCTCGCAGATATGGAAACGTCATCGCCGTCGTCCGCGGTCACGGAAACGTCATCGTCGTCTCCCGCGGTCACGGAAACGTCATCGTCGTCTCCCGCGGTCACGGAAACGTCATCGTCGTTTCCCGCGGTCACTGATACGTCATCGTCGTCTCCCGCGGTCACGGAAACGTCATCGTCGTCTCCCGCGGTCACGGAAACGTCATCATCGTCGGCCGCAATCACGGCAAAATCATGAGCATATCACGCGGCCGTGTAGAAATCATCATCGTCGTCTTTCGCGGTCACGGCAAATCACGAAAATCTTGCGCGGCTGTGTAGACATCATCATTGCCTCTCGCAGATATGGAAACGTCATCGCCGTCGTCCGCGGTCACAAAAAAGTCATCGTCGTCTCCCGCGGTCACGGAAAAGTCATCGTCGTCTCCCGCGGTCACGGAAACGTCATCGTCGTCTCCCGCGGTCACGGAAACGTCATCGTCGTCGGTCACTATCGCGGCAAAATCATGAGCATTTCACGCGGCCGTGTAGAAATCATCATCGTCGTCTTTCGCGGTCACGGAAACGTCATCGTCGTCTCCCGCGGTCACGGAAAAGTCATCGTCGTCTCCCGCGGTCACGAAAACGTCATCGTCATCTCCCGCGGTCACGGAAACGTCATCGTCGTCTCCGCGGTCACGGAAACGTCATCGTCGTCTCCCGCGGTCACGGAAACGTCATCGTCGTCTCCCGCGGTCACGGAAACGTCATCGTCGTCTCCCGCGGTCACGGAAACGTCATCGTCGTCTCCCGCGGTCACGGAAACGTCATCGTCGTCTCCCGCGGTCTCAAAAACGTCATCGTCGTCGCCCGCAATCGCGGCAAGACGCATTTTACTACTACAATCTTTTACCGGGGCTAAAATAAACACACAATAATTCCTACTTTTGGATCTTCTGATCTTTAGAACTACAGAATGGTATATTTTGTATTTTCTGACCCTTGGTTCACAAGACCAAAAGTCTAAAGGACACTCTCTTCCATAGGGTCATTAACAATGTAAAATTTTATATCTGGTAATGACTGTACTTTTGGATCTTGTGATCTGAAGTGTCGCCATTTCATCGAACAGTATTATTCAATAATGTAAACTTTTGGATCTTCTGAAGAGGATCTGGCTAAAGCATTTGTGCAAACACCAATCAATGAGTTGACAGATGGGTGTTCAATTGGGTTTTCCTGGCAAAAGTCTTCTCACAGACAACACACTTGTGATTCCTGGTGATTCCATGGACAGCCATGTGTTGTTTGACATGGGTTCTTAGTTTGAACGTTTGACCACATATATTACAGACATGAGGTCTGTTATCTCTGTGTGTATGCTCGTGCTGCTGTAAATTACACTCTCTTTTAAATGCTTTGCCACAAGTATGACAGACATACGGTTTATTATCAGAATGTGACAGGGAATGAATATTTAAATTTTGATTTGTTGTGAACATTTTCCCACATTTTTCACAACTAAAACCTCGAGTTGTACCTGAGTGCTGATTTTTAATATGTTCCACTAAAGTCTCTTTGAAGGCAAACACTCTACTACAATTAGCACATTTATATTGTTCGAGAGGCAAATGGCATCTTTTAATATGCATGGTTAATTTATTTTTATCAGCAAAATTACTATTACATTCTCCACATTGGTATTTTTTTGTATGCACATGTACCCAAGAAGTATGTTTTCTAAGACCACTTTTATCTGCATATGTCTCATTACAAAGTTTACATGTATAACTGAGATTTCTGTTCAATTGATAATGCACATTTTGAATGTGTATTTTAAGGGAATATGATTTTGTAAGACCTCTTTTACATATTGGACAAACATTTTTTTTTAAACCTCCTGAATGTACGTTTAAAATATGAGACTTCAACACATTAAACTTGCAAAATGATTCGGCACAGAGTACACATTCCAAAAATTCTTGTAGGGAACCAGTATTTTTTTTGTAACCATTTGACAGAACCTCAGAGTCAAAGGCCTTTTTACACTTAACACATTCACACAGAACACCATTCAACTGAGCTGTGCACTTTCCTCCTTCACTTTGCACCTGAAACACACCAAAACTGATATTCAGACTGAACCTTTAAGGGTTCAGAATATCATTGGTACAATTTTAAAATATTCTAAGCCTCTTTCACACGAAGTGGCGCGCGCTGTACGGCGTCCGCCGAGCGGCGCTGCGCCGGACAAGCGTGTTTCTTCACACTAGTAGGGTTTCGTGCGGCGCACGTCGTACGGCACACCTAAATATTTATTATTTTCTGTTCAGTTGTGGCTTTTAAATGAATACTCCACTTAAAAGTTCAAATAAAATGAATAGGCTAATTTTAAATATAATAAACTAGAGCACCTGTTGCTCGAATTAGAGCAATTGCAAAATATTAAAGGAGTTTTTTTTTACGAATAATTGTCACAATTTCTGTTGACGTGTGAGAGTCAACTCAAAGATAATGTAACCAATCACTCTACTCCAGTTATCGAAACTGGAAACGAACTCACTCTGAAAACGAACGCTCACTCAACTCCATCTATCAAAACTGAAAACAAAAACTCTTGTGTGTATCATGTGTGTACTATGAACAGCTGTAATTAATACAAATTATTTGTCTGTTTACCTAACAAAATCTTGTCTTCATAATTTGATATACATTGGGATTTTGATGGCCTGAGGGTAGTGATGTAAAACACCCAGGTATTTAAAACTCGGGGTAAATACCCTGGGTATTTACCCGGGTAAATACCCAAAATCCATAAATACCCGGGTATTTTGGGTATTTATAAAATCAATTGAAATTCATTTCTATTTACCCCTAAATATGTTATTGTTATTACATGATAAATTAGGATAGTCAATTACAGTAACTTGAAGCTTTGCTCGCTTAATGATTTAGCACTTTTTTTTTAATAATACATAAAGTTTCTAAATAAGCATGGGGTTTTGTGTCTTAAATCGAGTAACATCAGTTAAATTTAACTCACTAAAAAATATTATATATTAAAAAAGGCTGTGGCTATTTCAATTTTTATAATTTCATTAATTTATAACCAATTAAATAACATAAACAAAATTATTTTAATTTATAAATATCCAGGAATTGTTGGGTACTTATGATGCAAAATTTTTATTGTATAAATGGTTTGGAAGGCTAGATAGACCTAAGGCCTATTTGACATCTAGGCAGAATGATAGAATACTTTTAAGTAGGCTTAGTTAAACTTTTCTGTGTTACCGCTTGGTTGGAAACAATACAGTCCACTCTTGGTAATTCAAACACTTGATAATTCAAAACTTTCGATAATTCAAAATGAAGGCTCAGTCCCTAGAGAATCTCTCAATATTTCAAATTTTTACCATGCATTTTGATACACTCGGTATTTCAAAGTCCAAATAGAGGGCAGGTCAATTTGTAACACGCAGTAATTCAAAGTTTCGTCGGTTAACACTCTATAATTCGAAGTCATGCTGTAATTTGAAGTTTCGTCGAAAAAACACTCTATAAATCAAAGTCACACAATAATTCGAAGTTTAGTCGGCAAAACACTATATTTCGAAGTGATCTCTTCCTGTTATAACAGGAAACTATACAGTACAGTACATCCTGTTCCCATGGTAGGCTAGTGTTGGACGTTTTGATGTTTGTTTAGTTAGAGCAGTAGTCAGAGTTAGTTCGCTGACTTGTTTTTCTAAGTTGGCAATCCGATCTCTAGATTGCGCGACATCTCCTTGAGCACGAACGTAGTTGTCGACAGCTTATTTTGATACCATTGATACCAACAAAAGATTTAGAACAAAAATATTAAATCCTGCCATCCTACAGATTGAATTTTAAAATTATTTTTCTTAAGTTGTTTACACATAGGCTAGGTTAAGTTGTTAGACTAGGTTAAATTTTCCTGTCATTCTAAATAATAATTATTAGGTACTTAGCAAATTATTTTTTTTTAACTTTCAATCAAATAAATTCATCTATCCATCATAGAAATTAAAAAATCATAAGTAGTCAGGACCAGTGCAGCAACCATGCGACCAGGGTATTTATGCCGATTATAACCAGAAGTAAAATGCCAGTAGTGACCATATGAAATTTTGTTTAATACATTTTATCATCATTTTACTATCCTTGCAAGGTAATAATTGCAAAAAAACATCTAAATCTTCTCTAACTTAAATAAAAATTATAAATACCCAGTTTTTGGGTATTTACCCGGGCCTGGGGTAAATACCCGGGTAAAAACCCAATTTATATTTACCTACCCACTGGGTATTTACCCGGCCCACATCACTACCTGAGGGGCAAAGCCCAAGGACTTTTACTACAGGAATTAGTGAAAGGGACGTGTAACACAACAAATACTTGATTTTGACACATCGTTTGTAAAAATCTGTCCATTATTAATGGAGGAGTAGTATTTCGTAGAAATCGCCTTCACGTATTATATATAAGTATTCGTCATATCTGAAAATATTGTATTCTAGAAGTTTAAAAAAAAATGTTTCATTGCATATAAATTACTAAATTATTAATTTAACACTAAATATTCTCCTCTAAACAACCACACAACAATTGTTCATCATGTAAGTTATTAAAGGAAACATTTTTTTTATACTTTAAGTTGGCCGATTTTCATAGGATGAACATAAAAAAATATGTTTTGTAATAACTTAATATATATTATTAATAAATATATTATTTTTGATATATAATTTCTTAATCAACTGTTGCACCCTCTTGGTTAGGTAGTTTGCCTAAATTGAGACAGCGTAGGGGTTGGGCCGTGCGGCGCGCGCCGCACCGTGTGAAAGCTCCCATAAGAACCAATGCCCCTTCACCGAATTGTCGGGCGTGGACGCCGCACGGCGCTGTTGTCCGGCTGAAGGTGCATCCGGCGGTAACTCGCACGCCGAACATAGTGTGAAAGGACTCATATACTCCCATAGCCCTATGCCGGATCCGGTGGGCGCCGCACGGCGAGCACCGCGTCGTGTAAAAGAGGCGTTAAATGTTGTGTTGATTTGTTTTCAGCCAGGATCTATAATATTAAAACGTGACAGGGTTTTTTTAATTTCACGATTCTGAATCAACCACTAGACGGATTTTCATGATTTTTGGGTTGAAAGAAAGATAATTTTGAGAACTAGGGAATGTCGAAGCCATAATTTTAGTTTAGGGTCCCAGTTTTTTAGAAATTAAGTTTTAATTTTTTTAAAGTCTAGCAGCCGACGCTAACATTCTAAACTAGCTTTTGGTATGATATGATTTGCTTAACATAACAGTAGTTGTAAATATTCAGCGTTTGTTACACAAATTCAGCATTTGGATAAAAATTAAAAGACATACTAAGGGTTGACTTATTTATACTATGTGTAATGCTGATCATTGATAAGTTCAATTCTTCGGTAAGAGGATGATAGATGAATTAAATATATATAGTAAAATACTAGGATGTTCAAATTATTTTGTAAAGCAATCTTTGATTTGTTTTAGTGCAATATAATTTGTTTTAACTAACAGCTGATTAAATATAAAACTATTCTATAGAACTATTAGGTTATTTTATTTACTCTGATTTAGTAATTGACTATAGGAAATAAGTAAGATTAGTAGATATAATTATAGACCACAGAGATAAGTAAAACCATACCCCCGCCGCAGCAAACCTGCAGACTAAGCGAATTTCCATTAACCTGATTGGATTTACACTAAAATGCCTCCATAATAATAGCCCATTTATTTCCTATTTAAATAGAATTAGTTTAACGAGTACTTAGGTTTGCTGCAACAGGGAGGGTAAAAAAGATTTTTTTTTATAAAATGATAATTAGTTTAGTAAGAAATAAAAGTATTTTCCAAAATCAATCAAAATATGTTCATAAACAAGCAAACTACAACAGTTGACTTATTCTCCATAAGAATAACATAGGAATTTTAAAATTACAATTTTTTTGAATTTTCTCCGTAACAATTAGGCGCATAATAACGCTTCAATATACTAAATTATTTGTTTTTTTAAGCTCTACAAAATGGTTTAAAAAGAAATTGTGAAACTTTGTGTTTTTAAGGTCAAAAATGGGAAAAACCTATTTTTACCCCATAAAACCCCCCATAAACCCCCGTTCCCATAGTCCGATCATGCTGCTTCGCGAACTCATTTTAGTTTATCCCGCCTTTTATTACCAAATTTTATCAAAATCGGACAAAAATTACTCAAGTTATCGTGCCGATGGACACATATGTATATATATAGATATATAAAAATTTGAACGAATGGTGTTTTTGGCCTCTGGGGACATCAAAATGAAAAAGTAAATCGGTCCCGGGCTTAGGTCTTACCATGACACCTACGGTAATAGCTACTTCCCTATAGGGAAATTCGCTAATAGCTTTATACAAATCGAGGCTCTGTACACGAGTCTTAAAAGAAAAGGATTATGCAAATCATTTAACTGCTCAACTTTTTTGGAAAGAGTTGGAAAATAACAATATTTACATGTATTAATTCGTCTTGGTAGCTACAATTAATGTTTACAATTAATGTTAGTCTGCTTACAATTTGTTTCGATTAGGCTCAGAAATATTGATGTCAATGAAAAGGAGATAAAGAATAATCGCGAATCATGAGTTTAAATTACCACCACAACCTCAGCCAGGTTTTACCCAAAGATAAACTGATGGATGACATAGATTGAACAGCCAATCTAAAAAAGGTTGTTTGGCGTGTGTTCAGTTGTGGTGTGTTCAGTTTGGGGGTGCTGATGTATGCAAAATATAACTTTTATTTCAACTATAAATATCTTATAGTTTAAATAGATTAATATGGGAAATTACGATGTACATTGATTCAATGAGGGTGCGTAATTATCAAGTATATTAGAACTGATAACGGTATGGATAAAAACATATACAATTACGTCCCTAGCTTTACTAGCCTGTTTACTTTTTAAATTCCTCCAACATGTGACCAGTTCTTTTTTTTCAAATAAAGGGTATTTTTAAACCAACAGCTGTTTCAAAACGAACTATATGTTATTGTTTTTAATTTTCTTTGTTTATACTTATTTATTTACCATGTAACATTATTTCCAAGATCAATTATCTTTCATTTAGTGCAATTGGCCTTAAGAGGAGACCCAAAATAAAAATTCATCATTGTTACAAAAGTCATGGTTTATTTAAAATAGAGATTGCCAACCAATAAACACTGTAGATCATGAGAATATGTTATTTCTAAGATCATTTCTAGTCTGGTTAGAGAAATGGAATAATATTGTGGTCCAAGGAGAGTTAGCAAATAATAAAAAAAGAAATGGAAAACTCACACTTGACACACAGTTTGCACTTAAACATGCCGTCAGTACAGTTTTAGAAATTGTAGAATGTTTATTTAATTCTTTACACTTTAAGTATGTGTTGCTAGGAAAGTTCCAAACAGACGATTTAGAGGCTAGGTTTGGACAGTATCGTCAAATGAGTGGTGCTAGTTACAATATATCTGTTGCACAAGTACTCGAATCAGAAAAGAAGCTTAAAACTCTTAGCATTATAAAGGTATTTTCTGCTAAAAATCGGGAAGTAGAGATAAGGGATTTTAGTGTAGAAGAAACTGAGGGACCACAAGGGGAAACAAACCTTTTTTTTATGTTTCAGAATTTGAAGACATTTCTCATGAGTTAGAAAGTGCTGATATTTCCGAAAATGATGTTGTTGGTATTACCTACATAGGAGGGTACATTTGCCATAAATTGTTAAAAAATGTTCAATGTAACTGTTGTAAACCTAAATTTGTTTTAATCGATAAGCAAACAATCCTCAACTCACATAGGCCTACAATGTCTTATTATTTTACCGTGATAGATAGGGGCAATTTACAATATCCCTCTGACCTCATCATAAATACATTGATTACTGGTTTGAAGGGTTTTAAAATTATGATTGGTGAAAGATATGAAAGTACATTTTTGAAGAGCAAATGTCAGAGAAAGGTACTAATGTCGGTAATGTACCATGTTCTCGACAGCATAAATGTTGAGGTATGTCTTTCTTGTGGTATAGATATAACCCCATTGTTTAAAAAATGTTTATTAACATTCTGTAATATTTTACTGAATAATTATAGTAAAATGAAAAAACAACGAATAATCGAGGAAGGAAAGAAGTGTACCAAAAAACGTAAGCTAGATAAGCTTTGTAATAAGTGTTGATTAAAGATTGTTTTGTACAGATTAAAAACAAGTTAAGACTGAAATTGTTTTTTTATTCACCATTATCCATATTCAACTTTATTATAGCAGTGTACTAAATAATATGCATATACAGTAATGAAAACAATGATATTACATACTTTTGCATCAAATAGTAGCCTAACTAGTAAAATATGTTTTGTTATTATAGAAATACACAAACATTATTACACGAATTAAAAAAAAAAACTAGCTAGTCACTACGCTACACCAACATAAAACATTACTGCAAAATTATATTATAATACGACTTCATTTAATTGTTCAAATCACAGTGGGAACTAACTGCAGTCGTAAAAACGTATAAGCGCCTATGTGTGTAGCGGCCGCGAGACCGCCTACAGTTGTGACGTCACACAAGTAGCAGCACGGCCTGTATATCTAGTGCGGCCTTGCATGTGCCCATTCAGCCGGTGCACTGTTGAAAACTACAAAACATTCTTGGATTTTCCTCGAGACTTTTAGTTCAGTGTTAGTGTATAATGTGTATAGTTGTAGTTGTATAATGTCAATAGTGTAATGTAAAATCCATTGATGATTTGGCAGGATTTGAACCCGGTACCCCAGGAACCGGAGTCCCGCGCTCTAACCACTAGACCAGCTCGCTCCCCCGAAACAGTTGTAATTACCCCATTGCTTACTAATAATCGTACACCCCAAGTCTATGTAAGTCAATGCTTAATAACATTCATAAGAATGATCTTCCCTATTATACTGTATTTAGTAAACTTCTACTGTACTGTAGATATTTTGTTACAAGCATGTTACAATTCATTAATTTACATTTTTGCAAAACTGCCATAGTTACTCGACAGTCAATAAAGCTAATTTTAAAAATATTAAAATTTAGCGAAAAACTAATTTTCCCAGAAAGAGACCTAGCATGGATATTGTTTTAGCCTAAAACTAAGATATTTCTAACAATTAGGAGGAAATCATAGGAGCTGTTTTTGAAATCATTGTGTGAAAATGTTACTCATATTATAGTACAGATATATCAGACAATACCTGCTACGGAAAGTAAATAAAACAAAAGTCTTATAACACTTAAAACATGTATTTGTGCTTATACTGTTACTCACAAGACGGTAAATACATATACAAATACCCCCGCCGCAGCAAACCTGCAGACTAAGCGAATTTCCATTTCCCTGAATGGATTTACACTAAAATGTCTCCTTGAACACACATTTATCACATTTATTCCCTATTTAAATAGAATCAGTTTAAAACATAATTAGGTTTGCTGCAACATGGAGGGTAAAAGTGATTTTTATGTAAAATGTTAATAGTTAGTAAGAAATAAAAACATTTTCCAAATTTGGGCAAAATATGTTAATAAACAAGCAAACTACAACAGTTTACTTATTCTCCATAAGAATAACATGGGAATTTTAAATTTACAATTTTTTGGAATTTTCTCCGTAACCATTTGGCGCATTATAACGCTTCAATATACTAAATTATTTGTTTTTTTAAGCTCTACAAAATAGTTTAGAGAGAAATTGCAAAATTTTATGTTTTTTGGGTCAAAATTGGGAAAACCCCTTTTTACCCCATAAAAGCCCCCATAAACCCCCGTTCCCATGGTCCGATCATGCTGGTTCGCGAACTCGTTCGAGTAAACGTAGGTTTACACGTTTGCACCAAATTTCATCAAAATCGGATCATTCTTGCTCGAGTTATCGCGCTAACGGATATATATATATAAATATAAATATATATATATATATATATATATATGAATTTGAACGGATGGTGTTTTTGGCCTCTAGGGACCTCAAAACGAAAAAAAAAATCGGTCCTGGGTCCAGGTCTTACCATGAGTACTACGGTAATAGCTTATTCCCTATATGGGAAATTCGCTAAAAAGATGGTAAGTGGTGATCGATTTCGATTGGACACTCCAATCTTCAACAGACCCCATATCCAATATACTGAATGACGAACGAATCCAATCGAAATCAATCACCACTTACCATCTTTTTTTGTATATTTACCGTCTTTTGAGTAACAGTATAAGCGTAAATATATGTTTTAAGTGTTATAAGACATTAATTTGTTTTATTTACTTTCCGTAAATTTGATAACTTGTACAATGCTGATCAAGAAATTATTTAATACCTTGCCTTATTGTAAATATGCCATCTTTTAAAATAATAAATTTTAAATAAAAAAATTAGGCGTTATCAAGGGGGGGGGAGTCAGGTGATAGGCATGTATTATTAGTCAGGTGATGCATTACATACATAATTATTTACGGGTGTTCTTGAGTAGATGAATTTTGAGAACAGCTGCTTTAGTGGACCTTATTTCTCAGCGTTTCACGGGCAAGAGCGTCCGTTGTTGTTGATGAAAATGTCAAGTGTTAAGTGTGCATTAGTGAGGCAGTATTTAACTACTTTTTTAACCAGGGGAAAGTAGCTTTTAGTTTTCCCTCAGGGCTATGTCTCAAAGATCTATAAAGCTGCTGTTTTATTTTTCTCGTCGTATATAAAATAATAAAAATAATAAATGTCAACATTTATTTGTGAAACATTTGGTTTGCCTTAAACGTGTATGACATTGTGTTTTTCATGGTTAGGTATATTTATACAAAATCTTATGATTTTCCGGCATATCTGGAAAAACTTAACTTGAAATGCAAACAAATTGCTGTTTTGAATATAATAAGGTTTCATCTGACTAGGCCTATTGTATAAGATCCCAGTACGAAAAACGTGCACACTTTTAGAATGATATCATTTAATAAGGTCATTCCTTATTATATCATAGAAACTCTCTCTCGGCTTGATTTTTTTGGCGTTGCTGAGAGTAAGATACGTTTGGTGAGTCAGTGGCTCTGTCGGTAGCAGCACGGACTTCGGGCCCAAGGCAGCGATGTCAAGGGTTCAGATCCTGGTCATTGGCGTAAACATTTTATCAGTACAGTTCACCTTTGTCCTGTACCGGCTCACCCCTTGCTTTGCTGAATAAGTTCCAGACACGGGCAGTAAGTTTATGTGGACGGGCATATGCAAGGTTAAAAGAGGCCGCCAACCTCTTAAGCTTGCTGACTGAGCAATTTCTGATAGGAAGGGTTTCAAGTGTAATAATCAGCACATGGACAGTAAAGAAAAAGAGGGTGGAGAGACACAAGATCGCTTGTAACCAGGTTTAAAGAATTAGATCATATGATGAAGTATTGTATGATCATTAACAGATTTATTTTAATTATTTAGAAATAAGATTATTTGTTTACTTCTTTGTTCGCTACAATTGGCAGACTTGTGACCGCATGACAAGTAGTGTAGGTACTTATAACACCCCATTACTTAATGGAGAAATGTATTTAAACAATTATAGCTTAAATTCACTCGTTTAGAGGCTATTTTACCATGCATTTTTACACAACATTTATATTTCCAACAACAACAAAAAAAAACATCAGCAGGTTCCCATTTCTTTGCGAGTTTTCTCAATTTTAAGACACTAGGAATAAATGACAATCTACTACAAGCTTACAGTTAACCCTTTCATTGCTATAGAGCGATATATTGTTATTAGCGTTTCATTAGAATAGTGCTAAACTGCTATGCGACAATATATCGTGCTGGCACGAATTTCGATTGTGTGAGTATTAATGGGCATATCGGTTGATTTGGTTGTTGTTTTGAAACAGCGATGATTTCTTTCGATTTCTCATACGATCGAGGCCAAATATATCATTCCTTAGCACTTTTGGGATCAAAAATTCTATTTTTACCGATTTCTTTCCTCGCACACTAGACTTTGCCACCGTGGCAAGCCTAGAATTTTTAGGAAAAAATAAGAAATAACTCTAGCTTTTTCAGAAAATTACAAACAAGTTCTAGCAATGTAAGGGTTAAAGACACTTTGACTACTGAACATGATGTCTTACCTCTTCGGTGTCTGAATCTATGGATGGTGTTTGGTTTTCATTTGATGTGGCTGCTACAGCTGGTGATGTAGTTCTTGTGGTATTTCTTCTGACATTTATACTTTTATCACGCCTCTTGCTACTGTCCCTTTCAGATTCAACAATTGCCTGGAAATATTACATTTCATTTAGTGTTTTGGAACAATAATGGATAAATTGTGGCTTAGCTAACAAGTTGCTTATCAAAACTCAATCCTTTGTGCATTGGTAAACTGTCCTGTATTTTTTAGGCTTTACACAACTCAAACCTGTTATTCTTTAGTTAACTCTTGTCTTGTGAGATTCAAAGTAAATAAACTATAGTTTACTCGAATAAACAGTCGTATCTATAGTTGTTACATTACGACATTGACTATTGGATACTGAAGTAGACATCCCATCTATATGGACCAGCTAGCAATATTTGTATATCCCCAACAAAGAACATAGTTCTGTAAGCCGGTCACAGAATGTGATAGTGTCTAAAATTATATTTTCTACCTTATTGCTGATGTAGTTGATGGGTCATAACATAACAGTTGCTATAGCTCACAATAAGTCGTTACATCAGTTTAACTTTGGTAAAAAATGTATCAATCTGACAGAAATTAGTAATTTAGATCAGCACAATCGTTGGTGGCTCACATCAACTACGAGGATTTTGATTTAAAACCTGGCAACAACATTAACATGAGGATGGAAAGTGTAGTTGTGTCACATGTCAATGATTGCGATCTATAAAAAAACATTCTACTGTATACCTACTCTCGATAATTTGATTACTTATTTGACAGATAAATGTTCAGTTGGGTTTTCTTTGCAAAAAAACTTCTTACAGACAACACACTTAAACTCTTCATTATCTTCTCTTCATGAGACTCTCCCTTCTCTAAAATCCACAGACAACACACTTGTGATTCCGATTCCATGGACAGCCTAGTGTTGTTTGACATGGGTTCTTAAGTCGAATGTCTTTGAAGCAAAGAGTACTTGTTAGCTACAGAGCTGCAAAAGGTGTCATTCTGTTCACAAATGATGACAGTAAGCGGCGATGACCCACGTTTTAGCCTATACACCTACGGAGCTTTATACGCAAAAACGGCTCATACTTAAAAAACCAGCCCTAGTATTATGTATTTGACTCCACATTGTCCTGTGAGTAAGGTCGCTAAAATGTAATTATCTCCATTGCCTAGTGGGTACAGTAGCTATGTGTTTAACTTTATTACCTAGTAGGTACAGTAGCTATGTGTTTTACTTTATTACCTAGTGGGTACAGTAGCTATCGTAGGTTTTCATCCATTGTCTAGTGAGTGCAGTAGCTATCATAGGTTTAATTCCATTGCCTAGTGGGTACAGTAGCTATCATGTGCCCTTTACCTAGTGGGTACAGTAGCTATCATGTGTTTTCCTCCATTGCCTAGTGGGTACAGAAGCTATCATAGGTTTACATCCATTGCCTAGTGGGTACAGTAGCTATCATGTGTTTACCTATTACCTAGTGGGTACAGTAGCTATCATAGGTTTACTTCCATTGCCTAGTGGGTACAGTAGCTATCATAGGTTTACCTCCATTACCAAGTGGGTACAGTAGCTATCATAGGTTCACCTCCATTGCCAAGTGGGTAAAGTAGCTATGATAGGTTTGCCTCCATTGCCTAGTGGACACAGTAGCTTTAATAGGTTTTCATCCATTGCCTAGTGGGCACAGTAGCTATCATATGTTTACCGATTGCCTAGTGGGTACAGTAGCTATCATAGGTTTACTTCCATTGCCTAGTGGGTACAGTAGCTATCACAGGTTCACCTCCATTGCCTAGTGGGTAAAGTAGCAATGATAGGTTTGCCTCCATTGCCTAGAGGGTACATAAACTATCGTAGGTTTTCATCTATTGTCTAGTGGGTACAGTAGCTATCATAGGTTTACCTCCATTACCAAGTGGGTACAGCTATCATAGGTTCACCTCCATTGCCTAGTGGGTAAAGTAGCTATGATAGGTTTGCCTCCATTGCCCAGTGGGCACAGTAGCTTTAATAGGTTTTCATCCATTGCCTAGTGGGTACAGTAGCTATCATATGTTTACCTATTACCTAGTGGGTACAGTAGCTATCATAGGTTTACTTCCGTTGTCTAGTGGGTACAGTAGCTATCATAGGTTCACCTCCATTGCCTAGTGGGTAAAGTAGCTATGATAGGTTTGCCTCCATTGCCTAGTGGGCACAGTAGCTTTAATAGGTTTTCATCCATTTCCTAGTGGGTACAGTAGCTATCATAGGTTCACCTCCATTGCCTAGTGGGTAAAGTAGCTATGATAGGTTTGCCTTCATTGCCTAGTGGGCACAGTAGCTATGATAGGTTTTTCTACATTGCCTAGTGGGTACAGGAGTTATCGTGATTAGCTCCATTGCCTAGAGGGTACATAAGCTATTGTAGGTTTTCATCCATTGTCTAGTGGGTACAGTAGCTATCATACGTTTTACAGTAGCTATTGTAGGTTTACCTACATAGCCTAGACGGTACAGTAGCTATCATAGGTTTACCTATTGCCTAGTGGGTACATTAGCTATCATGTGTCTTCCTCCATTGCCTAGTGGGTGCGTTAGCTATTGTGTGCTAGGTAGCTATCATATGTACCTGCATCCATGTACAGTTTTCTATTACCTAGTGGGTACAGTAGTATCATGAGTGATTCTTTATTAACCAGTGGGTACAGTAACTATAATAGGTTTACCTTATTGCCTAGTGGGTACAATGACATGTGTTTTCCTCTATTGCCTAGTGGGCAATAAAGGAGAATAGCTATCATGTGGTGTCCTCCATTACCTTTTTTTTCTAGGAAGCTAGGCACGAGCCCAAAATCGTTTTACACATTACTTCAGGCTAGACCTGAAGTAATGTGTCCATAGTTTAAGACTATGGATAGATGTTTAAGACCTTAATTTAGGCTAGACTGTATTTGGACACTATGACTACTGAACATGATTTCTTACCACTTCGGTGTCTGAATCTATGGATGGTGTTTGGTTTTCATTTGATGTGGCTGCTACAGCTGGTGATGTAGTTCTTGTGGTATTTCTTCTGACATTTATACTTTTATCACGCCTCTTGCTTTTCTTCCTTTCAGATTCAACAATTACCTGGAAATATTACATTTAATTTAGTGTTATGGAACTTAAAATAATGGATGAACTGTGGCTTGGCTAGCAAGTTGCTGTTTAAAACTCAATCCTTTCTGCGATAGAAAACTGTCCTGTATTTCTTAGGCTTTACGCGATTCAAACCTATTAATCCTCGTCACTTGTCTTGTGAGATTCAAAGTAAATAAAGTATAGTTTCCTCGAATACAACAGTTGTCTCTATAGTTTTGTTACATTTTGACATTGACTATTAGATAGTGAGGTAGACCTAGGCCCCACTGGAAAAAAGGCCAAGCTGCAGGATCCATGATGTCACACTAGTTGATAGATTTGTTCATGGATTCACTGGAATATCCAATATGTTTTTTTGTTAAATAAGCTGGCTGTTTGTCAGATTTTAGCGGTAAGATTTTGATACATCTATTTACCACTGTGACGTAGTGTTGCGCTGCTCGCACTGCAGCATGGCCTGTTTTTCTAGTGGAGCCTTGGGTAGATATCTCATCTATAACTAATGGACCAGCTGTTGCCAATTTTTGTGTATCCCCATCAAAGAACATAGTTGTGTAAGCCAGTCACAGATTATGCTAATGTCTAAAATTCTATTTTCTACCTTAATTTGATTGCTTACAATCTATACAAATATTCTACTGAACACCTTCCCTTAGTTATTTTTATTATTATTATTATTAAAAGTTAACAAGTCAAAAAAACATTACAGCTTATGTCCAGTCTCCAGCTGACCCTAAGGAGTAAAAGTGATCCTTGAGAATCTGAATGCTTGTATTTTAGCGGCTTTCGCAAGTGATATTTCCCAAATCAATCTAATATTGGCTTAAGACCCGAGGCCTTAACTTTTTAGCCAATTTGACCCGACCTATTGTAAAAAGTCTGGTCCGCAAACCCTTAAGTACTTCTTTTAAGTCTGATGATGGTTCAGAGATACCACCAATAGCTGCCCCTTCACCAAGAAAGGATTACTCAACATTGCCAACAACCCGCAGTACAATCGGATGCCATTCCAATTTTAGACCAAAGAAGACACACAATGAACAAAACCAGAACGTTTCATGATTATGGGATGAACAGCTGTAGGATAATTCAAAAAGCTCGAATTACTCCTGAGGTATAGATTACCACCAATATTAGCCTTGGAAAGACTAATGACAACTCGGCATTCAATGACTCACCATTACAATATCTGTCACGGTCATTACAGATGGGTTTGGCTTACCTTTGATGTGGCTGCTACTACTGGTGGTGTCTTGCTTCTTGTGGCATTCCTTCTGGGATTCCTTCTATATGAGGAATGACTCTTGCTACTGTTACTTTCAGATTCAACAATCTCCTGGAAATGTTTCAATGTTAATTCAGTATTGGAGAAGAAGTAATTGATGATTGAAGAAAAGTGTTTGGATTTAGACAATATGTGTAAGAGGTAGAGGAAGTTCGGAGGTGGGCGTTGTTTGGACGTTTAAAAATGTTCCCATGGTGTTGGCCACCTGCAGTTCATCATCTGATTTTTACGGATATTTTGTATGCAGATGTCAGTGTGACTGAGCAGGAAATCTTCGATCTGATAGAAAACATATCTACAAGAGTAAACCTTTTGTCATGAACACACAGATTAGCAAACACATTTTTCTCAACTAAATCACTGTCTTGATGGAAACTAAATAATGCCTGTTGTTGGCCTCGCAGTGCAAAGGTGTATGATGAGCAAACTCACATTTACACAACTTTTTTTGTCCAAACACTTTTCTAAAAACAGTAAAAACGCATGTCTGAACTGTAAATTATGTGTTTCACCAGGTGTGAGCCTATTAAAAAAAGTCAATCACAGAACCCGATTCATACTAGCAGGGTTAACCTGATATCGTTTTTGGCTACTGTAATGAGTCTACTTGTTGCATACAAATGAGAACCGGCTAGCATAGTAGTGGCAAGGCAACACAAAATTAATTAACAGGCCGTAATGCTCTTCAGGCAATGATGTAATGTTATTTTTTTGTTATATTTTTGTTTTCCAAGAAAATATTAAAACAAGCAGCTGATCACAAACTGCAAAAATTACGTCATTGCTGTCGCCTCCAATGACGTCATTCCATAGGAGCATTACGTCCTGTTTATTTAGTGTGGCCTTGGTAGTGGACAAAGTAAAGATCACAGCACTACTGTCATATTTGAACCATCCTGCTTTTCGGCAACAGAGCTTGTTGGTGACTTTACTTTTTGTCAACCTTGTAAATTAAATTTATTGTGTTTCTATTGCAAAAATTGACTTTAGTTGCCAAAATGTCTTCAGTCAAAGCTAGAGGTGATTTCTTTAAAAAATAGATATTAAAAATATTATTGAAACCAACCTGAGGTGTAAAAACATCCTTGTCTGACAGATCTTCAGTTTCCTGAGCCATTGGTGAGTCTTGATCATTTTCTTCAGATTCTTCAGAGTCCATCTCAGACTTCACCTTTACATCACTGTTAGGGTTTGCACTGTCTTTCAGAAAATCATTCATCAAAACGTCAAGGTCCTAAAAACATCAATAATTAGATATCTGTGTTTTTCAACAAAATAATTTCAACAAACTGTAAAATAATTTTAATTCATTCTGAGTCATGGATTTATGACCTTTGTACATATACAAAACAATCCAATCAGTGGTGTTGAGGTAAATTTTCCCGTGAGAGAACACTCACTATCACTGTAGAAAAAATATGAATCCCCTATCAATAGGTTCTTTGTAAAACGCTGAGTAGGAACCCGTTCCCACACATTCCTGCTCCACTACACCACTGAATCTAACAGGTATTTAAAAGCTTTTTAAGTCTTTGAACATCTATAACATATTCTACATGTCTCCAATTAAGGTCTACTACACACGACATATCCAAACGTCTAGTGGCGTCTAGTGTAGTTTAACTACACTGCAGTTATATTGCTTCATTCATTGTAAGGAATAGGAACATGAATAGAACATTAAGTTGGTTTTGTGTACGACAGCAGCCGCTGAGAGTTCCCAGTTCTATTGAGTTAGGTGGGAGCATTTATGTTTAGTGGCAGTAAAAACTAAAAAGGTGTGGCCTGAGCGGTCCGGCATTCTCTAAATACTAAAATACCCCCGCCGCAGCAAACCTGCAGACTAAGCGAATTTCCATTTGCCTGATCGGATTTACACTAAAATGTCTCCTAAAAAATGTCACATTTATTCCCTATTTAAATAACATTAGTTTAACAAGTACTTAGGTTTGCTGCAACAGGGAGGGTAAAAAGGTGTTTTTTTTGTAAAATATTCATAGTTTAGTATGAAATGAATACATTTTCCAAATTTGATCAAAATATGTGCATAAACAAGCAAACTACAACAGTTTACTTATTCTCCATAAGAATAACATGGGAATTTTAAATTGACCGATTTTTGGAACTTTCTCCATAACCATTAGGTGCATAATAACGCTTCAATATACTAAATAATTTGTTTTTTTAAGCTCTACAAAATGGTTTGAAAAGAAATTGCTAAATTTTAAGGTTTTAGGTTCAAAAATGGGAAAAACCAATTTTTACCCCATAAAACCCCCCATAAACCCCTGTTCCCATAGTCTGATCATGCTGGTTCGCGAACTCGTTCGAATAAACGTAGTTTTACACATTTGTACCAAATTTCATCAAAATCGGATGATTTTTGCTCGAGTTATCGCGCTAACGGACACATATATAAATATATATATATATATATATATATATAAATATGAATTTGAACGGATGGTTTTTTTGGCCTCTAGGGACTTCAAAACGAAAAAGTAAATCGGTCCCGGGTCCAGGTCTTACCATGAGTACTACGGTAATAGCTTATTCCCTTATGGGAAATTCGCTAAAAACACTTGAACCATTGAATATGAGTCATGACATTCGCCCGGTGGAATTAGTCATGGCTCATTTATAATACATGCAATATTTTAATATATTATTTTCATAAAATAGTATAAAACGGTTATTAAAAAACCCTAAAATAACCGTTGATAAAATACAAGGGAAAAAGGTTTAAAAACTCCTCTTGAGGTTTTTTTATACCTAACTAAGCTTATTAAGATATCGTTGTTATATCCATAGAATTTACTAAATTTGACCGAAGTTTGTGAAATTCAGCATCAACTATTTGAAATAACCACAATATTTAAGTGGTTTAAGATTGTTTTATTCTCATAGTTTGACGCAAAGATAAAATAAAAATTCGGTCAAATTATGTTATAGAATCTCAACAATGTAGTTCAAACCATCAGGATTCATGAATGTTTTGGTAAAAAAACGTATACGGACAGAAAGAGGCTAAACAAAACGCATCATGACATATTTCCAAATAAACATTTTGATTATATTCACCCAAAGCATCTCTACTTGAACTATGTCCCTAACTTTTTTAAACGCCTAGTATAATATAAAGCACTGCCTTACCCTATTCTACGTATTCCAAAATTATGAAGAGGGTATACCTGACGAATGTGAAAGCCAGTGGTTTAAGCCAATGGCAAATGATGTGTTTGTAAAAAAAACTGTTTAGAAGCTATAAAAAAACTCCCTTAAAATCACAAAAATTTATTGATATTTTGATTAACAAATTGTTTCCAAATTGATGAATTTCAGTCCAGATCTATTACAGCTAATGTGACTTCCCGTTGTGGAGTGGTAGGTGGTGGGGTCATCAACAACCGGCTCGAGTATCTCGGGGGGGATGGTGCCGGTGGGTCGTCGTTCCACCTACCCCACAGCCAGATACCCACCGACACCACAGTGACAACGGCCCCCAGCCCCCCTACGGCCAACAGGGCACCATGCTCCTCCCTGAAGAAACATACCAAATTTTCTAATTGTAATACAGTTTTACCAAACGTACTTGGAAACAAAGATTGTTTAGTACATTGTTTTACAGTCAATGGCTACTGATTGGATTACGTTAGAATCTGTAAGGTATTTTTAGCTTAATAAGTAAACGTGGTATAAAACCTATTTTTTCAATAATTAAAAAAACTAAGAACTCTCCGTACTAGATCTACAACTACTGTTGTGCATAATAGAGCCAGAAAATAGTACTTACCAAGCCCTCCTTAGGGCGTCCATTTCAAAAGGTGGAGATGCTGGTCTAAGGGATAGGAAGGTTGTCTAGCGGAGTAGGCTAACTTCTTATGTCACTTTTTCGGAACGCTTCTTTTTCACACTTCTGAGTTAAGCTTCTGTGGAAGACTTGTAAGTAGACTAAGGCTTCTAATTGAAGCTGCTTTGGAACGCTTCTAAGAAGGCTAACTCTTCTAAATGAAGCTTCTGTGGAACGCTTCTAACTTTTTGTTGTCTAACTGTTTGTTGAAGGCTAACTCTTCTAAATGAAGCTTCTGTGGAACGCTTCTAACTTTTTGCTGTCTAACTGTTTGTTGAAGGCTAACTCTTCTAAATGAAGCTTCTGTGGAACGCTTCTAACTTTTTGTTGTCTAACTGTTTGTTGAAGGCTAACTCTTCTAATTGAAGCTGCTTTGGAACGCTTCTAACTTTTTGTTGTCTAACTGTTTGTTGAAGGCTAACTCTTCTCAATGAAGCTTCTGTGGAAGCTCCTAAGTAGACGCTTCTAAATGAAGCTTCTTGGATTCTATGCAGAAGTTAAGTGTTCTTGTTATTCAACTAAGGTTGATTAATTGTCAGAACACAAGTTAAACCTTTTCAGTTGAATTCAGGTGTAACAAAAAAATGGTTTCCAGGGTAATGAAATATGTGAATATGTACATTGTAGCCAGGCCAACTATACGATTACAATATAATTGCTTGGGACTAGTGTGATAAAAATTTATGAAAGCATTTATGGTGGTTGACTTTTTTATAAGACTTTTTTTGTTTAGTACGTGGTTTTAATAAGTAAGTTAATAATGGTTCTCGAAACACGATTTACGAGGTTATTCGGTTTAGTACAATAAAACATTCCCTAACCCTGCAGCAAATATACCTTTTTAAAAAAGGTATAAATTATTTGATTTGTCCCTTAGCTGCTCATTTATGACAATATTTCCTGGTGAGGATATCGTTCAAAGTTCTGAAAACGTAATTTCAAGTTGTCCCTAAGATCAAGGAGACTTAATTTTCTGTCTAAATAGGTTACAATATCTTTAACAGAACTAGAAATTGTACAGTAGATTGTGGACCAGAACCAAATGGTTTTAAATCGATTTTTCGTATGCAATTTTTGCTTTCCTATGAGTTTTATTTTAATGTTATCCATTCTAAGAGTTTGTATGAGTCTGTTCTTGTGCATGTTGTTTTGTAATTTTATCTACTTAAGTAATATGCCTCATGTTAGTGAGTCGGTGGCTCAGTTGGTAACACCACGGACTTCGGGCCCAGGGAAACGATGTCGTGGGTTTGGATCGTGATATCTGCCATTACTTTTTATCAGTACAGTTAACCTTAGTGGCTCACCAATTGCTTTGATGAATAAGTTTCACTAACAGATCTGTAGTCTATATGGGCAAATGCATTTTATGACGTTATACTCCAAAAGACTAAATGGTGGAATTTCTTAACAGTAATAGGTTTTGTGTATCTCCATCAAGTAGTCCAACATTTAATCAGGTTAGGTAGGCATTAATTACCAGATTATTTAGGTGACATAGCCAATACTCACTGTATTATTCAGTTTACTCCTATTACTAGTATGACTGAGACCGTGGCATCATCCTGTAATCCAGCTACTTGGAGGTCACCAATTGTTATTAATAGGCGTGGTTTGTGGACGCGATACTCCCTGGTGTGGAATAACGTCCGCACTAGTGAGTACAATCTGCGTTACTATCCTGATATTTAGACGAATTCATAAATTACAAGGCAAACATGTGTTTCGGAATCCACTATAGGACTGTAGGTTCCTTAGTTGGCATTGGCTGTATCGACTATTATTTTAAAGTCCTGTCCATGGAACATGTCAGCTTTAGTCAGTAACAAGACTACAAGATGCATTCTACACTCTTCTCCATTCACACTTGGAATAACCATTATATGTTCCAAAGTAAAGTATTAAAGTAAGTGACCAACCCCGCACCGCACTAATTCGAATTTTTCCTCTAAAGCTACATTTTTGGGGGTTACAGCGGGTTCCACCTGAGAAAATGCTTGTACATTCTGCATCCTACTACCATCCAATTAGGTTTGGAGGGATAATGCAACTAATGTATAAGTCGTAAAAATTAAATCCACATCCTAAAACAGTCATAAAATCCCTAACCTTAAATTTCACTTTTAAAAAATGACCCCCATTTTCCAATATGGCGACTAAGCTTAGAGTTTGAACCCTCTATGTTCGGGTTGGGACATTATTCATTATTCAATTATACGTGTGAATATTTTGAAGTACTGTCTTCATTTATGACGGAAATTTATGAAATCAACCAAAGGAGTAAGTTAATTTTTGATCCAAATCTATACCTATTAAATCTATTGGTAAAAGATTTAATATACTGTATAATCCAATAACACATTTAATAGGACCTAGTCGGGCATACTGAAGCGGTATAATAAGAAAATCGAAAGAGTTTCTATTAAGATTTCGGAGAAACTCTTCAGAAATACAGTAAACCCATTTTACGCTGTAAATCTTTACGCGTTGTCAAAATAACAAAGATTATAGCTGAACCAATAACAAGCTGTTAAAATTATTTTTTAAATGTTCTAAATGTTTCAAAGTTAAAAAATATATCGTATGAGTGGTTTATTAAAAAACAAATAATTTCCATTCACTTTGTGGAATTTATTTTGTAAAGGTAGTTTGATATTATGAAACCAAAGGTAGAGATACCCACCTTGTGGCTTGATGTTACTTCCCTTACACTCCGACTTACTGCTCTAATATCAGTCGGAACTGTGTATGTGTTAATACAGCCTACGGTGCTTGGTGTGTTTAACCAACAATATTTAAAACAAAATTAAAGTGCAGTTTATTAAATGTCAAAACGTTCCACTTGGTGTTTTAATTGAAGTTCTATAACATTTGCTATGGCCGAGGTTAAACTACTAAACATAGTAATTGAGGATTGTCTAGTTGTACGTAACGTTTATTTTTTAAAGTATTTTTTCTTTTTTTTTGTTAAAGCATATTAATTTTTTTTACCTGGCTATTATTTTTTATTAACTCCAATTAAATCTGAATTAATTAAAACCTGTATACAGTAATTTAAATTAATTCCTTTAGTATATTTTTCAATTTATAAATTGTCAATAAATAAATTCTCTATACATATATAAAAATTTGAACGAATGGTGTTTTTGGCCTCTGGGGACATTAAAATGAAAAAGTAAATCGGTCCCGGGCCTAAGTCTTACCATGAGACCTACGGTAATAGCTACTTCCCTATAGGGAAATTCGCTAAAACGGACAAACATAAACTACTAAATACTAAACAGGGAAAGTAACTTGCACCGGGGGGGGTTGAAAAGTTAAGAGGGCTTAACTTTTCAACCATTTGAGATATTTGAAATCTGTTTCAAATGCGTTTGAAATCTGTGCTGGGTAGCGTGAGTAGGGGGTAGCTCAAATTTTCAAATAACAAGTAGTATGGTCGAGTTTGGTATCATTTTACAGGTCTTGAGAAAACTAAACAATCAACATAAAAAAAACAGAAATTGGACCACTAAAAGCAAAATGGCAGTTCAAAATTACTTTTAATAACCATTGTCTTCCATATAATAATCATAATAATCATGATAATAATCATTTTTAGCTGTCATTTTGTTATTAATGGTTTGATTTCTATTTTCTTTATGATAATTGTTTAGTTTTGTCAAGACCTGTAAAATGAAACCAAACTTGACCATACTTCCTGTTTGAAAATTTTAAGCTAACCCCAACCCCTACTACCTAAGGGCAATTTTTTTTAATTAACCATCATTATTGCAGCCCCTCATATCTAAACAGGTTGCCGCAAACAGATTTCAAATATCTCAAAAGGTTCAAAAGTTAAGGAGGGGGTGCAAGTTACTTTTCAGCCACCCTGTATACATTCACCCTTGTATTTACAAACATGTCTTTATCATAGATCACAAATATTGTTGCCCCTGCCACATTCATAATTTGTCAATTGTTTTGAAAATCACAAATTTTGCGGATTTTTTCACCCAAATGAATAATTGTTTAACTTCCTTACCTAAATCACAATGCAGTTATTTCCTTATAAACAACAGTTTATAATTTATAAATTCAGTTTATTATAGCTGACAGCCTGTCAGCTAAATTGGAATACCTTTTACAGGTGTTCTTATTTTGCTCCAAGTTAGTTTCAACACGTGCGTCACAAACAAAAGTAGTTGAAAAACTCATTTTGTTCTTTTAACTCAACAAATAACACGAGAAACACCTCTCCCTTCCTTAAATATGAACTTATTTAGAAAATGAGTAGGCCAACAACGTTTTCACATCAATTTTACACATTTAGTTAACCATTTTTTTAATATGATAGGGTCCAAATTTCAATTAGTAAAACTACAGCCATTAAATATTAATTGCCATCTTTACTAGAAGACAAACCTCAACAATGAGCTTTTCATCCCCAAACCCCCCCCCCTCCCTCACCAACCTCATGTGTGAGTTTTAAGGGGACTATGTCACTGCCGTATGACCAAATCAGTCAGCAGCCAGACAAGCAGCAACTGCAGCCAGGCATAAAATAAGCCTTGATGTTAGACACAGACAGCAAAAACTCTAAATAAATTAAGTCTTGATCCATGAACAACTAACTACAGTAGACTCCCTCTAATCCGGACTCCTCGGGACCAAGGCCAGTCCGGATAACGGTTTTTCCGGTTAAGCCGACGTCCCCAAAAACTCATTAAAATGGACCGTTTACGATGATTTCAACTTAAATTTAGGAAAGCATTGTATTTAGACATGTGATCACTGGTCTCAAATCTTTCCCATGAGAACAGTCGTTACAGTACCGCCCACTTCCTGTCGATCTAGTCTGGTTAAACCAATGTGCTGATCAAAATTGTCCGGTTAAAGAGATGTCATTTCCGTCGAGTGTAGCCCGGTTAAACCGATGTCCGGTTAACCCTCTAAGCGTCACTTGTCGAAAATCGACTCACGACACACTTTGTGTAGTATCACTTGTCGATTTTTCGACACACGAACATCGTTTACGGCGAAGGCTCTATGACTGACTGAATCGGATTGAACTGGATCGAGTTAGGTATCGTTCTTTTTGTTAGATTCTAAGCTTTCTCCAGAGGTCTGTTTCTAAGCGCTATTCATTTTAGTTCCAAAAATATTGTAGCAGACAGCTGACGTGCGTATTTGTAAACAGCTTGGTTAACCTCGGACCGATGACTGATGTTTTATTACATTTATCATTGTTTTAGTGTTAAAAATCAAAAGTAGTGATATACGTGGTGCATTATAAGAAGATTTAAGTGATTTTGAAGGGCTGGTTGATGATCCTGAAGAAGTAGGGTAGTGATATTGATGTAAATTATCAGCCAGATTCCTAGCTATGGTTAGGCTATGCATTCTTAGCTAAACGCTATGTACTGAAATTTGTTTTTTGCCCATAACTTATTTATTTGCAAATCTACTTCCTTATATTATTATATATTTGTAATCCTCATAAAATTTAGAACAAAGTGGCTATTTTCAAATATTTATAGGCCTATAATTTATACAATTTTATTGAGCGCAAACTTATTTTTTTTTCAATTATTCCAAAATAATTTTTATTTTTACCAAAAAAAATTTTTTTAAACAAATATTCTTTATGTTTTATGTATGATATTGAAGCCCATGATTTTCCAAACAAAATGGTATATTGAACAGTAGAATTAACATTGTTTTAAGCTTCTCAGATCCGTTTTAATAAAACCTTGCAAATGCGGCAAAAATAGGCGGACATTAAGGCCTAAACTATGGACACTCGGAGGGTTAAAAGGTGTCCAGAGGGAGTCTATTGTACTTTATTTTATATTAGAAGTTACATCTATTACTTACGTGTAACTTTAGTTGATTTGCATCATTGGTCCTCTCCGCACAAGAGTTCCTGTAGTAAAAAATAATATAAACTTAAATTAAGTTAAGAATAAGTTTAATTTAATTTTTGAGTTGAGCGAGTCAAGTTTTACGAAAGGTTTGACTAGTTTGGTAGCAAATTGCTTGCCTTCAAAGATGTAGGAACTAAATTCAATATTTCCTAACAACAGTCAGTGTTACCAAGTAACAATAGTTTAATATACTTTACTTTGAAATGACGACCATACCAGTACCAGATATTGACAAAAAAATATAAGCTAATACAGAAGAACCCCGGTTAACGAAATTCGGGTTAACCTAAATGGTACCATAAGATAATACGGGGCTAAAATATAGGTAATACCTTTGTAATAGGTACGGTAATGTAAAATGCTTTAATAACTTCAGTTTTTTAGTTTGAACTATTTTCCAACCCATTGTTACATTTCTGTAGCTAAAATAAAATATTGTATTATATAGACATTGTTTTAAATTCATTTTTCCAACCTGCCGTGGTAATAGACCTTTTGGTGAATAAGCGTAGCGAACGAACTTCAACCTGGACGTGATTGAGCCATGCGAACGAGCTCATCTTGAAAATTAACGAGCATTGACATAAAACCACATTAGGACAGGACGACGTCTGTCGGGCCAGCTAGTAATAAATATTTGCCGAACGTTCGATATTGATATATCGGACGTTGGGTCTATTGATTCAAAACCCCCAAATAGGCCTACCTTTTTTTGGGAAGGACACGCAAATTTAAATCTCGCCCCCTGGGGTGTCTATTACCCTCGGCGCGGCCCTGTTCACGCACGTATATATATGTACAGATTGATGACAGATTAAATAGACAGTTTGTATTTAATTTAATATACAGTTTGTCTATTACATTTGTAATCACCCTGTATATATACATAGGCTACACAAAAATTTGAGCGAATGGTGCTTTTGACCTCCAGGGACATCAAAATGAAAAAGTATATCGGTCCCGTGTCCAGGACATATCGTGAAATCTACAGTAATAGCTTCTTCTCTATAATTATGGAAATTTGCTAAAAAATAAAGTGACTTTGTGAAATTACCTGTCATCTTCGTCGCTGGGAGATTCCTCCTTTTTTAGCAAACTCCTCAGGAGTCCACTGTCTGGGACATGAGAGTCATCACTTGGTTCTTTTTTGGGAACTGAAAAAAACATTATTAGCCCTTTGAAAACTAAAGTGACGGATGGATCATTAACCCTTCCCGGACTTTAGGTGGATATATCCGCTATCGTTTTATGCATAGGTAGCGGATTGTAGGTGGATATATCCGCTATAATTTTGTGCAGAGCGTACGGTAGGCGGATATATCCGCTATCATTTTGTGCATAGTGAACGGTAGAGGCATATATCCGCCTATCTATTTTGGATTTGTGGACGGTAGGCGGATATATCCACCGATTATTATGACATCTATTGTTACAGTTTATTATATATAACAACATTAATCCTAGTAAAAACGGTCTTTTATTCAATTATATATCTTTAACCAATGTACTAGGAATGTTTTTCTAGAGGAATAAAAAATGTTCACCAAAAATAACTTTTAAGAAAAACAAAATAAAGTAAGAAAAAAGTATTTTGGTCTAAAGTGTTGCATAGATCAACTATTTAGAACATTCTATTCAAATTACAGATGTAAAAAAGATAATTTGTATTTTTTTATTATTTTTTTTATTTTGTTGTCTGTAGCATATTATATTATGGCTGTCTAGGAAGGGTTAAAAGTGTAAGATAGTTCAACTTCTACTTGCAAGATTATTGCAAGATCAAGATAAACGGCTAAAAGCTAAGAGATGGAAGATGAAACTTGTGAAAATGCATCTGCTAGGTAGGCTTACTACATTTTACTTACCGTCAAATGGGGCTACTTTGATACGAAAAACACATATTTTGTTAAACATTTGTTATACTAAAGAACTTTTTGAGATGAATTATTTTTTTTAACCATGGCACAGGTTTGTACTATCAAAATATCTTACACAAAAAAAATTTGCAATTTGATTTACCTTGAAAAAAAATTCAAATATGGCCGTTCAAAGTAGCCCCATAGATGGGGCTACTTTGATACACCATACTAAAAGCATAGAGGCAGCTATGTTATTAGGCTGGGGGCTATAACTGATACATAACTTAAAAGAGGGGGTTATTCTGAACAATTTAATATATAATACAAAATAGTTTGGAACAAAACAAAATTTTTTTTTTTTCGAGAAAACACAGCAACGTACCTGAAATGTCCTGAAGGTTTCAACTAAATAAAATGAGGGTTTCTTGTCACTTTAATCTTGATAAGTAATCAGCAAAATAATGTTAAAAGACTTTATTTATAAGAAAAAAATATATAACTAACACATTGTTCATAGTTTTTTTTTAACACATCACTAAATTTCACTATTTACAGGATATTTACAAGAAACACAGGTTTGCCTTATTGTAAGTTCAACCCAGCAAATGAAATTCTGCTGAATTTCATGATACCCCTGTTGTTGGTAGTGGGTTCTGGCAAAACCTGGAGAACATCTTGTTCAGGAATGTTGTCATAATCCTCCTGCTCTGGCCATATAAAACCGCCAAGAGCTTGCCGTGTGAATTTTACTCTGAATCCATCTTCGGTAATGTTTGTGACTTGTCCCACGAAGTGTTTCTTGCTTTTTTTCATTGCATATTCAACAATAACCCAACTTGATACCTTCACAGGTTGCACCTCAGGTTCCTCTTCTGGGTCAGAGCCGAGTAAGGAAACGTCCATGAACGATTCTACATCCGATGGTATATCTGACTCGTGGCCATCGGAGCTCCCGCTAGATGAAGAGTCACGAGTTGGTTTCTTTTTTTTCCTGTCCTGTTTTTCATTTGATTTGGCTTTGGTAGTGTTTGCAGGATTCTGTTTCGTTGCCTGCTCATATTCTTCGTAGCTAATGCTACGGCCAGCTTTAACAAACAAATTTGCCCTTTTGGAGGTTTTTGTTGTTGGACCACTACGCATTTTGCTCAACAAACTTACAACAACATTTTCCATTACTCTGGGTGGTGTCACAGAACTGTCACTTACAGTTTGAGAAATACTACTACTGGTTGAGGTACCAGGTTTAAGTGACGAGGTTCCACTACAGCCTGCAACTTCGGGGGTTGCAGGTCCTGGAACTGCAATATTGGGTACTTGTGCCGGAAATGGTAACTTATCAAGCACATGTTGCGGATTTAAAGGTCTGATGCCTGTACTTGCAAATCCTGCCTTGATGTTGTTTTCTGCTTTTGGTTCCAGGGCAACCATTAGTTTCTTTAATAGCTTAGGAAATACTTCCTTCGGAAGACTTTCGATGTGCCTACCAGCTGTAATACGCCACTCTTCGAGGATTGCTCGCCAATGCTTTTTCAGAGGCGCATAAAAAGCAACATCTAAGGGTTGTGTAAGATGTGTCGTATTTGCTGGTAAACAACAAAATGTTATTTTGTATTTCTTGCACTTTTTTAAAACATCTGCTGAAAAGTGAGAAGATAGATTATCTCCAATGACGACAGTTGGGCCTTGCCGAGATTTTGCCCAAGGGACGACTACTGTGAAAAACCAAT
Organism: Macrosteles quadrilineatus; assembly: GCF_028750875.1. NCBI lineage: Eukaryota > Metazoa > Arthropoda > Insecta > Hemiptera > Cicadellidae > Macrosteles > Macrosteles quadrilineatus. The sequence goes on from NW_026542597.1 coordinate 79,522,678, forward strand.
CCCTAAATGTCACTTCGTCAAACCACCCACTTTTTGTACGATTATATCTTGCTCCGGGGGGACCTCCCTCGGTCCACGTGTTCCAAATTGCCTCCGATTTATATACAACATAAGGTGGTAGTGTTACGCCTGAGTCTGTAACAGCAAACATTACAGAAAAAGCCGACTTTGTGTAGTTAATGACTCTTTCAGGCCTTTTAACCTTAGTCTTAAAAATCATTTTCCTGTTTTTGGGATCATTTACCAAATTAGTTTCATCATAGTTTAGGATATTCCCATTTGGAACTCCAGCTAAAGTTTCTGTCAGATTAGCGAAATATTCCTCAATATCTTCCCGTGAAGTTTTGGCCCTCTTCGCTTTGATGTTCTGACACATCCTTTGGGTTAAGATATGTTTGTGTCTTTTTAAAAAAGACAGTGCCCAGTCTCTTCCTGGTAGATTGTCCTTGAATACCCGTATTGTGAGACCACGGGCATCTAGATAAGATTTAGTAAGGCATCTCAATTGAAATATGTCAAGCGGGTATCCCCATTCACTTAATACAATGAGATTGTCGACTATTAACGCTTCATCTTCACTACTTAAAATTACTGGGTGGCCAGATTTCTTTCTCTTCACAATAAACTCAATCTGTTCCCCTTCCTGTTCGGAATTTTCATCTTGAGATTCAACTTGGGATTCTGCCTGACGATCCCTTACAGCTTGCTTAAATGCTCTAACATATTTTACAAGTGTACCTGTACTCACTTTATACTGCTTGACTGCATCCCTAAACTTAACCTCACCACTTGCAACCTTTTTGACTGCTTCTTGCAACTGTTCATCACTGTAATTTCTGTAAGATCTTGCACCCACTTTCTTTTTATATGTTCTAACCATTATTGTTACTTGTTTACAAAACTGTCCTAATTTAATAACAACTTAACTGAGACAAACAAACTTAACCTGAATCAGATATAAAAACACAATGTGAATGTTGCACATGGTATTTGTAGGTTATGTTTGAATGAAAAACAAACAGAAGAACACATGATTTAGCTACAAAAAAGGACAGTAGAGACAGACTGTAATGAGGTTCAATGTAGCCCCCAAAAATAATAGCGTTCAAAGTAGCCCCATTTTACATAAAAAAGGCAGAGGTAATTTTTAAAAAATTTACTATTTTTTATTTTATAAATAGCTTCTTGAAATTTAAGGACTAGGTTAAAAATCAATAAAATATTCCTAAAAAAAATGCTGTGTTAAAAAATATTCATTTTGTGACCGGAGACAGACACAATTTTAAACACATAAAAAAACGCAAAAAATAGGGTTCGTTTTATGTATATATAAAAATTTGAAAAAATTAATTCCTTTTTTAAAAATTGTATTTAATACATTACTAAAAGGTACAAACTACAATAGGGAATTTTTTCAATTTTTTTTTCAGTTCTAACATAGTAAAAATCATGATTTTATAATTTTAGTGTTTTTGTTCAAAGTAGCCCCCATGTTCAAAGTAGCCCCATTTGACGGTACCAAGTATTTTACTACATTTCTGTATTGAATTGAATATTGCGAGGCCTGTGAAAATTGTTAGCCTGTGAAAAGAACTGTTTAGAAACCAAATTTATATGGTTTTATTCAACTTAGAAATCTGCTACATTTTAAATGAGAGTATTTAACACTAAACTGTAAACATTACATAGGCTACACAAAACAGTCTTAAAAAATAAAACAGCTGATGAAATATTTGACAGTACAAGAGAAATCACATACCCTAACATAACAGAAAACAAGTCCACGACAAAGGAAGTTGTGAAGGAAGAACTAAAGGCGAACAGTCTGGAGTGTGAGAACCGTTTGTGGCTACATAAATGTAGGCCTATCTGCAATACTAAAATGCTACCTATGGGAAGCGAGGGAATAAGCAGGTCCTTGATGTGGGAAGTGATGAAGGAATAAGTAATATAGGCAAGCAGTGTGGGGTGTGGGAACCATTGGTGGCAGTTAGATTAATGAGCCGGTAATACTTAAATGCTATGAGAAAGGAGGGTAACAGGTCCACACGTTGGAAGTGGTGAAGGAAGTAGTATAGGCTGGTAGTGCGGAGGTTGCAAACCATCTATGGCAGTTAATAATGTATCTGCAATCCTAAAATGCTATGGAAAGGTAAGGAAAGAGGTCCACGACGTAGGAAGTGGTGAAGGAAGTAGTAAAAGCGAGCAGTGTGGTGTGTGGGAACCATTTGTGGCAGTTAGATCAATGTATCGGCAATCCTAAAAAAATGCTATGGGAAGGGAAACAGCTCCACGACGTAGGAAGTGGTGAAGGAATTTGTAAAGGCTAGCAGTGCGGAGTGTGGGAACATTTGTACTTTGTATTAACTTATATCTAGGCTATAGGTAAACATTTTTCATTTACGGTATTGCTTTATTAAAAACCATGAAACATGATCGCTCCGCTCAACTGGCCTTCACTGCTATGAATACTACTTAGTATTAGAGAATATTTTACATCCGCCTCCATCATATTATAGACACATTAAAGTACCATAACTAACTTATTAATTTGATCAATAACTATTAACTTAGGCTACCCTAACTAAACTTGCTGGGTAGCTGAGTGGTTATAGTGCTCGCCTAGCAATCAAAAGGTCGCCGGTTCGATCCTGAGAAAAGTCAGTAGCTTTTTGATGGTTCGAAACTGGGCCCAGCTGTTCCTGATCATTGGGCTTTAAATAAATGATCCTGACTAATGAAACCGCTGATCTTAGTCGGTAACAAAGCTACACAGGTCATCACACACCATTCTACACTCATACTTCACTCATATTTGGGTTAAAATACGCACCTAGGTGGCGTCCCCATCTCAACGATTGATTGATTGATTGTATGCCTACGATAATTATAACTTAATGGAGTTGGATATCAACATTTTGCTTAAAGCCCCGTTTACACTGGGGTTTGGAACAAAATGTTTGTAACATTTTGTTGTTAATACTTGTTTCTAAAACAAAATTTTACAAAGATAGCTTAATGCCGATTGTTACATTGAAGCCCATAATTTTCCATACAAAATGATATAGGTATAAAACTAGAGACACTTGGAGGGTTAAATGGTAGGCTAATGCAACTAAAAAATTATATAATTAATTTTATAATGTTTCTTAGGTCGGCGTGAGGGGCTCTTCCACAACCCTTTACTTCTTCGCAGATTCTCATCGGTTTTTGACCAGGACCAAGAGACGCTAGTATATTAACTTAGGGCCTAGGTCAACTTTCTACTTGAGGCAACTCACCTAGATTCAAATGAATCTTATTCCCGTATTTCTCCTCCATTTCCGTGTCACTTAACTTTCAACTTGCACTCGTTAAACAAATATAAAAGTGGATGTAACTAGCTTCCGCAAACTTTCAATGAACCGAAATTAAATATAGCCTTGCTGAATGCTGAGTTGCTGCGTCCTGCTCCTCCTGCCCTGCATTTTATTTTATTAATTATTTATTTACCACATTTCGGCTCTTCGGTCTACCTCTACCACAGACAACAGAAACCATTAAAGTATTATATAAAGTCTGTGCCTCCACAGTAGAGACTACAGAGTCGCGACTCGCGACTCGCAATTGGGAATGCAATGCACGATTTCACTCAATTCACTCACGGAAAGCACTGCACGTACACGGCCACGGCCACGCACGAACGAGGATGGATGCCGGATGGGATGGGAGAAGAGAGGACGAGCCCGGACACGGACGGACGGACGCGCTCAAACTACAAAAAGTAGTAGCAAGTAGTTGTAGTATGTAGTTTTTTGGGTTTGGGACGCGCAGCGCAAACACTGTCTTCTTCGTTCTTTCTTTGTTTAAAACCGCTCTTTTCATAGAACCAGCTGTTTTGTTGAAATGCTTTCACTTTGATTTGAATGAAACCGGTTCTCGGCGATTGCGACTGCAGACTAGAGCAGACTTCGAAATAAAATTGTCTGCTAGGAGGATAGTGGAAAATTGACTCTAATGTTTAATACAAAGAGGAAGAGGTAATTTCGAAATGTTTTATATACATAATTTCAAGAATATAGGTATCGAAACTAGGTGTACAATGCAGTTTAGTTGTCTATTTGCATTATTGAGCGGAGCTAGCTTATTAATCCAATACTTTTCTAAAACCACTCTTTGTACAGTTTCACATTTCAGGAAGTGCGTTTTAGGTGAGTTGTGGAAACTGATTTTTTACCGATTCGCATAAACTCGGGCATAAATAAAATGCCCATTTGCAGTATCGAAACTCAATGGTACATTTGGTTCACGAAAATGAATTGTCCACTTGCAGGATCCAAAACAATGGTCCAGTTGACAAATAATGGACCATCGTTTTGGATTGGTCCGGTCCATTTGACAAATAGACCATTGTTTTGGATCCTGCAAGTGGACAATTAATTTACGTGAACCAAATGTACCATTGAGTTTCGATACTGCAAATGGGCATTTTATTTTATTCACATAATTATGGTATACCAAATTATTACTCACATATGGGAAATTCGCTAAAACTGTCCCAAGGTTATGCACGCCGCAAAGCTTTTCCCTTTAATCAATAGGAAATCTACTCTGAAGCCAGCTTGTACAGTTCTAATCTACAAATCAATAATTCGGCCCTTGATTACATATGCATCTCCTATCTGGGGATTGGCCATATCAAAAAAACAAACTCTCCAAAATTCAAGTGATTCAAAACAAAATTCTAAGAATATCGGTAAATGCTCCCTGGTTTGTTAGAAACAGACATACATGAAGAGCTAGGAGTGGAGTCTATCTCGGCCTTAATTGAAAAAACCACATCAAAATTTCTGAAATTTTTAAACAATGTTCCTGCTGGTGTCACTTTTCATCTTGGTGAAGCAACTGAGTACAGGAGGCTACATCGAAGGCTTCCTCAAGATCTATTGGATGAATGAAGCCTAAAGAAGATTAAATATTATATTTCTCTATTAATTATGTTACAGGAATACAGGGTGTCTCAGGTCTGAGCGAACCCACGATGTTATTATTGTTAATTTATTGTTTATTTTGTTAACACTTCACTTCTGTGAATAATGTATAAAATAAACCAGAAATAAATGCTGTAAAAAAATGTTCTCGTAAATAATGCCATATGGCAACCATCGACCTCTATTATTACTATAGCATATTATTACAGTAATATTAAAATATATACGGTAGTAATATTAAAGATCGATGATGGCAACCAATATTAACCCATAAGGCCCCATGTTAAATTTCCAAAAGTTCAAATTCACGTAAGGAAAAGCTCTGTGGTCCGATTTGTACCATATTTCATAATTATACCTACCCATGGTTGGTTACTATGATTGTTCTACATTTTGTGCGGATCACTTCAGCCGTTCAGGAGGAGTACCTATTTGTAAAACAAAAGCAGGACTGTAGTATAAAGAGCTTCACTTGCTTCACTTCGCTCCGCTCAAAAATATCAGTTCATTCTTTAAAAAAATGTACTTTCAAAGTAAAACAATTGCCGGTCCAAATATGTATGTCCTTAAATTTATTAAATTAAAGCAACGTATACACGATACACATACGCATGATTTAAGTCGCCAAAACATAAAAATGATTACAGGATAGTAATTTTCACTTCAGTGTACATAGTGATCAGGTGATTAGTATAGCAATTTAGCAGCGCCTCTGGCTCGGGTGGTCAGGGCCGTCCGAAGGGGGGGGGGGCAACCAGGACAAGCTGCCCCGGGCGCCGTAGCTGGGGGGGGGGGCGCCGCGGCTAAGGGGGCGCCGCGCAGCGGCTACTGGTATCAACGCACGGGTTCCGAAATTTCGGGAAATTTTCGGGAAAAAAATATTCCCGATTTTCGGGACGGGATTTAATTTGATTCTGGAATTTTTCGGGACGGGATTTGATTCGATCATCGGCAATTTTGATGCTTCGCGAGTGAAAATGACGCTGATATCACGAGAGATGTTCACGGTAATTCCACGAACGCAGGAGCCGAAGTCATTTCGACGATCGCGCCGTGACCACGAGTCATACCGACGATTTCACCGTGACCGCGAGTCATATATACCGATGATAACGCCGTGACCGCGAGTCAAACCGACGATCACGCTGTGACCGCGAGTCATACCGACGATCACGCTGTGGCCGCGAGTCATACTGACGATCACGCTGTGACCGCGAGTCATACCGACGATTCCGCTGTGACCGCGAGTCATAACGATGATAACGCCGTCCACGCCGACCACATTTGCCCCAGGCGCCGCTAACCCTAGGGACGGCCCTGCGGGTGGTGCGGGCCTGCCTTATGCCTATTCGAAAGATTTTATTTTTATTAGCGAATTCCCCATATTATAGGTAGGTCCAAAGCTATTAGCGTAGGTCTCATGGTAAGAAAGGACCAGGGACGGATTTACTTTTTCCTTTTGAGGTCCCTAGAGGCCAAAAACACCATCCGTTCAAATTCATATATATGTGTGTGTGTGTCCATTAATTAGCCCGATAACTCGAACAAAAATTATCCGATTTTGATTAAATTTGGTATAAACGTGTAAACCTACATTTATTTGAACGAGTTTACGAACCAGCATGATCGGACTATGGGAACGGGGTTTTATGGTTATTAAAAAAGTGTAAATTTAAAATTCCCATGTTATTATTATGGAGAAAATGAAAACTGTTGTAGTTTAATTGTTTATGGATATTATGTTGATATAATTTGGCAAATTTGTTTACTTCATACTATACTATTGACGTTTGGTCAAAAAAACACTTTTTACCTTCCCCGTAGCAGCAAACCTAAGCACTCGTTAAATCTAATGCTATTTAAATTGGGAATAAATATGTCTTATTTATGGAAATATTTTATTAAAAATGTAATCAGACAAGTGGAAATTCGCTTAGTCTGCAGGTTTGCTGCGGTGGGGGGTATTTAAACTAGGTGGCGTTCGCAGAGGCATCCATAAAATTGAGCGGAGTCATCAAGGGTTCATATTATATTGTTTTTGTCATACTGCATTAAAAACAGTCGTTTTAATGCATGCTTTGCTGGTCTAAAGTAACATTTTTTCTCTTTAGGGAATTAAAATCTGTTTTAGCCTCTATGGAATAAAAATCAGCTGTTTTGTTGTCAACTCAGTTGTAAATTTCGATTGTAAACGATTGCATGTATCGAAAATATGTGTCGACTCCTGCTTCCTAATCGTTTTAATCTACAGTTTAAAAAGAAGACAACAACATTTGCGTGGGTTTAAATAATATAGGGTAATTAGTTTGGCTACACATTGTTTTTGTAATGAAGAAGAGTAAAAACACAGATATGTCATTTTAGGCCTTTTCGGAAGCCTGTATTTACATTTTAAGTTTAAAACCTCTGGGATAGTCATTAGCTTTTTCTCAAATAGCGCGCTACAGTTCCAGCTAGTGATAGTCTAGAAATCAACCCTTACAGTTTCAGATTCTACCATTTTGGCGGATTCAGTAGCCACCCCCTACGTCCTGGACCTGTTTCCCTCTCTTCCCATAGCATTTTAATATTTACAATTCTAAGTTTGAGAAATGAATAAAAACAAGACATTATTTTTACTTCTTACAATTATGTGTTATAATTATTTAATTCAATAAGTACCTACGTAACAATGGCGACTATGTGACTATGTGGTTCTCACACTATGCTCATACTTTACTACTTCCTAAGCCACTTCCTACGTGGACCTGTTTCATCACTTTCCATAGCATTTTAGTAATTTAGACACGTTAATCTAATTGCCACAAACATTCCCCTCACTCCACACTGCTAGCCTTTACTACTTCTTTCATCATTTCCTATGTTGTGGGCATACTTCCATCCCTTCTCATGGCATTTCAGCATTGCAGATACATTAATCCAACTGCTATAAACGGTTTCCATAGTTCCTGAACTCCACACTGGTCACCTTACTACTTCCTTTACCTCTTCCTACGTCGCGGACCCATTTCCCCCTCTTTCCATAGCATTTTAAGATTGTAGATACCTTAATCTAATCATCATGAACAGTTCCCACACTCCGAACAGCTCGCCTTTACTACTTCCTTCACCACTCCCTAAGATGCGGACCTGGTTTCCTCCCTTCCCACAGAATTTTAGGATTGTAGATACCTTAATCTAATCGTCATAAACAGTTTTCACACTCCGAGCAGCTCGCCTTTACTACTTCCTACACCACTTCCTACATCGCGGACCTGTTTTCCTCCCTTCCCACAGCATTTTAGGATTGTACATACCTTAATCTAATCGTCATAAACAGTTTCCACACTTCCTTCACCACTTCCTACGTCGCGCACCTGTTTTCCTCCCTTCCCATAGTATTTTATAGTCCGTGAGGTAGCCGGAGGACTCTAAGGGATTACAGCCCTCACACACACAGAGACACACCTACACACACACACATGGGTCACGCACCGTGGGGTAGGTAAGGCCCTGCTTGCGAGTGTGCGTGCGTTGGTGGAAAGGACGTTAATCCCCCTGGACCTGTTTTCGTCCCTTCCCACAGCATTTTAGGATTGTAGATACCTTAATCTATTGGCCATAAACAGATCCCACACTCCGAACAACTCGCCTTTAATACTTCCTTCACCACTTCCTACGTCACGGACCTAATTCCCTCCCTTTCCATAGTATTTTAAGATTGCAGATACTCTAATCGTCATAAACAGTTCACACACTCTGACAGCTCGCATTGACCACCTCTTTCACCACTTCCTACGCCGCGCACCTATTTCCCTCCCTTCTCATAGTATTTTAGTATTGCAGATTGCAGATACCTTAATCTAATCGTCACAAACAGTTCCCACAGTCTAGACTGCTTGCCTTTCTACTTTCCTTTACCACTTTTAACGTCACGGACCTGTTTGCCTCCTTTCCCATAGCATCATAGGATTGCAAATACCTTAATCTAATTGTCATAAACAGATTCCACACCCCGAAAAGCTCGCCTTTACTACTTCCTTCACCACTTCCTACGTCCTGGACCGGTTTTTCTCCCTTCCTATAGAATTTTAGGATTGCAGATACCTTAATCTAATCGTCATAAACAGTTTCCACACTCCAGACTGTTCACCTTTACTAATTCCTTCACCACTTTATACGTCACGTACCTCAAGCTAGTGTCGTCATTTGATTATATTTATGATCCATACCATTTCTGGTTTAATATCTGTGGAATAATCCTATCAGCTATTTCTTTATTTACTGCATTCAAAAGTCAACAGCTGATCAATATTATGTCTTTGTTTATGTGTCAAATACTGCTTCCATAAGGATTACATTGAAACTTTGAGACCCAGTGGGGCTGATTCCTGAGAGACTTTTTAAACGCCATATGATACGGTGAGTTGGCACTCACTGATATAGTATTTATCACCATGCAAAATTGGAAAACGATTGGTTTAGCCGTCTAGGAGGAGTTTGCGTATTACGAAATGCATAAGAGTCAACGTATAAGAGCTTCGCTCGCTCCGCTCAATTAAGGTAGGCCTTGACTCAGGCCAAAGGAAACAAGGTATTAAATTGAACAAATCAAGACGTTGTTAACTTTAGATAACACATTTTTCAACTAAAATTATTGTATCTTCTTTAAACTTAATTTCCAAGTGATAAATTTATTAAATTTTTTAAATATCGGGATCAAATTTAAGAACCTTAATTTAGAAATTGGTAAACTTCAGTATGTATTCTATACAAATATTATGAAAAAATATAATATTAATATTGACCTATGCATAGTTAATGACTAAAGTTATTTTGAGATTTCTTAAAAAAAATATAACTGGATTTGATTTTAAGCGCTTTTTAATCAGCTTTCCAGTTTCCGTATGGCACATATTGAGTAGTCCCAAATACAAAAGCTCGTTGTAAACCTCGGAGATTTTGGATTTGGCTAGTGGAAACCAGGTCACAAAGTTGAACCAGCCAGTTTCAGTGTTCTAGTTATGCTGTGCCAGGTCAATCGTCACGCTGCCACTTGGATTTTCCCCGACTCTTGTTAGGTATTTGTATTTTTAGTTTTAAATTGTGTGTTCGTTCACGTGGTGCTTGCTATATATTTCTCGTTGGCTGCTATGCTGTATGGAGGTCTAGATCTAGAGCAATGGGTCATAAGATTTCCAATCATAGTGACAGCAGTGCAGATTTCGACCAGGCCACCCATACCATATAAAAACTTATTTGTGATGTCCTTTAAATAATGTTAAATTAATCTTCACATGTTTTTTTAGTTAAATTATAAGCGGCTTCAGCGTGTGTCACCAGCGCCATCTTCCACACCTTTGGTGGTTTTGTCCGTTCTCGTTCTTCGTGACGTTCCAATCCAGAGAGCTGAAACCCTACTGGACTGAGGCTGTTTTAGGACTTAGTCCTCTTCAGCCAGGGAAAGGATAGCAGCAGTAGCAGAGACGTGTAAATAACGAGAGAGTGTGTAATAACGAAGCGCTATTCTGCCACTACTGCCGGTTGTGGTTGGGTTGAGTGGTATTTGTTTTATTGAGGATAGTTCTACGGTTGGATTGTGGTTTTCGGGAAGGGAGGGTTGGTTTTGGTTGGGTCGGGTGTTGCGGGTTTACATATTATCATGAGTTGTGGGGGGGGGGGGGGGGGGGGTTTACTGAATTGTTATTAATACAATACCATATAATCATTAACAGGGTAACACCACTGAGAACAGGGTAACACCACTGGGTTGAGTGGTATTTGTTTTATTGAGGATAGTTCTACGGTTGGATTGTGGTTTTCGGGAAGGGAGGGTTGGTTTTGGTTGGGTCGGGTGTTGCGGGTTTACATATTATCATGAGTTGTGGGGGGGGGGGGGGGGTTTACTGAATTGTTATTAATACAATACCATATAATCATTAACAGGGTAACACCATTTACTTAATATATTGTTCTACACAGAAACATACAACATATGGGGGTGCACAGAAGGAGCCTCCCCGAAGATTGTGACCATTACACGCTAAGAACGACATCACAATCGAGCGCACCCTGGGCAACGCTGACAACTCAGCGGCAAATCCTACTACAACCGGAAGACTTCAAAAAATGAATCTACCTAAACGGTATTTTTCAAGGCCATTAGTAACAATCTCGATTAATATCGAGAGACAAAGAAGTATTAGTGTCTGATATGTGCAAGACGTTCGAATGCGAAATCATCCTTGTGCAAGAAACACACCGGGGCATTTTAAAACCTAGACCCAACATATAGAGGGAATGAGACTGATTCTAGAGAGACCTCGTGATCAATATGGTAGTGCTGTTTTTGCCAGGCCATACATTGACATCATCTCAGCTTCGCTTACTGAGAGGAACAATATTGAGATACTAACGGTCAGGACACCACAGTACAGTGTCACCTCTTTGTATAAGCCTCCCGAATCTCAGTATGAATTTACAGAGCCCGATAATCTATGCTATGATGACATTAATTTCGTCTTGGGGGATTTTAATTGTCAGAGCATTGCTTGGGGATACAAAAAGTCAAAGAGACAAGTGAAAATGGGACAAAACTTGAAACCTGGGCTGAGGCAAATGACCTACAGCTCATACACGATCCTAAGTTCCCTTGCTCCTTTAACAGCGGTAGATGGAAGAGGGGTTATAACCCTGACAACATCTTTGTGAGCAGCAGGATTGCCTCCCAGTGTGAAAAGTCCGTAGGTGATCCGATTCCCCGAACTCAACACAGACCTATAGTATGCACCGTTAGTGCTGTTGTTAAACCTGAAGTTGTTCCTATAAGGTGCAGGTTTAATTTCAAAAAGGCTGACTGGACGGGTTTTAGGGAGATCATTGACAGAGAAATCGCCAATATCCCTCCACAACCTGATATGTATGACTCCTTCGTTAAGCTTGTCCAGCAGGTCTCGAGAAAAATGATACCTAGAGGCTGTCGAACCCATTACATCGCAGGACTCACTGAAGAGGCAAAGCTGTTAGATAGTTAAATCTGTAAGTGATTAATTCATCAGCTGATTTATTATTATTAAGTTTGTTAGTAAATATTCTGTTTACATTGATGTGTTTAAGTAAGAATTAAATAAAATGGTTCTTTTGTATTTTGAATATCATTTAGTGTAATTCTATATTGGCGACGATGAGTAAACAAACCAAAAGAAGAAATAGTTATTTCAATGAAGAAGAGAAGTATGAAACTAAAGAAGACACATTACAATCAAAGATAGAGAAGTTCAAATGTCAAAGCTATGATGAGTCTAGTAGGTGGGACGATTATGAAGCACATTTTCTATTATTATGCAAGGTAAAAGGATTCGGAAAAGACTCTCAGAGAGCAGAGGATGCTCGAAGGGATCTTTTGCTTGCATATGTGGGTCCTGCACCATTAAGAAAGATTTCAAACTTTCTACTGCCTTTGAAAGTACATCAGGCTACGTGGGCAGAACTAGTTAATGGTTTCAGGTCAGTATACAAAGCTAGAAAGACTATATTTTCAGCTAGAATGGAGTTTGAAAAATGCATCAGAGAAGATAGTGAAAGCCTTTCAGAATTTGTAAAACGTTTGAAAAATTTAGCAGAATTTTGCAAGTATGAGAATAAGTTTGATGAAAGAATAAGAGACAGATTTGCAGGAGGTATAAATTTTCCAGAGTTTGAAGTAGAAATTAGACAACGATGGCCTGATGGTGTAAAAGAAAATGGTGACAAGTTAACATCTGAAGATATTTTTGAACTGGCCACTTCAATGGAAAGAGCTCGTCATGAGATATTCAAGAATAACGATAAAGAGTTGGAAGTATCGCAAGTAAGAAGAAACAATAAGGGGTCTAAGAGAGAAGTGGAATATAACGAAAAGACAAATAATCCATGTAGTAGATGTGGAACAAAACATGAATTTGGCAAATGCCCAGCCTACCAAAAACAGTGTTTGAATTGTAAAAAAATGGGACATTTTGCAAAGGTATGTCGGCAAAAACGAGTGAATAATTTGCATGAAAAATCAGGAGATGAAGAATCTGAAGCAGACTCTCATGACATGAGGATAAACGATGTTAATAAGGAAAGAAGACATATTTGTAAAGCACGTATTTATTTAAAGTTAAATAAGGTAGCTACAAACATGGAATTTGATTCAGGAGCTTGGGCCTCAATGATAGGTAAGCCTCTTTGGGAGAAGATTGGTTCACCACGACTTGACAAGACTAATTAAAAATACGTGGCATATGGAAACAATATTTTAGATATACTTGGTGAATGTTTTGTCAATGTTTCAGTAGGTAATGAGACACGTAGATTAAAAGTAGCAGTAGTAAATGGAAATGAGAAACCATTATTTGGTTTACCATGGATATTAGCTTTTAATATGGAACTCCCTCCTGATGTAACTATTAGTAAAGTGAGATGTAAGCAAAATCTAAAACAACGAAAGATGGATGATGTGAGGGTTAAGGAAGTACTAAAAGACTTTGAAGATGTATTCTCTGAAGGACATGGGAAAATCAAGGGTTATAAAGCACGAATTCACGTTCATGAAGATGCAAACCCCCAACATTTTTCTGCACGCAGGGTTCCATTTCCCTTGAAAAAACGAATTGAGAGTGAACTTGCAAGACTTGTCAATGAGGATATCATTGAAAAGGTAGATCCTGCTACTACAGCTATTCCGTGGGCCACTCCAACAGTCAACGTAGAGAAGGACGATGGTTCAATAAGAATTTGTGGAGATTTTCAAATCCAAATTTGGTACCAGAAAATGCTATTATTCCAACATTTGAGGAACTAACAAATAAAGTTGCAGGTGGACAAGAGTTTTCTAAGATAGACCTACGAGATGCTTACCTACAAAAGTATTTAGTAATAGCAACGCATAGTGGTTATTATAGATACAAACGTTTACCTTTTGGGATATCATCCAGCCCATGTATTTTCCAGAGATATATGGAAAGACTCTTAGCTGGAATACCACAGGTTGGAGTTCTTCTAGATGATAGTATAATAACTGGAAATAATAAGAACGAACATCTAAGAAATTTAAGAGAGGTTTTGAAACGAATGAAAGAAGCTGGTATAAAAGCAAAATCTAGCAAATGCAAATTTTTTGAAGAGTCAGTAACTTACTTGGGACATACAATCGACTGAAATGGAATACATCCTACTGAAGAAAAAATAAAAGCCATACGAGAGGTACGGTCACCTACTAATGTCAAGGAACTCCGATCATTTTTAGGTTCTATTAACTACTATGAACGATTTATTCCGGGACTTCATGCCATTTGTAGTGATCTCCATAAGCTGACTGGAACTAACTCTAAATGGAAATGGTCTGAACAAGAAGAGGTGACGTTTAAAAGAGTAAAGGAAATTCTATCAAGTAAAGACACAGTAGTACCATATGAAGAAATGAGACCATTGGTAATGAATGGTCTGTGATGCATCAGAAAATGGATTGGGAAGTGTACTAATGCACAGATTCGAAAATGGACTAGAAAGACCAATTGCTTTTGCAGTCGCAAACTACTGCCTGCTGAAAAACAATATTCAAATATCGACAGAGAAGCACTAGCTATTATCTTTGGACTCAGGAAATTCCATCAATATGTATATGGTCGTAAGTTCACTTTGGTAACCGACCACAAACCTCTACAACGGATATTTGGGAAAATGCGAGATCTCCCAAAAGTAGTAAATAGCCGTTTAGTGAGGTGGGCAATCCAGTTGAATCAATACAACTATGACATAGAGTACAGAAAAGGAGAAGATAACGTGTGTGCTGACGTTCTATCAAGACTTCCGATTGAAGAAGATCAACCTGAGGAGGCTCACATTGGTTTTTTGAATGTTGATAAGGTTAACACTATCATGTCTTATGACCTTTTAAAACAAAATTCATTGACAGATAAAGCTATTAGAATGGCAAAAAACTTTTCATTGAGGAATACATGGCCCTCTGTTGTTCCTGAAATGTTAAAGTCGTACAAACAGAGAAAAGATGAATTGAATGTTGAAGATGATATATTATTGTGGTTTGGAAGAATCGTAGTTCCAGAATGCATGAGAACTGATGTTCTGAAGATATTGCATGCAGGACATCCTGGTATTGCATCAATGAGGTCTGTTGCGCGACACTATGTGTGGTGGCCCAACATGGATAAAGATATCAAAGTTTATATCAAGAAGTGTACATCTTGTCAAGAGAATAGAGATAATGTGGAAGAAGTACCATTATATCCTTGGAATGTACCTGATAGAGTTTGGGAAAGGGTACACATTGATCTGGCAGGGCCAGTCAACGGATCTATGTGGTTGGTAGGTATTGATGCGTTGTCTAAGTCGGCAGAAGTGGACTGTCTTTAGACAACAAACTCTTATACAATCATTCAACGATTAAGATCTTGGTTTAGTCGATATGGATTACCAAGTGAAATCATGACAGACAACGGACCTCAATTTGTGTCAAAGGAAATTGAAACATTCTTCCAGAAAAATTCTATCAACCACATAAAAAAAGCTTGAATGTGCTTGTTGGAGTGAAGACGTGTGTCAGTTCGGCTCCGCTTATTTTGCTTAATTATTTATATTTATCTAAAGTCTGTTATTTTAAAGTGTGTTTACAAGTTGTTCTTTAGTTTCTTTTTATATTTATTGACTTTATTTTCTTGTTCTACTTAGATTAGAAGTTGTTCAGTTATTTTATATTTCATAACCTCAAAGACTTTTCATGATTCGATCTCCACCAAACTTGCGATCCGGTGCTAAGGTCAAGTCAGTGCTGCTATCTAGTGGCGGTAAAGACAATCTCCAACGTTCGTTATCGGACCCGCCCGCAAACTCATCGACATCGAAGAGGTCAGCCACAACAACAACAACAATGCCCGCCGGTCGAAACGATAACGTCGACGCAGCGCTACTCGCCGCAATACAGACGGCAGTGGAGAAGGCCGTGCGAGTAGCAGTGGAGGCGGCGCTGGCTACATTTAACGAGGCTATATTCCAACTACAAGACGAGGTTGATAAATTACGAGGCAAGCTGAAGGAGGTCAACGTCAGACTTGAAGACAGAACCGACGAGCTGGAGCAGTACCAGCGACGGGAAAATATCCGTGTTTTCGGCGTAGAAGAGACTCCAGACGAAGATACCGATGCATTGGTGGTGCAACTATGCCGGGAAAAACTAGGAATTGACTTGCCAAAGGACGCAATTTCACGGTCACATCGTGTTGGACGACAACGGGAGTTGGAGCCTGGCGAGTTGGCCCAACAACGACCGATTATTGTTCGTTTCAACAACTACAGAACGAGGCAGTCAGTTTTTAACTTAAAGAAGAAACTTAAAGGAACATCCATCACCATAAGAGAGGATCTTACGCATCGTCGCCTGGAGCTGTACCGGAAAGTTGCGACGAAGTACGGCGCCAAGAACGTCTGGACGCTTGACGGCAGGGTGCTGTGGGTCAAAAATGGCAAGAAGAATGTGGCAACGCGCATAGAAGACCTGCCGGCTGAGGTGCTAATTCCCACTACAACCAGCTCAACCAGCTCACCCAGATAAGAACATTATTTATTTAGCCTTGACTGGTATTTATGAGATAATCTGAATAACATTATTTATATATTTATTAATTTTTATTTTATTTTTGAAATTATAATTTTTTTTTTTTCATCCCGTGGTAACGAAATGTTTTAAAATGCAATTTCCCCAGCTTTAAAATGTTTTATTCTGGTATTTTTATGTTTAAAACTTTTATCTCAGAGGAATGTTTTAGTTTCATAACATTTTATTTTTATTTATGCTATAGGCTGGTTCTACCATTATGATGAACAATAGTATTTTTTTTAAATGCACTAAGATATTATATTGAGAACTTTAAATTAATTTTTGGTATCCAAACAAATCATAACAATATGTATGTATATTATGTGTATGTATGTATGTATTTTGTGTGTGTATGTATGCGTGTTATGCATGTGTATGTGTATGTATATTTTTATCAGTTAATTTATGTTTGAGGAAAACAATTACCATGCAGTACTTTATTCATGTTACATCAAATCATTTATTTAGTTTAATTGTAATTATTTATTTTCAGTATTTATTTTGTGTCTTATCTGTTTAAATAAACATGAAAACTATTTTATTTTTATAAGTGTTCGATTAAGTTTGGTTAAACTAAAGAAGAATCATATATTATTTCGTTATGTACATATTAATTATACTGCACTATTTACTCACATTTTGGATAGTATACCTAATTTAATATTTCAACAACTTCATCACCATTGTTTTTAGGAGCCAAAATTGTTGCACGTGTAAAAAATTCTGTAATTTAATACTATGTTGTCTGTTTTTACTTTTAGTAAGTGTATGTGTGTGTGTGTGAATGTGTCAGTGATCGCGGTGTGTATGCGCGCCTGCGATGTGCCTGCCGTGGCGCTGCGACCCGTGGACCCGGGATAGCGAGTCCACGTCCTCCTAGTGCTCGTCACGCCGGCCGGCTTATCACTCCCCCCTCACCCCTCCCTCAGCACCCACTGTCTACCGCCGACTATCTCTCTCACTCCTTATCTCCTTTCCCCAAGCATCTAAAGGCGGCGCACATCAACGCTCAGTCGTTACGTGCGCACATTGATGAGGTGAAGGAGATTTTCAGATACAAAGATTTTGATTTAATCGCAGTTTCTGAGTCGTGGTTGAAGCCAAGTATTCCATCACAGGAAGTGAACCTCCCTGGTTATATTCTGCAGCGCAATGACAGAACTGGCAAGCAGGGTGGCGGTGTTGCAGTTTATATCAGGGAGGGAATCAAATTTAAACTGGTAAATTGCTCAAACTCTGAGTACTCGGCAAAACCGGAATTTTTAATTATTGAAGTTAGCCTATCTGGGGCTGAGAATTTGCTGTTATGTGTATGTTATCGTCCACCTAGAGCAGGCAATCTATTGGATTTTGAAAACGCTCTCTTAAATTGTTTGTTTGGATACAGTCATGTCTTGATCATGGGGGACTTCAATATTAACCTTCTTTCAACCAATGAAAACTATGAATACAGACAACTGACTACATTGTTCGACTCATGTAACTTTAACATACTCCCACTTGACCCTACACATCATGCAGCCGAGTCTGACACTCTTCTTGACTTAATCGTAGTATCAGATGTTGTAGACATTGTACATCATGGGCAGCTTCCAGTTCCAGCAGTATCCAAGCATGATCTCATATTTTGTGTGTATTCAGTTAAGGCACCTAAACCCAAGACTAAATTTATAAAATATAGGGATTTTAAGAATATGAATCAAGTTGAGTTTATGTCAGATATTCAGAAAACACCATGGCACTTAATAGAAAATTCTCAATCTCTTGATGAAATGTTAAATGAACTAAACAGCAAAATTATAAATCTGTTTGACAAACATGTTCCAATTGTTTCAAAACGTTTGACCAAAAAACAACCAGTGCCTTGGATTACCCCTGAAATACGTAGCTTGATGGCTAGGCGCGACTGTCTTTTCAGGAGAGCAAAACGTTCCCGGAATCAAGAAGAAATGGAACAGTATCGTTATTTTCGAAATAGAGTTAAACAACTTTTGCGGAATTCAAAATTACGACATATTCGTATGCTTTTTGAAAACAATAACCAACCATCTAGAGTTTTATGGCGTAACGTAAAAAGTCTTGGGCTTGGGAAACAACCTGAAGCACAGAGAGTCAATATTCCTCTGAATGAATTAAACGCTTTCTTCTCTTCCTTTGGTCAAAGCATCAATCAACAACAAGTTGAAAGTTATATAACGGAGTTAAGAAACTCCCCTGTACAAGAATTAGGATACCCCAAGTTCACTTTCAAACCTGTACTGCAGTCTGATGTTCTGAAATCTATTCGACGTATTCGCAGTAATGCTATTGGATCTGATGGCATTCCAATTCGCTTCATTAAGGACATTCTCTTTGCTATACTCCCCACTATCACCTGCATTTTCAACACATCTCTAAGGCAAAGCATATTCCCGATTTCTTGGAAGTCTGCCCTAATTCGTCCCTTAAATAAGATTCCAGCACCTGCTTCTTGCCAGGATTTCAGGCCGATCAGTATATTGCCCGCATTATCTAAAGGCCTTGAAAGAATCGTGCACTGCCAAATCACTGAGTTTCTGACTGAAAACAATATCTTATGCAACTCACAGTCTGGCTTTCGAGCAGCTCACAGTACAGAAACAGCACTCTTACGTGTGACGGACGACATTAGACTAGCAATGGAACATCGGCAGGGTACGATTCTTACCCTATTTGATTTTTCTAAAGCCTTTGACTGTGTAAATCATAAGCTCCTTTTGGAAAAGCTAAGGGCCATAGGGTTTTCAAATGGTGTATTGGACTGGCTGGGATCATATCTGTCAGACAGGCGGCAATGTGTTGAGGTTGATGACTTACGATCTGACTGGGAGACAGTTACTAGTGGTGTACCTCAGGGGTCCATCCTTGGTCCTCTGTTGTTCGTACTATACATAAATGACTTGAGCTCAGTCCTCACACACTGTAAATACCACATGTATGCTGACGACTTACAGATTTATACACATTTTTCACCCAAACAGATCAACGAAAGTGTTCTGAGAGTGAACGAAGATATTGAGAAAATCATTACTTGGACTAATAAACACGGACTCAGACTTAACCACGAAAAAACTAAACCGATCATAATTTGTCATCCACGTTTACGGAACTCTATTGACTTTCTGACGACGAATCCAATAACTATAAATGGAACAGATTTGCTTTACAATGACAAGGTCAAAAACTTAGGGCTTACTATCAACTCGCACTTACTTGGGGCGATGCGGTAGTAGACATCCGTAAAAAGGTGTTTGCATCAATCCACTCACTTAAAAAGTTACAGAATTTCTTGCCTTTGCACATAAAGTTACACCTGGTTAAATCACTTGTTTTTCCCCACTTCACTTACTGCAGCTCTGTGATCAATGACATGACTGTAAACCTCGCTGATGCTCTCCAACGCGCTCAGAACTACTGCCTAAGATTCATTTATGATCTAAGACGCAGTGAGCGCATCACACCTTTCTACATTCATTCTAAGTTATTAAAGCTATGTGACCTGAGATCAATCAAAATTCTTTCGCTAACCTATTCAATATTAAAAAACAATTTTCCAAAATATTTTGTAGATGATTTTAGGTTTGTAGCTGAAGAAAGTGTCAGATACTCACGCCATGCATCATTAACTTTGCGTATGCCTCACCATAGGACCGCAGTTTACGACAGAGCGTTTATTGTAACTGCTTGCCGTCTTTGGAACGATCTTCCTTTAGCTATTAAATCCCTCGATAGTCGTTCCCGGTTTGTGGCAGCGCTAAAAAATCTCTATTTTGAACGTATGGCCATGGTAGGTTTGTCGTAGGGGCCTGTGCGCATGGCGGTCGCTGACTTGTATGTATGTGTGAGTGAGTGTGTGTGTGTAAGTATTTTTAAAATTTACTGATTTTTGATAAAAGTTTCTGTATCTGAGTTTCTGTAGATTTCTGTTTTGTTTTATTGTATAAGCTGATTATGTTAAAATATTTATATTATGTTTTAAAGTACAGGTTAAGTGTAAGAAAGGGCCATGTGGCCCTAACTTTGCCTGTATAAATAAATGATTTTTCATTTCATTTCATTTCATTTCATTTCATTTCATTTCATTTCATTTCATTTCATTTCATTTCATTTCATTTCATTTCATTTCATTTCAAAAACAACTCTGTACCATCCTAAAAGTAATGGACTTGTTGAAAGACTAATTCGTACATTGAAAAGACAAGACGGTACTACACAACAAAGCAGGAGGACGGAGATGGAATGCTAGCTCTTCAAAATGTTCTTTTTAGCTACCGAAACTCGCCTCAGAAAACAACCGGTAGGGCTCCGGCAGAATTGTTTCTAGGTCGTAGACTACCAACAATTTTTGACAATATGAAACCTAATCTTAGGAAAAAGATGGAAATGAAGCTTTGGAAAGAACAAGGGAGAGACAACAAGAAAGTTCGAACTTTTGAAGAAGGAGAAGATGTGTGGATTAAGAATGAACATGGAAATGGTTGGTCAGCTGGAATGGTGAAAAATAGAAATGGACTGTATTCATATGATGTACTTTGTGGAGGTGTTATAAAAAGAAAGCATGCCGACCAGATGAGACAAAGAATGGGAGCTGTAGAATCCGCGTAAAAAGAAGGAGGGGAAAAGTGTTAGATAGTTAAATCTGTAAGTGATTAATTCATCAGCTGATTTATTATTATTAAGTTTGTTAGTAAATATTCTGTTTACATTGATGTGTTTAAGAATTAAATAAAATGGTTCTTTTGTATTTTGAATATCATTTAGTATTACATCGCAGGACTCACTGAAGAGGCAAAGCCACTGCTAGAACGATACCAAGGTCTCTTTGACAATGATCCCTTTGCTGAGGACACACTTCTAGCAGGTGAAGAGCTTATGTCAGTCATTGCCGAAAATCGCAAAACTAAGTGGTGTGATCTTGTGGAGAGTTTAGATATGCAGGTGAACGGCAGACGGGCCTGGAAGTTCCTCAAGAACATAAATGGAGATGCGACAAAACCAAAAGACAACTTTACAACAGTTACTGCCAATCAAGTCGCTACCAACCTTCTTTTAAATGGCAAAACCTATGAAAGGAAATACCGGGAGCCTGTTGTGCGTGATGTGGCAAGTGAGAATCATTTCCTGGAAGAACCATTTACCATGTCCGAGCTAACTGCATCCATTACCAGCTTAAAGACTAATAGAGCTCCAGGTATTGACGAGATCAGAGTCGAACAACCAAAGAACCTAGGTAAAAATACCATGCAATGGTTGTTGAGACTCATGAACATGTGCATAAACCAAATGCATATACCAAAGGCATGGAGGAAAGCTCGTGTGGCTGCACTGCTCAAACCTGGGAAAGATCCAAACGATCCTAAGAACTTTCGACCTGTTTCTCTCTTATGCCACACATATAAAATATTAGAACGTCTGATACTCAATCGAATCGGCTATTTTCTGGAACAAAAGATCATTCCACAACAAGCAGGCTTTCGATCAGGCAAATCTTGTTGTGGCCAAGTTTTAAACCTGACCTAGCACATTGAGGATGGGTTTAAGAGAAAACAGATCACGGGTGTCGCTTTTGTAGATTTAACAGCTGCCTACGATACCGTAAACCATAGAAGACTCTTGGGAAAAGTGTACAGTATTATCAAAGACAATCAGCTGACTTCAATGATAGGCACTTTTCTTCATAACAGGCGTTTTTCGTGTCCCTACAAGGCAAGAAAAGTAGATGGAGGAATCAAAGAAATGGATTGCCTCAGGGTAGCGTCTTAGCCCCAGCTCTTTATAACATTTACACTAACGACCAACCGTTGCCAAACGCTACACGTCAGTATATATATGCCGATGATACGGCGGTGGTGGCACAAGGTAGGAGTTTTGAAGAGGTGGAACAGAAGCGGACTATGACTCTAAATGAACTTTCCCAGTACTATTACGCAAATCACCTCAAGCCGAACCCTGCTAAGACCCAAGTTTGTGCCTTTCACCTAAACAATAGAGAAGCAGGCCGTGAGTTCAAAGTGAGGTGGCGGGGAGACAGTCTTCAGCATTGTCCTACACCCAAATATCTTGGTGTCATACTGGACCGCACACTAACATTTAAGGCGCATTGTATTGCGACAAGAGGATAAGTCTCAGCGAGGAATAATATCATCAGGAAGCTCACCGGGGTGCTAACCCTAATGTCCTCAGCACCTCAGCTTTAGCTTGTTTGTTTGTTTGTTTGTTTGTTTGTTGTTTGTTGTTGTGTGTTGTTGTTGTTTTAGTTTGTTGGCTACGGAGTACGCTGCACCAGTATGGAATGCATCGTCATATGCAAAAAAGGTTGACATTGCTGTCAATGACATGGCTCGAATTGTAACTGGGTGTTTGAAACCAACCCCAGTACACAAACTCTATCCTATCGTAGGGATCGCCCCTCCATCAATTCGTCGACGTGATGTCGCTGCCGACGCAGAAAAGACTAAGCAAGAGACAGACCCTCATCACCCATTACACGGCCACCAACCTGCAGAGCAACGGTTTCGGTCCAGAAAGAGCTTTTTATCACGGACACGAGTCCTGGATGGATCACTCTCAAGCAATCGGGTGGCAAGGTGGGAGGACATGTTGACTAACCCTCCCATACCAGCCAGGGAGGAACTGGCTCCTGGCCTTCATTGCACGGTGTGGAAGGTTCTAAATCGAATCAGGGTCGAGGTACCAAAATGCAAGACAAACATGCAGAAATGGGGTCTCTTACCAGACGAAGAAAACATCTTGTGCGCGTGTAGTGCTGTTCAGGATCCTGGTCATCTGATGATCTGTCCACGCCTAGACCAGTCTTGCACATTAGATGATCTTTTACAAGCGAATGACAAAGCCATATCGGTACTGGTAGCTAATTTTTTGAAAAGCGAAGTCTGATTTCCGGACACGGAAAGTAAGTAAGTACAACATATGAAACTAAACAATACTGTCTATTGCAAACTGTGGATGGACTGAGGTAGTGGGCCACGGCAAGCAATGCCTGTCATGGTTTACGGTTTGGTTGGGCGAGTTAGGGGATTATTGATCAGGGAGATTGGTGAGGTGGGCGATGCTGAGACTTGGGGGATTGGTGAAGTAGGGCTGAAAAAATTGTTGAAGCATCTCAGATGTGCGGGCACGGTCAAGGTACTTCTGGTTAAGGTGTTTGAGGAAATCCCCGAGGGGTGGAATGGAGTGGGCAGTGTAGGAATCCTGGTTTCTGGTCCAAGGGGGGAGGTGGGGAGTCTAATATTACATACCACGTTTTACGTAACTTTTAAACCCCTCCCACCCACGGCCCACCCTTATAACGCTAGCCTAACCCCTCTGTAATGTAACGCTGTCAGAATTGTGGGATATGAAATCTTAAGTGGTGTTTACACCATTAAAACCATAGATTAAAAGAAGTAGACACTAGAGTGTCTATACTCCTTTTATCTATGCTAAAACCCCCCGTTCCCATTTCTGGTCCCGACTAAAGGTCGATCCACACATATCAGTTACGGCACGTTGCAGTCCAGTCACTTTAGGCCCGTCACAGTTAACAAAAATATTCTTTAATGGATTTTCTATAGCGCTATCTACACTCATCCGTTGCAGTCCCGTCAGTCACTCTGCTGGCATCCGTCAGTCAATTTTAGATTTCTTTCCACCGATATTTTTGATTGTTCAGACGCCTCACGGAACTGTTTGAGGTTAGAAAATAATGTTATTGTTATTTAAATGGTTGTGTTTACATTTTGAGAACTGTTTGTAACAATAACCAAGATGGACAATGATAATTTGATTGAATATAGGTTTTTAACTTAAAACATTTTGACTGTAAATGCAAGAGAAAATGAGGAGAAAGAGGACGTAGATGAAACAGATGTAGGCTACCTCCAAAACGACCTATATGTTTTTGGAAATGAGCAATAAACTCTCCCCCCTTCACCCCGGGCCCAAGTGCGCTCGGACTGAGCAATATTTTCAAATCAGCTGGTATTATTAGATTTGGCAAAACCGCACGGTTCTCATTGGTTCATTCAAAACCATTTAACCATATATGGTAAATAGGCTCCTCCCTCAACTGCAAACTTTTGTGGTCCCGACTGTAATCATCCCATTGCATAATAAAACACCTTGAAGTGTATTAAATAACTAATGCTAAAAAGGTATTTATGGAAACGTCTTGTTCTTTTGTACTGTATTTAGTCATTTGACACTCTATTTTAGATGGTTTCTTAAAATCAACTTCACGTTATCTGCCCGCAACTTATATTAAATTTGAAATGAGACTATTCTAAACTAACCTAACATAATCAAACTTGCTGTAAAATTTCAAAATTCCGTTTGATAGCAGGGTTCTGAAATGAAACTGTTCAACCTAAGCAAACTTTCTGTTAAATTTTAAAAAAATCCTCTTGATAGCAGAAATGGCTTTTGCGCTTCATCGACTGTTTTAGAACGTTCACTCCTTAACTGAATATGCTCATCTTTTCTTTTTTGAAATAAACTCTTTTAAGGCTTAAAAATAGGAACATTTTGAGTGAGTAAGCTATTCAAAATGGCTTCTTTTAGAAAAAAATCAACTGCTCCCTTTGCATTATTTTGTAATACTGGAACTGCAACGGGAGCGGGTTGTGACATTATTTTGACGTGCGAATAAGCACAGACAATAGACCATCATTTTAGACCATTATTGGTATTTCTTTTTGTCTATGGAATTAGTCACTTAGTTTTTTTGTAAACATTGTATCAATTCATTTATTTACATTTTCGTTTTCGTAAGCTGCAATGACTACCTAGCTTTCCATAAGACCAATGTAAGAGATATTAAAATTTCATTTACAGTTTTTAACGAAAAATGATTTTTTTCAGAACAGTGGCTAGCATGGATATTTTTTAGGCCGGAACTAAGATATTTCTAACAATTAATTCAGAGGAATTCGTAGGAGCCGTTTTTGAAATCATTGTGCGCAAAGTTGCTTAAAGTAGCCTATAGATAAATTGAAGTCTGTAATGGGACGACTCAAAACGAAAAAATTAGTCGGTCCCGGGTCCAAGTCTCACCATGAGACCTACGGTAATAGCTTATTCCCTATATGGGAAATTTGCTAATATTCCCTGTATGGGAAATTTGCTAAAACTGATATTTTATCAATGCACATTACATACATTGTGGGGACGATATGTTAACCCTTCGCGGACGGGTGACGGATATATCCACCTAAGTCTTTGGCGGTGGCGGATATATCCGCTTATGGTTTTTTTGATGTTCGGACGGGAAGCGGATATATCAGCCTTCTCTTCAGACAGACTGGCAGGTGCTTGAGCAGTAACCAGATGTTTCGCGGTACCAAGGCGCTACTTTCTGCTCTTTTCACGGCTGCGCTCTCTCCCCCACTCCCCCCTCTCTCCCACGCCTACCTCTCCTGTGCCTCCCCCTCTCCCGCGCACCACCCACCTCTCCTACGCTCCCCCCTCGACGTTTCGCGCTCAACACTACGTTTTCTTTATTTATTGTTTACATATTGTACTTTATTTATTGCCTAACATTGTCATGGTCATATCTTCAAAGACAGGTGGCGGATATATCCGCAGCATTTCTACTCATCAGCGGACGGGTAGCGGATATATCCATATAGTTAAAAAAAAGTAAAAATTATTTTGACAGTATGAAGTGTCCCATTGTGTTTATTTTATGTATGTATAACAAAACACAAATAAGGAAAATCAATTTTTTCCCCTACAATTTTTTCACGTTCTATGTCACAATTTCACCCATCCAGAAAGGGTTAACATCTTAAAATATAAGAACTATAAGATATTACAGTATATTGTTTATTTACGCTCATCACAATCCATGAGTTGACATATGAGTGTACAGTTGGGTTTTCCTAGCAAAAGTCTTCTCACAGACAACACACTTGTGATTCTTGATATTCCCATGGACAGCCATGTGTTGTTTGACATGGGTTCTTAGTTTGAAAGTTTGACCACATATAGTACAGACATGAGGTCTGCTATCTTTATGTGTATTCTCATGCTGCTTTAAATTATGTAATCGTTTAAATAATTTTCCACAATTTTGGCAGGAAAACTTGTGATCATCATTGTGTACAAGCATGTGTGTTTTCAGTTTATATTCATTTTTAACTGCTTTACCACAAATTTCACAACATACAGGAACAACTGTAGTTCCTGAGTGTATATTTATATGTAGAGATAAACTATTTTTAGTATAATAAGTACGATCACATATTGCACATATGTATTCTTCTCTTTGTTGATGTGATGTTTGAATGTGATAACTAAGTATTGGTTTGTTTTTAAACACTTTATGACATTCAGCACATTTATATTGTTTTTCCCTTAAATGGACAGCATCCGTATGTACTTTAAGGTTTTCTTTATGGCTAAACCCCTTTCCACAATCTTTACATCTAAATAAAAGACTTTCAATCTTACGAAAATGGACTGTTTCAATATGATTTTTAAGGCGATGGGTAGAGATTTCTTTGTTACAAATATTACAAATCTCTTTTTTTGTTTGCACTCTTTTACATTTGTTTGTTGAATGTTTTCTTTCTATATGAGCTTTCAGGCCACCTTTTTGTGCAAATGCTCTATTGCAGATATCACATGGAAACAACTTTAGTCCTTTGTGAACCTTTAAATGTTTTTCCAACCTGCTTTTGTAAATAAATCTCAGATTACAAATATTACAAGATAATGGTTTATGGCTGTCTTTACTAGTGTCATCTTTATCAATAGAACGTTCAATTTTCTTCACACACATTTTACATCTTTCACATTGACACAAAATACCGTCTTGTATTCCTGTGCATACTTCTCCAGGTATTGGAGCAGAAGTATCTTCATCCTGCAACATTTTTCACATTTACTACAAACAATTTTCTTTTCTATCACCATTTCATAATACTTATAAGCGTTAGGAATCAATAGTAACTGATTTCTACAGTTGTTTAAATAATTAGTGCACTATTTTCTATCAGTTACAAGTGAATCTGAAGGTTAACCTGCAATAATCCCTAGCCGATAAGAACAAAAAAGCCTGCCACCAACAACAAGAATTCTTTAACAAAGAAAATAACTATTAGCCTAATTAATTTAGACTAAAATATAGGAGGGTTGTAATTTTATTCAAACCAAAGACCGACAACTGATGAAACAAAAACCAAACCGATAAAAACTGCAACAGACACATCACAAAAGCACAATGATCAAGGACAGCTGGACCTAGTTTCAAGCGATCAAAAAGCTACAGACTTCTCTCAAGAGCTGGTGGCTTTTTCATAACCAAGCGAGCATTCATATAAGTACATTACCACCAATTGTTAACCCACTGGCATACTTGGAGTTGGATGGAACATTTTCATCCCGCTTCTAATGTGCTCTGGCATTCCTAGACGGAGCTATTCCGTACAGGGACATTGCCAATAGTTCGACATTGTTTTGAGGAATCACAGCACTTGTCAAGTCGATAACTTTTTGCTGTGAATCTGCAATAGTTATTGGATGAACTTTTAGTTTCTTCAGTTTCCTAACCTCTTTAGGGATAACAAAAATATTAGTAAACAAGTGTGAGTTTTAAGGTTATGTTTTGTCACGATTACCTCTAATTTAGGATAGAGTGGAATAGATCGGTTATAAATAATTGCAAATTATCTTCGGGTATTTCTGAGGAGGAAGATAATAATATGAGACAAAATTATAATAATAATGAATAAGGAACTCATATAAAGGGCCGAGGTGAGCTATAAAAACCAGATAGTTTTTATACGGCCGTTTCTTAGCTGTTAACATTAACTGTCTACAGAGTTCATCGTTGCAGATAGCTATTATTTAATAAATGTGATTTTAAAGTGAGAAAGTAGGGCTCAAAAAAGTGCTCAAAATTTAGCCAAGTGGGAGGCCTCATACAGTTAGAACACCGTAAATTATTAAAAATGTTCGCGCAAGTGTACTGCAGTCATGAACGTTCAGCACGTAAACAGTCTGTTGCACTGACGTTACATCACGTGACTTTTGGCTATGGTGCTATTTAAAGATTAAAGATTTTTGTCGAAGCCCCGCGATATAGCTGAAGAACTTAAGCTGTGCATAAAACACGAGGAAGTTGCTATTCATCAATCAATGCTACGAAAAATATCGGCAAGTTAACAGTAAAGATGGGAAGCCTGTGTAGATTTAAATGGACATCACTTGACTAAGTATCCAATAGTCAATGACATCACTTAAGAGAAATTGTCCACGATAAATAAAATCGCAAGGTCATTATTTAGAGATTTTAGTTTATTTGCAGTAATAAACTCTTTTTTTTCTCAAACAGTTTCATATTGAAAAGTGTCATGTCTTTTTTTTACTTTCCCATTAGTTGCATTTGTAGGTCACTAAAAGATAAAAAAAACAGATCTCTGTGTGTAATCAAGTAGTGCAATTTGGCATGCCAATGGGTTGATAATAAATGGCAATTCTACTTGAAATAATGTCTAATCCATCAAGAATAAAAAATAAAAATAAAACTACATAAGGTTATTAGCTTGGATTCACAACACAAACAAAAGTCAGGCGTGTTCAATAGGTAAAACCCCATTAACTATATTGGATACTGAAGTAGACTTCCCATCTATATGAACCATCTGTAGCTAATGTTTTATTAAATAAACGTTATCAGCAATCTAACACATACTTTCTCCCATAAGCTTGTCAACAACCATTATCATGGGTAAGCTGTGGGAGTAACTAACTATGATATTTTTGTAGGAGAAAATCACAAAAGTTACAATAACTTTTGAACCGTAATTTTTACGGAAATGTGATTTGTACCATTTTGTTCAGAACCTAAAGGTCTAAAACATACTAAATGTTTTCAAAATTGTTCAGGCCATTTTCGAGAAAATCTTATTTTTCCGTTATTTTATGGGTTTTTATGGTAAAATCCCCATTAAAAATACAAATAAAAAAATGAAAAAAAAAAACGCCTGGAGATACCATAGATTAGTACCTACATACGAATTTTAGCTCTGTACACATCCACAGACACACACACACACACACACACAGAAAACACTTCAAAAACCACTTTTTGGGGTTCAGAGGACCTCTGAATGTTTACAAAAACAATACTTCCTCCATATACTATGTTTAGGGCAAGAAAGGAATAAAGTGTGAATTATTGAGCTGATGTCACCTGTCTGCCATGGGACGTCTGACAGTAAACAACCCTACTTGCGACATTGCCAATTCCGGAGTTAATGGTGGCCGTGGTGTAAACCCACAAATGGGAATTCCGAAGCTAGGCAAGTTATCAACAATCAAGAATATTCCATTTTCAAACCCTCCAACCTTTCTAGAATATTTGCAAACAGTTTATGACTTAAACACAACTCAACATGATGTCTTACCTCTTCTGAGTCTGAATCTGAAGATAGTGTTTGAATATCATTTGATGTGGCTGCTACTACTGGCAAGGTCTTACTTGTGGTATTTCTTCTTTTTCTCTTTGGACAATGACTCTCACCATGGTCACTTCCAGATTCAACAGTCTCCTGGAAAAATTATATTTTAGTATTTAAATAACAGGTGAAATGTGGAAAGTGTGTTCCTCTGGATTTGTAAAATGTTTCTGGGCAATAAAGTAGTATTACAGTCATAGGTTTAGACTGTATTAATTTCATTTTATTTCGCTGTTACAGATCGCCCGATCACAGGTTTGATCATTTTAAACTCAACAGTATGTAAAACTGACCAAAAGTCTAATACTTAAAATATCATGATTGCACAATATTATTTGCTGTGCAATATTGTATTTTGGCGATATATAAAACACAAAATATGACATTAATGACTATTTACAGATTTTGTATGGGTTTTTAAC
This sequence comes from Macrosteles quadrilineatus, assembly GCF_028750875.1. NCBI lineage: Eukaryota > Metazoa > Arthropoda > Insecta > Hemiptera > Cicadellidae > Macrosteles > Macrosteles quadrilineatus. The sequence continues at coordinate 79,553,165 of NW_026542597.1, forward strand.
GAATTTCCCTGCAGGGAAGTAGCTACAGTATTACCGTAGGTGGCATGGTAAGACCGAGGCCCGGGACCGATTCCCTTTTTCATTTTGATGTCTCCAGAGGCCAAAAACACCATTCGTTCAAATGTTTATATATATTCAATTCAATATTTCTTTATTCATTAATAAAGCACTAAAGTACATGAATAGTGTCATTCTTTTACGTTTTTACATAAAAATGTTCTTACATTCTATAAATACAAAGTTCTTAAAATCTAACATAAGTTTACACAAATTAAAAATTAACGCTCCTTCTAAAATTTTATAGTTCATCAAGGGAATACAATACCTTGTTGATGAGAAATGTTTTAAGACCCCCTCTTAAATCCCACCATGCTTTTTGCCGATTTTATTTCACTTGGAATTTTGTTGTAAAATTTTGATCCGGTTTAACTTGGTTTTTTACTGTAAAGTTCTAATCTGTGGCGGTTTAAAGCAAATATTGGTTTTTTTTCTAATATTGTGGTGGTGGTGTTCACCAGTTAATGCCAATTGAGAAAGTTTGTTTATAAAATACCCCCGCCGCAGCAAACCTGCCGACTAAGCGAATTTCCATTTGTCTGAATTGATTTTCAGTTGAATATATTTTAATAACATTAGGTTTAACGAGTACCTAGGTTTGCTGCTACAAGGAAACTAATAAAGTGTGTTTTTGAGTAAAATATTAATAGCTTAGTACAAAATAAATAAATTTGCCAAGTTTGATCAAAATATATCCATAAACAAGCAAACTACAACATTTGACAATATTCTCCATAAGAATAACATGGGAATTTTAAATTCACAATTTTTTTAATTTTCTCCGTTACTAATAATCGAACAAAAATACTTTTATATACTAAATTATTTGTTTTTTTAAGCTCTTTAAAAAGGTCTAAAGAGAAATCGGGAAATTTTGTGTTTTGAGGGTCAAAAGTGAGAAAAACCATTTTTTTACCCCATAAAACCCCCCGTAAAGCCCCGTTCCCATGGTCCGATCGTGCTGGTTCGCGAACTCATTCAAGTTTATCCCGCTTTACACCTTTAAACCAAATTTCATCAAAATCGGACAAAAATTACTCAAGTTATCGCGTTCACGGACGTATATATATATATATATATATATAAGTCTATATATATATATATATATATATATATATATACATATATAAAAATTTGAACGAATAGTGTTTTTGGCCTCTGGGGACATCAAAATGAAAAAGTAAATCGGTCCCGGGTCTAGGTCTTACCGTGCCACCTACGGTAATAGCTACTTCCCTATAGGGAAATTCGCTAAAAAAGAACTGTTTCATAGATGTTATAGACCGGATACAGTTTTATCATATCTTTGTTTGCGTGAGAATTCCAAAGTTAGATTTTTATCCATTTCAAGTCCAAAGAATTTAATATTTTGTATTTCTTAAATGGGTTTCTGATTAATGTCTAGTGTAACGGTCGTATTCCTCTTGGAATACCTACCGCTACTTTGGGTGACGTAGCTCAGGAATGAAACTCAGCACTCGCTTACAAAACCCAACTTTATTAATTACTCAAAACAACACAAAGAACACAAAGCTAAACTAACAAACAAAAAGGTAGAGTAGACTGGAACTGTATAAATAATTTAGTAACTTAAACCCCAATTTGGAAAAGACTCTAAACCCCAATTTTGAAAACCCTTAACCCCCCCCCTTGGGCTCCAGCTCCCCCAGCAGGACCCCGTCCTCTGGTGCACCACACCAACACTCCACACCAAAACTCACCCCTTGATCAAGTGCACTGGCCTACTTAAAGCAACAGCCTTCAGTAGGTCAGCACAACAAGTTATTGTTTAACAACACTACCAGCCTACTCACACAACATTGCCAAACACTTCCTCTTTACAATATTTGACCCTCCTATTACATCCCCCCATTTCCTCCAGACGATGTCCCCAGCGTCTCAACTACATAGATACATCCACTCAGAGAGAGAAAAAAAATTAATAACAAAAACTGATAAAATCTTTTAAAACTGTACCTAAACAAAATTAAAATAAGGTTTAGGATGGGAAGAACTGACCAACTGTTTCTGACTTCCTCAGCAGTTGCGTCAATAAAGCCTCCTCGAACAGTCGTTGGTCTTCAGATGTTTGACCACAGCCATGTCTTCTGCAATGTCTCCCACTTCGGTGTCTATAGTCTGTAGTCCATCCAGCGTTCCTTGACAGCATTGATGATGAATCGACTTTGGTTGACGATGATGTTGGACTGCTTTTGCCATTGATTGAGTGTACTGCAGCCTGAAGTTCTCCTCTTCTTAAAAGCCATTGCCCCCAGCTGCGTTTCCCCAGTTTTCATTGAGTTTGACAAAGTCTCTTCCTCCGATCACAATGTTGAAGATAACACGGCAAATCATGAAGTTCTTGTAGCCTTGTCTACAGTTGGTCAGTGGGGATGGGTAAATAGGAAGCCTACACAAACATATAACTCACAACAAATACAACATATAATTTATAAAAAAAACCCTAGACTTTTAAAGAAACTCTCAAACTCACATTAAGAACAAAACAAAACAACCAACATTGAAACAAAATTTATTGAAACTAAGAGAAGTGTTTGGAATGTGTTACCTTAACAAATCATTGGCCTCTACGATTAAACAACAAAACATTATAAATAATTTCCGATTGATTTACTTTAAATTCTTCAAATATAATCTTCTTCAAAGCATTTAAAACAATAAATGATGGAACAGTCTTTCATTTCTAGTATAAATTTAATTTAATTCTGAATAAACAAAAATATTCAATTTGTCTCCCATTAAAGTCCCTGATAATTAAAAATCTAAACAACAAAATATATCTCAATAAAATATTCTTTTAATACATAATCCGTCTGTGTCTTTAAATTTTGTGAGACTATTAAATTCACTAAAGGACACTATTGCAACGTTTAAAACATTATTTCCCAATACAGTTATTTTCGGGGAGTCATGCGATTTATCTCTTACCTAACAAAACAAAATTATCTCCCGAATCAAATTCAATTTCCCTTAGTATCTTTAAAAACACAACTAAAATTTATTACTATAAAAAAAAATAATAGTTAAACAAACATTTCAAATCACTCCCTACTTTGCTTTGGTGTTAAAACAAGTGAAACATTTTACTTCAGTAGGCTACATTTTTAAATCACATACTTCAAAAACTTAAAAAACAATACATAAATTCAGAAAATGAACTTGAAAAATTGCATGTGTAATTCTCTGATAAAAATTCAAAAACATGATTGCTGAAAAAAAATGATTTGGGCCCAAATCGTTACAAACTAACCCATAAGCAAAACCAATTTCCCTTTTAAAATTTCTCCAACAATCTATCACCTGTAAAAACAAAAATTTGTTCCCAAAATAAAACATTCATGCATTGCTGATTTCCCAAAGCAAACTCTAGAGCATCAGTATTAAAAGGTAAACATTGTAACAAAACACGGCCAGCACTCAGCAAGGTCAGGTCACAGAGAGGCCATTTACACCACACTCAGCATTCCTCAGCCTACAAACATGCTGAGCTGACTTCTGCCACTGCAACTAAGCCTGTGCAATACCCTGAAATATCAACATGAACACCTACTCTAATCATTAACAGTATTAACCATTCGTAAAAATCCCCATCTGAAAAAAAATATTACTATAAAATTAAAGTTTAAGCTCAAATATATTTCTAAAACAGTACACCATAATACACTATAAATAATTAACTATCCCTCAAACTACTTCTACAAAATATAATATATTGATCCATTATTCACTGCATCTACCGCGCATAAAGAGCTGAAACAGACTAGTTTGACAACATGTGTCTGCCACATTATTCGCACAATATACACTTTAGAGTGTAGAAATAGCAGGTCTGCAACCACAGAATCACATAATCAAGAAACGTGGGAACTACAAGATCCCAGATTCAACACAAATTTAACCAGGCAAATACACACACTTGTGCACAGCAAACAACATCTGAAACACACATTACACATGTGCATCCAGCACAGGACAAATAAAAACCTTGTGCAGCTAGCACTTAGCATAAAGTAAAAAAGTACCTCGTGCACTCAGCACGTAACACAAATTCACCTTGTGCTCCCAGCACATAACAAAAGTAAACCCTGTGCATCCAGCACAACTCATAATACCTCGTGCATCCAGCACGCAACGCTTAACAACCATGTGCACTTAGCACATAACGCAAAAACTCTCGTGCTTCCAAACACGACACACAATAAACTCAAGGAACACATATCAAACTCACATGCAACCCGCACATGACGCATAGAACACTCGTGTAACCAAACACAAACACATATCGAACACACGTGCAACCCGCACATGACGCATAGAACACTCGTGTAACCCAACACGAACACATATCGAACTCACGTGCAACCCGCACATGACCATAGAACACTCGTGTAACCCAACACGAACACATATCGAACTCACGTGCAACCCGCACATGACCATAGAACACTCGTGTAACCCAACACGAACACATATCGAACTCACGTGCAACCCGCACATGACCATAGAACACTCGTGTAACCCACACGAACACATATCGAACTCACGTGCAACCCGCACATGACGCTTAGAACACTCGTGTAACCCAACACGAACACATATCAAACTCACCCCTTGATCAAGTGCACTGGCCTACTTAAAGCAACAGCCTTCAGTAGGTCAGCACAACAAGTTATTGTTTAACAACACTACCAGCCTACTCACACAACATTGCCAAACACTTCCTCTTTACAATATTTGACCCTCCTATTACACTAGTGAAGGATTAATTGAAAGTCTTGTCTGACGGGTCTAAAAATTTATGAACTTTGTTTTATCTGGATTCAAAAGTAACTGATTCTTTTGGAAAAAATTGGAAAGTATATCGAGATTAGCTTTAGCTGTCTTTTCAATTTCCTCTTCAGAATTAGCGGTAGATTTGCATCGTCAGAATAAAGGTAATTTTTTTAGATGTAGTCAGCGCTGGTAGGTTTGTAACATAGCAAATAAATAGGACGGACCCAAGATGGATCTCTGTGGTACACCATGTTTAGTAGGTCTAATTTTGGACTTATGAGTAATTTTCATTTGATTTTTTAATTGGATAGTTTCTACAAACTGTTTTCTGTTACAGATATATGATTTGAGCCAATGAAGAGATTTATTTGTTATTCAATGCTAGACAATTTATTTAAAAGCAGATTGTGGTTTATAGAGTCAAATGCCTTGGTTAAATCCATGAAAATACCAAGAGCCTTTCGTTTTGATATTTTAGGGACAACTTTTGAGGAAAAACTTGTATCAAAACTACTTAAAATTGTTGTTAGTTTTTGAGACCGGTTTTAGAATTGTTTTAAACTTGTATCAAAACTGTTAAAAACTTGTGTCAAAACAGTTTTAATACAACATTCAACCAACTGTATCAAAACAATTTTAAACTTCTTTACAACTTGTATCAAAACAGTTTTAACACCAAACTTGTATTAAACTTGTTTCAAAACTGTTTTAATACCAGTTCAAACTGTTTTCATGCTTCTTGGGAATTCCATTATTCAAAAAAGGAGATATATACTGTAGATTTGAAATATCAAAAGTATAGTTTGATATTTCATATCTATCTCCTTTTAGCAAATTTCCCATATAGGGAATTAGCTATTACTGTAGGTCTCATGGTAAGACCTAGACCCGGGACCGATTTACTTTTTCGTTTTGAGGTCCCCAGAGGCCAAAAACACCATCCGTTCAAATTCATATATATATATAAATATATATATATTTATATATATACTAGTGGCTTGTAGGGGCAATAGCCCCTATATATATATTCTAGTAAATATTTTGTACAAATTATTAGTCTCATGGGTTACCCTACCTTGAATTATCGTTTAACATTTTTGTATATTATAATATGTATAAAAGTTATTACATACCTGCATAATGCAATTTTTTGATGTCTGTTCTGTTTAAAATATAGATTCCAAAGGACTGTTCATGTAGTGTGGTTATAATACAAACTTTCTAATCATTATATACATCTAAGGAAGATTTTCAATAATAATCTTCATGACTATTAATTAAATATTTATCAATTCCTTTGAATATAGACAAATTCACTTAAATAAAACACATAGAGATAATGTCATCCTCCAAATTGTATAATGCTAATTATAACAAAATCTCTCTGAAAACAACAGAGTATAGTATCCATTTTAATCGAACCCTTGGTCTTTATTTTGTTCTAGTACTATTTTAACATCATCTGGCAACTTTAACCGGCTAAAAGCTACATAAAGTTGACCATGGGTAAACACGGGTTTTTTTCAAATAAATGCCAACTTTTTGAAGGTTTGGCCTTGCGCTTTATTTATAGTAATATCGAAAGCTAATCGCAATAGGAATTGAATTCCTAAACTTAAACGGCATATTAGGATCTTTAGATGTTAGTTTTATTTTTGGCATGAAAATATGTTCCCTTTGCCTACTCCAGTAATTACTTCTAACTTTACACTTTTTTCAGACATACCTAACACAACTAATCTTATTCCATTAACTAATCCAGACCCTGGAAAAAGTCTATATTTCAGCTTTATAATAGTATACATATTACAGTACATATTACCATATGATTTAAATTAAATAAACCACATGTTTTTAAGTAACCAGAGCCAGTGGCGGTTCTAGGACCATGTCAAGGGGGGGGCTACCGGGGGGCTTGGGGGGTGTGGAGCACCCCCCAACAAAGAAGGGGGGTCCAGGGGGTCCTCCCCCGGGAAAATTTCAAATTTTCAAAGCAGTTTGGTGACTTTCTAAGGCCATTTTTAACACCCAAAACCGTGCCCAATTGTCCATAAACTCCCATTTCACCTGTTGTTTGTCATGAGCAAATAGACATTTTAAAAATTAAACTATGACGATTGCTTTCATGAATTTCAAAACACACTGTAGACTACGGCCATATCCTCCTAAAAGCCGTTTACTGACTTTCTAAAGCCATTATTAATGTCTATATCTGTGGCCAACTATTCAAAAATTTCTCATTTCACCTGTCATTTGTTTTGTCATGAGCAAGTAGACATTAAAATAATCAAGCTATGACGAACTTGCATTCATGAATTCCAAAACATAGGCCTACTGTAGACTACGAAGCCAAATCTCCTAAAAGCCGTTTGGTGACTCAAAACATAACGGCTAGAACTGTGTCTAATTGTCCTATAACCTTCCATTTCTCCTGTTTTATGTCACGCAAGCAAGTAGACACGTTTATTAACCTTACGTTTTTCTCCATTTCATAGATCTGTCACAATATTTATAGTATTGAATTCAGTAATAGCATTGAATATATAAACTTTAACACTTAGTGTTTATATAGTCAATGGTAATAGGCTAGTGGTGCTACCGCTGATTGCTGATTGATGCCTGTGTAAAGTTAGTGGCTAGCAGACCATTTGACAACTAACTCAGGAAATCAGCTGTTTCCCCGTCCTCGCTCGCGCGCTCGGCGCTCGCCTTTGCCCTAGCTTGTCAGCTGACTGCTGTAAAAATTGGATGATGCGTACAACTTTCCATAGCGTAATATTGTTTTATTCGTTGTGCTATTATTGTCCACAAAGTTTATCTATGTGAAACTTAATACTACTCCTGCCATCGCTCATTAAGTTTAATAAACCTACGTTGATGTCTGTTTTATGACAGTATTTAAAGGACGAAATGTACGTTAAAATTTATTTTTCCAGGGTCCAAGGGGGGGGCTTTAGCCCCTGTAGCCCCCCCCTTGGAACCGCCACTGACCAGAGCAGACATGGCCTGGATTCCCATGTTATTTAAATGTAAATTATTTTATTACGTAACGACCTTTTGGTGCATAATTAAGAAAAATGAATAATTTTCCCCAAAACTTCATGCCCAGACCTTTAAAATGAGACCTCTCCCAGCTTTCTACGGCCTCCCGTTCGCTCACAATTTCATTGTAAAATTTTGGGCTTACGGAATTAGATATATAGATACTAGCTGACCCGGCGAACTTCGTATCGCCTAAGTTATAGGTTTCCCCTAAGACAGACCGACCCGGCAGACGTTGTCTTGCCTTTGACTATTTATAATTTAAGTACCGTTACGTTTAATTTTCAAGATGATCTCGTTCGCATCGCTCAATCACGTCCTGGTTGAAGTTCGTTCGCTACGCTCACTCACCTTTGGGTTGGAGCTCGTTCGCTACGCTCACTCACCTTTAGGTTGGAGCTCGTTCGCTGCGCTCACTTGCCTTCAGGTTAGCTCATTCGCTACGCTAACTCGCCTCCAGGTTGAAGTTCGTTCGCTACGCTCACTCACCTTTTGGTTGCAAATTAGCTGTTGTCATAAATGTAAAAGAAATAATAGTGCTGCACCCTGTTGGTAATCCTTGTAACTTTAATGCTATTGAACATCATAGAACAGAACCAACTTGTTTAATTGAAACAGCTGTTAAGATTCATTAATTCCATTTCTCATAAGGTTAACATGGGAAACTCCAGAGCCACTGGGGCGGAGCCCTTTTAAGAATTTCGAAACGGGAAATAGTTTACGTCCGATTCGCATACCTACAGAATTTACACACCAAATTTCATAACGATCGGTGAAGTCGTTCCGGAGGAGTTTGCAGACCAACACTGTGACACGAGAATTTTATATATTAGATTTATATATATATATTTATATATGTGTCCGTTAGCGCGATAACTCGAGCAAAATTGATCCGATTTTGATGAAATTTGGTACAAACGTGTAAACCTACATTTATTTGAACGAGTTCGCGAACCAGCATAATCGGACCATGGGATCAGGGGTTTATGGGGGGTTTTATGGGGTAAAAATGGGGTTTTCTCATTTTTGACCCTAAAAACTTTAAATTTCTAAATTTCTCTCTAGACCATTTTGAAGAGCTTAAAAAACAAATAATTTAGTATATTGAAGTGTTTTTGAATGTTCATTGACAACAAAGAAAATTAAAAAAATTGTAAATTTAAAATTCCCATGTTATTCTTATGGAGATTAAATAAACTGTTCTAGTTTGCTTTTTTATGGATATATTTTATTCAAATTTGGCAATTTGGTTTATTTCATACTAAGCTATCAATATTTCAATTGAAAAAACACACCTCAACATCTTCCCCGTAGCAGCAAACCTAGCTAATCACTAAAATTAATGTTATTTAAATAGGAAATAAATCTGAAAATTTATAGGGAATATTTTAGTAGAAATCAAGCCGGGTAAATGGAAATTCGCTTAGTATGCAGGTTTGCTGCGACAGGGGTATTTGAATAATGGAGTTAATTTAGAAATTTTTTATTTTAAGAAAAATGCCTGATATAAAAGAATAATTTACTAAATGAGCTATAGGTTTTCTGAGGGGTAACTTTGCATCTTTGATGAGCACCACTAGGACATCATCATACCCGGTGCTAAATGAGTTTTTAAGATGACTTATTAATTTCGTCAATCTCAATCTCATCAACAGGTGTACAATGAAAACCCGGAATTATATGATGCGACTCATCTACTTTAACACCGTCCTTAAAATTCAAAACAAGTGAATCCAAGTTAGGAACAATGTTTGTGTCAACCAAATCAGTAAAATAGTTGTTGAATGAATTACATATACAGTAATATAAGGGTCTGAACAACATTGATTGTTAATACAAACACTAGTAATATGGTTATCTGCTTTTGCCTTACTAACTTCAGTGTTACTAATGTGCCAACTGGTTTTGTTTATGTTATTTGAGTTGTTTATTTTGTTATAGTTTTTTTGGAGCTGTAACTTTATTTCTAAACATTTTATTCTTCTGTCTTAGTTGTTTGTACATAGTGTTGCTTTTTAGGATTCTAGCATTATTAGCAAACTCAATAATTGATTGTTTTTCAATCTTTAGCTCTTCAGTAAACCACCTTCTATGTCTATATTTTTTACATAATTTCTTAGGAAAACACTACTCAAAATAATATATAAAAATGTTGTGAAACACATCATACTTTGACTCCGCAGGAGCAAAAAATACATCAAGCCAAGTTTCAAGGCTAAGTGCTTGAATAAAGTGATCAATATTTTTAGTGCTAAAGTTCCTAGAGTATTCAAGAAACACAGCATTAACAGGACTATCATTTTTACCATTTATTACAAAGAGTTGACCATCATGGTCTGACAGCTGAGTATTGAACCCAATTACATTGAAATAGGCTTAATTTATATTGGTAAAAATATTGTCTATGGTTAATGACTGTATGTGGTTAATCCTCTACACCATTATCCCACCAAGCTTGTGGATCTACATCTGTAAATGAAGAACACTCAAACGACAATTTAAATTTGTTAACACTGACGAATAAGTGTGTTGGATTGGAAAATCAGTTAATACAACAAAGAGCTCTTAACTACGAACTCAAGAAATCTCGCAAAGAAGACTATTTAACAAAGATTGTTAAACAAGAACTAGACCAAAGTAAGTAGGAAATCAAAAATCTTCAGGCAGCAATTCAAATTGTACAAAACGAAAATAGAAAGTTAGAGGATGAAATAAAAAAGGATGATAAAAAAGAATATCAGAAAGTGTCTACACTGTTATCCACCTTTAGGAAATCCATCCATAGATGGGGAAAATGTATTCTTCCTAAGTTTGTCTTAAATTAATGATTAATGAGTTTTTTGTTAGAAAATGTCAGATAGCTATTATTTGAGATTTCAAAAATGACAATGTTGATCTTTTTCAAAAAGTTCGGCTAGTTAAGGAGGCCTTGGCCGAATTTTAAAATTTTCGGTTAAAGAATATTTAAAGATACGTAATATTATTAGGCCTACTAAAATACAAATACAGTATCATAGCGCACGTTTTAGAGCAAAACTGTACATTAACTAATAGTGATGTGTCAGTACCTCAAAAGAATTCTTGATACTACCGGTTCATAGCATATCTATCAGTACCGAGAACTAATAGTAAAAATATCGGTTCCTGTACTTAGGTCTCCACAGGGTAGCCTATTGGCTATTTGACAATAAAGAGACAAAGCCGTATCAGATTTATAGGTTAAATCATAACCTGAATCAGATTATATAGTTTTATAACTTACTCAAAATAAACTAAACTATATTAAACGTATACATTATTTTCCGGATAACATTTTTTTGTATTTAGATTTGTGGGATTAGATATTTGGGATTTAATTTGGAATTCAACATCACTAGTTGCCAACAAATCTGCAAACAGTTTTGATGACTGATTTAATTCAAAATACAATATTGTTTTCAAATAAAAACTCTGTTCATTTGAAACTAACCTGAATTGTAGAAATCTCATCATCCGATGGATCAGGCTCAGCACAGGATGGATCAGGCTCAGCGTTGGATGGATCACGCTCAGCATTGGATGGATTAGGCTCAGCATGAGATGGATTAGTCTCAGCATTGGATGGATTAGGCTCAGCATGAGATGGATTAGGCTCAGCATTGGATGGATTACGCTCAGCATTGGATGGATCAGGCTCTGCATCGGATGGATTAGGCTCAGTGTCAGATGGATTAGGCTCAGCATCGGATGGATTACGCTCAGCGTCGGATAGATTAGACTCAGTGTCAGATGGATTAGGCTCAGCATCCCAAGACTCTACTAAGTCTTGAACATTATCTTCAGGTTCCTCTGTGTCCGGTTCAGATTCTACTATTACATCACTATTAGAGTTTGCACTGCCTTTCAGAAGATCATCCACCAAGATGTTGAAATCCTGAAAATCATTAGATTTATGTAATTTTCAAGAGATGAAATACCTAGTTAGAACTAGTTAAATAGTTGGTGAAACTTGGCGTTGCCCGGGTCAAAATGCAATGCACAATAACTCATTTGAAATCAACAATATAGCATCTAAGTGTCTAGGTATCACTCATTTCATATTAGCATAATTAATCTGAATTCTCCTTTTCATACTTCACCCACCTGCATTTTAATCCTCATAGTGTACTTGCATTGCAATATTTACATTCTGTATTCATTTTCTCTTGCATGATAACAAAATTCTTGAAACTCTAACCATTCGTTTGTAAAGCGTTATTGGCCTACTATGGCCATTCCTCTGCGTATTTTTTTATTGCTCTTTAGTTTAAACCTTTTTGGCTTATTGTAACTCTTTCACATAATTCAAAAGCCGTTGTGATTATTTTTCTGATCATTCAATTCCTATAATATTTTGAGAACAATAATCTCTTGCCCTTAGGCTTTTTAAATCTCTTGATAACGCTTTTTGGATATAGGTACTCTGAAATATTTTAAGAAAAATCTAGAATTAGAACATCTTAGAAGAATCTGGGATACCCTATCTAAAACATTCTAGACCAACCATTATTACACATTTCCATAGTTGGAGAGAGTGATCCAAATAAATCTGGTGCTATATCTATATAATTAATACGCTACATGAAACTTTGTTGGTTAAACTCCTCCACCATTTCTTAACCAATTTGATCTATTGACGTCTCATTGGAAAGAGCGTGTCGCGTAGATTTGCAAACTGACCTTACATTTTTGAAAAAGTCCCTTGGGCTCTGCCCCAGTGGCTTTGAAAGTTCCCATGTTATCCTTATGAAGAACATAACTGTTTACATTTTGATCAGCTGTATTTTAATTGCTGTTATTTATTTTTAAATTCAATGAATCACATTTAGTACATTTATTTACTACAAGAGGGCGTCCAGTGGCCGAAAACTCAACCAAAATATTTAATGCACAGACCTTTCTATTTTCACACCACCCTATAAATAAAACATGTGACTCGAATATCTTCCATTTTGTTTAGACATTCTGTTTATATGTACTTTGATGTTATTTATCACAAGCATAGCAACCGGTGGGACACACGGAAGATTTCTCAGGTGTCGTTTGACGTCATTAACTGCTGCGCCTGAGGAGAGGAAACGGACAATTTTATAATTTTTCTATTATTAAATTAAACTGTCATAACCTAACCAAACCAACCAAACGTGCTGATAATGGAAAAATCGAATGAAGGTTTACTAATCTAAAAAATAGTTTTGTTCATAAAATAAAATTATAAATGCCTAAAATTCAATTTTATAATTTTTTAATTATAAAATTAAACTGTCATAACCTAACCAAACCAACCAAACTTGCTGATATGAAAAAATTGTTGACAAAAAGTTAATGCTACCAGCGGGATTCGAACCCGGTACATTCAAATTATCAGCCCGACTTGCTATCCACTACACCACCGAGGCCGTTGGCTCAAAACCGTATCGTTGTGGTAATGGTGTTCCCTCAAAGTGACGGCAGCAGTTAGTGACGTCAAACGGCACCTGAGAAATCTTCCGTGTGCCGTTTCGGCATGGCAACCCATTTAAGCCCCATGTTATTTTTTTTCAAATTTAAAATCTATTTTATGTGCTTATTTTTGCGCCTATTTTAATTTATAAAGGGATTCTGCACATCTACAGGAAAATATCTTTCTAACAGTACAGTATACGAAGATTTTCCCTTCGATGCACACAGGCTAAAAAAAGGTTTAAAAGAAACATTCTTGCCTATTAATGTATAGATTTGAGTTTGTGTCAATATAACCCCCAAGACGGATCGTGTTAGTATGGTTGTATCTTAAATTTGTGTATTTATTTTGTGTCGCTATGACGGATTGAGTTAGCATGATTGTAACTTAAATTTGTGCATTTATCGTTGTTTTGTGTAGCTATAATTTGTTTATTTGTTGTTTTTTCTTTTAAATGCCTCCAACGCGACGACAACGAAACATAGACAGGAGGCGTAATCGTGATATAACGACCGCAGCAACAGAACAGTGGTGCGTAATAGGCTTAACTCGTCTCAGTCAGCACCTGACCCTGGACAATCTAAGCTATTATATTACAAATGCGCCCTAACACTACCCCAAAACGACTTTTCGTTCTCACCTGGCCCTCTATCAATGACCTGTGTTGCCTGTACAGTGAGGCATTTTGAGAAGGAGAAAACCGGCCGGAATGCTTTAGGTTTATCAATAACGAAGATAAACATGGACAACCTTATATAGCTATAAGTCAGGAAATGTCTGTAGAAAACAAAAGCAATACCAGGTTACGAAATATGATACAATATTTACAGGAAATGTTGATTACTATTATATATATATCATGAATATCTCCATGAGTTAGACACCGGTAATCTTTGAGATGACTGTTTTAAACTCATTGTAAATATGACTGTTTATTCGTTTTGAAATAACTCCTGTCATACTTTGCAATTGCTCGAATTCGAGCAACATGTACACTAGTTGTAGAATGATTTAGAACATTTAGGTAAACACATACACAAATATTCAGAGAAATCTTGAACAATACACAACCTTTCTTTAATGATGTGATGTTTGGTTGTGATAATGATGTTTTTTTGTTTTTTGTTTTTAACCACTTTTTGACATTCAGAACATTTATAATGATTTTCTCTTGAATGGGCCATTGTATTGTATTGTATGGACCACTGTATACCTTTTAAGGTTTTTTCCTGATTAAAACCCTTTCATAATCTTTACATATAAATAGAAGACTCTCAGTCTTACGAAAATGGATGGTTTTATTATAAGTTTTTGAAAGAAATACTCTTATTGCAAATCTCTTTTAGCAAGTTTGCCAAATAGGGTATATTAGCGGTTTCCATAGGGAATAAGCTAATTACCGTAGGTCTCATGGTAAGACCTAGATCCGGTCCCGATTAACTGTTGTAGTTAGCTTGTTTATGGGTATACTTTAATCATATTTGTTAATTTTGTTTATTTCATACTAAGCAATCAACATTTCAATAAAACAACACATCTGAATACCTTCCCTGTAGCATCAAACCTAAGTATTCATTAAAATTAATGTTACTTAATCTATATTTATAAAAGAGGAAGTTTGTATATATATATATATATATTTGAACGTTATGGACTCCTGAAAGATTGTAATGAAACTTTCAGGCATTATTATGCATTATTCAAGGATGGTTTGTGTGAAGTTTGGTGCAGATGCGTCAAAAGGGCTCCGCCCCAGTGGCTCTTGGAGTTTCCCATGTTAACCTTATGAGTACCTACTCATATTTATATAGAATCTTAACAGCTGTTTCAACTAAACAATTTGATTCTGTGATGATCAATAGCATTATAGTTTATCTATATAAATAAAATTAGAGTTTTGTCTGTACATTGCTCAGAATTATATACTTTTAGGTTATTTTTACGTTTTATACATTAAAGAAGCAGAAACAAGTCTTATCTCAATTTCTGTCTGTCTGTCTGTCCCTTTGTCTGTAACACTCAAGATGGCATTTTACGCAATCTTCTCCGTGAAAACCAGAGTACATATCAAGATCCAAGCCATTTTAATGTATTCACTGGATTGGCGAGAGTGTCTTTAGTGATTTAAATATAGCCTCACTACTTTGTAAATAAAATTATGGACGTTCAAAAATGCAGTTTTGTGCGATTTTTGTCACATTTTCGTTCAATTTTTATCACAGAATCGTCTATGAAATAACGAACAGCTGTTCGGATCAAGATTATTTTTTCTAGCTGTCAATGACATGTTTACAAATGCTGTTTACAAATACCGCAACTATTTCGAATCACGTTTTGAAAGCATCCCAACCAAGTGAGATTAAAAACGTTTTTCTTACATAACGGATTTAATTAATCGCAAGTGCAATAATATAGTCTAATAGTGTAACCGTAAATAAAATTAAATAACTAGACATCGTCCAAATCGGAACCAGAAATTCTTTGAGTATAAAATGTTTCTTGAGTTTTGACAACCAGAAAGAAGAAGACCTTGAATCAGTGTTGTATAGGGCTGTGACACTGAAATGATCGTCGCCAATAGCTTACAAAAAAGGTTTCCACTCATTGACGGCGCTTCAATGGCGATTGTGTAAAGTGTTAAGTAAAAAATCACAACTGCAGTGGGTGATTGTAACAGAGGTT
Source organism: Macrosteles quadrilineatus (assembly GCF_028750875.1). Taxonomy (NCBI): domain Eukaryota; kingdom Metazoa; phylum Arthropoda; class Insecta; order Hemiptera; family Cicadellidae; genus Macrosteles; species Macrosteles quadrilineatus. The sequence continues at coordinate 79,569,201 of NW_026542597.1, forward strand.
TAACAGAGGAAGTGCTAAACTCGCTTTTCCAATGTGTCACTTTCTGTTTCTACTCACCGTGTGATGCAATCGCTGGACCATACAGCCAATAGGCCCATAGCTCATATCTTGGGTACGTAAGCCTACATATTTATTCACAACAACCTTTTTGACGACGATCCTTGATACCGGTACTTTTCCATAGAATACATGGCCTACCTACTTAAAAAATAAAATTACAAATGACCAAAACTCCAACATTGTGTGATTTTCGTCACATTTCCTTCTAATGTAAATAGATATACTAATCATTGTTTAGAGAATGCGTAATCTCTTAAATAACAAAAAGTTGTTTGGGTAAGGTTGCTTTTTTTTCAAACTGACACCGATAAGTTTACACTATAACTTTTTACGAGAAAATCCAAAAGCAAGAGATCAATAACCTCGAAGCTAGATATTAATGTATTTAATTGGTCCGATTTACTGTACTGTAATTCTTAGGTAGGTTCTTACGTAGGTACTGGTTCTTTTCCTTAGAACCGGTAGTTTACAAATTAGATATCGTTGGTGTTGCACCTTATTTATTAGAGCCGTCCGTATTCAATTTAAGTGATGTCTTAACTCTGTATAAGTTTTGCTTTTTCTGCCTGGATTCCAAATCTTAGCTTACACGGTATGCTAAGAAAATGATAACCTATTTGAGTAAAACATTTGTTGGGCAAACCATCATGAATTGTTTACGCCTTTATATTGAGCATATTACTTGAGCAAATTTATGACAGCAGTTGCTAATTTCAACCAAGCAGCTATGATACAAAAATTAGAACCGTCAAAGTAGGATTGTTAACAGTTATGTTTATGTTTTGATTTAATAAATAATTTTTGATAGTGTGAGTGTGTGAATAAGGAGTTTTATTTTTTAAGCGCGTAATTCATTATTGTAGACTTTATTTTTTCCAAAATGTTAATAAAAACCTATTGAATTTGTATGGTTTATTTCCAAAAAATAATGTCTGGGAAATGAAAGTAGCCAGTCAATATTTTAGGTTAATACTTTTAGTGGATTACTAAAAGTTTATCTACTAACAGCAGATTTATGGAATGATAATTATTCTTTTAAGCGTTCTCTTCCCGTTGCAAAGCATGGGTATTGTGGCTAGTTAGGAAATAAATCTGACAATTTTAAGGGAAAATTTTATTAGAAATCCAGCCGGGAAAATGGAAATTTGCTTAGTCTGCAGGCTTGCTGGGGTGGGGGTATTTTAAGTATTAACATAAAATGCCTAACTTTAATTACAGTCATCATATAGAACTTAAAAATAAAACAATTAATATATTTATACTCTGCCTTTCCTTCTTTACTTTATGTTTAAATTTTTAATCATAGGTTATTTTTGTATTTACAGTAGAGTCCCTCAAACTCGGCACTCGATAACCCGGCAGTCTGGATAACTCGGCCATCACCTGGCTCAGAAAATTAGTGATTTTTTAAGTCCGAGTTAAACAAGCTAGCTCAAGTATAATCATTTGCAACTCGTACTAAGGATTTGTTGAACTATATCTGATGACTTAATACTTCTATTTCTTATATATATCAATGATCTTCCAAAAAATGTTTAAAATAATCTAATTCTGTATAAAGATGATACTACTGCAGTAGTTAAAACAAAAAACAATGAGGGATTAAAACATAAAATTGAAGAAAGCCTAACCGAATTGGGGAAGTGGTTTGAGATCAATGGATTGAAAACGAATGAAGAGAAAACCAAATTTGTAAGATTTTGTACACCTCAATCTGGCACTCACTGATCAATCTCAACCAACTGATGATAATGTAAAATTTTTAGGACTATATATTGATAAACACTTGACATATAGTAAGTGCATTCAGTCGGTAATTGGAAAATTAAATTCAGCCTGTTTTCAAATGTTATGCTTAAGAAATTCTATAGACCTGAAAACTTCTGTCATGCTCTATATTATGCTTACTTTTATTCAATAGTAGAGTATGGAATTGAATTTTGGGGGTTCGCCTCTGAAATTGAAAAAGTTTTTAAAATTCAAAAAAAGTTTTTAAGAATTATGATTTTTTACCATGGAAATCTTTGTGCAAAACAGTTTTTAAAGAATTGAATAGTATGACTATTCTAGATTTGATTATTTACAAAACATTGTTAGCGGTGCATTCAAATTTTGATGACTACATTAGCGAAAACTTTGACCACATATATAACACTAGATTTAAAAATAATTTCCAATATCCGAGACACAGACTGAAGCTTGTAGAAAAAACACCTAAATACATGGGAAAAAACTTTTTAATAAACTACCCTTAACTCTAAAAAATGTAATTAATAATACATCTTTTAAAAGCAGCCTTGCTGATTTTCTGATTAGCAAAACATATTACAGTGTTAATGATTACCTCAATGCAACTAACCAATCAATATGACTTTTATTTTGTATGGCATAGAAACTAATTTTTTTCTGTCATCATTTAAACAAATTTTGCCAACTTGTTTACAAGCATTTTTTATGCATAAGACATATTGTTGTACATTAGGTTAAGTTAGTAATAATCTTGACAATGTCATCTGTTTTCAAAAAATTGCAAAAACCATTTTTCTTAAGGCAAAAAATTGCAAAAAATCACAAATTATTTATGAATTTAAAAGCATAAACATAACTGTAAACAATCCTACTTTGACAGTTAGTTCTCAATGCGTATCATAGTTTTAGGTTGCTGCTTAGTTCAAATTAGCTATTTTCATAAATTCAAAAAAATATACTGCTGCACCCTGTTGGTAAATATTATAACTTTTTAATGATTGTGCATATCATAAAACCAACTTTTTTATTTGAAACAGCTGACTAAATTCTTTAATTCCCTTTAAATATGAATACTCATAAGGTTAACATGAGGAACTACAGAGCCACTGGGGCAGAGCCCAAACGGATTTTTGAGATAAGAATATGCCTATATGTTAATCCGGAATGTGAGCTATCATCATGCCAAATTTCAGCCCAATCCGTCCAGTAGTTAATGCGTGATTGAACTTCAAACAAACACACAAACTTTCACATCTATATATATAATACTGTTCTATTTCTAATACAACAATATTAAACACACATCTTGTTTCAACAAACTCTATTTCCAACTAAACCAATGTTTACAAAAACATGTTTACAAAAATCATCTGTCAACAAAAGATATTTAAACACAAATAAATCATATGACTAAAAGAACATACTTAATACAACATCCCGCCTCAAGATGTCTACTGTTGTATTAAGTATGTTCTTTCACCTTGCTTTTTAAAGGTATTGGTACAACCCTGGGGGTAGATATAGCATAAGGAACTGCATTCTCCTTCATTTCTATCTTGTACTCTCCTTTCATATTTCCCAATCCTTGAAATAAATTAGGGTACTTAGTAACCCAGTCAATATCTGATGAATCTACAGAAAAGATCCTCTTCACCAGGTTCAGCTCTTCACAGGAACGTCTGCTAAGAAGTGGAACATTGATCTCCTCAGAAATATACGCACCGATACACCCTTATGTTCAAGCTTCAGCCTTAAAGTTCCCAAAATATTGATTCGTTCTTTCTTCTTTGCACTGTACACAGGGGATTTGCACTTTCCTAGAGGCAGAGTCTCAATAAAATCACCAAGAACTCCTACTGGAATCATGGTTACATCAGCGGCTGTGTCAAGTTTAAATTTTATAAGCCCTAACACTTGGTTTTCACAGCTTGCTTTTACCTCCTGGGCCCAGGCTCTGTCATTGTTTTCTATATTCCCGATGAAAATCTCAGGAACCTGTAGATCTCCACAGTCTGAAACTTGCTGTTCGATTTCTTTAACAACGTTTTTGTTTTTTCTCATCCACTTTTCGCGGTAGGGACAGCATCGAAAAAAATGTCCAATCTCGGAACATTTGTCACATTTGGCTTTCCTAGCAGGACATTCGGCCAGTGATCCGTGCCAATCATAGCCACATTTCCTGCACTTCTTTGTATTTTCTGCATCCTCGATGTATTTCTGGTCACAAACTCCTTCTGTCCGATTCGGTTTACCGTTTTGAACTGACGTTTTATTTACCAAAAAAACATTAGTATTGGCAAGTTCACGTTTTTGGCGTTCTAGCTCCTCATGTTGGCGCAAGGTATTAATTGCTTTCTCCAGAGTCAATTGAGATTCCAGCTGGAGTCTATCACTCAGACCCTCATCTTGCATACCAATAATGAGGACGAGAAGCATCATCTCATCATTTAGTTCACCCCATGCACACGTTTTCGCAAGGCCATGCAAATCTGTTATAAATTTTTCAGATGGGTCACTCCCTTGCTTGTGTCTCAAAAATTTTGATCTCTCATAAATTATATTCCGTCTTGGCACAAAGTATTCATCAAAGGCCCTAAGAGCCTCGTCATAAGTATTAGGTTTTGGTGAAAACGAATCGAAAATATCTTCACTTCTACTACCCATTACAAACAAAAGTACATCGATTTGCCGAGCGTCGGAAGTGCTATCCAGACCGCAACCTCGTCTGTACCTTTGAAAGCGATTCCTCCAGGAATGCCACTCATTCGGAGTAAAAGAGAACGTTTCCGGAGTTGGTAACGTGATATTGATCATCGGAGTAGTAGTACACATAACTGCATTATTTTCTCGGTTCGTATGTACCAATGCAAATCCTCGTGACTCCTCTTTAGTCTTTCTAGAGTCCCTTTCTGAAACGTAGTTGAGTTCACTTTGGGCGTCGTCCTCACCGTTATCCTCATACCTTTGCCTCCGAGTATTTCGTTTTTTTCTGCCCTTACTTGACATTATGCGTGGTTTTAGACTTTCAGTTCGATAAAAATCCACTAAGCTGCCACCATGTTCTATTTCTAATACAACAATATTAAACACACATCTTGTTTCAACAAACTCTATTTCCAACTAAACCAATGTTTACAAAAACATGTTTACAAAATCATCTGTCAACAAAAGATATTTAAACACAAATAAATCATATGACTAAAAGAACATACTTAATACAACAAATACGCTAAGCCGATTTTTGTGAACAGAACTCCTCCCTCATTTTTGAACCGATTTTGATTATTAAAGTGTCAAAAAAATTGCCCTGATCTGTAGTTTTGCAAAGTGTTTTTCGTTTTTTGATATCTTTATTAGTTTGGGCAGGATCTTCCATCAAAGTTGAGTTTTCTCCCATAAGATTAACATGGGGGAATCTAAATATTTGATTGGAAACTTTGTATCCACTGTTTTGAGAGAACGGCTGGGCGTAGAAACTTGGTAGAGGTGTCCAAAGAAAGGTCTTGGTCTGTAGATGAGTTATCAAAAGAAAAACGAAGTAAATTCGCTTAGGGCTCTGCCCCAGAGGCCTTTAAAAATCCCTCCACAGATTTTTTTACATTTTGGTCGTGTGGATAACTATTTTTAATAAAACAGCTGTTAATTTTAAAATTGTATTTTAAACAACACACATTTATTGGGAGCATCGATCTCTATTATTAATAGAGATCGATGATTGGGAGTTACTGAATTGTCCAAAAGAAGTATTTGTAATGTTAATTTCTGATTTTAAAATTTATTTTCTTCTGTATCATGTCATGTGTTCCAATATAAAGTTCCATTACGAAATCAGTGGAAAATCCTTTTATGACAATAACTCTTACAATAATTTCTTATTGAACTATCTTCTATCTATTTTACAGGTTGATTTCTGCCTTTTTCACACCTTTACCCTATAATTTATCATATTTTTCTAGACGGATCATCATAGGTTCATGAGATTATTGTCATACTGTACATGCTTTCAATCATTGGAAAAATCTTCGATTGTGTAATACAATACAAAATAATACAAGTGCAGAAGGGCAAGGTGCCAAATTGAGCCGTGTCCATATTGGAAAAATTAATAATGGTTTACAGCAACTGGATAAAACATTTTGCAATATTTATTTAGAAATACGTGCACGATTTAGAAAGTCATTAAGCTGGAAAACTGCAATATACTGCAGACTTTTCAGAGAGGTTACTTCAATTACATGTAACAACCAATTAACATTATTTTTTGCTTTTTGGAAATTCCATATTACTATTTCATTCGTATTATTTTTTGCCAATGAAGCTGCACAACTATATAAATGAGGAGGCCCCTAAAGTTTAAGAATAAAAGCCAACTTCACTTCAAGTATATTCCACTACACCTAACATTCCGTAAAGAGATTATATTGACAACTTTATGTAACTGATACGGCTGAGACAACTAACTGACATCCCCCATGTCAAGGACAGCTTTAACAGTAACACCACAACCAATTTCTCAAAACTGTGCTAGTGGGTTATTCATTGGCTTAGAAGTACGATACGAACTGACGCGACGTGACGAAGGAAAAATCAAACTTACACTGTAACGGATATACCTCTAATTGAAGTTAGAACGTGTCTTCCCAACAAACAGATTTCTTTTCCAAATAAAATCATAGATTAATCTGCATAACACCGATGAAATCACAAAAAGTGTTTAAGCACAAAGATCCACCAATAAGATTTTAATACTATTTAAAGGTTCTTCCAAACGAAGAGATACCAGATAGCATACTAACAACTCCGATAACGTACAGTATGGGAAATGTTTTATTCATTGAATGATCAACCATATTTGGTAACAAACGAAATTAATATCATTATTGTTTTTACACTTATTAATCTTTAAACATTGCTAAATGCTCAAAATATGTATAATTTCACTCAATTTATCGCAGTTAGATGAATTAGCATAAGCCTTGAAAATAACCGTCGATTTCGACGGGTTTCACCTAGTTTATAATATTAGCTTAGTAAGATTAAAATCAGGTGTGATTATTTGTTTGTATAACTTCTTGATCATTGCTTGATCTTGACATTCACCTATTGGGTCTGATGATGATTGGAGTGTCTAATCTAAATCGATCACCACTTACCATCTTTTTTGTATATTTACCATCTTGTTAGTAACAGTATAAGCGTAAATATATGTTTTAAGTGTTATAAGACATTTCTTTATTTACTTTCCGTAAATTTAATAACACGTACAATGCTGATCAAGAAGTTATTTTGTATAACTGTATTCTGTTTTGTTTATTTGAGTTTAACTTAACCAATCAATAGTTTTATTAATACTAACTTATGAAGTCAAAAGGGGTGAAGCATGTGGGTAAAAGTTTTTTTTTAATAGAGGGCCAGGCTTTAAGTAACCATGGGATTGCAGCGCAGCTAGAACAGTGCACCGGGTAACAGCTAGTTTTAGTAAAAATAAATCAGACAAGTTAAAATTCGCTTAGTCAACAGGTTTGTTGCGGCGGGGGTATTTATTTTTCTTTGATAAATCTTTTATCTAAATAAAGTCTACATTTATTTTCCAACTATAACTTAACTTTTACAACCTTCAATAGTTGTATTACAAAGGTTTAACTACATGAATATAATGAGAGTCAATAATTCTTTATTATTATATACATCAGAAAACTTTACAACACTCTAAAAGGATTATATATGATACAATTGAATGAATTTGACAAAAGTGAGAAACCTTATTAACAAAATACCAAACTTACTGACTGACTTAAATTGAATTTGACGTTGATGTTGAAAAGGCTATAAAATGTAATGTAAATAGGGTAATCATAAAAGCATAGTTTGGAAAAACACATAATCATACTTTATTCATATTAACACAATTAACACAACAGCTATGTAAGGGATGTTGTTACATCACAATCCATGAGTTGATAGATGAGTGTTCAGTTGTTTTTTCCTAGCAAAAGTCTTCTCACAGACAACACACTTGTGATTCCTGGCGATTCCATGGACAGCCATGTGTTGTTTGACATGGGTTCTTAGTTTAAATGTCATTCGACAAATGTTGCATTCATGAGGTCTGTTGTCTGCATGTGTATACTCATGCTGCAGTAAATTACAATCTCTTTTAAATGCTTTGCCACAAGTGTGACAGACGAACGGTTTATCATCAGAGTGTATTTTGAAATGTAATCCTAATCTTGCTCTAGTCTTGAACATTTTCCCACATATTTCACAGCCGTGATTTGTACCTGAGTGGTGCATTCTAAGATGTTGCACCAAATTCTGTTTAAAATTAAACACTCTACCACAATCTGCACATTTATATTCTTCTTCTTGAGGCAAATGTTGTTTTTCGATATGATGCACCAAGTCAAATTTGGTACCAAAGTCCCTGTTACATTCTCCACATTGGTATTCTTTTTGATCATGCACCCGAGAAGTATGTCGTTTAAGACCCCTTTTATCTGAAAATGACTTGTTACAAAGTTTACATTGAACAATGGGATGGTATTTCAATTTATAATGCACTTGACGAATGTGGCATGTTAAACCATGTTTGCTTACAAAACCTTTTTCACAGATTGTACAAATTTCTGTTTTATCTGGCTTTTCTATTGAATGTACTTTTGAAACATGATTATTTAACCAAAAGACACTGCAAAATGATTTGTCACATGTATTACACTGGTGCCTTTTCTTATTGTCATGTGGTTTCCTTAGATGTTCAATTAAATTGTAGCCGTGATTTGTACCTGAGTGATGCACTCTAAGATGTCGTACCAACTTCTGTTTAAAATTAAACACTCTACCACAATCTGCACATTTATATTCTTCTTCTTGAGGCAAATGTTGTTTTTCAATATGATGCACCAAGTCAAATTTAGTACCAAAGTCCCTGTTACATTCTCCACATTGATATTCTTTTTTATCATGCACCCGAGAAGTATGTCGTTTAAGACCCCTTTTATCTGAAAATGACTTGTTACAAAGTTTACATTGAACAATGGGATGGTATTTCAATTTATAATGCACTTGACGAATGTGGCATGTTAAACCATGTTTGCTTACAAAACCTTTTTCACAGATTGTACAAATTTCTGTTTTATCTGGCTTTTCTATCGAATGTACATTTGAAACATGATTATTTAACCAAAAGACACTGCAAAATGATTTGTCACATGTATTACACTGGTGCCTTTTTTTATTGTCATGTGGTTTCCTTAGATGTTCAATTAAATTGTAGCCGTGATTTGTACCTGAGTGATGCATTCTAAGATGTCGTACCAACTTCTGTTTAAAATTAAACACTCTACCACAATCTGCACATTTATATTCTTCTTCTTGAGGCAAATGTTGTTTTTCAATATGATGCACCAAGTCAAATTTAGTACCAAAGTCCCTGTTACATTCTCCACATTGGTATTCTTTTTTATCATGCACCCGAGAAGTATGTCGTTTAAGACCCCTTTTATCTGAAAATGACTTGTTACAAAGTTTACATTGAACAATGGGATGGTATTTCAATTTATAATGCACTTGACGAATGTGGCATGATAAGCCATGTTTGCTTACAAAACCTTTTTCACAGATTGTACAAATCTCTGTTTTACCTGGCTTTTCTATTGAATGTACTTTTGAAACATGATTATTTAACCAAAAGACACTGCAAAATGATTTGTCACATGTATTACACTGGTGCCTTTTCTTATTGTCCGGTGGTTTCCTTAGATGTTCAACTAAATTGTTTTTGTCTTTTCGGGTACAGAGTGCAAATTTAAAATATTCTAGATGGAAACCTGCATTATTTGGCAGAACCTCAGAGTCAAATACCTTATTACACTTAACACATTCACACAGAACACCATTCAACTGAGCTGTGCACTTTCCTCCTTCACTTTGCACCTGAAACACACCAAAACTGATATTCAAACTAAACCTTTAATTTTAAACACGACTGTATGGTTTTTGGATAAAACTTAAGATATTGAAATATTTGCACAGAGTGTGCTTGGTATTCATAAATAGTTTGACCATAGAATATTATAATGCGATTCTACATCAGTTTGAGCCTGAGCTTAGCTATCCTTGATGATAGTGCCTTGAAGTGATTCTTTATTTATTTGTTGCTTTTAACTTTGAACCAAACACCATGGCAAGCCAGGTATTTTTTTATCATCAAATTGTTTACAGAATACTTCTACCTTTGTATCGTGTATTATATTTTCGAAGTTCATGCTTAGAACCTAAATATATACCTAAAAATAAATTGATTGAAATAAGTACAGTAAATACAGTGCCGTAGCCAGGTTTGGAGCGCCCTGGAGCAGAAATTTCATTTCCACACTCTCTCCCAAACAATAAACATCACCATACATAAAATATACTGTATCTAATATATTTAATTCCGTAAGCGAATCGGTCCCCACAAGATATCTCGAGCTAGGAAAGAGGTATTATGGCTGTTGGGGATTCATTTTAAAGCTTAAGGTCCAAGGACGGTAGGAAAATATCAGTTACCCCTCTCGGCCCCACAGGCTATCAAAGATCCAGTCATTTTCTAATGGATGGCTTCAGTGTTTCTATACCAGCTAATGAAAAAATTTGCTTATTTGTTTGTTTATTGATTTTGATTTTAGTGTTCTGTTTTTAGGTTAGAACTAGAGGACCCATGCTGCTCTGCAGCTTTAAAATAAATATAATATCCGAGAAATAATCAAATTTATGAGAAAAAAAACACATATTGAAAAAATATTACCAGTACTGGAGCTATTAATTTTTAATCATATAAAAACCTTATGAAAAATAATTTTTATGTTGGTTTTTCACCTTGCATTTGCTTGTAACTCGTACGATTTGAATAAATAATAGCTTAGATGAAAGCCAGTATTTCAATGAAGGTTCTTAGACTAAAATATATAGGGTTATAAAATTATAACAGGTGAACATCTTAAATTGAAGTAAGAATTATAAAATAAATCAAATTATTTTGTGTTTTGGTCGAGTAATACAGTAGGTAAATATTTGCCAATGCTTTATGAGTAAACTTTGCCTGCATACTTTCAATTTGAGACCTCAATCATAAAAATCAGTCGGGTAGAAGAGCCAAACAAACTCGTGAAAAAAACCAAATTAAACTCACATAAACAATACATGGGGAGCAAATTTTGTTAACGTGTATGCCGAGTGGGATTGGGTAGGCTATGTTTCTAGTAAAATATAACACGATAAACACAAACAAATATTAATATTAATAATAATACTATAGTAACTCATGTATTTTTGGTAACCAGGTCTATTTACTTCGGCAAAATTAGCGGACATTTTATAGCTATAAAAATGCACAGCTATTTGAAATCCATATATAAATGCCAAAGTACTCATGAACTTTTGAGAAAACTACAACTCAAAATCCCATAAACAATATACTTAAAATGTTTCGTCATGATGAGAAACCTTGCGCAAAATTATCCGTTTTTTTCATAAATTGCCCTTTAAGGTCGTAATTTTTTTTGTAAAGGGAACTTTCCGTATACCTTAGGGTGCGTTTATGTCGGAGCTGCGACTAGCGATAAGAGCAGCGATGCCATTAGAGCCTAGACAATTAGTGTGTGTATTTCAATGGGTCTGTTTACTTTGGAGCTGCGCTTTAAATTTCTCTTGGGTCCCGACCAGCGATAGTAGCTGTGACAATGCTTCAGTCCTTTTTCTCAGCTAGTGTCGTTGGTCGTGCAAAGATGGATATTGAAAGTTTAGTGGCGGAAATATTTACGAAATCGGACAAAAACCATCACAACAGGTTTGTTGTGATAGAGGTTCGTTTTTTTCATCTAGAGAGAAAAAAATAGTAAACCATGTTTACAAGAAGAACAGAAAGGAATGTTTTATTTGTACAATATGAATCATTTTAAAATCATCAGCTGTTCCAATTAATTCTAAAAAGGCTAAAGAAAAAATATTAGATGAAAGAACTTAACAAATAAGACCATATCAATATTCAAAACCCATTATAAAATATGTGGTTTTTGAAAAATTATAACAAAAATGATTGGTTAATCCTTGAATTGTAAAAGCCAATAACGTCTAAGGTCTATTACTTTCTCCCTCTATACAAAGTAGGGCCTATATGGAAAAAGAAGAAAAAATTAAATTTTCTTCTTCAGAGTCACTCATCTTCAACCACTTGACAAAACGCTACTATCTCAGCTCCAACATAAACACAGTATGAGAGCAGAGAAATAATCACAGCTTGCATCGCTGCTCGCATCGCTAAACATACCCTAATGTTAAAAATACCTCAGCTGTACTTATTTGTATGGTGTTATTTCAATTTATTACCTTATTAAAATCATCATCATCATTATTCTGTTTAGTTTATTTCAGCTTAACTTAACCAATTAATAATTATGAAGTCAAACAGGGTGAAGCCCGTGGGTAACATCTAGTGAAGATAATGAAATTTCTGTAAAACAATCTTTCTCCAGGGTTTGGTGAAGAGTTTCGTCATACTGCAGCAAAAACGGCTGATTTCAATACCTACTGCAATACTGTACTGCGTAGGGGATTTCACCAGAGCGCTGAGTATCGTACTTGGTTCAATCATTGGTTATTAAATTGTGTTTTGTGTTTCTTTATTCAAGGAGCTTAACTTGTGGGATCATGCTGGTTCGGGAACTCGTTCGTATAGATGTATATTTACACGTTTATACAAAATTTCATCAAAATCGGATAATTTTGCTCGAGTTATCGTGCTAACGGACATGTATATATATATAAGATAATGAAATTTTTGTAAAACAATCATTCTCCAGGGTTAGGTGTAGAGTTTTGTCATACTGCAGCAAAAACGGTAAATATGACTTGATAATGGACTTAGTCTCCGAAACATGTCGTCATTAAAAATGAAAAAAATATTTAAAAAGGGTACTTTGTTAACTGTTTTTAATTTTTAATATATATATATATATAAATATTATGAAAATTAGTGATTTTTGTTTTTTCCCCCTATAACAACACTTGGCCTGAGCCCTGGATTGGTTTTCACATTACTTCAGGCTGGACCTAGGGGTTGCGGCATTATCATGAACATTATAGTGATTGGGGCTACTATTTTGATATATAAATACATAACTGAAAACTAAGTAAGTTACCCTTTTAAAACTGATTTAATTAGACAACGACTAGTTTCAAGAGTAACCATAGTCATGTTGTTTCAATCTTCAATATATGTTTCTACTAGCAGAGTACCCGTCCTTCGTACGGGGTTGGCGTAAAAGTATAAAATTAGTATTGCAGTTACACTCGTGCTTTGCGTTTGCAATAGGAGAGGACACGGTGCAATGGGAAAATTTGGTTCTTTTAATTTATGGTATACTATAGTATAGCACATTTACCATAGCTACATATAACGTTCTACAACTGCACCTAAACAATAGAAAAAAGTAAAGTTCTCATTCTGTATCACAGCTTTTTGTTGCTGCTTGGTTCAAATTATTAGCTGTTGTCATAAATTCAACAAAATTAATAGTGCTGCACCCTGTTGGTAAACTTTATATTTTTATAATGCTATTGAATTTCATAGAACCAACTTGTGTAGTTGAAACAGCAGACTAAAAGTTTTAATTCCTTTTAAATATGAATACTCATAAGGTTAACATGGGAAACTTCAGTGCCACTGGGGCAGAGCCCGAAAGGATTTTTGAGCTAAGAATATTGGATGGTGTTTTTGGCCTCTAGGGACTTCAAAACAAATAAGTAAATCTGTTCCGGGTCCAGGTCTTATCATGTATTATGGTGTAAGGTGCCAAATTTTAAGGGGGGTAAAAACGTACTACGAATAAATGAACATCAGAACTTACCCGATTTTTAACCACAATAGCCTACTCCGAGGCCTATGTGTTGGCCATAGCTTGGGCTATGGGCCAAAGAACGTAGGCCTATTTTTATTCACAGTGAAGTACACAAACACATCCACAACTACATATTTATTCATAATAGCACTTCGTTTCACATAATAAAGTTAAACCGGCCGATTTTACAGGTATTTAACGCCGACGACGACATAACCCCAAACTAGTGTTTATTTGTTGACAGACGACAGACGAAACTAGACCAGCTCAACAAGTGAATTCGATCAGCTGTTATCTAGTAGTACTAAAGTTCGCCGCTTGAGCGCGTAAGCCTCGAGCGGGCAGGAACGAAGGATTTTACTCCAAGACACTCAAGACAGGATTATTCGTTCGTACGCCGTCTTCGAAGTAACTTCGTCGTTACATTCGCCTGTTATCAACGCTTGCACGATCATCGATAATTTGTTTACCGAAGGTTAGCTATATTAGTTAATCACATTGCTACGATTTACGTTTAAATTTCCTTTTAACATTCGCATTCCCGTTTCCAAATTCGATATTTAATAACTTAAATTTCGCCGACTTGATTCTAGACCCGCCAGTTCCTGCTTGCCAGTGACTAGCGGTGATTATCGTTTGGTTTGATTTAAACCAATTAGTTTCAAATTACGATTTCTACGAATGATTATTACGTACGTTTATTCTAATTAATTCGCCATTTTAGTGCCCCGAGACTTGTCGTCTGAGTTCTAAACCCCGTCTTTGGCGGGCGAGAGAACCTAATCTTGGGAGTAGGCTGATTTGAACAATCAGCTACGAAAATTAATATTAAACTTAGTTTAAACCACTCACGTTAAATTATCCGTCCGATTATATTAATTAGGCCCGACGACTCTGTAGGAATTATTACTTTTACCTTATATTCGATTTTATATTATTTACCAACGACTTTAGCCAGATAGTTCAAAGTTTAATACGAGTATTTAAATCACATTGGCTAAGATTGAATACTCGTCGGTCCTACAGAGTCAGTATAAAAGTTAGGCAAAATTCTCCAAAACACGTTAGCGAAGGTGAGGATGAAATAGCTCCTACTGAGCGTCTGCAGGATTTCCTGAGCGCTTCTAGAGCTCTGAGCCTTCGATTAAATTTAAATAAATTGATCAGTCAAAGCCGTTGACAACTTCGTATCGACCCCTGGATTTTTCTCGGCTCCTTCTGAGCACTCCGGGGAAGAAATTTGAGTGTGGCCGGTTCTAGGGGTAGTCCTAGCCTGACTTAGGTGAATACTAGTTTATTCCCCCCCTAGAATTTTGCGTCACATCTCCGGCGCCCGAACAGGGACTGAGCTTCCTCGGTCTCACGTCCTAGTACCGTCGTTTTGTAGAAGTTTGCGTCACATCTCTGGCGCCCGAACATTTGGACTCGAAAACACGGTTTTGACTTCGACATTTAAACGAAATTACGAGATAAACGAAATCTACGACGACTTCGACTACTACAACGACCATTATTCGACCCGATACGTTATCGATTAGCCACGTAACGATAGACACGGTGGAAATTCAAACGTCGACGACTACCACTAAGACGAAATTTCCGAAATAATGCCTTCGATGATAAAGAGCGCACCAAGATCGCCGATAGACGACCCGCGCGTCGGTTGGATCCACACTTTGAGCAGACAATAATAGCTGAGACGACGAAGTATCAGCTGGGAACTGGGTGTAGCGTCGCCGAGCTTCGCAAACGCTTTTGCGAGTCTTTGAGAAACCCGTTGGGAAGCATCGGTCAGCCGATGAACCCGACGGTGACTACGATGTCGTGGACTACCGCTTATGCGGCCCATGATATCCGAATTCGACCGCAATTGCTGGAACCTCCAACGCACCAGGAGACGGCCAGCATGCGAGATATACTCGGACTCCCACCGAACGTTCTTCATCCGTTCGACGAACCCTCAAAGTGTTGGTAAAGCTGCCAGCCAACATCCCGTCGCCCTGGCAAGATATTCCGTCGCGCATCACGTTTTTCGGTTCAACGACGGAACACGATCACCACGTAACGTTCGATAGACGTAACGATTTACCCGACGCCGTACGACCTCCGAGTGGAGCCGTTGGCTCCGTTTCATAACGCAATTAACGGGAACCGTCATCCGCGAACGCGCCCCAGAGATGACCGACCCTTTGTCGACGCGGTCATCTCAGGTGAGACGTTCAGCGCCCTCGTCGATACCGGCTCGTCAGTCAGTCTGATTGGAGATCGTACGTCACCTTCGGACGTGCTGCATCGTACCCGACCAGACTGACGTCAATCAACGAACGGACAACGCAGCGTGTGTTTCGGATCGGTACCGAGTAGACGACGAAATCGCTGGCCAACCTTATTCGCGGGATATCCACGTCCCGGGCCTAAGTGTGGAGGTGGTACTCGGCATTCGGTGTACTGCTGACCTCGCTCTAGTCAGAGTACACACCGTAGTACGAAACCTCCACAACGACGATGTCTCCCCGCCCTTTCCGGTCAAAAACATCAACCACGAAATCAAAATTTTCAAAATTACACGAAAAACAAACACAAAATTTGCAGAATTTCTGGAACGCGAAATACCGCTGTTTGACAACGATTAGGGGTAGTCGGCGTTGACTGAGCAGACGCAGTGGCTCAGGGCAATTGCAACCCCTGTCAAACAGAGGTATCCCAGAAATCCTGTAACGCAATTTATCGTAAAGGACGCTTTCCCGAGGCAACCCGTGGCAAACGAGGGCCACACGGGCCTGGCCACGGTGAGTCACCTCACATCGGAGGTGGCCGACGTGCCTCGTGAACGTCCCAACGTACTAATTGGCCGAGACCGGAAGGATGACGCATCGAGGCTACCGCGACGAACGACGGCCAATCGGGCCGTGTCGCGGGGAGTCACCTCACATCGGAGGTGGCCGACGTGCCTCGTGAACGTCCCAACGAACGAATTCGCCGAGACCGGAAAGACGACGCATCGAGGCTAACCGCGACGAACGACGGCCAATCGGGCCATGTCGTGGTGAGTCACCTCACATCGGAGGTGGACGACGCCCGACACGACGTAGATTCTTCGAAACCGAAAAGCCGATCGAACAACGCAACGAACTCCGACGCACGCCCCGACGGAGCTGGTGATATCCCTCCCGTTGGTTGATACGATACGATCCGAACGATTACGACTAAACGACGACTTCTACAGGCATCCCTTCTTCGAGACCATTCCGACCCCGTCCGAACCCCTACGTTTAAGATCTTTTTTTTCTTTTTTTTGCTGAAGTTGGTAAGGGGTGTAAGGTGCCAAATTTTAAGGGGGGTAAAAACGTACTACGAATAAATGAACATCAGAACTTACCCGATTTTTAACCACAATAGCCTACTCCGAGGCCTATGTGTTGGCCATAGCTTGGGCTATGGGCCAAAGAACGTAGGCCTATTTTTATTCACAGTGAAGTACACAAACACATCCACAACTACATATTTATTCATAATAGCACTTCGTTTCACATAATAAAGTTAAACCGGCCGATTTTACAGGTATTTAACGCCGACGACGACATAACCCCAAACTAGTGTTTATTTGTTGACAGACGACAGACGAAACTAGACCAGCTCAACAAGTGAATTCGATCAGCTGTTATCTAGTAGTACTAAAGTTCGCCGCTTGAGCGCGTAAGCCTCGAGCGGGCAGGAACGAAGGATTTTACTCCAAGACACTCAAGACAGGATTATTCGTTCGTACGCCGTCTTCGAAGTAACTTCGTCGTTACATTCGCCTGTTATCAACGCTTGCACGATCATCGATAATTTGTTTACCGAAGGTTAGCTATATTAGTTAATCACATTGCTACGATTTACGTTTAAATTTCCTTTTAACATTCGCATTCCCGTTTCCAAATTCGATATTTAATAACTTAAATTTCGCCGACTTGATTCTAGACCCGCCAGTTCCTGCTTGCCAGTGACTAGCGGTGATTATCGTTTGGTTTGATTTAAACCAATTAGTTTCAAATTACGATTTCTACGAATGATTATTACGTACGTTTATTCTAATTAATTCGCCATTTTAGTGCCCCGAGACTTGTCGTCTGAGTTCTAAACCCCGTCTTTGGCGGGCGAGAGAACCTAATCTTGGGAGTAGGCTGATTTGAACAATCAGCTACGAAAATTAATATTAAACTTAGTTTAAACCACTCACGTTAAATTATCCGTCCGATTATATTAATTAGGCCCGACGACTCTGTAGGAATTATTACTTTTACCTTATATTCGATTTTATATTATTTACCAACGACTTTAGCCAGATAGTTCAAAGTTTAATACGAGTATTTAAATCACATTGGCTAAGATTGAATACTCGTCGGTCCTACAGAGTCAGTATAAAAGTTAGGCAAAATTCTCCAAAACACGTTAGCGAAGGTGAGGATGAAATAGCTCCTACTGAGCGTCTGCAGGATTTCCTGAGCGCTTCTAGAGCTCTGAGCCTTCGATTAAATTTAAATAAATTGATCAGTCAAAGCCGTTGACAACTTCGTATCGACCCCTGGATTTTTCTCGGCTCCTTCTGAGCACTCCGGGGAAGAAATTTGAGTGTGGCCGGTTCTAGGGGTAGTCCTAGCCTGACTTAGGTGAATACTAGTTTATTCCCCCCCTAGAATTTTGCGTCACAATGGTATACAGTAGACTCTCGCTCATCCGTACTAATGTGGCGGACGTCCGGTCGGGAGTATATAGCCGTTTTTTTCAATTTTGTTTCAGGTCCACAGTATTCATAGCCTTGTATTTTCCTTGTTTCCCAGTATGTGATCCCAGTATTCCTTGTTTTTTCAATTTTGTTCCAGGTTCCAGGTATTTATAGCCGGATAAATGCAGTTCCACCAAAAATAATATTTTCCGCCGTGTTATTTGAGTTTTTGATTATCCGAGGTAGTCTTGGTCCTGTTTAGCTCAGAAAATCGGACTTCTACTGTACTGTGCCACTAAAAAAATCACGATTGCCGATCAGGCCCAGCGGGAGTCCGGACAAGGCCGATGCAGATGAGCGAGAGTCTACTGTGGCTTATTCCCTATATGGGAAATTTACTAAAAAAAACTTGACAGTCATGTTTGTTTGGATTAAAATGTCAAAGCAAATTTAAAAATTGTGAATTTTCTCATTGTTTCTACAGAGACCAAACAAAAAGCCCAGTTAATTCAGGAGTGTGTTCATAAATTGTAATTTTTTTATTAAAAAAAGAAGGTAGTTGTGCAGTCAAAAAATGTGATAGTGTCTAAAATTACATTTTCTACCTTCTTTTATGATTATGGCATAATTTTTATGGCCAAAATCTACAGGCTCAAAAGTGACAAGTTTTCAGTGCTCCAGTATATTTTAATATTTTAAAGTAATCATTTATTCTGTAGTGCATAAGGTGAACAAGAAAAGTTTGGTAAAGCATTTAGTTTTTATAGAACCATTAAATTTAGAAAATCCTCATAAATTAAAATAAATATTTAAAGTTAAACTTTACCTTCATTGTTTCTGTGGACCCATCACATGGATTTTCACTGAACCATTTTAGCTATACTGCTCACTTAATAATTAGTATTTGGCACTATTCCTTGTGAATATATATTTAATAGATAAAAAAATATTATTTTGATTCAAAATTTCAAATTAATTTGTTCTAAAATAACACACTGCAATATTTTTAATAAATCTGACCAAAGTAGTTATTTCCTGTATAAAACTGCATGAAAAGAAACAACTGGTTCATGAAACTAGTTTCAAGTCGAAGGAACAACTGACTGGAACAGTGGTTGTGCACAAGAAGTGAGTGAGAGGGAAATACTGAGTGATAAGGGGACTCTGGTGAATGACAATATGCTGGAACTTCCAGTTGGATTATGAACATTCATTGTTGACTTTGGCCCTTTAATATTTCAGCTTAAAATTGAAGATTTTATCTCTATTGTTTTATTAATTTTATATTAACTTAACTTCCTATTTGTCACACTTTATTGTGATGGACATTTTTTGCTCAATTTGGTGGTGAACTGAGTAGCCACCTCATCCTTTAATATTATAACCAAAAGTAACTTTCTTTATAATTTAAAATTGGGTATCACAATATATTATATATTGTAGCTATATTGTTATGGCTTGATAGTTCGATGGTTTATGTATGTAAAAGTGTGACATAATCCACCCAACCTAATTATGGATGGAAAAAAAGAAACAAAATTCAAAATTGGTGACAGAGTTTTTGCCAAACTGAAAGGGCACTCTCATTGGCCAGCCATAGTAAAAGGTATTGACTGTAAATACAAAATCCCTCGATACAATGTTACTTTCTATGGAACAGGTGAGGAAGGATGTGCAAAAGAAATAGATGTATGTTTATACAGGGAGAATAAAACCAGATATGGGACTCCAAAGCTAAAAAATAAAGAACATTTCTTAGTAGCTATGAAGGAAATCGAACTAAGTCTGAACAATAACAACTCTTTAATAAATAAAAGTAATTCCTCATCAGTTACTATAGTGAATCTGTCTAGCTCATGTGAGTCCATACACTCTGCCAAACAATCCTCCACAGAGAATAGTGATGAAATACTGGTACCGCATGATGGCATTACACCTAGTGTAACTGAGACAACACCCGAGACAATTAATACAAAAGCGGATGAAACTCCCATTTCACCAAAGGGTTCTAGCCTCAAGAAATCAATCCTAAGTTCCAATCCACAAGAAAATAAGCTGAATAAAAAGGACATTTCTCTGACTTTATTGGAGTCCAAGTGGGTAACAGATGACACAGTTCAAATTGTTTTTGACATCTTCAACAACAATATTGCACACAAGGGTGTACATTTCATCAGTCCAGTATTAACACTAGCTTTTAAAACCCTTGATAATTTTGGGGAAATTCTTTTACCCCAAAATCTGGAAAATAAAAAGTTTGTCTTCATCCCTGTAAATGATTCTTCTAAGGTTCAGAGCATTGGGGGATCAGGGACACACTGGAGCATTCTTCTGTGGGATAAGGATCAAGACAAATTTTATCATTTTGACTCACTAGAAAATCTTAACCACCTGCATGCTAAGTGTATATACGAAAGGCTGGCTACATTTTACAATGCCGACGCAAATCATTCCTTGGCTTATGTAAGGACAGCTCGACAAACCAACAGTGTAGATTGTGGAATACACATGCTCCTGACTGCTGAGTGCATATCTTCAAAGATTAATGCTGGGCTTTTTGCCTCCTCCAACTATAAACTGGAAACAGATTTATCAGTTCCAACATTTACAGAATCGGATATCTTGACAAAACGAGCACAGCTAGCACTTATAACCTACAATGACCAATATACAAGGATAAATAGAGATACATTAACACAGCTTCTATTAAAAAAGGAAATAAAGAGTAACTTGACCCAGCAAAACCCTAACGCAAACCATGTACCACCACTTGTTGTAGCACCTAATCCTGAGAATGTCAACCTAAACAAACAAAAATGGACAAAAGAAAAAAGACAAAAAACATTTAAGTCAAAAGTTTCCATTAGATCCAGTCCCATTGTAACCGAGAACAAATTCGATACCTTGTCTCAAAATGTTCCTAGTCTATCAAAGGCAAATAATCAGTATGTTAGCCTAAATAAAAAACCTCAGATAAAAAAACCTCAACATATCAAAGATAAAGTTGAAAAGGTGTTTACAAATAAAGTTAAAGTGACTGTGTATGGTGATAGCCAAAGTAGAAATGTAGGCTACAAACTTAACCAAATTAATCAGGATGATGAGATCACTGCTGTTGGAACAGTTATGCCGAATGCATGCATTAATCAAGTGGCAGAAACAGCGCGGCTTTCAAAGTCCAATGATGATGTAATTGTCCTCATTGCAGGAACTAATGATGCACTGCGGAAAGATCTCTCTCCTATATACTCAGCCTTAGAAGAGAAAATCAAGAGTATTAGCCAAAATAAAACTCTCATTGTAACTACAGTACCACCAAGATTTGACGTAGGCAAGAAGCATGAAGTTCATGATGAAATTTGTCTTGCTAACAACTACATAAGAGAGCTAGTGGATAGAATTAATAAGGTACACCTGGTTGACTTGGATATTTTGAGCAGAAATCACTTCACCCGTAAAGGTCTTCACTTGAATAGCACAGGCAAGTACAAATTAGCGAAACAAATTTATTTCAAACTTAAACAGGTTTTTGGAAAAAACAAAGAAAAATCACGCCCTCCCAGCACTACTGTGGACAGTACAGCCAGCAACGCAAATATAAGGATTATTGAGACTCTGTCATTGAGCAGTTTCAAGAGGACAGATCTGTTGGATTTGCCCACAGCATTTCTGGCGACTTTAATGATGAGCGACGTATGACGGCAGGTGTAGCAGTTGTGTTTGCTAAGTACTTCAAGAAGCCTTCTGCTGACCAGTGCATCACAGACCACCTTACACTGCAGGAAAGTCAATCTGGAGCTCTTGTGTACAGTCTTGTTACTAAAGACAAGTATTATGGCAAGCCCACCCGTCAGGACTATGAAACCGCATTTGAGCACCTAACACAAGACTTCAAAAAGAGAAACCTGAAACACTTAATATGCTCTCCCATTGGGTGTGTGAGAGACAATGTGCTTCCAAAAGACTTTATATCCAATATAATTAAATTCCAAAAACATACTCTAGCAAAAATTACTATAGTTTCTTACTTTCAAAAGTCTTTTAGAAAATTAAGAAATGGCTTGTCACACAGAGATTTTACAAGTGAACTTCATAAGCTAGTAAATGAATTGGCTCCTGCACAGACTTCAACTAACACCCTACTCAACACCACAAACGGCTACCTCAACTAGAGCAAATATCACTTTACCAGCAGACAACTATTCCCCGGTTCCATCTTCCACAACTGCACGTGACCAGACAAGCGATACAGATACTTGCCACTCTTCGACACCCAAAGTGAGGGGTCACCACCTGGAGAGCTATGCTGCTGCACTTCAAGACTGCCTGCCTATATCGCCAGTGATAAGTGGTCAACAAAGTGAGAGTGAAAAGCAGAGCAAAGTGTGTTTTTTAGGCTAATGCAAGTTAATGTATGTTGTATTAGAAACAAAATTTTAGAGTTGGAAGAGTTATGCATTGATAAGAATGTCAACTTAATGTGTATCTCTGAGCATTGGTTACAAGAAAATAATGTTAATGTTTTTATTCCTAAAAATTGTATTCCTGCAACTGTAGTCTGTAGAAAAGCCAGGAAAAATGGTGGTGTAGGAATTTATATTTCAAATTCAATTAAATATTCAGTTATTGATGTTACACAGTTTTACTCTGAGATGAATTTTGAATGTTGTTGTGTTAAATTACTCGATAACAATGTTACTATTTTAAGTATTTACAGATCTCCAAATGGTAATGTTGATATTTTCCTGACTGAATTCAAAGATTCAGTAAAATACAACCTGGCAGTACATATATTAGATTACAAAAAAATGAAAATGTTGACTTATTTAAATATAATTTAGAAAAACAAAATTGGCAAATGATTGATGATTTTAAACAAAATAAAATTAATGTTCAGACGTTATTTGATGATTTTTTTAAAGAAGTATGTTAATTTATGGCATTTTTGTTCTCCTTTGATTAAAGTAACTGATAAGGTTGCATGTAAAAAATCCAAAATTATTAATTGGTATACTCCTTTATTAGCAGAAACAAAAAGTAAAATGTTAACTCTGTACACAATTTATAAGAATATGCTTAAGCAAGGTTCAGAGCACTGTCAGGCTGCTTATAATGTTTATTTGCAACAAAAAAGATTATATCAAAGGGAACTTCTGCAAGCTAAAAAAATTGCTGTAGAGCAGTATATAAGCAATGCCTCAAATTCCTGCAAGGCTGCATGGAAAGTTATAAGCAGTGAGTTTTCTCCAACTCACAGTTCTGATGTCAATTTAGATCCGGATGAATTTAACAATTTCTTTATAGACTCAATAAATCAGTTAAGCAAAGGAACTAATCTCGGTCCCAATAATCCAGTAGAACTCTTGAGTAGTATTCCAAAAAACACAACAATGTTCACATGGTCAGAAATTTCCTCAACTGATGTAATACAAGTAGTATCTAAATTCTCCAATCTAATTCAATGGATTATTATTGGCTGTCTAACACAATACTGAAACAAACCATCCATATAATAAGTGAGCCACTTGCTTTTATTTTTAACAAATGTATGTCAGAAGGATACTTTTCCTCATTGCTCAAAATATCTAAAGTGATTCCAGTTTTTAAAAAAGGAGATACAAATTTACATCAAAATTACAGACCTATCTCTATTATTCCGATATTCTCTAAAATATTTGAATCTCTAATGTACAATCAAGTTAGTTATTTTTTCGAGTCCCAACATTTATTTTCTGAATGCCAGCATGGTTTCCGTCCTGGTAAGTCTACCACCTCGGCAGTACTTAACTTAACAGATTTATCACTAAATGCATTTGAAAATAAGGAGTCGGTTTCGCTAGTTTTGTGTGATCTCAGTAAAGCTTTTGATAGTGTTCCTTTTGATGTACTGTATTACTACGTAAATTATCATATTATGGCATTGAAGATGGCACAATAAAAATTATTCAATCATATTTGTATGACAGAAAACAGTATGTATCAGTTAAAAATAAATGTTCTGCTATGAAACCTGTAGAGACCGGTGTCCCTCAGGGTTCTGTTTTAGGCCCTTTCTTTTTCTTAGTATACATTAACGACTTGTCTCAAAATCTCAATATCCATTCAATAATTTATGCTGATGACACCACTTTACTAGCCAGTCACAAAAACTTAGAGTACCTGAAACAGGTCACTGCAGAAGCTGAGGAACAGGCTCTTGCTTGGTTTTCTTCAAAATGAGCTACATTCTAATCTTGAAAAGACACAATATTTGACATTGAGTCTCAAGCAGGAAATTAGTCTAGATTCTGTCAAGCTTTTAGGATTTCACATTGATTCAAAATTAAGTTGGTCAAATCATATTGAGGCGGTTTGCAAAAAGTTATCAAGAGTAGATTGCTTATTATGGAAATTAAAAAAATTTGTTAACCAAGAATATTTGAGACTATCGTACTTTGGTCTGTTTCAGTCCCACATACTCTATGGCATTCTAGTTTGGGGACATTCCCCTCATGTAAAAAAGGCAGTTCGTAATATTGCTAATTCAAGATCCCTATCTCATTGTAAACCTCTTTTCATACAATTAAAAATTCTAACAGTAATTAATTTGTACATTTTTCAAGTTTTACTCTACACCAAGTCAAACTTGCATTCTTTCCCCCTTAGATCTGACACTCATGAGTACAATACTAGGGGTGGAGGCAAGCTCAGCATGAAACCTCATAGACTGGCTAAAACGGGTGACTCTTTCAAAATTAACTCAATTCCCTTTTTTAATAAACTACCTGATAGTGCAAAATTTGTTGATTACAATATTTTCAGAAATATAATTTATAATTGGCTAATTCTAAATCCTTTCTACAGCATAAGTGACTTTATAAAGTGTAATTTTGATGTAAATTTTAATTAAAATAAGCTATTATACCTAATTAATTGTACTTTTTATATTATTTGGATGTATCAGAAACTTGATTGTATTTGGATGATTATTTTGTAATGTATATGACGTGTCCTATTTCTTTGTAAAAAGATCAATGGAATAAATGATTCTTATTCTTATTCTTCTTATTCTTATGGGTTATAACAGATGGTATAGCTCACAAATAGTTGTTATATCAGTTTGACTTGGTAAAAAAGTTGTGTATTCAACAGAAATCAGTAACTTACATCAGTGCAATCTGTTGGCGGCTCACATCAAAATACGACAATTTTGATTAAAACACTGGCAACAACTTCCTAGATCATGGCACTTCCTAGGCATGGGGATAAGGAATGTCTAGTTGTATCAATAGTCAAAGGTAAAACATAAACACACACACACAAACAGCTACTGTTAGATTTTGAAATAATGGAATAGATAGCCATTTATCAAATTGAAGTTTGTTTCTTCACAAAACGTTCTACTGTTTGTTTAAGTAACCATGGTAAGTTGCTGAAATATGTTCAGCCCCTATGATTTGAAAAGTTTGTATTTAAGTAGATCTCAAAGTCAAAGAGCTTCACTTTGCTCCGCTCAACAATTATGTTCCTTATTTAGGTCAAATACTTAACATAACAATCTTCTTCATTCAAGAAAAGTTAAGGTGAGGCCTATACTTTAAATTATTTTTTTTATCTGCCTGGCTAGTTGGAGCTTAGATAAACTTATAAAATAATGGTTTAAATGACTGATATAAGTTATTCTTCGCAATTCTGACGCAATTTAAACTACAACTAAGATAAACGTTTAGTATACAACCTTAACTAATTTTTACAACCTTAAATAGATTTCTTACAAAAGGTTGACTAAATGAATAATATAATGGGACTCAAATATTCTCCATTATAAATCAGCAAACTTTACAAAGCTCAAAAAAGGATTGTATGATACAACTGAATTATTTGATAAAAATGAGAAACCTTATTAAACAAAAAGAAAACCAGACAACAATACTTGACTTAAAACTGCATTTCACCTTGAAGTTAGAAAAGGTTAACAAAACTAATAATTCTCATAAAACATTGTTTATAAAACATATTATCATACTCTATTAATGTAGGTTAACACAATTGACGTGGACAGCTGTGTAAGAGATGTTACAACACAATCAATGAGTTGACATATGAGTGTTCAGTTGGGTTTTCCTAGCAAAAGTCTTCTCACAGACAACACACTTGTGATTCTTGATGATTCCAT
This sequence comes from Macrosteles quadrilineatus, assembly GCF_028750875.1. NCBI lineage: Eukaryota > Metazoa > Arthropoda > Insecta > Hemiptera > Cicadellidae > Macrosteles > Macrosteles quadrilineatus. Next base: position 79,595,752 of record NW_026542597.1, read on the forward strand.
GGACAGCCATGTGTTGTTTGACATGGGTTCTTAGTTTGAAGGTTTGACCACATATATTACAGACATGAGGTCTGTTATCTCTGTGTGTATGCTCGTGCTGCTGTAAATTACACTCTCTTTTAAATCCTTTGCCACAAGTGTGACAGACGTACTGTTTATCATCAGAATGTGTCATGAAATGTTTTAGTAATATTTGTTTTGACTTGAACATTTTCCCACATATTTCACAACTATGATTTGTACCTGAGTGTTGATTTTTAAGATGTAGTTGCAAATTCGGTTTAAAATTAAACACTCTACCACAATCTGCACATTTATATTGTTCTTGAGGAAAATGGAGTTTTCGGATATGATACAATAAATTATCTTTAGTACCAAAATAACAGTTACATTCTCCACATTGGTATTCTTTTGTATTCTCATGCACCCGAGAAGTATGTCGTTCAAGACCGTATTTCTTTGCAAATGACTTATTACAAAGTTTACATTGAACACGAGGATATTTTTTCAATTTATAATGTACCTTACGAACGTGTATTTTTACCTTTTGTTTGTTTACAAAAACGTTTCCACAGATTGGACAAATTTCTGTTTTATCTGGGTTTTCTATCGAATGTACATTTGAAACATGATCGTTTAACGAAGAGACTCTGCTAAATAATTTGGCACATATATTACACTGGTGCCTTTTCTCATTGCCATGTGATTCCTTAATATGTTCAACTAAACCGTACTTGTATTTGTATTTGCGGGCACAGAGTGCACATTTAAAATATTCTAGTTGGAAACCTGCATTATTTGGCAGAACCTCAGAGTCAAAGGCCTTTTTACACTGAACACATTCACACAGAACACCATTCAACTGAGCTGTGCACTTTCCTCCTTCACTTTGCACCTGAAACACACCAAAACTGATATTCAGACTAAACATCTAATTGCAAACACTACTGTATGGTTTTTTGGATAAAACTTAAGATATTGAAATATTTGCACAGAGTGTGCTTGGTGTTTAGTGGTTCGACCCTAGAATACTACAGTGCAACCTCACTATAAACAAGTCTCAATGTAATGAATTATTCCTTCATTTCCTTCATTTCCTTCGATCCTTCATTTAATTGAATACTTATCCTTATTAGCGAATTTCCTAATAGGGAAGTAGCTATTAGGCCTATATCATAGGTGGCTCGGTAAGACCTGGGCCACGGACTGAAATAAAGATATCTTTATCCCATTCAAAATTTTAAAGTGGCGGCAATCTTAATTTTTCAAATTTACATTTTTTTAAATGGCTTATTTTATGAAAAAATGTCAATTACACTTTTATTTAGCACTTAAAATTTCCTATCAAAAGATACCAAGTTCTATAAGATCGAATAAAAAATAACTGAATCATCACAATTTTTAGTTGTAAAATAGGGTGGAACTAGAGCTGGCCCGTGGTCGAAAACTCGACCAAAAGTATGTATTGTGCAAACTTCTCTATTTTCCTTCCACGCTGTAAATAAAAACATTTGATTGGAATTTCTTTAATTTGTTTTGATATTATTTTGTTGTCATTTCGTCCTCAAAATGGCAACCCATAAGGCCCATGTTAATTTGTTAGAAATTTTAAATAAATTTTCTGTGCTTATTTTTAAATATATTTTAATTTATAAAGGGATTCTGCACCTCTATAGGCAAATATTTTTCTCAAAATACAAAAAAAAACCTACACATATAGGACCAATAACAATAACCTATTCTTTTGGTACAAACCGTGTGTAAGTCGGTCCAGTAGTATGGTCAGGGTGGCTGTCGTAAGCTTAAAATTTTGGCCACATGCTCAATCTCCATAAGTATATTTTCATTTTAATTTTTGACCCAATTAACATAAAAAATTTCAAAATGTAGTACTAATAAAACATGTACATAAAGGACCGATAACCTTTCTTTTGGTACAACCCGTGTGTATATCATCCCAGTAGTATGGTCAGGATTGCTGTCGTAAGCTTAAAATTTGGGACCCATGTTAAATCTCCACAAGAAAAGTTTAATTTCCATTTTTTACACAACTAACATAAATATAATCCAAATACAAATAAAACCTGCACATATAGGACCGATAACCTTTCTTTTAGTACAAACCTTGTGTATATCGGTCCAGTAGTATGATCAGGCTAGCTGTCATAAGTTTTGCAAAAGTTTTTTTAATAAATAAGATTTCATTTCAACCAAATCAGTAAAATGTTAATACTGTACATGCGTTTCCTTGAATAGCATCAGCACAGGTCGAGTTTGGTATCAAATCAAAGGTTTTATTTAGTAAATACATTGACGTATACCCAAACATAAACGGACAACCGAGTCAAAATGGCAACCGTCCAAATATTTCTTAAATTTGCCATTTTTTACCCTGCTGTTATTTTGAGCTCAAATTTGTGGGATTGTATTCTACTAAAAACCTGGGGACCAAGCTTTGGTCGGGGAAAATCATTAGTTTACTCTGACAGCAGTCTTAGTATTGCAGATACATTAATCCAACTGCCACAAAGGGTTCCCACACTCCGCACTGCTTGCCTTTACTACTTCCTTTAAAACTTCCAACGTTAAGGACCTGTTTTCCTCCCTTTCCATAGCATTTAAGTTAAGTATTGCAGATACATTAACCTAATTGTCACAAACGGTTCCCACACTACGCACTGCTCACCATTACTACTACCTAGGTCCTGGAACTATTTTCCTCCCTTCCGATAGCATTTAAGTAATGCAGATACATTAATCTAACTACCACAGACAGTTCCCACACTCCATACTGCTTGCCTTTACTACTTCCTTTACCACTTCCAACGTTAAGGACCTGCGTCCCTCCCTCTCCATAGCATTTAAGTATTGCAGATACATTAACCTAATTGTCACAAACGGTTCCCACACTCCGCACTACTCGCCTTCACCACTTCCTACGTCCTGGACCCATTTCCCTCCCTTCTTATAGCATTTGAGTAATGCAGATACATTAATCTAACTGCCACAGACTTTTAAAATAGTTGTTTAGCCTCCGGATTACTGTATTATACTTAAAATGGTTTACAATACCTACATATAGTAATCCTTTGTTGCTGATTTAGGCAACTAGTTTTGGTTCTTGTTTTGAACCATCTTCAGGCCTCAAGGTGTCAAGGGATCACCTCATTCAAAGGTCGTTAACAGAGATCAATAAATAAAACATATACAAAACACGATACACAGAACGGACACACATTACAAAAAACACGAAGGGACATTGACAATCGATTGTGACCGGGCTGAGGTAAAGGCCTTGAGGCCTGAGGATGGTTCAAAACAAGAACCGAAACTAGTTGCCTTAATCAGCAACAAAGGATTACTATATGCAGGCGTTGTAAACCATTTTCAGTGCCACAGACTGTTCCCACACTCCGCACGACTCGCCTTTACTTCTTCCTTCACCACTTCCTACGTCGTTGGCCTGTTTTTATCCCTTCATATAGCATAAAGGAAAAACAAACAAACAAACAAACATACATTGGATTTTATATATAGATAAGGCTTGAAGCAGGTCAGGTTTGCTTCATTGTACAACTGAAAATTTTGTTATATCAGTTACTTTTTACTTTCTCCCCCTATACATAGTATATGGAGAAAGTATTGTTTAAAATTTTTGAGTTTGAGTTTTGAGTGGATATCCATTATGGGCCCCCCTGAACCCAAAAAAGTGGTTTTCGAAGTGATGTCTGTGTGTATGTGTGTGTGATGGTGTGCCTGTATGTAAGAATGTATACTGAGCTACATACCATAACTGTAGTCTAATCTTCATGAAATTTGGTATGTAGGTACTAATCCATGGTATCTCCAGGTGTTTATTTCATTTTTTTGAGATTTTGGATTTTTTATTTGGATTTTCCTATAAAATTACGTAAAAATCGGATTTTCTTAAAAATGGCATAGGCGATTTTGATAAAAATTGAGTATGTTATAGTCCTTTAGATTCTGAATAAAATGGTACCAATCCCATTTCTGTAAAAATTACGATTCAAAAGTTATTGTAACTTATGTTATTTTTCCATTAAAAATCCTATAAAATAACAAAAAACCGGATTTTGGAAAAAAACTGTTTTGATTCAAATTAATATGTTATAGTCCTTATAATTCTAAAGAAAATAATGAAACCCCCATTACTGTAACAATTGCGGTTCAAAAGTTATTGCAACTTTTGTGATTTTCTTCTACAAAATTATCATAGTTACTCCCACCGCTTACCCATGATAAAGGTTGTTGACAAGCATATGGGAGAAAGTATATGTCAGATTGCTGATACCGTTTACTATTCTATATTTTTGAACTTGGTGTAGTTTGATAGGAAATTTGAAATCCTAAATAAAAATGTACTTGACATATTATTTTCATAAAACCAGCCATATTTTTGTAATAATAATTTAAAAAAATGAAATATTGGATTAAGGTAACTTTTTTTCTAACATGAGTCTGTTCTAACTTAATATACATAACATGATAGGTTGAAACAACCCAAAGATTAAAATATTTACATAAAAATACAGAAATCTAGTTAACAAAGCGATTAAAAAAGTTTTATTCTTGATTTTCTCTTTAATTTGACCTAAGGAAACACAATGTACAGTAAATCCTTTTCCCACCTTTTTTGAACACCCTGTATGTAGGCCTACACTATGTGTGTGTCCGTTGACGCGATAACTCGAGTAATGTTCACACTATATTAATGAAATTTGGCTTGAAGGTGTAGGGCAGAAAGAACGTTATTGCAAAATCGGGTCATAGGGGTATTATAGGGTTTAAAAATGTTTAAAAATTGGGTTTTCCAAATTTTTACCCTAAAAACATAGAAATAGGTACCCAATTTTCAATACAACCATCGTGTAGAGCTTAAAAAAGAAATAATTTTTTATATTAAAGCATTGTAAAACTAGGTGGCGTTCGCAGAGGCATCCACAAAATTGAGCGGAGTCATCAAGGGTTCATATTATATTGTTTTAGTCATATTGCAGTAATAACAGTCGTTTTTAATGCATGCGTTGCGGGTCTAAAGTAGCATTTTTACTCTTAAGGGGGTAAAAATCGTTTTTAGCCTCTATGGAGTAAAAATCAGCTGTTGTCAGAGAAGAATGTCAAGAATGTATTGATTCTTGCTTCGTAATCATTTTAACCTACAGTCTACGGTCTCTTCCCATAGCATTTTAGCATTGCAGATACATTAATCCATTCCCACGCTCAACACTGCTCACCTTTAGGCCTACTACTTCCTTCACCACCCCCTACGTCGTGGACCTGTTTCCCTCTCTTCCTATAGCATTTTAGCATTGCAGATACATTAATCCATTCCCACGCTCAACACTGCTCACCTTTAGGCCTACTACTTCCTTTACCACCCCCTACGTCGTGGACCTGTTTCCCTCTCTTCCTATAGCATTTTAGGATTGCAAATACATTAACGTAATTGCCAAAGACAGTTCCCTTCCCACCATCTGCACTGCAAGCTTCACTACTTCCTTCACCATAGCCTACGTCATAGAACTGTCTCCTTCCCTTCTCAGCAGCATTTAAGTATAGATACATTTATCTAACTGCCCAAACGGTTCCCCCACTCTGCACTGCCAGCAGATACCTAAGATTGCAGATACCTTAATCTAATCTCATAAACAGTTCCCACACTCCGGACTGCTCACCTTTACTACTTCCTTTACCACTTCCTACGTCGTGGGGCCTGTTCCTTCCCTTCTCATAGCATTTTAGGATTGAAGATACATTAATCTAACTGTCACAGACGGTTCTCACACTATGCTCATACTTTACTGCTTCCTAAGCCCCTTCCTTCATCGTGGGCCTGTTTTCATCACTTCCCATAGCATTTTAGTATTTTAGATACGTTTTAGATACCTCCCTTCCCATAGCATCATAGGATTGCAAATACCATAATCTAATGGTCATAAACAGATCCCATATCCCGAACAGCTCGCCATTACTACTTCCATCACCACTTCCTACGTAGCGGACCTGTTTCCTTCCCTTCCAATAGTATTTTAGGATTGCAGATACCTTAATCTAATCGTCATAAACAGTTCCCACACTCCGGACAGCTCGCCATTACTACTTCCTTCACCACTTCCTACGTAGCGGACCTGTTTCCTTCCCTTCCAATAGTATTTTAGGAATGCAGATACCGAAATCTAATCGTCATAACCAGTTTCCACACTCCAGACTGCTCACCTTTACTACTTCCTTCACTACTTCCTACGTCACGGACCTCAAGCTAGTGTCGTCATTTGATTATATTTATGATCCATACCGTTTCTGTTCTAATATCTGTGGAATAATGCTATCAGCTATTTCTTTATCTACTGCATTCAAAAGTCAACAGCTGATCATATGTCTTTGTTTATGTGTCAAATACTGCTTCCATAAGGATTACATTGAAACTTTGAGACCCAGTGGGGCGGATTCCTGAGTGACTTTTTTAACGCCATATAGATGTTGGCACTCACCGATATGGTCTTTATCACCATGCAAAATTTGAAAACGATTGATTCAGCCGTCTAGGAGGAGTTTGCGTATTACGAAATGCATAAAAGTCGATGTATAAGAGCTTCGCTCGCTCCGCTCAATTAAACATTATGGGGAGAATGCCATAAAATTGAGAGGATGTTCAAGATTTTTCAATGATGGCAATAGATGATGAAAAGCACAAAACAATGTTGATGTCTTCACAATCGGAGGAGATGCTGTCGATCTGAGGAATTTGGCTGCAATCACGATTTGGATGATTACGATAGTGTCGCGATCCTGGTTAAAAGACATGATAGCATTATCATTAACGCACACTACACCAAATTTATGATTACTAAAGAAAATACTGCTTTTCTACTGACATCCATATGCACTAAAAAACTACAAGCTCATAACGAGATTTGAGGAATGAATAATAAAAAAATTTTCAAACTACCACAAACAATAAACCGTTAAAATAAAAAATCATCATTATTTCCGCTTATGCAAAATGATTACTGGGTGTAAATTGTATAAACTTAAAAAAACCAAAATTTTTTTTGAAAAAATAAACCAATCAAAATTGCAACTAACACATCACTATATAGCATATAAAAACATTTCCAAACCGTTAAGAAACTTAAAATGCACCAACACATTTTTTTACAAATTATTAAGACTACCAAATATGTACAGTTGTTAAGTAAACGAAACTTAATCTAACTAAAAATTTATTATGTAAACTAAAGTTGACTACAGCAACATCCATAATGATTTCTCATGAGCGCAGCAACATCCATGATGATTTCTCGTATGTCGAAACCTTTATTGATTTCTATGATCATCTCTTGCAATCACGTCATCATCTGTCATGATTTACCTTGATTGCAGCAAGGTCCATGATAATTTCTTACGATCGCAGCGACTGTAAGAGCATAGCAACATCAGAATCGTTTACACAGTCTTAACTTTCTTACTTTCTACACGACAGCTTAAACAGAGAACAAATGGTAATTAAAAATTAATTGAATTGGCGTTTATTTCAAATGTCATGGCCCCATAACAAAATGTTTACTTCTGATTCACAGACTTTACCGCAATCATCAAACATTCACAAAGGATTCCTGGTTTTCTTGGATTCCAAGTTGGCTGGATACCCTTCTTGGTTTTAGAATAGTTTTTCAGACAAAATTTTTGAAAAGTATTAATGTGTGTACAACTTGGACATATCGCTTGTATGAAGAACATTTTGGATCATTATTTTACAATATTATTTATATTGGACAAGTGAAGATTTTTCTACCACTGAGGTTGCATCACTGTTTTGAGAATAAATTAGTTCACAATATATATATGGTAAAGTATGTAAAATATATATAATGTAAAGCTTTAGTTATAGCAAAGATTACATATGTAATCTTTGGTTATAGCAATATAATGAAATGTATACTAATGGGCATATCGGTTGGCACAACTGGTGCGGTAACGGACGCTAGTGGCTCACATCGGTCCTCGATTTTAAAGACAATATTAACTGAGTTAACGGACAAACGTTGTTATCTTCGCTGATAACACAAACCTAGGGCATTTGGGCTCAGTTATAAACCATTTGCGTAATAGTGAACAATTCTGAGACGTGGTTATTATAAATTTGCTTCTACGGCCGTGTCAACATGGTTTATGACGTCAAGTTGCATCAGGACGGTCGTCCGTGGTACAGCGTGGGTGTGATCGTGTGTACAGTGCAGTTTCAGTGCGCGATCGACTTTTACTTATGCCTGAGAATAAAATTGATCAGTTTTTTACACCTCGACAACGAAGTGGAAAAAGGCATAAACGTTACACATCCCCGAACAGTGCAGAGGACAACGAGCGAGGTGCAGAGATGGCCGGAGGTAAGGTTGGAGACTTATCGTATGAACAGTTGATGGACGGTTTCAATAAACTTTTATACGATAAGCTGTCAAATTTAGCAACTAAAGAAGATATAACTAATATCAGTGGGCAAGTTAATGTCTTAACAGAGGAGAATAGTAGGCTAAGGCTAGACATTTGCAATCTTAAGGCACAGGAAGATAGGATTATGTCTAAGCTACTAGACCTAGAAAGTCGTTCGAGGAGGAACAATCTTATATTCCATGGGCTGGAGTGGAGAGGAAAAAGAGTTGATTATAGAGAGGTAGTAGGACGATTTTGTAAATAAGTACTAAAAGACGGAGGTAAGACTTTTATCAACAGGGCACATCCAATTGGCAAAGATGGAAAATTGATAATAGCCCATTTACCGTATGATGCCGATATCGACTACATTATGATGCACGCCAAAAACCTAAGGGGAACAGGATATGCTGTACACCGTGACGTACACGTGACGTGTGAGTGGAGATACGGACGAAGCGATCTTACCTGGCAGCTATTAGATCAGAAATCGAGAGAGTGGCTGGTAACAACTTCAGGATGCCCATGTCCTTTGACCATCTTGTTGTGAAGGACTTTCGACTAACATGGGAGGCAGGGAAGCTGATGGCAGGACATCACGATGGAGCAGAGAAGCTGGAGGAGTTGTTTCGACATAACTTCACCGACTTTCTGTCTAAACTAAAGGAGAAGGGGCCTAAGCCATTCAATCAACCTCGGGAGACAGGTCGACCATCCAGGCATGAGAGGGATACACCCGCCAGTGACGAGACTACGGCAGAGATCACCCAAGCGACTACAGAGAACAACCAAGACAACCAGATGCAGGAGTGAGAAGACTCCGCCAACCCTCAGCTAGAAATGCAGCCGGACATACAGGACTGTGAAGACGGACTAACAAACTCTAAATGTAAAGTTTTGATTTATAACTGTTGTGGATTAAAGGCCAAGGTTAGTGACTTTTATTTTTTAGATCTATTAAAACAGTATGATTTGATTTTTTTGCTAGAAACTTTCATATCTGAGCATGAAAAGGATTTTATAAGTAATAAATTATATTTTTTAAAGCTAGAGTTCAAGTTTGCAGTTAAACACTGCAATTATGGTAGAAGTATTGGTGGGGAAATTATAGCTATCAAGCCAGATACATATTTCTTTAATCAATCCAATATACTGAGGTTAGGAGAGTTTAATATAGTTCAAACCAATTTTCAGTGTAGCAATGGAATGATAACATTTTTCCCTGTATATTTAAATTTCAACAACTGGGAAGATAATTTTACTCAATTAAAAAATTGTTTGCGTGATAATTATTTTGAAAATGTAATACTTTTGGGCGATCTGAATGGCAGAATAGGGACTGAACAAAGTTTTACAGCACCATTGCTACAAAATGTAAACACAAACTTATCTGATGACAGGAAATCAAAAGACACTACTCTAAACACCAGGGGGCGTAAACTATTGGACTTATTTGAAGACTATGGATTGATTGTTTTAAATGGTAGAACTCCTGGGGATGTTTATGGCGATTTTATGTTTGTAGGGGCTATGGGGGAGTCAGTAATAGATTATGTTGCGGCGTCATTTGACACCTTACATTTAATTGAAGGTTTTAAAGTTGTATCTTTCCCTGGATCCGATCATTTACCATTAGAGTTAAATCTGTGTAGTGGTAAGCCTGGCAGTGTGGGCTGGGAGGACCACCTTGCAGCTTCTACCTAAACTAAGATGGTCTAACAATGATAAAGTCCTTTACTGTGAGCGAGTTAGCGAAAATATTGAAGCGCTCACTATTGGTAATGATAATCAAACAAACATTGATAACATTGCTAATTGTATTCGCCAAGCGGTATCTAACGCACACTTCAATAGAAAAAATGTTAGTATGAGAAATAATCAGCCTTGGTTTGATTTAGAGTGTTATTCTGTGAGGAAGCGTGTGTTCCGTTTATTAAATTTGTATAGGAAAACCAACTCAGATTGTGTCAAGTCTAAGTATATTGAAGAAAGCAAGAATTATAAGGCAGTATGTCTGGTTAAAAAACGTTTATACTATGAAAGCATTGTAAGTGATATAAGTCAAAGCTCTGATAACAAAACATTTTGGTCCGCCGTTAAAACTTTAATTGGATAAAATAATAGGTAATATCACTCCAAATGAATGGGTGAATCATTTCCAAAATTTGCTAAACCCCCCACTCCTGGCAGGTCATGTGAGTTACGCGGCGCCTCTTATTATTGATGACAGTTTAGATAATGCGTTTACCTTATCAGAACTAAAGAGGTTACAACGAAATTATTTATGTTCGTTATGCAACCTTCAGGAAAATGAAACAACATTTCAATTCATAGCAAAATGTCCTGTCTTTCAGCATTTAAGAAAACAGTTTTTTGGGGAACAAACTTTAAGTTAAATGAATTATGAATCTATACTTATTTAATACGCAAGCATGTTTTTTGTGACAATTACTCCTCCGAAACTACTGAACCGATTGACATGTTTTCGGTGTCATTGGAAAGAGCGTAACGTGAAGTTGTGCAGGAAACTTTGTTTTTAGGGAAATAATTAGAGAGTGAGGCCCTGGGGCCCTTTAAAGCTTTGTATTTCTCCATAAGATTAACATGGGAAACAAAAATTGTTATGAAACTCCAGCTGTTGTCAGAAGTTAAAAGTGAGAAGAAGAACATATGTTAATTCTAAACATTCAATAAGTTTGCTAATACAGTTTGCTACAAACATTTACTGACTTGGTTGAAATGGAATATTTACTATTTGAATTTGGATTAGTGTAAATATTACAATGGAAAAAAGCGAGAGAGCCTGGATAAATAATTGATATAATACTGTTATGTACATCTTGAGTATTTCCATAATCTTTTGGTCGAATCTTTTAAAGTCATCAGAAATTATGACTGTTAATCCTTTTAAAATAACGCCTCTAATGCTTAGCAATTGCTCGAATTCGAGCAAAAGGGACACTAGTTATATTTAAATGGGATGAATTGGCGGATACTTGCTAAATATTTGAAAGCCGCTTGGAAATATCGATGGGCATTGATAAACAAATTTAACTTTGACTAGAGCATTGTATAATTAGATATAGTTTTTTTGTACTTTTGTTCATTCCTCGTTTTATGAATTAAATATTAATTGTGTTTAGTTGACTGTATGTAAAAAATTGTCTGTCTCTCATCCTCATGCTCAGAGTACTAAATTTTGATGTATTTTCAAGTAGCTTTTTATTTTTATACTTTAGAGATTGTTATTATTTTTACTAAAAGAATATTGTTTTGTACCAACTACAACAGACGGTTTTATAACCATTGTTGATTTATACTTTTATGTGATGTAGTTAATGTTTTTTTGTGTGAAAAATAAAGCATGTTTCTTCTTCTTCTTCTTCTAATGGGCATATCACTGTTTAGACTGCAATATGAAATTAAATTAACGATTGAAAGAATGTATGACGTACATTTGAATAAGTGTAAACTACATTAAGTTTTTCCATTATGTTTACCTGTTAAATTTAAACTTAAATGTTAAAAGTCCAATAATATACCTTTTCTACAAAACAAAATGCCAGGTGTGAGTTTACCGAGTGCAAAATGTAAATTTAAAATGGAATGAAATTAAAAATTAAATGAAAATTAATTACCTGGTTTGTATGTAAACAAATAAATCCTGGTTGTGAAGAAAACTTTCACAGCTTCAAAACTACAAAAGTTTAAATCTTGAGTTTCTCCATTATCTGAACGCTTGTGTTTTTGTCTGCAATGGGTAGAATCGTGACACATAAAAAGGGTGAAATTTTCCATTACTAAGTAGAGGACATAGTTATTTAACAGGATGAACAACAGCATTGTTGTGGTGGAACTTTTGACAGAACAAACTTACTTAGCTGTGAAAATGACATAGCATATCTGTCAAAAACTGTTTCTTAATCACTCACAGTTATAACAAAACATAATTAATAATTGTCATACCGTTTTTAGATTCCTGCAATTAACTTTGAAATCCTAAATATAAATGTGTTGCTGCCAGTTTTTTGGCTAGTTTTTTATATCATTCCCTATAAAACCACAGAAGACCTTGATGTCTCGGCCAACCAGGTAAGGTCTATGATTTGCCGAAACCACAGAATGATACTAGCATAGACAAAAAGAATTAAATATAGACAGTCAGCCGTGCTGCGGTTACCATAGGTTCTGGCGCACACCGCTGGGAGTGCCATGTAGTTACGGCGTACCTATGGTAACCACAACACGGCTGACAGTCTATATTTAAGCTTAAAAGGGTATAAATAATATATAAACATTATTATTATAAAATTATCAATATAAAAATAATAATAATTTCTAAATATATTTAAACTTACCCTTTTCCAAATATCAGTTGATTGTGGAAAACTATTTTCTCAAAGATGTTTTTGATCCACGGTCAATATTTCTCTTTCACAGGATTTCAGTAAAAATCACAATAGGCCTACATGATTTAGCATTCATCCAGACCGTTTTAAGTGATTGGTCTTTTACTGTGTTTTGACTGTTTTGTTTGTTGACGTCTTCAGACTTCTTATCTTCTCACGGCCATCGATTAACTTATTTTGCCAGACCACTGAGTATCGTTTTTGGTTTACTTATTAGTTATTCAATTGTGTTTTAACTAACATTCAAGGAGGTTAAAAACTACAAAATTAAGGAAGGAAGATTTTTCACTTTTTCACTAGGCAGCGGTGGCCATTCACAAGCAATAACATATGAAATCTAATGTTTCCTATGAGTACCTTTTGCAGGTAAAAACAGAAATTCCATAAATGCACACAATGCGGTGCATATCATTTATAGAGAAATAAGAAAATTCCAAGATGCTCAGGTTCATTTATTAAAAAACTCCCCGAATTACAGACAGTTTTTTGCTTGGACCTAGCCAAGGGGTCTGCAGGGCTTTATGGCCGCCTCTTTTAATTCTTAAGTAGATATATAACTTTTCCTCCAACACCTGAGTGGTCAGTAAGCTGTTATGTGATTCCTCCTAGGAAACCTATCTTGCACCTTTTAGAATGAAGCTGTTTAAAAAATAAAATACCCCCGCCGCAGCAAACCTGCAGACTAAGCGAATTTCCATTTGCCTGATTTGATTTTCAATTGAATCCATTCAAATAACATTAGGTTTAAAGAGTACATAGGTTTGCTGCCTACAGGGTAATAAAGTGTGTTTTATTGGTAAAATATGAATAGCTTAGTATAAAATAAATAGATTGGCCAAGTTTGATCCAAATATATGCATAAACAATCTAACTACAACAGTTTACATATTCTCTATAAGAATAACATGGGAATTTTTAATTTACAGTTTTCTCCGCAACCAATAACCATACAAAAACACTTCAATATACTGAATTATTTGTTTTTTTAAGCTCCTTAAAATGGTCTAAAGGAAATTTGGGAAATGTTATGTTTTGAGGGTCAAAAATGAGAAAACCCGATTTTTACCCCATAAATCCCCCCATAAAACCCCGTTCCCATGGTCAGATCATGCTGGTTCGCGAACTCGTTCAAACAAACGTAGGTTTACACGTTTGTACCAAATTTTTTATCAAAATCGGATCATTTTTGCTCGAGTTATCGTGCTGATGGACATATATATATATATATGAATTTGAACGGACGGTGTTTTTGGCTTCTAGAGAAATCAAAATAAAAAAGTAAATCGGTCCCGGGACTAAGTCTTACTATGAGACCTACGGTAATAGCTTATTCCCTATAGGGAAATTCGCTAAAATAAACACTTTTTTATGATTTTCAAAAATTCCACTTATAAGTTTTTACGGCAGTAATAAAAAAATAATTATAATATTGAATGACCTAATTTGAACATTTTTTAACATGAAACTAATTGACAGGCCAGAAGTTGCAATAACATTTTTAACAATCTAATAGTTTATAGTATTATAATAAAAAAGAAAACAAAACCCCCCCCCCGCAGCAAACCTGCAGACTAAGCGAATTTCCATTTACCTTGTTGGATTTCTACTCCAATTTTTACTAAAATATTCCCTTAAAACTGTCTAATTTATTTCCTTTTTAAATTTATCCTAATTAATTTTAATGAGTACTTAGGTTTACTGCTACTGAGAAGGTAATGGGGTGTTTTTTTTTTATTGAAATGTTAATAGCTTAAAATGAAATAAACAAAATTGCCAAATTGCATTAAAATATATCCATAAACAAGCAAACTACAACAGTTTATTTATTCTCAGTAAGAATAACATGGCAATTTTAAATTAGGAATTGTTTTAATTATCTCCCTAACCGTTAGGCAGACAACAATGCTTCAATATCCTAAATTATTTTTTTTTAAGCTCTACAAAATTGTTGGGAAAGAAATTTTAAAATATTATGTTTTTAGCGTCAAAATAGGGGGAAAAACAATTTTTATACCATAAAACCCCTTTTAAATTCCTGTTCCCATAGTCCGATCATGCTGGTTCGCGAACTCATTCAAATAAATGTAGGTTTACTTGTTTGTTTGTGCCAAATATCATAAAAATCGGATCATATTTGCTCTAGTTATTGCACCAACTGACACACATATACATACTAGCATTGTCACTTCGTGACTTCAAAATCAGTGATATATTTTGATATGAAGTTGCTAAGGGTGAAAACGATTATTCCTCATCATATCCCTACTATTTTTCATTGTGTGCAAAATCTCTTTGAGGCAACTTAGAAAAATTACAAATACTAATGAAACATACTATGAAAACACAAAATCTAACAAAAGTCATGTTCTTTAGATTTTATACAAATAATACCATTACAATATTTTACTTGAATTCACTTAAACATCACTAGCTGTAACAATAACCCTATTTCCGAATGGATGTAAAAAAATTAATGTAAACTTAAAAAAGTTCAGATGATTGACAACAGAATTCAGCACAAACTCTGAAATTTTAAAAACCTAAAGGACGAAGAGCTTTTATGGGATATCATCCGAACACGCAAAAGGCACATCTAGAGGATAAGAGCTTTAAATTTTAACCGAATATGCCTATCAAAATAAATATTTAGTAGTCGATTTGCTGAATAAAAAAATCCATCAAATTGTTTTAATAGTTTGGATGGATAGATAAACCTAGGAAGGTTGAGCTTTTGAGAAAACTGTAAGTCGCACACCCATCAACCGCTATTGATTGAATAAAAGATCTTTATGTGAAACTTCCCCAAACAATTTTAGTTTTGTGATAAACCCTCTCCTAAGGGCAGGAACATCAATTAAAGTTGTACATGGCCTAATGTGTTTATAATCACATTTAAAACATTGAAGATACATCAGCGCAGTTCAATTTTGTTTCGTTTAGTTTGTTTGTTTACTTTTTCTTTGTTATTTGTTTACTTTTATTTATTTAACTTACTTCGCACTGGTAGAGTCGCATCTTAGATATGGCTTGACAGTGTGGGGAGGAACTTCAACAAAAAATATGAATCAAATTCTTGTCCTTCAAAAGAAAGCCATAAGAGCCCTCGCCAACCTTGTACCACCACAGACTTGCAGACTAGCATTCGTAAACCTAGGAATCCTCACAGTGGTGTCTCTCTACATACTTGAAACCATTAAGTATGTGAATGAAATAAACCCCCCAAGAAACCAAGACCTGCACCACTACAACACCCGTCATGGCTCCAAATTTGCACTACCAGTTCACCGAACAACTCTTTGGGAGAAAAAACCTTCCTACACCGGCTGCAAGCTGAGGAACCATCTACCTGACTACCTGAGAGACCTGACTGGCAACAAGCTACACCAGGAGCTGAAGAAGTGGCTAATCGCAAGACCCTTCTACTCAATAAAGGAATTTTATGAAAATTAACATGTACAATTCACTATTGTATTGACACTATTGTAATTCTTGACGAATTAACAATAAAGAATATTGTATTGTATTGTATTGTATTGTAACCATTTGGTTATACCATAATCAATATTGCATCAAGAGAAGTGACATTCCTTTTTTCTTATGATGTGAAATAGTGTTCAAACCCTTGAATTCTGTTTCAGTTGTTTTCTTGTTAGTTCAGTATATTTTTATTTCACATATATTGATTTCTATATCAGTAATTAATATATAAATATAAATTAGTTCTTTGGCCTTAATTTTCAATATAAATTATGTCAATTTTTGTCTGCAATGACATTTCAAACTTTCAAGTGGATTAACCTTATTCAAGCTGTAATTTTTATGTTTTTTATATAAGTAAATAAAGCATTGTCTGCTTTCAAATCTTCAAAAAGTATAAAAAAACACTCCTCTCTGCAATCAAAATGATTTTATGGGATGAACCACACAAACCCTTTTACACGGTTTTTGGTTGATAGCTTGTTCAACGTTTATAAGGTCCATATTTACTACACATTCATCATTCCTACAGCACAACACTGACTGAACTCTGAGCTTTTTAATTCCCTCACCACTCGAAAGTGATTTTACGCGACAAAAAAGTGTCAGCCGCTAGATATTGTGCGATTGTTGCGGTGCATGAAACCGGCCTTATGTCTTTCAACTGGGAAAGAAACACATCGGTAAAGTATTTTTCTTTGTAACATGGACATTAAAAATTGATTTACATCAAGAATAAGCGCTTAATCCTCCAGCAGGGAAAAATCAGCATATCTTCATCACCATTCTTGGCGAGGCACGGGCAGAACAACTTGTGTGTATATATATATTAATTTGAACGGATGGTGTTTTTTGCCTCTGGTAAGATCAAAACAAAAAAGTAAATCGGTCCCGGGGTTACTATAAGACCTACGGCAATAGCTTATTCCCTATATGGGAAATTGGAAAATTCGCTAAAAAAAGAGCAAAGTCAGATAACCCATGGAAACTTTAACCACAGACCAATCTATATACATAGTTGAGATAGGTAGTGATATAGTGGCCATAGCCACATATGAGCCAAACCCCTATGCCTCCTCTGAATTTCTTCTCCAAGCCTAATCCCCAACGACTAACTGTAATCAAACCCTGTACTTATATTATATTTCTTACTTGATTTAGACAAGAAAAATATAATACTGTTATACCATGATGATCCATCCAATAGTTAAGCTTTGGACCAAACTGAGCGTATTTTAACCCAACTATACATAAGGATGTCGAGTGTAGAATGGAGTGAGTGAGAAGCGTTGTGTCACATTGTTGCTGACTAAGACCAGCTGTTCTTTGGACAGGACCATTTACCTAAAAGTAGGGATGTTTATTTTGATTTCAAAATTTGGTTGTCAGTTTACCGAGAATGCATGTACAATATAGGTTTTGGTTTATCAGTTGCTTTGCAATAATTTCCCTGTAATCACAAAGGAGGTTCAAAATGTTGCTGCAATCGCAGGAGATGATTATGATGTCTTTACAAACGAGGTGGAGGTGGATGTTCATAAATTTGCCACAATCGGAAGATATGATGATGATGTCTTCCCCATCGCGGGAGATGTTGATCTTGCCCTGCTCACAGGAGACAATGATGGCGATTGCCGTGATCAAGGTTTTTAAGTCCTGATATCCTTTATTGTATTATTAGGCAAGCTTGATTCTTGAAAACCTTTTTTCTCAGCTCGTGTGCATTGCAGGGAAATTCTACGCATACTGTTTAGAAAGATATTTTCCTGTAGATGTAGAGAATTCCTTTATAAATTAAAATAGCTCAAAATAATCACAAAAAAAGGAATTACTAGGTGGTGTTCGCAGAGGCATCCACAAAATTGAGCGGAGTCATCAAGGGTTTATATTATATTGTTTTGGTCATACTGCAGTAATACCAGTCGTTTTTAATGCATGCGTTGCGGGCCTGAAGTAGCATTTTTACTCTTTAGGAAATAAAAATAGTTTTTATCCTCTATGGAGTAAAAATCTGCTGTTGTCAACTCAGTTGTAAATTACTATTATAAACGATTGCATGTATCGAAATATGTATCGATTCGTGCTTCGTAATTATTTTGACCTAGTCTACAGTCTCTTCCCATTGTGTTTTAGCATTGCAGATACATTAATCCATTCCCACACTCAACACGCTCACCTTTACTACTTCCTTCACCACCACCTACGTCGTGGACCTATTTCCCTCTCTTCCCATAGCATTTTAGGATTACAGATACATTAATGTAATTGCCAAAGACAGTTCCCACACTCTGCACTGCAAGCCTTACTACTTCCTTCACCATTGCCTACGTCATAGACTTGTTTCCTTCCCTTCTCATAGCATTTTTGGATTAAAGATACATCAATCTAACTGCCATAGACGGTTTTCACACTATGCTCATACTTTACTACTTTCTAAGCAATTTCCTACATCGTGGACCTGTTTTCATCACTTTCCATAGCAATTTAGTATTTTAGATACATTAATATAATTGCCACAAACATTCCCCACACTCCGCACTGCTAGCCTTTACTACTTCTTTCACCATTTTCTATGTCGTCGGGATGCTTCCATCCCTTCTCATAGCATTTCAGCATTGCAGATACATTAATCTAACCGCTACAAACGGTTTCCAGTTCCCACACTCCACACTGCTCACCTTACTACTTCCTTCATCTCTTCTTACGTCGCGGACATGTTTCCCTCTCCTCCCATAGAATTTTAAGATTGTAGATACCTTAATCTAATCGTCATAAACAGATCCCACTCTCCGGACAGCTCACCTTGACTACTTCCTTCACCACTTCGTACGTCTCGGACCTTTTCTCTCCGTTCCCATTGCATTTTAGGATTGCAGATCCCATAATGTAATCGTCATAAACAGTTCCCACACTCCAGACTGCTCGCATTTACTACTTCCTTTACCACTTCCTACGTCATGGACCTGTTTACCTCCCTTCCCATAGCATATTAGGATTGCAGATACCTTGATATAATCGTCATAAACAGTTCCCACACTCCGGACAGCTTGCCTTGACTACTTCCTTCATTACTTCCAACATCGTGGACCTGTTTTTCTCCCTTCCCACAGTATTTTATAATTGCAGATACCTTAATCTAATCGTCATAAACAGTTCCCACACTCCGGACAGCTCGCCTTGACTACTTCCTTCATCATTCCTACGTCGTGGACCCGTTTTCTTCCCTTCCCATAGAATTTTATGATTGCAGATACCTTATTCTAATCGTCATAAACAGTTCCCACACTCCGGACAGCTTGCCTTGACTACTTCCTTCGCCACTTCCTACGCCACGGACCTGTTTCCCTCCCTTTCCATCGCATTTTATGATTGCAGATGCCTTAATCTAATCGTCATAAACAGTTCCCACACTCCGGACAGCTCACCTTGACTACTTCCTTCATCATTCCTACGTCACGGACCCGTTTTCCTCCCTTCCCATAGCATTTTATGTTTGTTGATAATCTTAATCTAATCGTCATGAAAAGTTCCTACACTTCAGACTGTTCGCCTTTACTACTTTCTTCACTACTTCCTACGTCACGGACCTGTTTACCTCCCTTCCCATAGCATTTAAGGATTGCAGATACCTTGATCTAATCGTCATTAACACTTCCCACACTCCGGACAGCTTGCCATGACTACTTCCTTCACCACTTCCTTCGTCGTGGACCTGTTTTCCTCCCTTCCCACAGCATTTTATGATTGCAGATACCTTAATCTAATTGTCATAAACAGTTCCCACACTCCGGACAGCTCGCCTTGACTACTTTCTTCATCATTTCCTACGTCGCGGACCCGTTTTCCTCCCTTCCCATAGCATTTTATGATTGCAGATACCTTATTCTAATTGTCATAAACAGTTCCCACACTCCGGACTGCTCTTCTTTAATACTTCCTTCACCACTTCCTACGTCGCGGACCTGTTTCCCTCCCTTCCCATAGCATCATAGGATTGCAAATACCTTAATCTAATGGTCATAAACAGTTCCCACACTCTGGACTGCTCGCATTTACTACTTCCTTCACTACTTACTACGTCACGGACCTGTTTACCTCCCTTCCCATAGCATTTTATGATTGCAGATACCTTAATCTAATCGTCATAAACAGTTCCCAAACTCCGGACTGCTCGCCTTTACTACTTTCTTTGTCACTTCTTACGCCACGGACCTGTTTTCCTCCCTTCCCATAGCATCATAGGATTTCAAATACCTTTATATAATGGTCATAAGCAGATTCCACACTCCGGACAGCTCGCCTTGACTACTTCCTTCATCACTTCCTACGTCGCGGACCCGTTTTCCTCCCTTCCCTTATAGTTTTTGGAATGCAGATACCTAAATCTAATCGTCATAAACAGTTTCCACACTCCAGACTGCTCACCTTTAGTACTTCCTTTACCACTTCCTACGTCACGGACCTCAAGCTAGTGTCGTCATTTGATTATATTTATGATTCATACCGTTTCTGTTCTAATATCTATGGAATAATGCTATCAGTTATTTCTTTATCTACTGCATTCAAAGTCAACAGCTGATCATATGTCTTTGTTTATGTGTCAAATACTGCTTCCATAAGGATTACATTGAAACTTTGAGACCCAGTGGGGCGGATTCCTGAGAGTTATTTTTAACGCCATATAGATGTTGGCACTCACCGATATGGTCTTTATCACCATCCAAAATTTGAAAACGATTGATTCAGCCGTCTAGGAGGAGTTTGCGTATTACGAAATGCATAAAAGTCGACGTTTAAGAGCTTCGCTCGCTCCGCTCAAAAAATTTAGAAAAAATGTGCATGGGCTTATGGATTGCCATGCTAATGACGAAATATTTAAACAGAAAATTAAAACGAATGGAAGAAATTCCAATCACATGTTTTATTTACAATATGGTAATAGAGAAGTTTGCACAACACATATTTTTGGTCGAATTTGCGACCATGGGGCGACCTCTAGTTATAAATGCACACTACACCAAATTAATACTCACTAAAATGCTACTACTCCTTTTCTACAGGCAGCTATTAATAGCCTACAATATCAAAGTTCAAAGTTTATAAGCCTAAAACATTCCTAAATATGTGGACCATCTTTGTGATTAATTTTGGGTATATCAATTTAGTACTTTGGTCGCGAGGGCCACACAGGCAGACAACACCTCAATTTTATAAAACAGTAGAACCTTGATAACAAGACTCACATGGGGATTGTAAAATAAAACCATTTGTCAAGGTTGACTTCTTATCAAGGTGTGTAATAGCATGTGATTAGGGGTAAAATAAAACTAAGGAGATTTGAAAATGCCACTTGTTTTTAAGAGTGACTTGTTGTTATCGAGAGTCTTCTTATCAAGGTTCCAGTGTAGTATAGATTTTGACTTTTTAGCTGACATAAAAAACTAATCTGAAAAGGGTTGAGTCCAAACATTATTATAAACTAACTGAAATGGACTTTATGACAACTCAACATGATGTCTTACCTCTTCTGAGTCTGAATCTGAAGATAGTGTTTGAATCTCATTTGATGTGGCTGCTACTACTGGCAAGGTCTTACTTGTGGTATTTCTTCTTTTTCTCTTTGGAGAATGACTCTCGCTACTGTCACTTTCAGATTCAACAGTCTCCTGGAAAAATTATATTTTATTATTTAAATAACAGGTGAAATGTGGAAAGTGTGCTCTGCTGGATTTGTCAAATGTTTCTTGGCGATAAAGTAGTATTAATTTCATTTCGCTGTTGCCGATCGGACGATGAACATGTACATTTTCATGCTAGATTACATTATTTTTTTAAACTGCACTTGGATTTGTGGGATTAGATGTTAGGATTTAGTTTGGGATTCAACATCACTAGTTGCCAACAAATCTGCAAACAGTTTTTATGACTGATTTCATTCTAAATACAATATTGTTTTCAAATATTTTTTTATTATTAGAATTCATTTTACAATCTGTTCATAAGCATATGAGAACAATAAGTAAAATATTTGACAACAAATGGCAGGAAGCATCTGTTCATCAAGGCATGTCAAAAATGTGATCAATCATTTAAAGATTTAAAGAAATCTGTAGCCCAGGTCCAACACATGAGCATCACTTTTTAGTCTGGAAATACACTGACTATAGTCCAGCAGATTAAATAAAAAATCAGCTCATTTGAAACTGACCTGAGGTGTAGAAATCTCATAATCGGATGGATTAGGCTCAGCAACCCTGGACTCTACTAAGTCTTGAAAATTTTCTTCAGGTTCCTCTGTGTCCTGCTCAGATTTGACTTTCACATCACTGTTAGGGTTTGCGCTGTCTTTCAGAAGATCATCCACCAAGATGTTAAAATCCTGATATCATTAGATTTTTGTAATTTTCAAGATATGAAATGGTTAGAATATACATTATATATATATTATATGTACATATTGTACATAATGATCTTTGTAGATACTTAGACACCAACCAATATTATTTAATGGTATGAATATAATATTTGTTTATTCTTCAAAAGCCTTTGAGTAGACTTTTAATAGGTAGTATTTAAAGTGTTATAACATTATGGCTCAAAAAATATTGTTCAAACAAACCACTGTTTAACGATAAATGCCAACACAGAGGGCCTAAACAAATAAGGTAGCCATAAGGTAGCAAATCAGTAAAATGTTCAATTTGCTACCTATATTGTTTCTACCTGACAGGAAGCTGAAATTTTCACATGAAGTGTTTTCATAACCTATTTTTAAAAATGTTGTAAGGTCTTTAAGCTTTTGGTACATACTGGACTTACTTATTTACTTCTGTCTAGGAATATAAAATTAAACATCTTTAACCTCTTTGTGGGAAACCCTGTATACTATTCAATAAACAATTGGTAAATATACCTAATGGAAGCAGTGGTGTAGTCATAAATTTTTAAGTCCAAGAAGCTGCCAATGGTCTAAAAAAACAAAAAAAATAAAAACAGATTACCGAGAAATATTTAGGTGTTTTTGGGAAAAGCAGAGTGTAAACAAACGTTCCCGCTCACTATACCATTGAACGGAAATAAGTATAATGAGGATCGTTTGGAACTAAAAATTGTCTACAACAGTAAATTATATAGTTTAGGTTCATGTTTTAGGCCTGGTTCCAAAGGATGCGGAATCTCCGCCGTGCGGTGCGATTTTTTCCGCTGCGGAATTAAAACGACACTGGTTTAATGGAGTTCCCATGTGTGCGGTTCCACTGACTTGCGATTCCGCATCCCGAAATTTCCGTTCCGCATGGCGGAGAAATCATACTGGTCTGAGAGCAGTAGCAGTGCGGATTCCGCCAGCGGAGAAGAGCCATCAAATATTGTGACCGTCAGTTTCATTATGTCTTGTGCTGTAAAAAGAGTTATGGATGAACGTTTTTCTTCGACCAAAGAGGAAGAACTTGTCGAGTTGGTGTCTCAACATGATGTGGAAATCGCATGTCAGTGGATTTCTGAGAAATTAGCCAAGACGTATGCACACAATCACACCAGAATACATTCAATGATAAAAGTAATGGTTTTTTTAGGTCACGTTTACCTATACACAACATTTGAGCCAATTATAAGTAATACCTATAACCGCAACACCGACTTTCAACAAACTAACTGCTTAAATAAATCATTATAATACGTTATAATATCCTGAGACGGTTGGGTATCAAGTGTTGAACGGGATCTGATCGTGATTGGAACCCCTTAAGTTTCGTTAAATAAATAGCAAAAATATTAAGTATTGGTACATACCCTAGTGTAACCGCTAGTTTCATCTCGGCATTCAATGGTTGTTTGTCTCGATTAGTAGCGTTGGTGGGTAAGTCATCTTTGATGAGATCAACCAAAAAGAAAAATTGGTCTTTTGACACACGGAAGTACTTAGTTTCGTTGTAAACTAAATTATTACGAACCAGAATGTTATACGCCTCTTCACTGTCCCGATTCTTAAATATGTCACTTCGGTCACTGCGACTTGACACTAACAAAGATAAAAGATCGACAACATCATCATCAATGTCATCATATAGCATCAAAGTTAAAAGGGCTTTCCTCTTTCTATTCATACTCGTCGCTAGTTTGGACAGAACTGAATCTCCGCAACGTTATTTTCGCAGTCTGTAGAACCACCCCTCTGATTTTTCGCTGCGTAATTTTCCGCTGCGAAAAATTACGCACCGCATGGCGGAGATTCCGCATCCTGTGGAACCATAGCTTTTGGTATGATAACAAAACACACACCCATTTTTCTTGGTGATCTTGGTTTTTTGGCAAAATAGTACGGTCTAGAGAACAGGCAAATTACTTACTTGTGACATATGTTGATTTTCATCCTTGACTTTCTCTGTAATAGGTTCCCTGTAAAAAAAACAATAAAACAGTAAGATGAGTTCTGGTCTGGAAATTGGAGTGACATATTGTATATAGATCTGGCATTGATTGAATTGTTAAAATCAATAGGAGTTCTAACTAAAAGCAAAGGAAAAACTGAGAGCACCTTAAATAAATGGATACTAGGAGCTCCTTCATTCTTATGGATTAGTGAAGCGTTTAGAAGCTTTCTTGGATTAAACCATATACAAAAAGAATTAAATATAAACTGTCAGCCGTGCTGCCGTTACTA
This sequence comes from Macrosteles quadrilineatus, assembly GCF_028750875.1. Lineage (NCBI taxonomy): Eukaryota > Metazoa > Arthropoda > Insecta > Hemiptera > Cicadellidae > Macrosteles > Macrosteles quadrilineatus. Next base: position 79,620,751 of record NW_026542597.1, read on the forward strand.
TGGTTACCATAGGTTTTGGCACACACCGCTGGGAGCGCCATGTAGTTAAGTAGCGCTAAAGACATAACTATATGGCGCTCCCAGCGGTGTGCGCCAGAACCTATGGTAATCGCAGCACAGCTGACAGTCTATATTTAATTCTTTTTGTCTATGATTAAACTAATGCCCATGAGCAGCATGGAGAATTGAGAGAAAGCCGTAAATCAACTTGCAGGATTTGTCAAAGTTCAAAGACTGGTTGTCAGCATAATCCTTTCGATTGCAGAACTAGTGAATTAATATTATTTTCAACCGGGCTGGTATGCGACTCCTATTACAATTGTGATGAAACATAAGTTGGCTTGGAAGCAATAAAAATACGTTGGGAAAATCGTTCAGTGAAATGTTATACAGGAAGGATATGGTTAGAACATAGGGAAGTTTTAAGTCTATCAAAGTTAGGTCTAAAGAGGTTACAATAAACGACTTAAAAAGAAAATTAGTAAACATATTATTCATTGTGCAAGAAACAAGAAACCATATAGAAGCTATAACCATTAAGAAACCATATCTTGCATTAAATGAATCACAAAACTAAGATTTCTAAACTAAACCACAGAACCTACTAGACAGTGAAATGTTTATGTGTGTGATTTATCAGTGATACAAGTAAGCTAAATCTCTATTTTCTTATTGAAAGTTGAAGTGAAAAATTATTAAATTGCTGCATTAAATAACTCAAATTTACGGATACGAGTACACAAATACGAGATACAAGTACAGTGCAACTTAGCGGCGAGTGTCAACGGCAGCAAGGGCAGGGCTAGGAGTAGCGCAGGTGCGGCGAGGTGCGGTATTCTACTTTTTCATTGCTCTCTATGAAGCCATAATTTTAACGATAAGTATTGTTATTTACGTAAGTATTGATTTTAAAGCTAATTAGATTATCTGTAGGTTTGGTCAAAATGTTTCTTCCTACAGTGAAACTATAAAAAGATATAATTGGTTAAAGAAAGTTTTTGTAATTAGCAGACTAGCAGAGTATTTTTTTGTATGTATATCAGTATTAGGCCTACGGTTAAACTATGCTATATACAAAAGAACTATTATCCAACATAAATTGTTCGCCATATTGTTAGGTGTAATATACAAAAAAAGAATCTCGTCTGTAACTTTTGAGTTACGAGTATTTATCCAAAGTAGTGTCTACTGTACTGCTCTTGCAATGTTTGGGAGTGGGTTGGGGAGAGAAACCAAGAGGGGTGGGGACTTTGAAATTTTTTACTGTCTACTTTGTTTACTAACATCCTACAAAAATTCAACTTTCACCTAATTTAGTAAGTCGGTGGCTTGGTCGGTAGCGTCTCGGACTTCGGGCCCACGACAGCGATGTCGTGGGTTCGGATCCTGGTCACCGCCACTAAAATTTATCAGTACAGTTCACCTCACCGGCTCACTCCTTGCTTTGCTGTAAACGTTCCACGCACGGGCGGTTAGTCTATGTGGACGGGCAAATGCAAGGTCAAAAGAGGCCGCCAACCTCTTTAAAAAAAAAAAGAGGGGCAACGACACAAAACCCTCATTGACTGGGCTAATTTATCTTAAACTCGAGAGTTTAGACTGATCCCTAAATATAAACATGCAACAATATCAGAAACATTGATGATGGCTACAAAATTGTACTTAATTACAACCACTTTTTAACATTTAAAACAAAAATAAAATAAAATTACCTGTGATCTTCATTGCAAGTTGATTCTTCCTGTGGAGGCCAACTGCTCTTAACGTTTTTGACACATTCTTCGTCATTAGGTTCTCTTTTTGGCACTGAAAATAAAAATGTATTAGCCCAAAGGCTGATATATTGGAGAAAGGAACCAAACTTGCACTTGAACTATTTATGCGAGTACAACTCAACAAATAGGCTGAATGCTAGGCCTAATCCTATTCCTAACGTGGAACTGAAAGTCAACTGTCACTTGGGCTTTTGGTAGATCAGTGCTGTTGGTGCAGAAGACTAGTAAATCTGTTTAATGGCCAAATAAACATGTCTCTCCAGCCAGAAGACATACCAGTACAGTAGATTCAGGGTTTGAATTTTTTCTTGGTCAGGTTTAATGTAAAGCTCATTTGGAGTTCACCTGCCTGTAGCATAGCTTGGCGGGAGAGGCCTACGTGACATGATTTTGATACTTTTTGCTTAGCCATACAATACTGAGTGTGTATGTGTGTGTGTCCACTAAAAACTGAAAGAAAAAATGTTCTGCTTTTTAAAGGTTTTTCACAATTGGAAAACATGGTAAGTTATAGCAGTAGCTTGTGGTAAGAGGCAACTAAAAGAGCTATCTAATAGCGCACCCATTCTTTTAGCGTCTCCTCTACATACCACAATTTTTGTTTTTGTATCAGGGTAGGTAGGTTAATTGAATTAATTATATTTAATATTCCCGAATTAAAAAGTTATATTATTATTTTCTTCTTAATGTTTCAATATTTCTTGTTAAAATCATTAGCTCACTCTGGTATATTCTCTGGGGGAGGGGCTCTTCTAAGGCAACTGATTGTCTTGTACGTCCTTGGTTGTAAGAGAGCGCAGGACACACAGAGTATGGCCGTGAATGGGTTGAACCAGGTTACATTCTCACAATGACAACAGCACAGCATAGGGGGGGAAATATTTCAAGCAAACATGTCAGACGACAATGATAAACACTTATCTGTTTTCTAAATCTTCTATCTGTTAATGAATTCTCAAGTAGCAATAATCCCCTGATAAATTATGGTCAATCTAATTTTGTATAATTCTCTATAGGCCTACAAAACAATCAAGATCTAAATTGACGACAAATATTTACATTGATGATTCAAACTTAAGCCAAGTATAGAGTATACAGAATTTCTCGGATTGATATAGGATCAAAACTTAATTTAGGATACTGTAAACATGTTGAGCCCATTAATTGGTAAAATGTCAAAAGGTCGAAAAGCCCTGCAAAAAATGTCAAGGATGTGTGATACTGATATGTTAAAAACCATTTATTTTGTATAGATAAATGTTCACATGTCCTATTATATGGTAGCCTAGGTTGTAGCAATTTATGGAGGAACTACTAAGAAAAACTTAGACAAAACTCATCAACAAAAAATACCCCCGATGCAGCAAACCTGCAGACTAAGCGAATTTCCATCTACAGTACCTGGCTGGAATTCTAATAAATTATTCCCTTAAAATTGTCAGATTTAAATCCTATTTAATATCATTAATTTTTTATATGATGAACTTTCTTAGGTTTGCTGCTACTGGGAAGACGATAAGGTGTTTTTTTATTTAAATATTGATAGCTTAGTACGAAGTTAACAAATTTTCCAAATTTCATTTTATTGTCCATAGACAAGCAAGCTAATACAGTTTATTTATTTTCATTCGTCACCCCTTCAACCCAATTCACCAAACAAAGTTTCATAGCCAAACTTTGAAATAAAATATAAGTTAGTTTTCAAAAACATACAATGTTTATGGTCTAACCCTAAAATATTTACTCTATGTACAAAAAACCTTACGTTGATCATAGGCAACAGCACACAACTAAACCTCACTAACCTACATTGCTGGTCTGATAGCTGAATACATCACATAGCCTATCCACTGCTACCGGTACCTAAATAATAAAAACATCTGTTGCCAAACATACAAAGTGGTACTATAAGAAAGCTTATGATTTCTACTTTAAAATAGTGAAAAAATCATGCAGAAATTATTAAAATTATACAAACGGTGAGCATTTACGTGAACGCTTGCTACATGCATCGGAATTTGAACTTTGACAGTTTGTTCACAAATGGTGTAAAAATGCGTCAGAAATCCGACGTGTAACAGAGAGAGGGATATACTAATTCAGGCCTAGGCCTAAACTTATTTGTTTTTTTAGCTCAACAAAATGGTTTGAAAATAAATTGAAAAATTAAAGTTTTTGCGATGAAGGATGGGAAAATCTTATTTTCACCCCAAAAATCGGATGAATAAAATCGGATCATTGTTGCTCGAATCGTGCTAACAGACACACAGGTATGTAGAAATATATATATGGATTTGAAAGGATGGTGTTTTTGTCCTCTTGGGACCTCAAAACAAAAAGTAAATCGGTCCCTAGTCCAGATCTTACCATGAGTACCTATTACGGTAATAACAAATTACCTATAGGCTACAGTATGCGATATTCGCTAATAGCCAATGTTGGCATTTTTTACACTCTAGGCCGACTCTAGGCGGTTTTTAGAACCAAATAAGTTAAACTTAGTGATGTGATGTGTTGAGTTTATGAGTCGAGTTGACTCAAGTCAAGAGCCAACTCGAGTCAACTCATCGACCTCGAGTCATCGGGTCGACCCGAACTTGTCAGATTGAAGTTGATGATAACTTACCAATGAATACTGAGTTGAGTCTGACTGGAGTTGAGATAACTTAGTTGTGAGTCTAGTTGGACTCGAGTCAAGGAAATACCTAACTTACTGGACTCGTCACATCACTAATAAGCCTAGTCGCCCAAAAATGGGATTTTTTGCACATTTAAACTACTATAATAACTTACTGAACTTATACTAGGCCTACTTACTTATGTTATATTGCATTTTTTGCCTTATCTACCAAAATTGGACTAGGCCTAGCCTACCTATTTCAAACACTTTTTACCTTTGGCACTTTTGGGAGAAACACCGGGTACAGTTTCTTCATTGGGCTATGCTAAAATAATATCAATTGAAACTATTGAATAAAAGAAAAGGCCTAGGCCTATTGTTTAATAATCGATATTTTTACTAGGCTACATCAATAATATAATTAAACTGTCATAACCTAACCTAACCAACCAAAGTTGCTGATGGTGAAAAAATCCATTGAAGGTTTAAACTTAGGCTACTAATTGAATCAATAAGATTCAATGTGTAGGCCGATTAAGTAGCATAGTCCAGTTAAGAAACAGTAAGTTTTTACCCGAACTCTTTTTTGGCCTCTTAAGGTAAGTGCTGTGAGTTAACTTTGCTCTTGCTGCAACTAATAGCCTACTGAAACAATCTATTCTAGTACATCTCACCTACATTGTCAACCTAGTATTAGTTACAGGTGTTTTCCCAAATTGTTTGAAGCAATCAATAATTAGCCATATTTTTAAGAAAGGTAGCAGAGATTTACCAGAGAACTACAGACCAATTGCTATTGTCCCCATTATAAGTAAGATAATCGAAACTTGTTTATTTAGGCAAATGTATGATTATTTTACAAGTAACAATTTGCTTAGTACTAACCAATTTGGTTTCATGCCTAATTCTTCAACTACCAAGGCTGTAGAGAGCATTGTAGATTATATCCTCAATGGTTTTGAAAACAATTTTGCCACAGGCTGTAGTATGTTAGACCTAAGTAAAGCTTTTGATATGGTTTCACATGTTATTCTTTGCAGGAAATTGGAGTATTATGGTATTAGAGATAAGGAACTAGCTTTAATTAGAAGTTACCTTAGCAATAGATCTCAAGTAGTTAAAGTCAATAATGTTTTTTCTCAACCAAAGTCAGTATTAGCAGGTGTTCCACAAGGCTCGGTCCTTGGGCCATTCTTATTCTTAGTTTTTATCAATGATTTTGCTGTAAATGTTCCATGTTTTTCTGTTTTATATGCTGACGACACAACTATTCTTGAAAAAGGTGTAAATATCCATAATGTTTTAAAGCAGCTTAGTTCCTCAAAAGATTGCTGCAAAGTTTGGTATGGTGCAAACTACCTACTCCTGAATGAAAATAAAACTGAAAACATTCTCTTCACACTCAAAAATAGTATTAGTCATGAATATGAAGATCTTTTAAAACCTGTTAAGCTGTTAGGAATTGTGTTAGACAGCAAGTTAACCTGGAGTAGCCATATTGACCTTGTATGTAAAAAACTTGCTAGAGCTACTTGTTTAGTGAGGAAACTCAAACAGTGTGTCAGTTCTGAGGTATTATTAATGGTCTACTATGGTGTTTTCAATTCTCATTTGAACTATGGCCTGCGCTTATGGGGAAATAGCGCTGATGCAAAAAGAGTATTCATATGGCAAAAGAAAGTCATTCGTTGCATAGTAGGCTTAGAAAACAATCAAGAACATTGTACAGATAGTTTTATTTAGTCTTAAAATAATGACGTTACCATGTATGTATATTTTTTGTAATCTGGTTTATGTTAAGGAAAATATAGTTAATTTTAGTGAACAATGTAATCAACATGAACACAGCACGAGAAACAAACATAATCTTGTAACACCTTACATTCGCCTTCACAAATCATTTAGAAGTCACAGTTACCAGCAATTTTTGTTATACTTTATTTTTATTTAACAAGTTACCATTAGTTGTAAGAAATCTACCTCTTGTAAAATTCAAAGAAACTATCTCAAACTGGCTAAAACAAAAAGCATTTTATAGCATTGAAGAATACCTTAAATGTACATTTCAGACTTAGACTAGAAACTTAAGATTTTTTGTACTAAAACTATTTGACGAAGCCTATTGTACGCTAATGTATTCCTGTACATTGTATTTAATGGCCAATAAACTTCTTGATTCTTGATTCTTCACAAATGGATAGGTTTTATGACCGTTTTATCCTATGGTTAAAGTTTTAATCTAAGGCATGCAACTCACCTAAAATAAACTGAATCTTATCTGTATCTGAAAATTTCTCTTCCACTTCCATGGCTGAATTAATTAAATAAATCACACAGGACAGACACAGATCAGTGAAAATAATGAAACTTTGTTGAGGTAGGCCTAACTAAGTAAATAAATATAGGCCTGGCCTAACCAAGTACTTAAAACTGCCTAGCCTAGTGTCAGTGTCAGTCAGTCAAGTCTAGTCAGCAGCACTCAGCAGATTGTGAGTATTGTGACTATTGTGAGTGAGTGACTTCAATGCGAATAAACAAAAACAAACCGAAAACAAACAAAACAATAACCGGTCGCATACTGGACTGGACTAAACTGGGAGTACGTGGACTGGACTGACTGGTATTAAGCCGGTCTCTCCCTCCCCCTATATGGAGAAAGTAGATATATGGGAGCACTGGAGAAAGTATTGTCATAGATAAAACATCCTCCTTGAGGATGAGGAGTACGTTTTATCTAGTACTAGTTGTACCCGCGGGCTTTGCCCCGTTTAACTCCATAAGTGAGCTCGTTCGCATGGCTCAATCACGTCCTGGTTGAAGTTCGTTCGCTACGCTCACTCACCTTTAGGTTGGAGCTCGTTCGCTGCGCTCACTTGCCTTCAGGTTAGCTCGTTCGCTACGCTAACTCGCCTCCAGGTTGAAGTTCGTTCGCTACGCTCACTTACCTTTTGGTTGCAAATTAGCTGTTGTCATAAATAATGTAAAAGAAATAATAGTGCTGCACCCTGTTGGTAATCCTTGTAACGTAAATGCTATTGAACACACTTGAACATCATAGAACAGAACCAACTTGTTTAATTGACACAGCTGTTATGATTCATTAATTCCATTTAAATATGAGTACTCAAGGTAAACATGGGAAACTCCAGAGCCACTGGGGCGGAGCCCGAGAGTCCGATCAGAGTAAAAACAGCTTAGTTTTCCTATTTAATGCCTAAAGAATCAGTGTACCAAATTTCAGCCTCCTAAATAGGAAGCAAGAGAATTAGTGATGAGTGAGTGAGTCAGTCAGTCAGTCAGTGAGGGCTTTGCCTTTTATATTTAAAGATTGTTTTCGTCAACATATTCAAAATGAGTTTGGAATGGATATATCCGTTTTGGGTCCCCCTGAACCCAAAAAAGTGGTTTTCGAAGTGATGTATGTGTACGTGTATGTGTCTGTGTGTCTGAATGTGTACAGAGCTACAAATCACATCTCTTGTAGTCCGATTTTGGTGAAATTTGGTATGTAGGTATTAATCCGTGGTATCTCCAAGAGTTTTTTTTTCATTTTTTTGAAATGTTTAAGAATACATAAAGAAGACTAAAGATTTCTTCAAAGAAAATAACTTCAAAGAGCTGAAAAAGGATCCAACGCAGAAGTACCAAAAAGAGCTGTCCGACGTCGTGAAGAGATGCACCAGAGTGATTACCGAAGAATGTTGGCAGAAGATGAACATCCTAAATTCCAGAGCGCCCGTGATGGGAGGGATCCCGAAAATACACAAGAAGAATGTACCCATCAGACCCTTAGTTAACTGTAAATGTGCTCCTACCTACAATGTTTCAAAATTGTTAGCAAGTAAGCTCAGCGATGATTTATAATTAGAATATATATACAATGTAAAGAATAGTTATGAATTTGTTGAACGTGTAAAGAACATAGATATAGATTCAAATAGTAGGCTAGTCTCATTTGATATCTCAAATCTGTACACCAACATACCTGTATCTGAAACTGTAGATCTTGTTAAATGTAGGCTTTTACAGACAATAGTTTAGACAATGAATATGTCAATCAGATTGTAAAATTGCTTGTGACTGTTTTGAAACAAAATTATTTTAGATTTAACAATAGATTTTACGAACAAACAGATGGTTTAGCTATGGGAAGTCCACTTTTGGCAATTTTGTCAGAAATATTTTTACAGCATCAGGAAAAAGAAATGCTAACGAATTTAAGAAAGAATCATGATGTAAAACTGTATGTTAGATATGTAGACGACATTCTTGTTATTTTTAGACAAGCCCAGGAACAAGAGCACAAAACGATGATGCATACACTTAACGGCCACCATCCGAACCTCACATTTACCAACGAGTTTGAAGAAAACGAAAAGATCAACTTCCTGGATCCCACTTAGCCAAGCCAATAGGAAGAGAGAACTGGACACCATTAAGAAGATCGCTCAAGTTAATGGATTTCGAACCAAGACAATAGAGGACATCGCAAGAAAGATGAAAAGAAAACTCAATAGACAGAGTACACTACACAGCAGAACAGCATTAGAAGAGATAAAAGAGGAAAACACCAGATATGTCACATTTAGCTACACGAGGACTACAACACAAAAGACTGCTAACAGATTCAAGAAATACGGAGTTTCGATAGCTTAGGACTCAGAACACCATGAGTAAAATACTGCATCCAAAAATAGAAGATTGTAACAGATTCGACGCATCGGGCATCTATAAAATCAATTGTAACGATTGTGATAGCTTCTACATTGGACAGACTGTGAACTTCGTCAACCGCTTCAAAAACCACATATCTGCATGGAGAAACAACAAAGCGGAAAGATCAAATGTCGCACAACACCTGTTACAAAATGGACACTCAATAGGAAAAATCGAGGATAATCTATGTATTTTGAAGAATTGTAAGAAGGGATTTGTGATGAATGCTTGGGAAGAATTGTACATGTATAAGGAAAAATGTAAAAATATAAATAAGTTGATTAATGAACAAGTAAATTTCGATTCCAGTTGTACTTTTAAAAATGTATTGGCCGGTGTTTCCGGTAGCCAATAGGGTATAAGTAGGGACGCCATTCAGGATTCTTGTCATTCGCCTATTGGGTCTGATGATGATTGGAGTGTCCAATCGAAATCGATCACCACTTACCATCTTTTGTAGTTTTGTATATTTACCGTCTTGTGAGTAACAGTATAAGCGTAAATATATGTTTTAAGTGTTATAAGACGTATCTTTTATTTACTTTCCGTAAATTTAATAACACGTACAATGCTGATCAAGAAGTTATTCACATAATCATCAATGAAAAAAACGAACAGCTGTTTGGATTTCTCTAGCTGTCACTGATATAAAAAAATTACAATTACAAGTAGTAGTAATGATTTACTACTATCATTATCATTACTAATTGTAATTGTAATTTTAATGCAATTGCAATTGCAATGCAATTTAATGTAATTGCAATTAGTAATGATAATGATAGTAGTAAATCATTACTACTACTTGTAATTGTAATTTTTTTATATCAGTGACAGCTAGAGAAAAATAATCTTGATCCAAACAGCTGTTCGGTTTTTTCATAGATGATTATGTGAATAACTTCTTGACCAGCATTGTACGTGTTATTAAATTTACGGAAAGTAAATAAAGATACGTCTTATAACACTAAAAACATATATTTACGCTTATACTGTTACTCACAAGACGGTAAATATACAAAAGATGGTAAGTGGTGATCGATTTTCGTTAGTAGGACCCTTGGTCCTTTATTATTTTTAATATTGTATGTAAATAAGTACCGCTCTTGAATATGTTATTGCACCTTTATACATATTTGTATTTGTTGTTATAAATTCCATCTTGTAAAAATTGTGCTTTCTCTCAACAAACACATCACACAAGTCATGAATCCACTTGATAAAGATATATGCGCTGGGTGTCTTAGGAAGGTCCTCGGTGGTGATGAAGGAATACGTTGCGATGGACCGTGCGATAGGTGGTTCCATCGTTAATGTGTTAGAATTTCTAAAACTGAATACACTTAACTATTCAGCAGCTCTCAAAATAAGTGGTATTGCACCAGGGTTGACTGTACAGCTAAATCTCCTCTAGAAAATCTTGTTGATGCTATTAACTCTCTCGTTGTGAAGGTAGACAGTCTCTCTGCTAAAGTTGATAAATTGGAACAGGTTCCGGAGGATACTAAGGCAATCAAGGCGGAACTCAGTAGCATACAAGAAAAACTTAACGCAATTGAGCCTCGCATTGATGCCTTGGATAGGCGAATATCAGCAGTGGAGGAACGGGACAAAGCAGTAGAAACAAAGATTGATGATATTGTTGGAGAACTTAATGAACGTGGTCTAAGAAGGAAGAATATTATAGCTTTCAATGCACCTGAGTCAAATAGTAATGACCCAAACACTGCAGAATCTCATGATCTGGATCTTGTTGCCTCCATCGTTAAATCAGTAGATGCGAATATAAACCACGAAGAAATCAAATTCTTCCGGTTGGGTCAGAAGAAAGCTGGAAAGTCCCGTCTTGTTAAGCTCATATTCCGCTCAGAGGATGATAAATTGAAAGTCATTAACAACTTTTCTGCAAACACGGCAAGTGTCACGTATCCTCTCTTAAAAGATATTAAACTTTCATGAGACCGTACTACACTTGAAATTAAAACCCTTAATAATTTGAGGAAGGAACTTGAGGATAGAACTGCAGTGGGTGAGCCGAACCTGACAATTAAATACAGAAATGGAGTTCCTACAATTACTACTTTGAAAGCTCATCCAAAAAACTAGTTAACCACGGCAATGCTAAGCTATATTATCAGAATATTAATGGGATTAGATCTAAGCTACCAGACTTTATGCATAATGTTAACACCAGTAATTATGATATTGTAATTTTAACTGAAACCAAGTTAGACCCTACGGTACACACGTCTGAGTTGGGTTTCTCAAATTTCAAAGTATTCTGTTGTGACAGATCAGCTTCGACAAGTAGTAAGGCTTCTGGAGGAGGAGTACCGGTACTGGTTGCTGTCCGTGCCGTTATTAAATCATGCATAGTACCTTCACCTTGCGAAAATATTGAATCGGTCTTTGTCATGGTTACTCTGAGCAAGTCTTTCTATTTTCTAATCTGTGGGGTATATTTACCATCTAATGAACAATTGTCTAGCTACAGTACATTCTGTGATGCCCTTGAACGGGTAACCTTGGACCCGAAAACTAAGTTTGATAATATTCTGATAGCTGGGGACTTTAACCTCATCAGTGCTGCCAACCCAGATGCTTCCAAAAATATTATATATGATACTGCTAATACTTTTGATCTCAAACAGTCCAACGTTGTATTTAATGATAAAGGGGCTATGTTGGATCTTGTCTTCTCCAACTTGCCTTGTACGGTTGAAAAGGCTACTGACCTCCTTGCTTACGAAGATAGATTTCATCCTGCTTTGGATGTTGATGTATTAACTCCTGCAGGGGCATTGAACAAATACATACGTAGGGGAGAATGTTGTACCTTTGACCAGTTTTCACTTAAAATTTTTTTGTAGGGACAGGAAAGCTCCAATTATTTTAAAAACAATCAACGATGATACTTAACTGTTTTATCCATGGATTAAATATTTTTTCCAGTTCCTTGTCATAAGTTTTAACCTATTTTTAGTAATAAAGAAAATTTGTTACATGGTGGTCAAAGGTTCAACATGCAGTAGTTGTACCTTTGACCAGCATATCGATTTCAGCCCAAAACAGGTAGAAAAAAACAAATATATATCTTACATGATAGTTTTAAAAATATAAAACCAGATACACAAAGTTGAACTTATTATTCATTTCGTCAAGATTAAAAAATGGCTTTTTTCTACTTTTTAGGATTAAAAGTCCACTGCAAAATTGAAAAATTCTCTTTGTGTCTATTGGCACCTGTAGGCTAGGCATATTAGGAATATAAGTGACAGTTAGAGGAAAGTTTAGGTACAGTCCTAATCATCACTTTTCTTTATGTTTTTTGGGTCGCTGAACACGAATATGAGGTTTTCTGACAGATATTTTGCCCGGAACATTGGTTATTTTGTGAAAAACCTTAAAATTTGGGCACTTTTTTTGGTTTTTCGGGCAAATCTCGGTAAGTATGGGTTTTTGAGAAAATCCTGCTTTGTGAAATTAAAGATGACAAAATTTACTACAAGTTTCCTGTATAATGTTTCTTTCTACGATGAACCGTTTCGCCACTAGAGCACACTAAAAAAGGCCAGAAGTACAACAAATTAAAAACATTGCTAAATGCTGCCGTTTTACATTACGTTTCCATGGAAACAACCCATGTTACGATAATTTTAACTATTTATTCATGATAACAAACTGAAACACACTTAAAAATACCCCCGCCGCAGCAAACCTGCAGACTAAGCGAATTTCCATTTCCCTGATTGGATTTACACTAAAATGTCTCCTTAGAAAATATCACATTTATTCCCTATTTAAATAAAAGTTTAACGAGTACTTAGGTTTGCTGCAACGGGGAGGGTAAAAAGGTGTTTTTTGTAAAATGTAATAATTTAGTATGAAATGAATGCATTTTCCAAATTTGATCAAAATATGTTCATAAACAAGCAAACTACAACAGTTTACTTAGTCTCCATAAGAATAACATGAGCATTTTAAATTTACAGATTTTTGGAATTTTCTCCGTAACCGTTAGGCATATAACAACGCTTTAATATACAAAACTATTTGTTTTTTTAAGCTCTACAAAATGGTATGGAAAGAAATCACTAAATTTTAAGTTTGTAGGGTCAAAAATAGGAAAAACCAATTTTCACCCCATAAAACACCCCATAAATCCCTGTTCCCATAGTCTGATCATGCTGGTTCGCTAACTTGTTCGAAAAAACGTAGGTTTACACGTTTGTCCCAATTTTCATCAAAATCGGATGATTTTTGCTCGAGTTCTCGAGTTACGGAAAAAATTCCAAAAATCTGTAAATTTAAAATGCCCATGTTATTCTTATGGAGACTAAGTAAACTGTTGTAGTTTACTTGTTTATGAACATATTTTGATCAAATTTGGAAAATGCATTCATTTCATACTAAATTATTACATTTTACAAAAAACACCTTTTTACCCTCCCTGTTGCAGCAAACCTAAGTACTCGTTAAACTTTTATTTAAATAGGGAATAAATGTGATATTTCTAAGGAGACATTTTAGTGTAAATCCAATCAGGGAAATGGAAATTCGCTTAGTATGCAGGTTTGCTGCGGCGGGGTTATTTTTAAGTGTGTTTCAGTTTGTTATCATGAATAAATAGTTAAAACTATCGTAACATGGGTTGTTTCCATTGAAACGTAATGTAAAACGGCAGCATTTAGCAGTTTTTTATTTTTTGTACTTCTGGCCTTTTTTAGTGTGCTCTAGTGGCGAAACGGTTCGCCGTAGAAAGAAACATTATGCAGGAAACTTGTAGTAAATTTTGTCATCTTTAATTTCACAAAGCAGGATTTTCTAAAAAACCCATACTTACCAAGATTTGCCCGAAAAACCAAAAAAAGTGCCCAAATTTTAAGGTTTTTCACAAAATAACCAATGTTCTGGGCAAAATATCTGTCAGCAAACCTCATATTCGTGTTCAGCGACCCAAAAAACATAAAGAAAAGTGATGATTAGGACTGTACCTAAACTTTCTGCTAACTTTCCTAATATGCCTAGACTACTGACCTGAACTCTTCAAGTAAGCTGATTGGACCCTCCTGGAGAAAAGCTCAGGAACTCAAACCAGATTGAAATAATTGGTATAAGCAATCTGACACATACTTAACTCCCATTAGCTTGTCAACAACCTATATCATGGGTAAGCAATGGGAGTAACTATGATATTTTATATGGAAAATCACATAATTTTTACAGGAATTAGGGGGGGGGCACTATTTTGTTAAGAATTATAAGGACCATAACAGACAAATTTCAATACGAACCTTTCAATAAGAATTTTTACTTTCTCCCCCTATACATAGTATGGAGAAAGTGGTTTTGTCAAAATGTTTGTGTTTGAGTGGATATATCCATTTTGGGCCCCCCTGAAACTAAAAAAGTGGTTTTCAAAGTGATGTCTGTGTGTCTGTATGTCTGGATGTGAAGGTACTAATCCATGGTATCTCCAGGCGTTTTTTTTCAATTTTTTTTTCAATTTTGGTAAAATTTAAGTTCATATGGTTCAAAAGTTATTGTAACTTATGTTATTTCCCATTTAAAATCCAATAAAATTGCAAAAAATCTGATTTTGGAAAAACCCCGGTTTTGATTAAAATTAACGTGTTGTACTACAGTACTTATAATTCTAAACAAAATAATGCAACCCCCATTAATGTAACAATTACGGTTCAAAAGTTATAGCAGCTTTTGTGATTTTTCCTACAAAATTATCACGGTTACTTCCACCACGATTTGTTGTTGACAAGCTTATGGGAGAAAGTGTGTGTCAGATTGCTGATACCATTTATTTCTTTTTAAATGGTTTTTAAGGGAAAAATAACTAGCCTAATCTATTATTATCATAACAATCTATATAACAATAACAATCTATTATTATAAATTACAATAACTTTTAAACCACAATTTTTAGAGGAATGGGAGTTAAACTATATTGTTACGAATTAACTATAAGGTCAATCACATACTAATTTCAATCAAAACTCGCTTTAAAAAAAATGATTTTCTCTTGTTTTATGAGAACATAGCCTAAGTTAACAACTACCATTTTGTTCAGAATTAATTTAAAGTGCTACAGCATACTATATTTTTATCAAAATCGTTCAGCAAATTTATGATTTTTCCGTAACTTTTTGGGTTTTTATAGAAAAATCACCATTGAAAATCAAAATTTTGAAAAATGGACCAAAACCAACAACAGTTTTGGTCTGAAGCTTCCTGTACACATCCACACACACGCAGACAGACAGACATCACTTCGAAAACCACTTGTTTGGGTTCAGGGGGACTCAAAATGGATATATCCACTTAAAAATTTTGACAAAAACAATAGGTACTTTTTCAATTATACTGTATGTGATGTATAGAGGGAGAAAGTAAAAAAGTAATATGAAACTATTAGGCTTTGATTGGGTCAAGGACCAAGGTGGAAAACAAATGATGACACTTAACACTTACGTGAACTGGGTTCAAACAAAGAAATTTCTATTTTATTCATTCAGACTACAATTTATTTTATTTTATTTTGTGCACAATCACCAAACTACAGCAAAAATTTAATTTTTAATACAGTATGTGAGTTGAATACAACATTTATGATATATACAACTATTGAACATTTGAATGAAGCAATTTAACAACCAGATAAAATTAAAGACTACTCTTCTAAAGAATGCTGTAATAGGTAGGTTGTTTAAAAAGATATGGACATAATTTACATAGTGATTTTTTGGGTCCAAATAAACAGACCATTATGTACAGTATAACACTTTTTCCAAAACACTTCTTTAACCATATATCTGCCATTTTGTATTTTTTATTAGAAATTTGACATACCATATATCTAGGACTCACCCTACCCCATAAGATAAGGAAATAAATAAATTAGTAAGGTTTTAAATATGAAACATAATTCAATGTGGGCTATTTAGTCAGGGCAGTTTTGTAAACCTCACAAGAGAGCATAATATAGTAATCGAAAGTGACTGGTATAATAAGTAGGCGGTAGCAATTCAAGGATCAAAATGATTATGTAAAAAACTAAAAAACACAAAATGGCGTATACTGTATTTGTTTAACAAAACTATTTTACAAAAAAGTTTCATAATGGATTTTTTCTACATTTTGAGCCATAGAACCGTTTCCTGTAGTTTGTCCTTGTTTAAATTGGACACTCTGTATAAACTAGGTAATCAACACAATCAAGGCCTTGATACATCACATACAGATGCATACATACAGATACATCACAGAACACAACTGATGTGCTGTGTGATGCATTCAAGCCTTCTGAGATCTGATTTAAGCCCCCCATACACTATCCAACATGTTGGACAACATGTCGGGATCCAACGTCTTGTCGAACATATTGGACAGTGTGTGGGTTCCAACCCGACATGCTCGACTGATATGTCAGGTCGGATGCTCGGTCCGATAGCACCACCCGACTCGAGCCGTCCGCCTGACATGTTGGACCCATCGAAGTATATATCACAACGTTGGACCGTGTGTGGGAAACCGTCAAACTGCTCGCCCGACTAGCCACAGTTTCCAGTTAACTTGTATTTAGCGAGTTGTGCGTGATAACCGTCCCATTTTTCCATAATGTCATTTAATAATAATAAACAGTTCTGGTCAGAATTTATTTAACTCTACAGAGACCAGAAGGCGTTGTGGGATGTCAAAAGTAAACTCTATTGCAACAAACATGCACATAGGGGCACGATATCCTGATGGAAAAGTGCAAGGAACTGTATCCAGAGTGTGATTTGAAGTTCGTTAAAAATAAAATTGAAAATTTAAGAGCCGCGTTCCATAGGCTCTAAAAATCCCTAAAATCATCGCTAAAAATCCCCCTGAAACAGCTAACAGTCGTCTCAAAATCCATCTCAGAACTAATATTTCACCTGACTTGTTGGGTAACATGCTCGATAGTGTGTGGGAAACACCCGACATAAGTCAGGTTGGATGATGGGTCCGTCGTCAGGTCAGGTTGTCAGGTCGGGTGGCATGTTCGATAGTGTATGGGGGGCTTTATAAATTCAAATGTTGAACTTCTACCAGATAAGGTCAAATTGATTGTAGGAGGATTATGTGTTGGTTACAATAAGATAATTTTTAAAATTCTTATTATAAGAGATTTGTTCAAACATTTTCAACATTGAAGGTAGTTATGATACAGGGTGGTAGTTGTTGGGATCCTCTTTTCTTCCCTTATGCAAAGATTTTGATTCAGCTCCTTTTAGTTGGTAAGGATAGATACTTTCATCAAAACATTGATTTATTATAAACAGACAAATTCTGAATCAACCACTTGACAAATCTTTCCAATTCTTTCGTAGAAAGAATGATAATTTTAAAAGGAAAGAAATGCCAAAGCTATAATTTTAATGTTGATTTCTCCTTTTGAAAATAGTTCAATGTAATTTATTAAAGTCTACCAGGAATTAAATTTCATTTAGACTAACCAACACAAGTAGACTTCTAGATGCTCTTTTTTGTTTCTAGTTTACGTCATGTCCGGTGACACTGATCGCTGGTGTTGACAAAGTTTTGTTTCTACAGTAGAATCTTACTAATATGAACCTCGATAATTCAAAAACCTCCAAAATTAGAAATGTTTGTCCTTTCCCCTCAGAAATCCTCTAAAATTAAAAATATAATATACCAATAATTCAAAGTGATTTTTACGCTTAATGCAGCTTCATCTACAATTTGAATTTGCACGTACTCGAGCCTCTACCATTTGAATTTTGTTGCCATAAATCAAACTGTTACCTCCAAAATTTTAAGTCAACCTCTACAATACGAGTTGCATTACCGTAAGCCTAAAAAATGTGCATGTTGAAACATGAACTGACAATCTTATTGATGTTCCCACGATGTGTTCATTAGTCTCTGTTCTCTCAAACTCTCTACACTTAAAACTGGGCCCTCCATAATTCAAATTTTATTTATCTGACCTCTATAAATCAAACTTTCCACGTCTCAAACTTCCCAAAGTCCAAAAATATTGTCTTTCTTCTGATATTTGAATTAGCGAGGTTCTACAGTATTATTTTAGTATAATTTCATAATTTGTACTACTGTTTTTGGTTATATGTTCAAGGGATGATTTATATTTTATGATTAGATCGTTTTATTTGGTTTATCTAGGTTTTAAATAACTGAAATAACAAGAAAGAAATTGTAAACAAAAACAATCTCTACAGTGCACCCAGAACTAACAATAAAATTAGCTGTTCCTTAAGGATGAGAAATCTACTAGATCAGGATATCTACTTCATCCATGGGAGTATTTTTCATCTATATTGTGCAGGTTTTCTAATAAATAAAAAAAAAACAAAGCTGAATGAACAAGTCAAAGAGTGTGCTACTGACAAAATTATCAAATATGCAAATTACAATTACATTGTGGAGATTATATTGTGAGATATTTTAACATCTGAAAATATATGAACCTTACATCACAATCCATGAGTTGACAGATGAGTGGTCAGTTGGGTTTTCCTGGCAAAAGTCTTCTCACAGACAACACACTTGTGATTCCTGGTGATTCCATGGACAGCCATGTGTTGTTTGACATGGGTTCTTAGTTTGAACGTTTGACCACATATATTACAGACATGAGGTCTGCTATCTTTATGTGTATTCTCATGCTGCTGCAAATTACATAATCGTTTAAACAATTTTCCACAAATTGGGCAGGAAAACTTATGATCATCATTGTGTACAATCATGTGTGTTTTCAGTTTTAATTCATTTTTAAATGCTTTACCACAAATTTCACAGCATACAGTTGTTCCATAGTGTTTATTTATATGTACAATTAAACTACTTTTAAGATAATAAGTACGATCACATAGTGCACATATGTATTCTTCTCTTTGTTGATGTGATGTTTGAATGTGTTGTTTAAGTCGGTCTTTGTGATTAAAAACTTTATGACATTCAGCACATTTGTATTGATCTTCTCTTGAATGGACTGAATCCGTATGTCTTTTAAGGTTTTTTTTCTGATTAAAACCCTTTCCACAATCTTTACATCTAAATAGAAGACTTTCAATTTTACGAAAATGGACTGTTTCAATATGGTTTTTAAGGTGTTGAACAGAAATTGCTTTCTTACAAATATTACAAATGTCTTTTTTATGTGCTCTTTTCGGTTTGTTTGCTGAATGTTGTGTTTCCATATGACCTTGGAGGCTACCTTTTTGTGTAAATGCTTTATTGCAGATATCACATGGAAATAACTTAAGTCCTTTGTGAACCTTTAAATGTTTTTCCAACCTGCACTTTAAAAAAAATCTTAGATTACAAATGTTACAAGCAAATGGTTTATGGCTGTCTTTACTTGTGTCATCTTTATCATTAGAATGTTCAATTCTCTTCACACACATTTTACATCTTTCACATTGACACAAAATACCGTCTTGAATTCCTGTGCATACTTCTCCAGGTATTGGAGCAGAGGTATCTTCATCCTGCAACATTTTCCATAGTTACTGAATGCGATTCTGTATCACAATTTTCTTTTCCATCACCATTTATAAAATCAAACTACACGGTAAAGTGTTTGTTAATTAAAAAAACCCTCCCTATAAACGGTATAAACCCTACTTGACATTCAATAGGGAATCAAACCACAATATAACTGCTAGAGAGAAATACTGTAGTTGATTAACTGTACAAACAGCGGTTTTAGACAGCAGTGCACTGTTTTTACTCAATTATTGTGGGCAACATATAGCTTTTTCATAAAACAATAAAGTTTTGGGAAATTTAAGTTTTGACTGATAATGAAAACCAAATAAAAAACTGGTTAGTAAGTGTTACAAAAATATATCTAATCCGTCTACAATAATTAATTCTGTCTACTAATGTATCAAAAATTAGGGGGGGGAGGAGAATTTTGCAATTGCACATTCTTCCGAGTTGTTTGTTTAACTTTATTCCTTTTAAATCAAATTATATTGCACGTAAGAAAACATAAGATTTTATTGTTGTCCGCTAGACCAAAAAAAAATTAAAGGATAATTTCTCAAAAACTGAAAACCCAAAAAAATTTTTGAATGGAACGGTAGGCTATATTAAAGCAATTTTTAATACAACTTTCCTTTTAAAATTATTTTACTTTTAACTTAAGAATCATGAAAACTCGGTAAGTAGATGATTCAGAATCTTTGACTAATAAACCCTTTACAAACATATAAGAAGATATAAATACCTTAAAATAACTAAATTTGTCTCAGGTCTAGGCATGGCCCTACTAGAAAACACGCAATGCTGCAGCGCGTCACAGTGGTGGATAGTTGTACTAAAATCTTACTTTTTAAATCTGACAAACAGCCTGCTTATTTACCTAAAACATAATACTGTATAATGGGATATTGCAGTGAATCCTATTAACAAATCTATCCACTAGTGTGACGTCATGGATCCTGCAGCATGGTCTGTTTCTCTAGTTTTTTTTTGAAGATTTTTTTGGATGCCAAATGTCTAATATATAGTTTCAGTTTTTTAAAAATCCTGTTTTAACTTATTTTCTATCACTACAATATACCTAATTCAAAGAAAAATTGTATATATTTTGACGTTGTCTATTGTACTTTTGTATTTAACGACAATAAAGATATTCTTATTAGTGGGGCCTTGATCTAGGTTTTTTTGTGCGGCCTACCATAATAGCTTCTACCTTATAAGGAAATTTGCTAAAATTTGTAGGGTCAAGAAATAAAGTAAACTAATTTCATCGGTTTTAAATTTAAGGGTGAATTGATTATCTATTCTATTATATAAAAATTTAGTGGTGTCTGTCTGTATGTTTGTTACTAATAGGCGCATAAACTACTGAACTGATTGGGCTTTAATTATACATAAATATAGCTACCATACCAAGGACCTTTGTAGGACTATTAACACTTCAATACTGACCGTGGGCTTTGCCCCTTTGGCTTTAAAAGTTCTGAGGTGAGGATTTTAAAAGTAAATATTGATAGTTTCCATGGCCGCCAATGCTGCCATGAGAACACATACAATGATAAAATGTTTGCAATATGCTATGCCACCCAAATGTAAACAAGCTGAACTGTCAAACCACATTAATTCACAATTCCACAGCTGGTTTATAAATAGGCATACAGGGTTAGGCAAAAGTCTGGAACCCCCCAGTTAACTTTTTAACGCGTTGCAGTAGGAAAACCAAACTCGGCACATATTTACAACATAAGAAATAGCACTTTTCATCAAGTTACAACTTTGCCCCAGCCCCCAAAATGGGGTATTTCGGGGGCAGCTCAAAATTTTCAATTGTAAACTATACCGATTCGTCGTATAAAACAACGAATTAACGTGTAGCAGACGCAACAAATAGTCCACACAAGTGGAAGGGGTAAGAACCCAGCCGCCAGCAACGAGTCTGTCTGTCTCTCCCGTGCCTCCCTTGTAGCTAGTCGGTAAATTTTCGGATCGTGCAAATTAAATTAGTTTATTGGTCTTCATATCAAAGGTATTCTAGTCTGGAAGAACTTCAAACAGTACCAGGGACGTCCCACAAGGACTTCTGGGGATAATTTTATTTTACAGGGCCCACTCAAACATTTTTTAACACCAAGCTTCCACTGCCAAAAGCTCTGTCTTATATTATTACCTTCCAAGTTCTTCCAACCCAGGGGCAACCAAGATTTGTAAAGAATTCACTTTTGAGAGCATTGCAAGGAGTATATATATTTAAATAAAATATTTAAATATATAAAAGTAGAAGTCAGAGTCTTTTTATTTTTCTTTACAAAACACCTATCATGTGACCCCTCATATTAAAGGGTTTATCAAGAGAAATTGAGTGGTGCAAACTAGAGGTCAATATCAGAGAGAGGTCTAATCAAAATGGCAGCCATTTTAATTTAAGATGAGCATGCAAGATAAAGTCTGGACACCCCCAGTTAACTTTATAACGTGTGGCAGCAGGAAAACCAAACTTGGTAAATGTATACAACATTTAAAAATGCACTTTTTCATTTCAGTTAGAACTTGTACCCGGCCCCCAAAATGGGGTATTTTGGGGGCAGCCCCAAATTTTCAAATGCAAACACCTATCATGTGACCACTCATTTTAGAGGGTTTCTCAAGACAAATTAAATATCGAAAACTAGATGTCAATATCGCATCCATAATCAAAATGGCAGTCATTTTTAAATATCCCCTATTATCTTTTTAACAGGTTATAGCAGGAAAACTAATCTCAGCATACCTTTACAATAAAAGATAATTCACCTTTTGGTCAGTACTAAAATATTAAATTGTTAAAGGTAATTGGGGGTGTCCAAACATTATCTTGCTTGCTCATCTTAAATAATTAAAATGGCTGCCATTTTGCAGGCCCGTTTTTGACCCTGTCAGCGCCCTAGGCACGTCTAATAGTAGCGCCCCTTTGCAATATATATATAACAGGGTGTACACCGACCGGGAAATCCGGGAATCATGCGGTAGATCTTTGAACCGTGAATTTTGTATTTCTACCTGGAGTTTTCAATTTACCGTGATCGCTCATAACAACAGTGACGTTTCCGTGATCGCGCATGACAACAGTGACGTTTCCGTGACCGCGGGAGACAATAATAAATGTCTACACACGGCCACGAGGGATGATCAGAATTTTCCGCGATCGCAGAATCCGATGATGGTATCTACTATCTACAGAGCCGCAACGGATGATCAGAATATTACCACAATCACGGAAGACGATTGATGTCCACACGACCGCGGGAAACCTCAAGAACTTTGCCGCGATCGTGGAAGACGATGATGATCTCCACAAAACTGCAGGAAATGATTAAAATTTTGCCGCAATCGCTGGAGACGATTACCATGGATTCACAACTGCGGGATATGTACGATATCTACAGGACCGCGGGAGATATAATAACTATTTCTACACGGCCACGAGTGATGATCAGAATATTGCCGCGATCACGGAAGACGATGATAATGTCCAAATGACCGCAGGAAAAGATCAGAACTTTGCCTCATTCGCCGAAGACGATTATCTCCATATGTCCGAGGGAGATGATTACCATTTTGCCACAATCACGGGAGGCGACTACTATGTCCAAACGACCAACGGGGACGATAAGATGTCTTCACGGCCGCGGGGGTGGTCAGAATTTGACCGCGATCGCGCAAGACGAGGATAATGTCCTCACGACCGCGGGAAAATATCAGAATTTTGCCTCATTTGCGGTAGATGATAATAATCTCCTCACGACCGCTGGATATGTTCATATATTGCCTCGATCATGGAAGACGATAATTTTATGTCCAAACGACCTGACTGCAGAAAATCTTGCCGCAAACGCGGGAGACGATTACGATGCCTACACGGCCGCGAGTGGTTATCAGAAGTTTACCGCGATATCATGCAAATACTACCACGATTTTTTTTTATTTTCAAATTTTTGGTGCCCCCCAAAAAAGCCAATTGCCTCGCGCCCTAGGCACGTGCCTACCGTGCCTATTCGGTAAATCGGCCCTGCCATTTTGATTAGGGGTGCGATATTGACCTCTAGTTTGCGCCATTCAATTTCTCTTGATAAACCCTTTAAAATGAGGGGTCACATGATAGGTGTTTACATTTGAAAATTTGGGGCTGCCCCCAAAATACAGTACCCCATTTTTGGGGCTGGGGCAAAGTTGTAACCTTGATCAAAAAGTGCACTTTCTTATGTTGTAAATATGTGCCAAGTTTGGTTTTCCTACTGCAACACGTTAAAAAGTTAACTGGGGGGATCCAGACTTTTGCCTAACCTGTATCTAACAAAAAACCACTAAGTGGTAACACTTTCCCCGCCAAGTCAGCAATCCAAAAAAGATAAATAGTTATTTGTGCAACTAGTGAGAAAAGTGAGCAATTGACTCACTCGAGAGAAATCCTTACTCACGAGCCGTAGGCGAGTGAGGAATGGTTTCTCGAGTGAGGCAATTGTACTTTGAACTCGAGTTGCACATTATACTTTTCCTACAGTTACCATAAAACAAATAAATTGGTGAAGAAACATAACCTATTTTTACACAGAAGTGAACTTTTAATATAACATTTAATGTGAAGTGACATATACAACAGTACAACAGCTGACCAGCTGATTTACAGCCAGTGCTGCCAACGTATTTCGCGCGCATACGACGTTGCCTGCATGTTACGCGCTCACTATTTCGTGCCTTCACGTTGCAAATCTGGAGTGAGACAATGTTAACATTGTCTCACTGATGAGCGAATTGGCCACTTTGCTTTCTCAAATCAGTGAGAGAACATGTACATTGTTAGGTAACTGTAGGAAAAAGTCATTACTTTTCCGCCAAGAAAAACAACGTAATGTGTGTAAGTTTGGCAACTTGGTGGCAGACTTTTGCTTGGTTTTTTTCATTAAAGTTATGTTCGTGGATAATTTCACAAATCAACTTCTCTAATTAATTAGTCCAACTAAGTATAATATAATTTCGAGGTAATCGGTAAATATAAAATCATCACTATTATGATTTTATGAAAGGTGGCACAAATAAGGTCAAATTTTGTAAAATAAGCTCTCACCTAGCAATGTACTAATGGGAGAGATACTTGCTCAATGAAACTAGTTTTATGATATTTTTTAAAGTGATCGAGCAAAAGTCTGCCGCCAAGCTGCCAAACTTACATACATTACATTGTTTTTCTTGGCGGAAAAGTAATGATTTATTATCTTTTTTGGATTGCTGACTTGGCGGGGAAAGTGTTACCACTTAGTGGTTTTTTGTTAGATTTTATTTATTTTTGTAGAAAATTAACAGTTAAAATAAAAATCCTCTTTTCTCTGATATACAGACCACGGCACAACTACATCTAATTTAATTTCAATAATATTGTTTGTGTAGAACTAAATTCTATATTTTTGGTCTTATCTGCTTTAAACCGATTAAAAACTTCTTGACACACGTACCAAAATTACTACCTATTTAACAAACCCCCTGGGCTTAAACTCAGTTTAAAATTTCATCGATGGCCATCTTGAACAACATAATATGCGTTGGTGTTACATAAGTGTTCTGATAATTAAACCCGTATATCTAAAGACTAGTGTAAATTGAGCCCTTATTAGTGAAGTAAAAATGTAATCAAACAGATTAGGTTTGTTAGAAATAGCATAAGGCAAAACAAATATTGAAAAACCCATCCATCCTAAATTTACATATCACTTTTTAATTGCTTGTTTAACATATGTAGAGTGATTTTCCCGATTGTTTTATTTGTTTTAGTGTATCAAACATAAAACAAACCTTAGTACTAGTACTAAGTTTCAAGTTCCTTGGTTTCATATGTTTTGATAAACAGTATTAAACTTTTAAAAATGACGAGTTGCTGTACCAGTGTACCATCGGAACACCGCAATTTTTCAATGGAAAGTATCGGGGAATATCACTGCTCTAAGTAATTTTATATAGTAAGTAGTTCAAATCATTCGGTATACCTAAAAAAAATACTTTATAAAAGTTTTAAAATAATTTTTCAGCTGTTCCTATGAATTTCTTTAACATTTAAATTAATTGAGATTTAATCGCAGCTGGTCCTTCTTTTGTTTTGATTTTAATCCCATGTTATTTAAATGGGCCAAAATCGTACTTTGAGGGCTTGCCAAGGGTTTATGGGTCAACGCACCGACTTGAGACCCTCAAAAGGCACATCTACACGTTAAGGGCTTTCAAACAACATAAAAAACTTAAAAATTGAGCCAGTGGTTTGGGCTGTAGGTCCGTCAACATTCAAGGAGAAGGAGAAGGAGGAGAAGGAGATCACGGAAAATTTGCAAATTTTTAAACTAGTTTTTCTTGGCTCAAACACAACCGTTTTTTTAATTCTTTTTTTATTTTGTTGAGAATGAGTGCCCCTATCCAGTAGATGAATAACTATTTTAATAGCTTTTGTTTCTTCAGAGCTATAGAGGAGTAAAAAAGCCACTTTGTCACGTCATGTATATATACACTGCAGCAGCTGTGTACCGCTGGGGGACTTGGCGGGGCAGCTCTACAATCATGTGAGAGAATTTATTATTTGATGTTTATTTATTCTTATATTTGAATGCTCATTGATTATTGGTTTTATGAAATAAGTGAGATTGTATATCTGTTGGCGTATCTAACCCTAATAAATTACTTAACATTTTGCTAATGTGAACAATCCTATTGAACGATTTTGGAGTAAAATAATTAAATTATAAAGTTCAAATTTACTTAAATAATTTTAACATTTTTTAACAATTAACATGTGTTTAGAGTAGGGCACACACCTTAAAAATTGAAACCCTTTTCTCAAGGAGACAATTAATTGTATATTTTTGCCATTTTGAGAGAAATATTGTTCACACCATTTGCCTTTTCACAAATTTGTATATCATAATTTCATATTACTACCCATAGATTAGTTATGATGTTTTCTAATCCACAGGTAAGCTATTACCTATCTATATTATAGCTTTTGACACTTTCTGTAGATTTCACATTCTATTCCAATAATGAATAACTTTTTACGAGCGTTTGAAATGAAATGAATGAATGAAAGCGTTTCATTGCCATTACATGTATATTTTCAACCAAGTTCCTCTAGATATTTTTATAATCAATGCCAAGTGAGCAATGCTTTTTAGAAGCAAGATCACACGTTTCTTTTCATTGAAGTCGTAATCATTGAGATATTGAAAATGTTTTTTTATGTAATTAGTAAGTTAAAAGTTTTTGATAGGTACATTTATTGGAATTGAATCTTATTTTACACTGTTTTTCACTTCAGATTTCAAAAAGCACCATTTAAATATACATCAACCCTGGACGAAGGAAGGGTACTCTGCTAGTAGTAAATAAAAGTGTACTAAAAACAGTAAAGTATCCCAACAAAATTAAATTTCAATGTGATGACACTAGTGATAGCTTTATGCTACGCAAGTTTGTAATATATATGAAGGTTTTAGACATGTATCTACTTTAAATACAGTATGATATTAACAAGCTGACCATCTCCTTCCTGAAGGAGCCTTATACCGTTGACTGTAAATCCTTAAGGATTAAGCTCAGGAACTCAAACCAGATTGAAATAATTGGTATGGTTACTTCCACCACGATTTGTTGTTGACAAGCTTATGGGAGAAAGTGTGTGTCAGATTGCTGATGCCATTTATTTCTTTTTAAATGGTTTTTTAAGGGAAAAAATAACTAGGCTAATCTATTATTATCATAACAATCTATTATTATAAATTACAATAACTTTTAAACTATAATTTTTAGAGGAATGGGAGTTAAACTATATTGTTAAGAATTAACTACAAGGTCAATCACATACTAATTTCAATCAAAGCCTGCTTAAAAAAAATGATTTTCTCTTGTTTTATGAGAACATAAGTTAACAACTTATGAGAACATAAGTCTTAAACGGTGATTTTTACAGGAATGGGGGTTGTACCATTTTGTTCAGAATTAATTTAAAGTGCTACAGCATACTAAATTTTATCAAAATCGTTCAGGCAATTTACGATTTTTCCGTAACTTTTTGGGTTTGTATAGAAAAATCATCATTGAAAATCAAAATTTTGAAAAATGGACCAAAACCAACTACAGTTGTGGTCTGAAGCTTCATGTATACATTCATACACACATACAAACACACACGCAGACAGACAGACATCACTTCGAAAACCACTTGTTTGGGTTCAGGGGGACTCAAAATGGATATATCCACTCAAAACTCAAACTCAAAAATGTTGACGAAAACAAAAGGTACTTTTTCAATTATACTGTATGTGATGTATAGAGGGAGAAAGTAAAAAAGTAATATGAGACTGATTTAGGCTTTGATTGGGTCAAGGACCAAGGTGGAAAACAAATTATGACACTTGACACTTACGTGAACTGGGTTCAAACATAGAAATGTCTATTTTATTAATTCAGACTACAATTTATTTTATTTTATTTCGTGCACAAACACCAAACTAAAGTAACAATTTAATTTTTAATACAGTATGTGAGTTGAATACAAAATTTATGATATATACAACTATTGAACATTTGAATGAAGCAATTTATTTAATATACCATATTTCTAGGACTCAGCCTAACCCGTAAGATAAGGAAATAAATATGTTAGTAAAGTTTTTAATATGAAACATAATTCAATGTGGTCTATTTAGTCAGGGCAGTTTTGTAAACCTCACAAGAGAGAATAATATAGTAATAGTAATCGAAAGTGACTGGTAAAATAAGTAGGCAGTAGCAATTCAAAGATCAAAACGTTTATGTTGTATTAAGTCTGTTCTTTTTATCATGTGTTTAAATATGTTTATTGTCAGATGTTTTTGTAAACATTGGTTTAGTTTTGAAAATAGAGTTTGTTCAAGCAAGATGTGTGAATAATATTCTTGTATAAGAAATAGAACATGGTGGCAGCTTAGTGGATTTTTTATCGAACAAAGTCTAAAACCACGCATGATGTCAAGTAAGGGCAGAAAAAAACGAAATACTCGTAGGCAAAGGTATGAGGACAATGAGGAGGATGCCCAAAGTGAATTCAACTACATGTCAGAAAGGGATTCTAGAAAGACTGAAGGTGAGTCACTAGGTTTTGCATTGGGACAGACAAACCGAGAAAATAATGCAGTAATGTGTACTCCTACTCCTATGATAAATCTGACGTTACCAACTCCAGAAACCTTCTCTTTTACTCCGAATGAGTGGCATTCCTGGAGGAATCGCTTTCAAAGGTACAGACGGGGGTGCGGTCTAGATAGCACTTCCGACGCTCGGCAAATCGATGTACTTTTGTTTACAATGGGTAGTAGGAGTGAAGATATTTTCGATTCGTTTTCACCAAAGCCGAATACTTATGACGAGGCTCTTCGGGCCTTTGATGCATACTTTGTGCCAAGACGAAATATCATTTATGAGAGAACAAAATTTCTGAGACACAAGCAAGGGAGTGATCCATCTGAAAAATTCATAACAGATTTGCATGGTCTTGCAAAAACGTGTGCATGGGGTGAACTGAACGATGAGATGGTGCTTCTGGTCCTCATTATTGGTATGAAAGATGAGGCTCTAAGTGATAGACTCCAGCTGGACTCTCAATTGACTCTGGAGAAGGCGATTAATACCTTGCGCCAACACGAGGAGCTAGAACGCCAAAAACGTGAGCTCGGCAATACTAATGTTTTTATGGTGAATAAAACGTCAATACAAGTCGGTAAAACATATCTGTCTGAAAGAGCTGGTGAACAGAAATTCACCGAGGATGCTATGAGAAAAAAGTGCAGGAAATGTGGTTATAACTGGCACGGATCACTGGCCGAATGCCCTGCTAGGAAAGCCAAATGTGACAAATGTTCCGAGATTGGACATTTTTTTCGATGTTGTCCCTCCCGCGAAAAGTGGATGAGAAAAAACAAAAACGTTGTTAAGGAAATCGAACAGCAAGATTCAGACAGTGGTTATCAACAGGTTCCTGAGATTTTCATAGGGAATATAGACAGCAGTGACAAAGCCTGGGTCCAGGAGGTAAAAGCAAGCTGTGGAAACCAAGATTTAGGTCTTATAAAATTTAAACTTGACACAGCAGCTGATGTAACCATGATTCCAGTAGGAGTTCTTGGTGATTTTATTAAGACTCTGCCTCTAGGAAAGTGCAAATCCCCTGTGTTTAGCGCAAAGAAGAAAGAACGAATCAATATTTTGGGAACTTTAAGGCTAAAGCTTGAACATAAGGGTGTATCAGTTTATGATCTTGCGTATATTTCTGAGGAGATCACTGTTCCACTTCTTAGCAGACGTTCCTGTGAAGAGCTGAACCTGGTGAGGAGAATTTTTTCTGTAGATTCACATGATATTGACTGGGCTACTAAGTATCCTAATTTATTTCAAGGGTTGGGAAATATGAAAGGAGAGTACAAGATTGAAATGAAGGAGAATGCAGTTCCTTACGCTATATCCACCCCCAGGGTTGTACCAATACCTTTAAAAACCAAGGTGAAAGAGCAGTTAGACGATATGCTTGAGAAAGGAGTGATTGTTCCAGTTGAACACGCGACTGATTGGTGCGCACCAATGGTAGTTTGTGCAAAAAAGGGAGGTGGGGTTAGGATCTGCGTAGACCTATCCAAACTCAACAACAGTGTGAAACGTCGGTTTTATCCTATCCCAAAGATCGAACTTTCATTGGCCGAGATCGCGGGAGCCAAGTTCTTCAGCAAGATCGATGCGAATTCCAGGTTCTGGCAACTGAACCTTGCAGAGGAGTCACAAGATTACACAACATTTATCACCCCTTTTGGGAGGTATAAATTCCGTAAGTTACCTTTTGGAATTACGTCCGCTCCTGAAGAGTTTCAGCGCCGCATGTCAAAAGCTTTAGAAGGGGCAAAGAACTGTTTAGTGCACATTGACGACTGTCTGATATGGGGAAGAACGAAAGAAGAACACGACGTGTGTCTTAGGGCCGTTCTAGAGAGAGTGCAAGCTAATGGAATCACCTTGAATAAGCAGAAGTCGGAGTTCTGCAAGAAGACTGTGACATTTCTGGGGTTTGTGCTGTCTAAGGACGGAATCAAGCCTGATCCAAGCAAGGTACAAGCGATTGTGGACTTACCAGCTCCAAGAAACGCTAATGAAGTACAAAGATTCATGGGCATGATCACTTTTCTGGCAAAATTTATTCCGAACCGCAGTGAGATTTTGGAGCCAATTACGAGCTTGTTAAAGACTAAAAACGATTTCTTTTGGGGACCAGCTCAAGAAAACGCTTTTGTCACAGTAAAACAGATTTTATCATCAGAGCCATGTTTGACTGTTTACGATCCGCAAAAACCCTCGATTCTTTCTTGCCATGCTTCAAAAAAAGGTCTTGGAGCGGTTTTACTTCAAGTTGAAGGAGAAAACAAGAAACCTGTGGCATATATATCTCGGACTCTAACGCCTGCTGAAGAAAACTACAGTAACATTGAGAGGAAGCGCTTGCGTGCACATGGGCAAGTGACCGTTTGAAATGTTTCCTGATGGGTAAAATGTACACAATTGAGACCGACCACAATCCGCTTGTCTCAATTTTCAAAACACAAAATTTGGACGAGCTCTCACCGAGGCTACAGCGGTTCCGAATGCGTATGATGAGATACGATTATCGCATGACCTGGACCCCAGGAAAAGACCTTGCCATAGCAGATCTACTATCAAGAAGTCCTATTCCGGCTGACGAAGATGGCGAATTGACCGAAGAAGTGGAAGCCTTCGTCCACGAAATCAGTCTGATTAGTATAAACACTACAGATGAAAATGTGACAAAGGTACTTCACTCACAAATGAGAGATCCAATCTGTGCACAACTTAAGTTACAAATTTTAGACGAATGGCCTGTAAAATCAAGTTTACCTAATGAGATTCAAGAGTACTTTAATGTGAAAGACGAGTTAAGTTGTATTGATGGGCTATTGCTTCGAGGAACTCGGATGATAATACCTCAAGAACTACGAGCGGAAATGCTCGAGAGGCTTCACAGTGGACACTTGGGAATCACAAAAACAAGGAAACGTGCTTTGGGAACCATGTGGTGGCCTGGAATTTCTCAAGAAATAGAAAGGAAAATCAAATCGTGTCCAGTGTGTATTCAGAACTCAACTAATCACAGTGAACCATTGATTCCGAGAACTGTCCCGGATTACCCGTGGCAAAATGTGTCTGTTGACTTGTTCAAACACGAAGACAAGTGGTATATGGTTATCGTGGATCACTACTCAAGATACTTTGAAGTCGAGGAAATGCATCGAATGAGGGCTTCAGATGTGATTCGGGTTTGCAAAACCACATTTTCACGTTTTGGAATTCCTCAACGTGTTTATTCAAATAGTGGGACACAATTTCACCATATTGACTCAAGTGAATTTAAATTGTTTGCAAAGGAGTGGGGGTTCTCCACATTCAGAAGTAGTCCCCACCACCATCAGGGAAATGGGGCAGCTGAAGCAGCTGTGAAAGTAGCAAAAGGGCTAATGAAGAAAAACAAGGATAAATTTGAACTTGCCCTACTTTCTTACCGGACCTCACCTCTTGAAACCGGCTTTTCCCCATCTGAACTTATGTTTGGAAGGAAATTAAGAGACAATCTTCCATCTACTTTGGTTGGAAATCCTGTGGAAAATAAGAATTTTCTTGAGAGGGAGAATAAGTACCAGAATAAGTACAAGATACAATTTGATAAACGACATGGAGCGAGTGGTTTAAGTGAATTAGAAGTTGGAAGCATGGTATGGATCACAGATCTACGTCGACACGGTAAGGTAGTCAGGAAATTGAACGAACCACGTTCCTACCTTGTGGAAACTGACAAGAGAACTATTCGCCGAAACAGGAAGTTCTTAGTTCCTGCACCGTACTACGGAGGAGATGGAATTCTTTCAAACTGTTCATCCATGGTCCTTAATCGTCCATGCAACTCACGTGATCGTCCAGGAGCTGGCACAGTAACCCGTTACGGAAGGTCCATTAAGAAACCGAGGCGGTAGTGAGGTTCATAAAGATGTGGACATCTTGAAGCGGGATGTTGTATTAAGTCTGTTCTTTTTATCATGTGTTTAAATATGTTTGTTGTCAGATGTTTTTGTAAACATTGGTTTAGTTTTGAAAATAGAGTTTGTTCAAGCAAGATGTGTGAATAATATTCTTGTATAAGAAATAGAACAGTTTATGTAAAAAAACTGCATATATTTGGTTAACAAAACTATTTTAGAAAACATTTTCATAATGGCTTTTTTCTACATTTTGACCCATAGAACAATTTCCTGTAGTTTGTCCTTGTTTAAATTGGACACTCTGTATAAACTAGGTAATCAACAAAATCAAGGCCTATAGATACATCACATACAGATGCATACATACAGATAAATCACAGAACACAGCTGCTGTGCTTTGTGATGCATCCAAGCCATCTGAGATCTCATTTATAAATTCAAATGTTGATCTTCCACCAGATAAGGTCAAATTGATTGTCGGAGGATTATGTATTGGTTACAATAAGAGAATTGTTCTAATTCTGATCAAAGCTATAATTTTATTGTTGTTTTCTCCTTTTGAAATAGCCCAATGTAATTTATTAAAGTCTACCAGCAATTTTAATTTCATTTAGACTTACCAACACAAGTAGACTTCTAGAAGCTCTTTTTCGTTTCTAGTTCACGTCATGTCCGGTGACACTGATCACTAGTGTTGACAAAATTTTGTTTCTACAGTAGAACCTTGCTAATTCGAACCTCAATAATTCAAATACCTCTAAAAAAATTAGAAATGTTTGTCTGTTCCCCACAGAAAACCACCAAAATTAAAAAAATAATATACCCATAGTTCAAAGTGATTTTTACGCTTAATGCAACTCCTCTAAAATTAGAATTTGCACATACTTGAGCCTCTACAATTCAAACTGCATTACCATAAGCCTAAAAAATGTGCCCGTTGAAACATGAACTGACAATCTTTTTGATGTTCCCATGATACGTACTTTCCGTGTCCGGAAATTAGACTTCCCTTTTCCAAAAAATAGCTACCAATATGGCTTTGTCATTCGCTTGTAAAATATCATCTAAAGTGCAAGACTGTTCTAGGAGTGGACAGATCAGCAGATGGCCAGGATCATGAACAGCACCAGCACCACACGCACACAAGATGTTTTCTTTGTCTGGTAAGAGACGCAATTTCTGCATGTTTGTCTTGTATTTTGGTACCTCGACTCTGATTCGATTTAGGGTCTTCCACACCGTGTAATGCAGGCCTCCACCAGGAGCCAGTTCCTCCCTGGCTGGTATGGGAGGGTTAGTCAACGTGGCCTACCACCTTGCCACCCGATTGCTTGAGAGTGATCCATCCAGGACTCGTGTCCGTGATAAAAAGCTCTTTCTGGACCGAAGCCGTTGCTCTGCAGGTTGGTGGCTGTGTAATGGGTGACGAGGGTCCGTCTCTTGCTA
Organism: Macrosteles quadrilineatus; assembly: GCF_028750875.1. Classification (NCBI taxonomy): domain Eukaryota; kingdom Metazoa; phylum Arthropoda; class Insecta; order Hemiptera; family Cicadellidae; genus Macrosteles; species Macrosteles quadrilineatus. The sequence goes on from NW_026542597.1 coordinate 79,654,896, forward strand.
AGTCCCTTCTGCGTCGGCAGCGACATCACGTCGGATTGATGGAGGGGTGATCCCTATGATAGGATAGAGTTTGTGTACTGCAGTCGGTTTTAAAAACCCAGTTACAATCCGAGCCATGTCATTGACTGCAATGTCAACCTTTTTTGCATGTGACGATGCATTCCATACTGGTGCAGCCTACTCCGCAGCCGACACAGTGAGCGCTTAAGCTGAGGTTCTGAGGACATTAGGGTTAGCACCCCAGCATCTGCTGGTGAGCTTCCTGATGATATTATTCCTCGCTGAGACTTTACCCCTTGTCACAATACCATGCGCCTTAAATGTCAGTGTGCAGTCCAGTATGACACATTTGGGTGTAGGACAATGCTGAAGACGGTCTCCCCGCTACCCCACGACGTGTCCATTAGTCTCTGTTCTCTCAAACTCTCTACACTTACAACTGGGACCTCCATAATTCAAATTATATTGTTTTGACCTCTATAAATCAAAATCTTCACATTTCAAACTTCCCATGGTTCGAAATATATTGTCTTTCTTCTGAAATTCGAATTAGCGAGGTTCTACAGTATTATTTTAGTGTAATTTCATAATTTGTGCTACTGTTATTGGTTATATGTTTAAGGGATGATTTATATTTTATGATTAGATCGTTTTATTTGGTTAAACTAGGTTTTAAATAACTGAAATAACAAGAAAGAAATTGTAAACAAAAACAATCTCTACAGTGGACCCAGAACTAACAATAAAATTAGCTTTTCCGTAAGGATGAGAAATCTACTACATCAAGATATGTACTTCATCCATGGGAGTATGTTTCATCTATATTGTGTAGGTTTTCTAATAAAAAAAACCAAAGCTTAATGAACAACTCAAAGAGTGTGCACAACAACATTACCCTTCCCTTAATTTTTGATACCTTAATGGATCAGCTGTTTAAATAAACATTCATTCTCATTTTAACAGCTGATCCACGTATTAATACTGAGATTATGCAGGTACTCGAGTTTGAATATTTGGTAGCTAATCAAACTAATCTAAAAGGTACGATTGAAATTATGCTTCAATTGGATAAATTATGTAATTAAATGTCCATGATAGTTGAGTGCAATTTACTTTTTGCAATCTATATATAAAGCCAAAAGTAACCATGAACTTTTGAGAAAACTACAAGTCACACCCCCATAAACCATATACTTAAAATGTTCGTCATGACGAGAAACCTTGCGCAAAATCATCCATTATTTCATAAATTGCCCTTGGAACTTTCCATTTACCTAATGTTAAAAATACCTCAGCTGCTATTATTTGTTTGTATTACCATTACTGTATTCTGTTTTGTTTATTTCATCTAACTTAACCAATCAATAGTTTTATTAATACTACATAATGTAGTAAAACGGGGTGGAGCCCGTGGGTAACAACTAGTTTATCTAACTTAAATTTTCAGAGCTGCTCAAAACAAATCATGTGATTAAAAATTCCCATCAAATTTACAAAAAAAAAAAATGGATTAAACAAAAATTAAAATAAGACTTTAAAATTTAATGGAGTGTTAAAAGTTAAAAACTACTGCTCACAATAATAAAAACATAGTTGAAACAAAAGTGTTTTATCAATGCAAATTACAATTAAATTGCGCAGATTACATTGCGAGATATTTTAACATATGAAAATATATCATGAACCTTACTTTACAATCCATGAGTTGACAGATGAGTGTTTAGTTGGGTTTTCCTAGCAAAAGTCTTCTTACAGACAACACACTTGTGATTCCTGGTGATTCCATGGACAGCCATGTGTTGTTTGACATGGGTTCTTAGTTTGAACGTTTGACCACATATATTACAGACATGAGGTCTGCTATCTTTATGTGTATTCTCATGCTGCTGCAAATTACATAATCGTTTAAACAATTTTCCACAAGTTGAGCAGGAAAACTTATGATCATCATTGTGTACAATCATGTGTTTTTTCAGTTTTAATTCATGATTAAATGCTTTACCACAAATTTCACAGCATACAGTTGTTCCAGAGTGTAAATTTATATGTCGAGATAATCTACTTTTAGTATAAAACGTACGATCACATAGTGCACATATGTATTCTTCTCTTTGTTGATGTGATGTTTGAATGTGACCTTTAAGTAGTTCTTTGTGACTATAAACTTTATGACATTCAGCACATTTGTATTGATCTCCTCTTGAATGGACCATATCCGTATGTACTTTAAGGTTTTCTTTACGGCTAAATCCCTTTCCACAATCTTTACATCTAAATAAAAGACTTTCAATCTTACGAAAATGGACTGTTTCAATATGAATTTTAAGGCGATGGGTAGAGATTTCTTTCTTACAAATATTACAAGTCTCTTTTTTATGCGCTCTCTTCGGTTTGTTTGTTGAATGTTGTTTTTCCATATGACCTTTGAGGGTATTTTTCACTGTAAATGCTCTATTGCAGATATCACATGGAAACAACTTAAGTCCTTTGTGAACCTTTAAATGTTTTTCCAGCCTGCACTTTAATACAAATCTTAGATTACAAATGTTACAAGCAAATGGTTTATTGCTGTCTTTACTCGCGTCATCTTTTTCATTAGAACGTTCAATTTTCTTCACACACATTTTACAGGTTTCACATTGACACAAGATTCCGTCTTGTATTCCTGTACATACTTCTCCAGGTATTGTAACAGGGGTATCTTCATCCTGCAACATTTTCCATAGTTACTGAATGTGGATCTGTATCACAATTTTCTTTTCCTTCACCATTTCTAAAATCAAACTAGGGTACACGGTAAAGTGTTTGTAAGTAAAAGAACCCTCCCTATAAACGGTATAAACCCTACTTGAAATCCAATCAGGAATCAAACCACTAATAGCTAATTGCTAGAGAGAAATACTGTAGTTAATTAAGCTGAACAAACAGCGGTTTTAAACAGAAGGGCACTGTTTTTACTAAATTATTGTGAGTAACATATAGCTTATTCATAAAACAATAAAGTTTTGGGAAATTTAAATTTTGATTGATATTGAAAACCTTTTAATAGATTTGATGGTTTGTTTCCACACACCAAGTAATGGTCAAATCTTCAACTGAGTAGAATTGTAGTACAGTATATCCTGAAGGTGAATTACTCCAAGGCATCTGAAATGTCGGCCACTATACGCCAATTTAAAGACAGGATCCTAACCCAAAAACTATTAGGCCTACTTAACACCCTTCTCATAGTTTTTCATGCAGAAGGTTTTTAATCAATGGATACTCATACTTAACAATACCCCCGCCGCAGCAAACCTGCAGACTAAGCGAATTTCCATTTGCCTGATTGGATATACACTAAAATGTCTCCTTAAAAATATCACATTTATTCCCTATTTAAATAGAATCAGTTTAACACATACTTAGGTTTGCTGCAACAGGGACGGTAAAAGTGTTTTTTTTATGTAAAATGTTAATAGTTGGTAAGAAATAAAAACATTTTCCAAATTTGGGCAAAATATGTTAATAAACAAGCAAACTACAACAGTTTACTTATTCTCCATAAGAATAACATGGAAATTTTAAATTTACAATTTTTTGGAATTTTCTCCGTAACTATTAGGCGCTAACGCTTCAATATACTAAATTATTTGTTTTTTTAAGCTCTACAAAATAGTTTAGAAAAAAATTGCAAAATGTTATGTTTTTTGGGTCAAAAATGGGAAAACCCCATTTTTACCCCATAAAAGCCCCCATACACCCCCGTTCCCATGGTCCGATCATGCTGGTTCGCGAACTCGTTCGAATAAACGTAGGTTTACACGTTTGTACCAAATTTCATCAAAATCGGATCATTTTTGCTCGAGTTATCGCGCTAACGGACACATATATATATAAATAAATATATATAAATATTTATATATATGTATATATATATATATATATATATATATATGTGAATTTGAACGGATGGTGTTTTTGGCCTCTAGGGACCCTCTAGGGACCTCAAAACGAAGAAAAAAATCGGTCCCGGGTCCAGGTCTTACCATGAGTACTACGGTAATAGCTTATTCCCTATATGGGAAATTCGCTAAAAACATAAATTGAAGTGCTCTTTAGCAACAAGTAATGTACAGAAGAATTTTTAAAGATAATAATTATTGATTCCAGAATTTTTTGAATTTCCACAGGGACAAATTAAGTGGACCAATCACAAAATTTGTCAACTCATCTCTCAGATATGCAGAAGTACCAGAATCTTTAAAAAAGCAATAATTAGACCTGTTTATAAATCTGAAAGCCACTTTGATTATTCAAATTATCGTCCAATATCAATCTTGTCATAGGTAATTGCCTGACAAAGCACTCCGTAATAATAACGTAATAAGTCCCTACCAGTATGCATACCAGAAAAACAAAGGTACAAATGAACTATTGGCAGATTTTTCAGATTATTTAAATGGTGAATTGAGCATTGGAAATAAAATTTTAGTGATTTTTATAGATTTTTCAAAGGCGTTTGATACTTTAACACGTTCGCTGCGGGTGGGTCAGTACTGACCCACGGCGATCGAATCGCTCATGCTGCCGGGTCAGTACTAACCCACACTGCAGTGAATCAATATGTTGCTCAGTGCTAGCCTAGCGTCAGTCGAAGGTGGACCTACACCACGTTAGCGTGTAGTGTGTGACTTGCTTTGTTCACCGTTGAGTTGGTTCCCGCGTCTCGCTCCCGCCGTGGCGGCTGGGTCGGTACTGACCCACCTTACTGTGAACGCCCCTCGCTTTGCTACTTTTTTGTGCTTTATGACGTCATATTCAATTTCAATTATTTTTTAAACTATTTTATTTCAATAATATTAACATTTCAAATCTTTTATATCTCTCATTTTGGTTTAATATTTAAAATTTTTACACTCCGGTTCTTGATGGGTCAGCACTAACCCATGTATATGATGTCACATTATGAAGTCATAATCAATTACAATCAATTGATATACTATTTTATGTTGGCTATTTTATCATAATGACTACATATATCTTTAGAACATATATTTTTAGTGACATATATAATGTATTCAGTGACATTTCCATTTTTTTCTGACTCTGGCTCCTGATGGGTCAATAATGACCCATTATTATGACGTCACTTTTTGACGTCATATTCACTTCCGATCGTATTATATTATATTGTATTTCAATAAGGACACAAAAAGGAGTGTTATACAACAATAAAATTCTTTAGCAATACGATTCGATTTTATAATTTCCTTTAGCAGTGAACGTGTTTTAAAACATGAAAGAATTGGAGTTGCACTGAACAAGGCATTGGTGCCATGACAATGGATTAAGTGTAAACTGTAAGAAATCTAAAATAATGAATGTCCATTCACCTTTCTACAGTTGCAAAGAATCTAGAGTGAAAGCACACTCTTATAACTGTCTGCATAGTAAATCATACATAAAAGAAAAATGTAAATGTCAAATATTGGAAAGTGTTAAAACTTTTAAATATTTGTTGTATTTGTTGATCATAATTTAAAATGGGACTCTCATATTGCATATATAAAAGATAAACTTAGTGTGTGCCTCAAAACTTTATTACTTACGAGACTACTTACTGTTTAAGACGATGAAACTAATTTATGCATCTATGTGTGAGTCACTTCTTAGGTATGGATTAAGATCATGGGGAAATGCATCAATATCAGAATTACAGAAACTACAGACTGTTCAAACAAGAATATTAAAGATTATCACTAAGCTTGATTCTGCTGTTGTCAGTGAAACTCCAATGTTGTGTTATCAGTTGACAGGGGTTTTACCAGTGGAAAAGCTGTTCACTTATTTGTTGATAATAGATTATTATTTTTCAAACAGGTTCAAAGTAAAAAATGTGCATAGATACAACTCTAGGAAAGAATTTTTCATTGTTCCTACTGTTAATAATAAATACACAAAGCGTACAAGAAACTATTTGGTTCCTACATTGTTTAATAGTTTGCCACAATGTATGCAAGAAATAAAAACATATAAATTATTGTAGGTAAACTAAAAAAATTGTATATGACCAAGTAGTTAACGTTTTTAGAAAACTCTTATTTATTGTTATTGTTAAATCATAGTATATAATACAAGTTGTGTCTTTTGTTGATTTAAGTTGCTTTTATTCTTTACAGAATTTTACATATATATATATCTTTTATCAACTGTTAAAAATATAGTTCCTGTTTTATTATCTATACTTATTTAATAAGCAAGCAGGTTTTTTGTGACAATTACTCCTCCGAAACTACTGAACCGATTGACTTGTATGTTATAAAGTTTGTTTCGGCTGTTATTATTCCTTGTTAGATATCTATTTGTTTGTTGAATGTTTGTAATCTGAAAGTATATACTCATGTTAAATAATTTTAAGAAGATTCCTTGCATATTAACACTTGTTCTTATTTTTTACATTTATTTATTTTTGCCCCTTCAATATTTAAATTGTTTGTAATCATGTAAATTGGGTATAAGCCAAATTTGTTATTTTTTAAGAAGTAGGAAATATATTTTTGCACAGTTAATAGTTCACACTGACTCAAGACCAAGATAAAGATGGAAAAGACAATTGGTATTAAAAGAAACCCTGCGGACAAGCCTTTTTTTAAGGCTTATGCAGTTTGGTATTGTAAATTCATTGTATATGTGCTGTACTAAGTAATAAATAAATAATAAATAAAAATAAATAAAAAGTGCAATAAAACACAAAAACACACAAAAAACAATAAAACACAACAATAAACACAACACAATAACACACAATAAAACTTTAACCTGGTACCAATCCTTATATACAGGGTGTTTTTTTTAAAAACTTGCATCTTTATTTATGTAAAAACCGCAATAGATAGAAATATGCAGTTTGCGGGAATCATCTATTGACGTAGGGGGACCAATTGTTTTGAATTCAACGTTACATTCACATTCCCCCCCTTTCCCCCCCTGCCCCAAACTAATTTTTTTTTAAATAGCAAGGTACCCCTTGTGACATATCAAATAAAAGAGCATAAAAAAAGAAAATGTTTGATGAAAAAAAATTGAAAATCGGTTCATAAATTTGTGAGATATTCCCCCCCTCACCCCCCCGGATCTTATTTTTTTTAATAGCAAAGTATCCCTTGTGACATATCAAATGAAAGAGCATGAAAAAAGAAAATTTTTGGTAAAAAAAATTTAAAATCGGCTCATGAATTTGTGAGATAATCACCCCCCTTTTCCCCTACCCATAACTTGTTTTTTTAATAGCAAGGTACCCGCCCTTGTGACATATCAAATGAAAAATAAATTTCACAAAAATTTTTCTTTTTTTATGCTCTTTCATTTGATATGTCACAAGGAGTACTTTGCTATTAAAAAAAATTAAGTTCCGGGGGGGTAAGGGGGGGAATATCTCACAAATTTATGAACCGATTTTCAATTTTTTTTCATCAAACATTTTCTTTTTTCATGCTCTTTTATTTGATATGTCACAAGGGGTACCTTGCTATTTAAAAAAATTAAGTTGGGGGCAGGGGGGGAAAGTGAATGTAACGTTGAATTCAAAACAATTGGTCCCCCTATGTCAATAGATGATTCCCGCAAACTGCATATTTCTATCTATTGCGGTTTTTACATAAATAAAGATGCAAGTTTTTAAAAAAACACCCTGTATAATACGTGAAGGCGATTTCTACAAAACACTACTCCTCCGTTAATAATGGACGGATTTTTACAAACGACGTGTCAAAATAAAGTATTTTTTGTGTAGACGCCCCCTTTCTCCAATTCCTGTAATAAAAATCCTCGGGCTTTGCCCCACAGGCCATCACAGTTGGAGTTTCTTCCATAAGATTAACATGGGGTGATCTAAATATTTAATTGGAAACTTTATCCCCACTAATTTGAGAGGGCTGGGCGTATGAACTTGATAGAGGTGTCCAAAGAAAGGTCTTGGTCTGTAGATGAGTTATCAAAAGAAAAACAAACTAAATCGCTTAGGGCTCTGCCCCAGAAGCCCTTAAGATCCCTCCACAGATTTGTTTACATTTTGGCCATGTGAATAATACTTTTTAATGAAACAGCTGTTCATTTTTAAATTGTATTTCAAACAACACACATTTATTGGGAGTTACTGAATTCTAAAGATTCTACCAAATAAGTATTTGCAAAGTTATTTTCTGATTTAAAAATTGATTTTCTTCTTTATCATGTCATGTTTTGCAATATAACGTTCCATTACGAAATCAGTGGATATTCCTTTTTGTCACAGCAATTCTTAAATTATTTCTTATTGAACTATCTTATAACTATTGTACCGGTTGGTGTCTGCCTTTTTCACCACTTTTGCCTACATTTTATCATATTATTATGTAAAAATATCTGCTCTTATCGTGTCTAATAATATCCAAACATAGAAACCTTGCCTAAAATTGTACCCATCTTGACAAATTATTTGCACCTGCCTATATTACGGACTTTGGCACACCGGGGAGGTAACATCATTGAAAAATGACACGATATTTTGGCTGTAAAATATGGTACAAAGAGAAAATACTATTTAAGCAGCTACTGTCATGACAGAAAGATCATATTCCTTTTAAACTAGATCACATAATCCTTTATAAGATACGTTGATTAACAATATGTAAACGTCAACATACTTGTAACAGCCAATTTACAGTATTTTTGCTTTTTGGAAATGTCCCATTGCTTTGTCATTTGCATTATTTGTTGCCAATGAAGCCGCAAGACCATATCAACAAAGAGGCCCCTAACAATTCAAGAATAAAAGCCAACTTCACTTCAAGTATTCCACTACACATAACATTCCGTAGAGAGATTATATTGACAACTTCAAGTTATTAATAAGGCTGAGACAACTAACTGACATCCCCCATGTCAAGGAATTCCAGCTTTAACAGTAACCCCACAATCAATTTCTCAAAACTATGCTAAAGGGTTCACTCATTGGCACAGAAGTACAATATGAACTGGCGTGACGTGAAGAAGGAAAAATCAAACTTACACTGTAACGGATATACCTCCCTTTGAAGTTAGAAAATGTCTTCCCGAAAAATATTATCATTTGAAATAAAATCATAGCCTATAACACTGATGAAATCACGGAAGTGTTTAGCTTCAAAAGATCCGCCAATACGATTTTAATACTATTTAAAGGTTCTTCCATAGAAAGAGATGCCATATAACATACTAATAATAACTCCGATGGCGTACTGTATGGGAAATATTTTATTCATTGAATGATCAACCATATTTGGCAACTAATGAAGTTAATATCATTATTGTTTTTACACTTAATACTCTTTAAACAATGCTAAATGCTCAAAATATGTGTATTTCACCCAATTAATCACAGTTAGATGAATTAACGTAAGCCTTGAAAGTAACCGTCGATTTCGACGGGTTTCACCTAGTTTACTTTATTTCTTGACCCCACCAATTTTAGCAAATTTCCCTATAAGGTAGAAGCTATTACGGTAGGCCACACAAATTGACCTAGATCAAGGCCCCACTAGAAAAACAGACCATGCTGCAGGATCCATGACGTCACACTAGTGGATAGATTTGTTGATAGATTCACTGCAATATCCCATGTTTTAGGTAAATAAGCTGGCTGTTTGTCAGATTTAAGAGGTAAGATTTTAGTACAACTATCCACTACTGTGACGTAGTGTTATGCGGCCCCGCGCTGCAGCATGGTCTGTTTTTCTAATAGGGCCTTGCCTTGACCTGAGATAAATTTACATATTTTAAGGTACGCCTATTCATATCTTCTTATATTTTTGTAAAGGGGTTTTTTTAGTCAAAGATTCTGAATCATCTACATACCGGGTTTTCATGATTCTTTAGTTAAAAGAAAAATAATTTTAAAAGAAGTTGTATTAAAAATTGCTTCAATAGGCCTATAGCCTACCGTTCCATTCAAAATGTTTATTGGGTTTTCAGTTTTTGGGAACCTATCCTTTAATTTTTTTAGTCTAGCGGACGACAATAATATCTCATGTTTTTTTACGTGCAATATAATTTGATTTAAAAGGAATAAAGTTAAACAAACAACTCGGAAGAATGTGCTATTGCAAAATTCTCATCCTCCCCTGATTTTTTATACTTTAGTAGACGGAACTATTGAAGACGGATTAGATATATTTTTGTGACAATTATTTATTTATTATATGTATCTTTTAACAGAACAAGTATTTGTTGCCTTGTTAGTTTGTTATTTGCTATTTAAGTTTGAAGATGTCTATTACAATATGTGTATCTTGTAGAAGAAATAAAGAGTTTGTCTTGTCTTTAATGCACCTTCTGAAGAAAGATTCTTTTTCTCAACAGCTGTTTATCAACATATTTCACACTACTGGAGAAATGAGAATATCGACAGTAGCATTATACGAGGTACGTTCGGAAAGTAAGTTCCTTTTTTAAATTTCTCCGTTCCAGCGCTGCGATTGGCATTTTAGACATTTGGGCTGTGTATGTGCATATATTGGCAAGCCTGCCCTGGAAATTCGACAACAATCAGCCGTGTTTACATCCGGTTTGAGCATTCAAAATGGTACCGCCAACTGAGACTGCCGTCGACTGTAAAGTGCGTGCTATAATTAGATTTTTAACTGCTAAAGGAATGAAAGCCATTGAAATTCGTCGAGAGATTAGTGAAGTGAATGGCGAGAACATTATGAGTGACGGAATGGTACACAATTGGGTAAGGGCATTTAAAGATGGCCCCACTAACGTTCATGATGAGCAACGCACTGGGTACTGGTGACAGTAATGACGGCAGTAATGTGGCGTAGTTAGAAAAATTGAAAAATGTATATCTTGTTAAGACTATTGTCTGGTTCTTTGTACCCGAAAATGTAAGGCAGCACTAATTTCATAGATTTTTAATTTAAGGGTAAATTGATTATAGCAAATAAAAGTGTGCTAAAACAATTAAGTATCCAACAGAATTAGATTTCAATGTGATGACCCTAGTGATAACTTTAAGCTATGCAAGGTTGTAATATACATGAAGTTTTTATACATTATTTAAAATGACAAAATTCAAGGATCGAATGCTCTGATGGTAGCGAAATCCGTCAGTATTTATAAATATTGTCCCATTGTATCGTAAAAATGGAAACTGCAGAAATAATAAAGAAATTAAACTTTTAAAATAAAAATAAATTTAAGGCTTTTGGCAAAATTTCACTATGATAATTTTGTGTTGTAACATGATATCTGTGTGACTGTTAACAAATGTTTTAAAGGAAATTTTAAGTCAGCAAAACCACTTATTTTGCATCAATTTATTTTATTTTATTTTGTGCACAAACTCCAGCCTAACACATAAAGCAGCAATTAAATTTTTAATACAGTATGTGAGTTGAATACAACATTTATGATATATACAACTACTGATCATTTGAATGAAGCAATTTAACAACCAACTGAAATTAAGGACTACTCTTCTAAAGAATGCTGTGATAGGTAGAATGTTTAAAAAGATAGGGACATAATTTACATAGTGATTTTTTAGGTCTAAATAAACAGACCATTAATGTACAGAATAACACTTTTTTCAAATCACTTCTTTAACCAGATATCTGCCATTTTGTATTTTTGATTAGATAGATATTTAATATACGATATATCTAGGACTTACCCCTTAAGATAAGGAAATAAATATATTAGTAAAAGTTTTAAATATGAAACATAATTCAATGTGGGCTATTTATCCAGGGCAGTTTTGTAAACCTCACAAGAGAGCATAATATAGTAATAGTAATCGAAAGGGACTGGTATGATAAGTAGGCGGTAGCAATTCAAAGATCAAAATGATTATGTAAAAAACTAAAAAAACACAAAACGGCGTATATTTGGTTAACAAAACTATTTTAGAAAAAAGTTTCATAATGGCTTTTTTCTACATTTTGACCCATAGAACCATTTCCTGTAGTTTGTCCTTGTTTATATTGGACACTCTGTATAAACTAGGTAATCAACAAAATTAAGGCCTAGATACATCACATGCAGATGCATACATACAGATGCATACATACAGATACATCACAGAACACAGCTGCTGTGCTGTGTGATGCATCCAAACAATCCGAGATCTGATTTATAAATTCAAATGTTGATCTTCCACCAAAAGGTAGTTATGATAGGGTGGTAGATTTTGGGATCCCCTTTTGTTCCCTTCTTATGCAAAGATTTTAATTCAGCTCTTTTTAGTTGGTAAGGATAGATACTCTCATCTAAACATAGATTTATTATAATCGGACAAATTCTGAATCAACCACTTGACTAATCTCTCCAATTCTTTTGTAGAAAGAATGATAATTTCAAAAGGAAAGAAATGTCAAAGCTCTCTACACTTAAAACTGGGATCTCCAAAATCAATTTTTTTACTTTCTCCCCCTATACTATAGTATATGGAGAAAGTATTGTTTTCGTAAAAATTTTCGAGTTTGAGTTTTGAGTGGATATATTCGTTTTGGGTCCCCCTGGACCCAAAAAAGTGGTTTTCGAAGTGATGTCTGTGTGTGTGTGTGTCTGTGTGTGTGTGTGTGTGTGTGTGTGTGTGTGTGTGTGTGTCTGTGTGTCTGGATGTGTACAGAGCTAGAGACTACATCTGTGGTCCGATTTCGATGAAATTTGGTATGTAGGTTCTAATCCATGGTATCTCCAGGTGTTTTTTTCATTTTTTTGAAATTTTTATTTTTAATGGGGATTTTTCCATAAAAACCCATAAAAAACCAGAAAAATCGGATTTTCTCAAAAATGGCCCAAACGATTTTGATAAAAATTTAGTATGTTGTAGCCCTTTAAATTCTGAATAAAATTGTACAAACCCCATATCTGTAAAAATTACGGTTCAAAAGTTATGGTCAAATATGTTATTTTCCCATAAAAACCCCATAAAAAACAAAAAATAGATTTTAGAAAAAATCCTGTTTTGATTTAACATAGTATGTTACAGTCCTTACAGTTTTGATAGTTTTTTTTAATTCTTTTAGAAATTTTTTTAATGGGGATTTTCCCATAAAACCCCATAAAATAATGGAAAAATAGGATTTTTCCAAAAATGGCCCGAACGATTCTGATAAAAATTTAGTATGTTATAGTCCTTTATATTCTGAACAAAATGGTACAAATACCATTTCTGTAAAAATTATGGTTCAAAAGTTAATGTAAATTATGTCATTTTCCCATAAAATAACAGAAAAATCGGATTTTCCCAAAAATGGCCCAAACGATTTTGATAAAAATTTAGCATGTTATATTCCTTTAAATTCTGAACAAAATTGTACAAATCCCATTTCTGTATATTTACTCTCACCGCTTACACATGATAAAGGTTGTTGACAAACTTATGGGAGAAAGTATGTGTCAGATTGCTGATACCGTTTATTTCTGACCTCTATAAATCAAACTCTCCGCATTTCAACTTCCCAAAGTTAAAAAAATATTGTCTTTCTTCTGAAATTCGAATTAGCGAGGTTCTACAGTATTATTTTAGTGTAATTTCATAATTTGTGCTACTGTTATTGGTTATATGTTTAAGGGATGATTTATATTTTGTGATTAGATCATTTTATTTGGTTAAACTAAGTTTTAAATAACTGAAATAACAAGAAAGAAATTGTAAACAAAAACAATCTCTACAGTGCACCCAGAACTAACAATAAAATTAGCTTTTCCGTAAGGATGAGAAATCTACTACATCAAGATATGTACTTCATCCATGGGAGTATGTTTCATCTATATTGTGTAGGTTTTCTAATAAAAAAAACCAAAGCTTAATGAACAACTCAAAGAGTGTGCACAACAACATTACCCTTCCCTTAATTTTTGATACCTTAATGGATCAGCTGTTTAAATAAACATTCATTCTCATTTTAACAGCTGATCCACGTATTAATACTGAGATTATGCAGGTACTCGAGTTTGAATATTTGGTAGCTAATCAAACTAATCTAAAAGGTACGATTGAAATTATGCTTCAATTGGATAAATTATGTAATTAAATGTCCATGATAGTTGAGTGCAATTTACTTTTTGCAATCTATATATAAAGCCAAAAGTAACCATGAACTTTTGAGAAAACTACAAGTCACACCCCCATAAACCATATACTTAAAATGTTCGTCATGACGAGAAACCTTGCGCAAAATCATCCATTATTTCATAAATTGCCCTTGGAACTTTCCATTTACCTAATGTTAAAAATACCTCAGCTGCTATTATTTGTTTGTATTACCATTACTGTATTCTGTTTTGTTTATTTCATCTAACTTAACCAATCAATAGTTTTATTAATACTACATAATGTAGTAAAACGGGGTGGAGCCCGTGGGTAACAACTAGTTTATCTAACTTAAATTTTCAGAGCTGCTCAAAACAAATCATGTGATTAAAAATTCCCATCAAATTTACAAAAAAAAAATGGATTAATCAAAAATTGAAATAAGACTTTAAAATTTAATGGAGTGTTAAAAGTTAAAAACTACTGCTCACAATAATAAAAACATAGTTGAAACAAAAGTGTTTTATCAATGCAAATTACAATTAAATTGCGCAGATTACATTGCGAGATATTTTAACATATGAAAATATATCATGAACCTTACTTTACAATCCATGAGTTGACAGATGAGTGTTTAGTTGGGTTTTCCTAGCAAAAGTCTTTTTACAGACAACACACTTGTGATTCTTGATAATCCCATGGACAGCCATGTGTTGTTTGACATGGGTTCTTAGTTTGAACGTTTTACCACATATATTACAGACATGAGGTCTGCTATCTTTATGTGTATTCTCATGCTGCTGCAAATTACATAATCGTTTAAACAATTTTCCACAAGTTGAGCAGGAAAACTTATGATCATCATTGTGTACAATCATGTGTTTTTTCAGTTTTAATTCATGATTAAATGCTTTACCACAAATTTCACAGCATACAGTTGTTCCAGAGTGTAAATTTATATGTCGAGATAATCTACTTTTAGTATAAAACGTACGATCACATAGTGCACATATGTATTCTTCTCTTTGTTGATGTGATGTTTGAATGTGACCTTTAAGTAGTTCTTTGTGACTATAAACTTTATGACATTCAGCACATTTGTATTGATCTCCTCTTGAATGGACCATATCCGTATGTACTTTAAGGTTTTCTTTACGGCTAAATCCCTTTCCACAATCTTTACATCTAAATAAAAGACTTTCAATCTTACGAAAATGGACTGTTTCAATATGAATTTTAAGGCGATGGGTAGAGATTTCTTTCTTACAAATATTACAAGTCTCTTTTTTATGCGCTCTCTTCGGTTTGTTTGTTGAATGTTGTTTTTCCATATGACCTTTGAGGGTATTTTTCACTGTAAATGCTCTATTGCAGATATCACATGGAAACAACTTAAGTCCTTTGTGAACCTTTAAATGTTTTTCCAGCCTGCACTTTAATACAAATCTTAGATTACAAATGTTACAAGCAAATGGTTTATGGCTGTCTTTACTCATGTCATCTTTTTCATTAGAACGTTCAATTTTCTTCACACACATTTTACAGGTTTCACATTGACACAAGATTCCGTCTTGTATTCCTGTACATACTTCTCCAGGTATTGTAACGGGGGTATCTTCATCCTGCAACATTTTCCATAGTTACTGAATGTGGATCTGTATCACAATTTTCTTTTCCTTCACCATTTCTAAAATCAAACTAGGGTACACGGTAAAGTGTTTGTAAGTAAAAGAACCCTCCCTATAAACGGTATAAACCCTACTTGAAATCCAATCAGGAATCAAACCACTAATAGCTAATTGCTAGAGAGAAATACTGTAGTTAATTAAGCTGAACAAACAGCGGTTTTAAACAGAAGGGCACTGTTTTTACTAAATTATTGTGAGTAACATATAGCTTATTCATAAAACAATAAAGTTTTGGGAAATTTAAATTTTGATTGATATTGAAAACCTTTTAATAGATTTGATGGTTTGTTTCCACACACCAAGTAATGGTCAAATCTTCAACTGAGTAGAATTGTAGTACAGTATATCCTGAAGGTGAATTACTCCAAGGCATCTGAAATGTCGGCCACTATACGCCAATTTAAAGACAGGATCCTAACCCAAAAACTATTAGGCCAACTTAACACCCTTCTCATAGTTTTTCATGCAGAAGGTTTTTAATCAATGGATACTCATACTTAACAATACCCCCGCCGCAGCAAACCTGCAGACTAAGCGAATTTCCATTTGCCTAATTGGATTTACACTAAAATGTCTCCTTAAAAATATCACATTTATTCCCTATTTAAATAGAATCAGTTTAACACATACTTAGGTTTGCTGCAACAGGGACGGTAAAAGTGTTTTTTTTATGTAAAATGTTAATAGTTGGTAAGAAATAAAAACATTTTCCAAATTTGGGCAAAATATGTTAATAAACAAGCAAACTACAACAGTTTACTTATTCTCCATAAGAATAACATGGAAATTTTAAATTTACAATTTTTTGGAATTTTCTCCGTAACTATTAGGCGCTAACGCTTCAATATACTAAATTATTTGTTTTTTTAAGCTCTACAAAATAGTTTAGAAAAAAATTGCAAAATTTTATGTTTTTTGGGTCAAAAATGGGAAAACCCCATTTTTACCCCATAAAAGCCCCCATACACCCCCGTTCCCATGGTCCGATCAACGATGTAAAAACTACTGGATTGCGCTCTCAGTAGCACTGCGGGCGCTGTTTTCGGTCTAGCTCCCCCCACCATCTACTGGCAGTAGCCGACGCAGCCCATACACTCACCATTGTAAAACGCGCCTTTTTAAGTTGCTGCTCTGTTTAAATATATAGATATAAAATATTGCTAATACATGCCAAAAACTTTTACTATTCTAAACTTTATGTCTTCTTCTTTTCGTGCAAAAAATAACACATTCGAACTCTTAAAAACCCTACTACATTTGTCCAGTTTTTACCGCAAATCTATGCTTGACATTAACGTGATAGGCATACTTTTTTATGACCTATTTTGTAAGATACATTGTCATTAAACATTGAAAGAAAAAAATATCGCGTTTACGTCAAACATTTACGTTACCACTGCGGCAAAAACTTAGCAAAATTATTCTAAATGTTTATGTAATAGTTTTTCGATTAATAAAATAGAATTTCAAACACAAATATTGTACTTTATATTTCTCCTTTGTAATCACTTATTATTTTACCATGTACAATTTGGAACTAGCAATATCAGTTGTCTAAAAAACTCTACAAAACGGGTTTAGTGAATTTGTAGTTTTAAAGAATTCAAATGGGTTATTTTCTGCAAGAAACAAAACAGACATAAAAGGTTTAACTAGTAAAAAGAGTTTGACAAGCGTTAGCAATATTTTATCCCTATAAATTTCAACAGTGCAGCAAATAAAAAGTGTGTTTTATAATGGTGAATGTATGGGCTGCGTCGGCTTCTGCCAGTAGGTGGTGGGGGAAGCTCGACCGCGCGGCCAACACTGAGCCAGCGATCCATGAGTTGTTTATATCGTTGGGTCCGATCATGCTGGTTCGCGAACTCGTTCGAATAAACGTAGGTTTACACGTTTGTACCAAATTTAATCAAAATCGGATCATTTTTGCTCGAGTTATCGCGCTAACGGACACATATATATATATATATATAAATATAAATATTTATATATATGTATATATATATATATATGTGAATTTGAACGGATGGTGTTTTTGGCCTCTAGGGACCCTCTAGGGACCTCAAAACGAAGAAAAAAATCGGTCCCGGGTCCAGGTCTTACCATGAGTACTACGGTAATAGCTTATTCCCTATATGGGAAATTCGCTAAAAACATAAATTGAAATGCTCTTTAGCAACAAGTATGTACAGAAGAATTTTTAAAGATAATAATTATTGATTCCAGAATTTTTTGAATTTCCACAGGGACAAATTAAGTGGACCAATCACAAAATTTGTCAACTCATCTCTCAGATATGCAGAAGTACCAGAATCTTTAAAAAAAGCAATAATTAGACCTGTTTATAAATCTGAAAGCCACTTTGATTATTCAAATTATCGTCCAATATCAATCTTGTCATAGGTAATTGCCTGACAAAGCACTCCGTAATAATAACGTAATAAGTCCCTACCAGTATGCATACCAGAAAAACAAAGGTACAAATGAACTATTGGCAGATTTTTCAGATTATTTAAATGGTGAATTGAGCATTGGAAATAAAATTTTAGTGATTTATATAGATTTTTCAAAGGCGTTTGATACTTTAACACGTTCGCTGCGGGTGGGTCAGTACTGACCCACGGCGATCGAATCGCTCATGCTGCCGGGTCAGTACTAACCCACACTGCAGTGAATCAATATGTTGCTCAGTGCTAGCCTAGCGTCAGTCGAAAGTGGACCTACACCACGTTAGCGTGTAGTGTGTGACTTGCTTTGTTCACCGTTGAGTTGGTTCCCGCGTCTCGCTCCCGCCGTGGCGGCTGGGTCGGTACTGACCCACCTTACTGTGAACGCCCCTCGCTTTGCTACTTTTTTGTGCTTTATGACGTCATATTCAATTTCAATTATTTTTTAAACTATTTTATTTCAATAATATTAACATTTCAAATCTTTTATATCTCTCATTTTGGTTTAATATTTAAAATTTTTACACTCCGGTTCTTGATGGGTCAGCACTAACCCATGTATATGACGTCACATTATGAAGTCATAATCAATTACAATCAATTGATATACTATTTTATGTTGGCTATTTTATCATAATGACTACATATATCTTTAGAACATATATTTTTAGTGACATATATAATGTATTCAGTGACATTTCCATTTTTTTCTGACTCTGGCTCCTGATGGGTCAGTAATGACCCATTATTATGACGTCACTTTTTGACGTCATATTCACTTCCCATCGTATTATATTATATTGTATTTCAATAAGGACACAAAAAGGAGTGTTATACAACAATAAAATTTTTTAGCAATACGATTCGATTTTATAATTTCCTTTAGCAGTGAACGTGTTTTAAAACATGAAAGAATTGGAGTTGCACTGAACAAGGCATTGGTGCCATGACAATGGATTAAGTGTAAACTGTAAGAAATCTAAAATAATGAATGTCCATTCACCTTTCTACAGTTGCAAAGAATCTAGAGTGAAAGCACACTCTTATAACTGTCTGCATAGTAAATCATACATAAAAGAAAAATGTAAATGTCAAATATTGGAAAGTGTTAAAACTTTTAAATATTTAGGGGTATTTGTTGATCATAATTTAAAATGGGACTCTCATATTGCATATATAAAAGATAAACTTAGTGTGTGCCTCAAAACTTTATTACTTACGAGACTACTTACTGTTTAAGACGATGAAACTAATTTATGCATCTATGTGTGAGTCACTTCTTAGGTATGGATTAAGATCATGGGGAAATGCATCAATATCAGAATTACAGAAACTACAGACTGTTCAAACAAGAATATTAAAGATTATCACTAAGCTTGATTCTGCTGTTGTCAGTGAAACTCCAATGTTGTGTTATCAGTTGACAGGGGTTTTACCAGTGGAAAAGCTGTTCACTTATTTGTTGATAATAGATTATTATTTTTCAAACAGGTTCAAAGTAAAAAATGTGCATAGATACAACTCTAGGAAAGAATTTTTCATTGTTCCTACTGTTAATAATAAATACACAAAGCGTACAAGAAACTATTTGGTTCCTACATTGTTTAATAGTTTGCCACAATGTATGAAAGAAATAAAAACATATAAATTATTGTAGGTAAAACTAAAAAAATGATATATGACCGAGTAGTTAACGTTTTTAGAAAACTCTTATTTATTGTTATTGTTAAATCATAGTATATAATACAAGTTGTGTCTTTTGTTGATTTAAGTTGCTTTTATTCTTTACAGAATTTTACATATATATATATACATATATATATAGATATCTTTTATCAACTGTTAAAAATATAGTTCCTGTTTTATTATCTATACTTATTTAATAAGCAAGCAGGTTTTTTGTGACAATTACTCCTCCGAAACTACTGAACCGATTGACTTGTATGTTATAAAGTTTGTTTCAGCTGTTATTATTCCTTGTTAGATATCTATTTGTTTGTTGAATGTTTGTAATCTGAAAGTCTATATACTCATGTTAAATAATTTTAAGAAGATTCCTTGCATATTAACAATTGTTCTTATTTTTTACATTTAATTTATTTTTGCCCATTCAATATTTAAATTGTTTGTAATCATGTAAAATGGGTATGAGCCAAATTTGTTATTTTTTAAGAAGTAGGAAATATATTTTTGTACAGTTAATAGTTCACACTGACTCAAGACCAAGATAAAGATGGAAAAGACAATTGGTATTAAAAGAAACGCTGCAGACAGGCCTTTTTTAAGGCTTATGTAGTTTGGTATTGTAAATTCATTGTATATGTGCTGTACTAAGTAATAAATAACTAATAAATAAAAATAAATAAATAAAAAAAAGTCCAATAAAACACAAAAACACAAAAAAAAACAATAAAACTTTAACCTGGTACCAATCCTTATATATAATACGTGAAGGCGATTTCTACGAAACACTACTCCTCCGTTAATAATGGACGGATTTTTACAAACGGCGTGTCAAAATGAAGTATTTTTTGTGTAGATGCCCCCTTTCTCCAATTCCTGTAATAAAAATCCTCGGGCTTTGCCCCACAGGCCATCAAAGTTGGAGTTTCTTCCATAAGATTAACATGGGGGGATCTAAATATTTAATTGGAAACTTTGGCCCCACTAATTTGAGAGGGCTGGGCGTATGAACTTGATAGAGGTGTCCAAAGAAAGGTCTTGGTCTGTAGATGAGTTATCAAAAGAAAAACGAACTAAATTCGCTTAGAGCTCTGCCCCAGAAGCCCTTAAGATCCCTCCACAGATTTGTTTACATTTTGGCCATGTGAATAATACTTTTTAATGAAACAGCTGTTCATTTTTAAATTGTATTTCAAACAACACACATTTATTGGGAGTTACTGAATCTAAAGATTCTACCAAATAAGTATTTGCAAAGTTATTTCCTGATTTAAAAATTGATTTTCTTCTTTATCATGTCATGTTTTGCAATATAACGTTCCATTACGAAATCAGTGGAAATTCCTTTTTGTCACAGCAATTCTTAAATTATTTCTTATTGAACTATCTTATAACTATTGTACGGGTTGGTGTCTGCCTTTTTCACCACTTTTGCCTACATTTTATCATATTATTCTACACATATCAAATATTTATGTAGAAATATCTGCTCTTATCGTGTCTAATAATATCCAAACATAGAAACCTTGCCTAAAATTGTACCCATCTTGACAAATTATTTGCACCTGCCTATATTACGGACTTTGGCACACTGGGTAGGTAACATCATTGAAAAATGACATGACATTTTGGCTGTAAAATATGGTACAAAGAGAAAATACTATTTAAGCAGCTACTGTCATGACAGAAAGATCATATTCCTTTTAAACTAGATCACATAATCCTTTATAAGATACGTTGATTAACAATATGTAAACGTCAATATACACATAACAGCCAATTTACAGTATTTTTGCTTTTTGGAAATGTCCCATTGCTTTGTCATTTGCATTATTTGTTGCCAATGAAGCCGCAAGACCATATGAACTAGGAGGCACCTAACAATTCAAGAATAAAAGCCAACTTCACTTCAAGTATTCCACTACACATAACATTCCGTAGAGAGATTATATTTACAACTTCATGTTATTAATAAGGCTGAGACAACTAACTGACATCCCCCATGTCAAGGAATTCCAGCTTTAACAGTAACCCCGCAATCAATTTCTCAAAACTATGCTAAAGGGTTCACTCATTGGCACAGAAGTACGATATGAACTGGCGTGACGTGAAGAAGGAAAAATCAAACTTACACTGTAACGGATATACCTCCCTTTGAAGTTAGAAAATGTCTTCTCGAAAAATATTATCATTTGAAATAAAATCATAGCCTATAACACTGATGAAATCACGGAAGTATTTAGCTTCAAAAGATCCGCCAATACGATTTTAATACTATTTAAAGGTTCTTCCATAGGAAGAGATGCCATATAACATACTAATAATAACTCCGATGGCGTACGGTATGGGAAATATTTTATTCATTGAATGATCAACCATATTTGGCAACTAATGCAGTTAATATCATTATTGTTTTTACACTTAATACTCTAAATGCCGTAAAACGGGGTTACTTGAAATGGTGGGGTAACTTGAAATGGTTTGGTACTGTTTTTGCATATTTGTTGGTATTAATAATCTCTGCCTGATTCATTGCTATACAATAGAGGATTTAATGCGTCATTAGATGACTATTAAGATTGTGTTAATAGATGACCTTTAAAAAATAGGTAACTACTCTAATTTATAACATTAATTGGAATTAAAAGTTTGAACAAAATTTATAGGTCTGAAAACTTCTTAACTGCAGCCTTCACCAACAATTTTAATCAGACTAACCAAGGTCACAACATAACCTCAAATATTACTACACAGAATGAAGCAGAAGATTTTCTGCCAATTCTTGTTTTTAAATTTTTTTTCAATTTTTTTTCTCTTTGATGTCAGATGTGGGGTAACTTGAAACAGTGTTGAAACACCATGTAGCCCATCAAAGATTTGTGAGTTTTACATTATACTATATGAAAGTCGTTGAATATTATTTTATCTTATTTTAGATGTATGTTTATATGCAATATAAATATGTGTAGCATTACACCATTGTTGTAAAGAGGGGCCGTTACTGCTTCCCATTAGAGATGTAGGTTCAGATGAAGAGTCTTAGTTTTTGTTTGACCTTGCGAGTTTTTTTCAACTTTTCATTTATTAAATATATTTTTAAAAACCCCTTTTTCATTTCAAGAACCCCCACACCATTCTAACTTGAAATATTCATGTTTTATAATACATTTAAATGGGCATTTCAAGTTACCCCATACCAAGGGGTAACTTGAAACACCTACTTTTTATTTTTTTTTTGTTACACTTTTATAAAAAAGTGTAATTTAAATAGTGCATTGTGTTCTACAGACTAAGACTAAAAAATAAACATATCAATCATTAAAATACGTCAATTGGTTTCTGAACAGGATAACTTTAAACCTGAAAACTGTTTCAAGTAACCCCGGTTTACGGTGCTCAAAATATGTGTATTTCACCCAATTAATCGCAGTTAGATGAATTAACGTAAGCCTTGAAAGTAACCGTCGATTTCGACGGGTTTCACCTAGTTTACTTTATTTCTTGACCCCACCAATTTTAGCGAATTTCCCTATAAGGTAGAAGCTATTACGGTAGGCCACACAAATTGACCTAGATCAAGGCCCCACTAGAAAAACAGACCATGCTGCAGGATCCATGACGTCACACTAGTGGATAGATTTGTTGATAGATTCACTGCAATATCCCATGTTTTAGGTAAATAAGCTGGCTGTTTGTCAGATTTAAGAGGTAAGAT
Organism: Macrosteles quadrilineatus; assembly: GCF_028750875.1. NCBI lineage: Eukaryota > Metazoa > Arthropoda > Insecta > Hemiptera > Cicadellidae > Macrosteles > Macrosteles quadrilineatus. The sequence goes on from NW_026542597.1 coordinate 79,678,470, forward strand.
TTTCGTACAACTATCCACTACTGTGACGTAGTGTTATGCGGCCCCGCGCTGCAGCATGGCCTGTTTTTCTAATAGGGCCTTGCCTTGACCTGAGATAAATTTACTTATTTTAAGGTAGGCCTATTCATATCTTCTTATATTTTTCTAAAGAGTTTTTTTTAGTCAAAGATTCTGAATCATCTACATACCGGGTTTTCATGATTCTTTAGTTAAAAGAAAAATAATTTTAAAAGGAAAGTTGTATTAAAAATTGCTTCAATAGGCCTATAGCCTACCGTTCCATTCAAAATGTTTATTGGATTTTCAGTTTTTAGGAACCTATCCTTCAATTTTTTTAGTCTAGCGGACGACAATAATATCTCATGTTTTTTTACGTGCAATATAATTTTACTTAAAAGGAATTATGTTAAACAAACAACTCAGAAGAATGTAAAATTCTCCTCCCCCCCCCCCTAATTTTTGATACTTTAGTAGACAGAACTATTGTAGACGGATTAGATATATTTTTGTGACTTTTATTTATGTATTACTAGCTGTTGTACCCGTGCTTTGCAACGGGAAGAGAACACGAAATAGAAACATTTTGATCTTTACATCTGTTGATAAAATAGTTACACATAAGCCTTTAAAAAACAAAATTTTAACTTTATGGCCTTAATAGGATAGCTGTTGTCATAAATGTAAAAAAATAATAGTACTGCACCCTGTTGGTAAACCTTGTAACTTTTTAATGCTATTCAATAAGAATAAGAATAAGAAATATTTATTTCCATTGATCTTTATAAAAGAAATAGGACACATCATTGTTATACATAGTTGTTACAAGGTGATTCAGTGTTTACAGTACAAAATATTTAAATTTAAATAGCCACTTACATGAAAATAAAAGCTTTATTTCAACTTACTCTTCAAAATCTAATATTTATTTCACAACTTAAAAAATCATCAATTTTGTAAAAGGGATTTTTAACAATCCAGTCATACAGTTTATTTTTAAAAATACTGTAAGAAACTAATTTTGCTTCTTCAGGCAGCTTATTAAAAAACATTATACAATTTAATTTATGTGAATGTTTGGTTTTTGCCAATCTGTGCTGCAATATATCTATTTTATCCCTACCTCTTGTATAGTGATTGTGTACGTCTTTTCGGAAAGAGAATTGATCTAAGTTTGACTTTGTATATATTAGAATTTGGAATACATAAAGATTTACTATGGTTGGTATCCTGAAATTAATGAAAAGAGGTTTACAATGTGTATCTGAGCATTCTCCAGCAATTCTTCGAACCGCCTTTTTCTGGAGTAAAAGGATGTCATTAATATGTGGAGAGTGGCCCCACAAAATAAGACCATATAGTATGTGCGAGTCCAAAATACGCCAATCTTAAATATTATTGACTAACAAAATCCTTATGTTTCCACAGCAAGCACCTCACTCTTGAAATTTTGTTACAAACAGATTTTATGTGTGATGACCAATTTAATTTTGAATCCAAATTAAATCCTAAAAGTTTAACTGATTTAAATTTTACCTCTGTTTTAAGACTGATTGTTATATATTGTGATTTGTCAGAATTACAAGATATTCTGTTTGCAGAAAACCAATCATATGCTCTATGTTCAGCCTCTTGACTAATTAAGCGCAGGGTTGTTAAATTAGAATGGTTAGCGAGTAAAGTTGTATCATCCGCATATATAACAGATTGTGTATTTATATTTATAGGAAGATCATTAATGTAGACATTAAAGAAAAATGGCCCTAGTACAGAGCCCTGAGGAACACCGGTTTCAACTTTTTCAGTTTTGGAACATTTATTTTTAATTGATACCAATTGAAGTCTATTACATAAAAATACGAAGAAATTAGAAGCATGGCATCATTAGTGATGCCATAAAAACGTAGTTTGTTAGTTAGGATATCAAAAGGAACCGTGTCAAAAGCTTTACTTAAATCACATAAAACTAATGACACAGATTCCTTCTTTTCTAAAGTTTCGAGAGAATGGTCAACTAAAGTGAGAATTGCTGAGGTTGTGGATTTACCTCGACGAAAGCCGAATTGGGAGTTTGACAATAGGTTATTTGTTTCAAAGTAATTATTTAATTGATTATACATTACTGCTTCAAATATTTTGGAAAAAATAGGAACAAGTGAAATAGGCCGATAATTTTGAACCATTTTTTTATCACCTTTTTTGAATATTGGGATTACTTTCGATATTTTGAGGGACGGAGAAAAATATCCCTCCCTCTTACAGGTATTCAATATAAAAGCAAGAGGGTAGCTAATAAAACCTATAGTCTTTTTCAAAATGTTATTAGAAATCCAATAATAATCCATTGATTTAGAATTTGTTAATTTAGCAACAACTTTAATTATATCCGATGATGAGACCTCTGACCAAGAAAATGTTGTATTTGTTGAGTTGTTTCCTAAAAAATCTTCTGCTTTGTAAGGGCTTGTAAGGCAATATCATAGAACCACCTTGTGTAGTTGAAACAGCTGACAAATTTCTTTTATTCCTTTTAAATACGATTACTCATAAGGTTAACATGGGAAACTCCAGAGCCACTGGGGCAGAGCCCGAAAGGACTTTTAAGATAAGAATGCGTCTATATGTTAATCGGGAATGTGAGCTATCATCATACCAAATTTCAGCCCAATCTGACCAGTATTTTTGCGTTTACTTGTAACAAACATACATCCATCCATCCATACATCCAAACTTTCTCATTTATAATATTAGTAGGATATGTATCTTTTAACAGAACAAGTATTTGTTGCCTTGTTAGTTTGTTATTTGCTTATAAGTTTGAAGATGTCTATTACAATATGTGTATCTTGTAGAAGAAATAAAGAATTTGTCTTGTCTTTAATGCACCTTCTGAATAAAGATTCTTTCTCAACAGGTTTATCAACATATTTCACACTACTGGAGAAATGAGAATATCGACAGTAGCATTATACGAGGTATGTTCGGAAAGTAAGTTCCTTTTTTAAATTTCTCCGTTCCAGCACTGCGATTGGCATTTTAGACATTTGGGCTGTGTATGTGCATATATTGGCAAGCCTGCCCTGGAAATTCGGGATCAATCAGCCGTGTTTACATCCGGTTTGAGCATTCAATTCAATTCAATTAAATTCAATTCAAAACCACTTTATTCATTTCCTGTACATAATACATTGAATAGTGTCAACAGTTGTTTAGGCCTAATAGTTATGAAATACATTTCTAACATAATAAAATGAAAACAAAATTTTACAAACTTAATTTTTTTTTTAAGTCTAAACAAAAAATACATAAATTGAATTTGTTTTTGACTTCAAAGCCTATTCAACTCTTCAAAAGAAAAAATAGCCTTGCTGATGAGAAATCTCTTTAATTTATTTTTAAATATTGTTTTGGAAGTCTCTGATTTAATTTCAATTGGGAGATTATTATAAAATTTTGATCCCGCATACATGGGTTTTTTATCAAAAAGTTTTAGACTATGGTGGCCAATTGCAAGGTTTTCCCGATTTCTGGTGAAATAATTATGACTATCCCCAACTCGTTCCAAATCATGAAGTCTGTCCTTTACTGATAAAATTGTTCTTTCAAAATGGTGCTTCCAGCTGAGACTGCCACAGACTGTGAAGTGCGTGCTATAATTAGATTTTTAACTGCTAAAGGTATGAAAGCCATTGAAACTTGTCGAGAGATTAGTGAAGTGTATGGCGAGAACATTATGAGTGATGGAATGGTACACAATTGGGTAAGGGCATTTAAAGATGGTCCCACTAACGTTCATGATGAGCAACGCACTGGGCACTGGTGACAGTAATGACGGCAGTAATGTGGCGTAGTTAGAAAAATGGAAAAATGTATATCTTGTTAAGACTATTGTCTGGTTCTTTGTACCCGAAAATGTAAGGCAGCACTCATTTCATAGATTTTTAATTTAAGGGTAAATTGATTATAGCAAATAAAAGTGTGCTAAAACAGTTAAGTATCCAACAAAATTAGATTTCAAAAATTAGACCCTAGTGATAACTTTAAGCTATGCAAGGTTGTAATATACATGAAGTTTTTATACATTATTTAAACAAGACGAAATTCAAGGATCGAATGCTCTGATGGTAGCGAAATCCGTTAGTATTTATAAATATTGTCCCATTGTATCGTAAAAATGGAAACTGCAGAAATAATAAAGAAATTAAACTTTTAAAATAAAAATAAATTTAAGGCTTTTGGCAAAATTTCACTATGATAATTTTGTGTTGTAACATGATATCTGTGTGACTGTTAACAAATGTTTTAAAGGAAATTTTAAGTCAGCAAAACCACTTATTTTGCATCAATTTATTTTATTTTATTTTGTTCACAAACTCCAGCCTAACACATAAAGCAGCAATTAAATTTTTAATACAGTATGTGAGTTGAATACAACATTTATGATATATACAACTACTGAACATTTGAATGAAGCAATTTAACAACCAACTAAAATTAAAGACTACTCTTCTAAAGAATACTGTGATAGGTAGGTTGTTTAAAAAGATAGGGACATAATTTACATAGTGATTTTTTAGGTCTAAATAAACAGACCATTAAGTACAGAATAACACTTTTTTCAAATCACTTCTTTAACCAGATATCTGCCATTTTGTATTTTTGATTAGATAGATTTTTAATATACCATATATCTAGGACTTACCCCTTAAGATAAGGAAATAAATATATTAGTAAAAGTTTTAAATATGAAACATAATTCAATGTGGGCTATTTATCCAGGGCAGTTTTGTAAACCTCACAAGAGAGCATAATATAGTAATAGTAATCGAAAGGGACTGGTATGATAAGTAGGCGGTAGCGATTCAAAGATCAAAACGTTTATGTAAAAAAAAACTGCAACTGCATATATTTGGTTGACAAAACTATTTTAGAAAAAAGTTTCATAATGGTTTTTTTTCTACATTTTGACCCATAGAACAATTTCCTGTAGTTTGTCCTTGTTTAAATTGGACACTCTGTATAAACTAGGTAATCAACAAAATCAAGGCCTATAGATACATCACATACAGATGCATACATACAGATACATCACAGAACACAGCTGCTGTGCTGTGTGATGCATCCAAACAATCCGAGATCTGATTTATAAATTCAAATGTTGATCTTCCACCAAAAGGTAGTTATGATAGGGTGGTAGTTGTTGGGATCCTCTCTTGTTCCCTTCTTATTCAAAGATTTTAATTCAGCTCTTTTTAGTTGGTAAGGATAGATACTCTCATCAAAACAAAGATTTACTAGGTGGCGTTCGCAGAGGCATCCACAAAATTGAGCGGAGTCATCAAGGGTTCATATTATATTGTTTTTGTCTTACTGCAGTAAAAACAGTATTTTTTCATGCATGCGCTGCGGGTCTAAAGTAGCATTTTTAATATTTAGGGAGTAAAAATCGTTTTTAGCCTCTATGGAGTAAAAATCAGCTGTTGTCAACTCAGTTGTAAATTTCGATTGTAAACGATTGCATGTATCGAAAATATGTATTGATTTGTGCTTCGTAATCATTTTTAACATATTACAGTCTACAGTCTCTTCCCGTAGCATTTTAGCATTGCAGATACATTAATGTAATTGCCAAAGACAGTTCCCACACTCTGTGCTGTTAGCCTTACTACTTCCTTCACCTGTTCCTACGTCGCGGATCTGTTTCCCTCTCTTCCCATAGCATTTTAAGATTGCAGATACCTGAATCTAATCGTCATAAACAGATCCCACACTCCAAACAGCTCGCCTTTACTACTTCCTTCACCCCTTTTTACGTCGCGGACCTCTTTCCCTCCCTTCCCATAGCATTTTAGAATTGCAGATACCCTTATCTTATCGTCATAAACAGTTCCCACACTCCGGACAGCTCGCTTTGACTACTTCCTTCACCACTTCCTACGTCACGGGCCTGTTTCCCTCCCTTTCCCATAGCATTTTTGATTGCCCATACCCTTATCTAATCGTCATAATAGTTCCAACACTCCGGACAGCTCGCCTTGACTACTTCCTTCACCACTTCCTACGTCGCGGACCTGTTTCCCTCCCTTCCCATTGCACTTAAAGATTGCAGATACCTTAATCTAATCGTCATAAACAGTTCCCGCACTCCGGACTACTCGCCTTGACTACTTCCTTCACCACTTCCTACGTCGCGGACCTGTTTTCCTCCCTTCCCATAGCATTTTAGGATTGCAGATACCCTAATCTAATCGTCATAAACAGTTTCCACACTCCAGACTGTTCACCATTACTACTTCCTTAACCTCTTCATACGTCACGAACCTCAAGCTAGTGTCGTCATTTGATTATAGTACCTGGGGACCGAGCTTTGCTCGGGGAAAATCATTAGTTCACTCTGAAAGCACCGTAGTATTGGAGATACATAAATCCACACATCTACATCCTACACAATTTCCTACGTCATGGACCTGTTTCCCTCCATTCCATTGCATTTAAAGATTGCAGATACAGTACCTTAATCTAATCATCATAAACAGTTCCCACACTCCGGACTACTCGCCTTGACTACTTCCTTCACCACTTCCTACGTCGCGGACCTGTTTCCCTCCCTTCCCATAGCATTTTAGGATTGCAAATACCTTTATCTAATCGTCATAAACAGTTCCCACACTCCGGACAGCTCACCTTGACTACTTCCTTCATCACTTCCTACGTCGCGGACCTGTTTTCCTCCCTTCCCGTAGCATTTTAGGTTTGCTGATACCTTAATCTAATTGTCATAAACATTTCCAACACTCCGGACAACTCGCCTAGACTACTTCCTTCACCACTTCCTACGTCGCGGACCTATTTTTCTCCCTTTCCATAGCATTTTAGGATTGCCCATACCCTTATCTAATCGCCATAAACAGTTCCCTCTCTCCTGACAGCTCGCCTTGACTACTTCCTTCACCACTTCTTACGTCGCGGACCTCTTTCCCTCCCTTCCCATAGCATTTTAGGATTGCCCATACCCTTATCTTATCGTCATAAACAGTTCCCACACTCCGGACAGCTCGCTTTGACTACTTCCTTCACCACTTCCTACGTCACGGGCCTGTTTCCCTCCCTTTCCCATAGCATTTTTGATTGCCCATACCCTTATCTAATCGTCATAATAGTTCCAACACTCCGGACAGCTCGCCTTGACTACTTCCTTCACCACTTCCTACGTCGCGGACCTGTTTCCCTCCCTTCCCATTGCACTTAAAGATTGCATATACCTTAATCTAATCGTCATAAACAGTTCCCGCACTCCGGACTACTCGCCTTGACTACTTCCTTCACCACTTCCTACGTCGCGGACCTGTTTCCCTCCCTTCCCATTGCACTTAAAGATTGCATATACCTTAATCTAATCGTCATAAACAGTCCCCACACTCCGGACTGCTCGCATTCACTACTTCCTTCATATCACTTCCTACGTCACGGACCTGTTTCCCTCTATTCCCATAGCATTTTATGATTGCCTTTACTACTTCCTTCACTACTTCCTACGTCACGGACCTGTTTCCTTCCCTTCCCATAGCATTTTAGGATTGCAGATACCTTAATGTATTCGTCATAAACAGATCCTAGACTTCGCACTGCTACCCTTGACTACAATGTATCGAGTAATCTTAAGTATAATCTTTGCTCAATATTAACAAGTGATGTTTTTCCTTTTGTACTGTATTTGTAATTTCCTAGTATACTGTGGGTAGTTGGCTTATTATGAACACATGCTAAAACTTCAAATCTTTTGTTTACTTTTTACTTGTTATTTAATTCAGCCAACATGGTTACCTAGCAACCCATAAGACTAATGTTAAGAAAATGTGATTTTCAGTTTCATTTTTCTACGGATTCCTGAGAGACTTTTTTAACGCCATATAGATGTTGGCACTCACCGATATGGTCTTTATCACCATGCAAAATTTGAAAACGATTGATTCAGCCGTCTAGAAGGAGTTTGCGTATTACGAAATGCATAAAAGTCGACGTATAAGAGCTTCGCTCGCTTCGCTCGCTCCGCTCAATTATAATCGGACAAATTATGAATCAACCACTTGACAAATCTCTCCAATTCTTTTGTAGAAAGAATGATAATTTTAAAAGGAAAGAAATGTCAAAGCTCTCTACACTTAAAACTGGGACCTCCAAAATCAGTTTTTTTTTTCTGACCTCTATAAATCAAACTCTCCGCATTTCAAATTCCCAAAGTTAAAAAAAATATTGTCTTTCTTCTGAAATTCGAATTAGCGAGGTTCTACAGTATTATTTTAGTGTAATTTCATAATTTGTGCTACTGTTATTGGTTATATGTTTAAGGGATGATTTATATTTTATGATTAGATCGTTTTATTTGGCTAAACTAAGTTTTAAATAACTGAAATAACAAGAAAGAAATTGTAAACAAAAACAATCTCTACAGTGCACCCAGAACTAACAATAAAATTAGCTTTTCCGTAAGGATGAGTTAAATAAACATTAATTCTCATCTCAACAGCTGATCCATAAATGTATTAATACTGAGATTATGCAGGTACTCGAGTTTGAATATTTGGTAGCTAATCAAACTAATCTAAAAGGTATGATTGAAATTATGCTTCAATTGGATAAATTATGTAATTAAATGTCCATGATAGTTGAGTGCAATTTACTTTTTGCAATCTATATATAAAGCCAAAAGTACCCATGAACTTTTGAGAAAACTACAAGTCACACCCCCATAAACCATATACTTAAAATGTTCGTCATGACGAGAAACCTTGCGCAAAATTATCCATTATTTCATGCCCTATAAGGTCGTAATTGCTTTCCAAAGGGAACTTTCCATTTACCTAATGTTAAAAATACCTCAGCTGCTATTATTTGTTTGTATTACCATTACTGTATTCTGTTTTGTTTATTTCATCTAACTTAACCAATCAATAGTTTTATTAATACTAATGTAGTAAAACGGGGTGGAGCCCGTGGGTAACAACTAGTTTATCTAACTTAAATTTTCAGAGCTGCTCAAAACAAATCATGTGATTAAAAGTTCCCATCAAATTTAAAAAAAAAAAAATGGATTAAACAAAAATTGAAATAAGACTTTAAAATTTAATGGAGTGTTAAAAGTTAAAAACTACTGCTCACAATAATAAAAACATAGTTGAAACAAAAGTGTTTTATCAATGCAAATTACAATTAAATTGCGCAGATTACATTGCAAGATATTTTAACATATGAAAATATATCATGAACCTTACTTTACAATCCATGAGTTGACAGATGAGTGTTCAGTTGGGTTTTCCTAGCAAAAGTCTTCTCACAGACAACACACTTGTGATTCCTGGTGATTTCATGGACAGCCATGTGTTGTTTGACATGGGTTCTTAGTTTGAACGTTTGACCACATATATTACAGACATGAGGTCTGCTATCTTTATGTGTATTCTCATGCTGCTTTAAATTATTTAATCGTTTAAATAATTTTCCACAATTTTGGCAGGAAAACTTGTGATCATCATTGTGTACAAGCATGTGTGTTTTCAGTGATGATCCATGTTTCATTGCTTTACCACAAATTTCACAGCATTCAGTTGTTCCAGAGTGTAAATTTATATGTACAATCAAACTACTTTTAGCATAAAAAGTACGATCACATAGTGCACATATGTACTCTTCTCTTTGTTGATGTGATGTTTGAATGTGATGTTTAAGTTGTTCTTTGTAATAAAAAACTTTATGACATTCAGCACATTTGTATTGATCTCCTCTTGAATGGACCATATCCGTATGTACTTTAAGGTTTTCTTTATGGCTAAACCCCTTTCCACAATCTTTACATCTAAATAAAAGACTTTCAATCTTACGAAAATGGACTGTTTCAATATGAATTTTAAGGCGATGGGTAGAGATTTCTTTCTTACAAATATTACAAGTCTCTTTTTTATGCGCTCTCTTCGGTTTGTTTGTTGAATGTTGTGTTTCCATATGACTTTTAAGGGTAGTTTTCTGTGCAAATGCTCTATTGCAGATATCACATGGAAACAACTTTAGTCCTTTGTGAACCTTTAAATGTTTTTCCAACCTGCTTTTGTAAATAAATCTCAGATTACAAATATTACAAGATAATGGTTTATGGCTGTCTTTACTCGTGTCATCTTTTTCATTAGAACGTTCAATTCTCTTCACATACATTTTACAGGTTTCACATTGACACAAGATTCCGTCTTGTATTCCTGTACATACTTCTCCAGGTATTGTAACAGGGGTATCTTCATCCTGCAACATTTTCCATAGTTACTGAATGCGATTCTATATCACAATTGTCTTTTCCATCACCATTTATAAAATCAACTACACGGTTAAGTGTATGTTAATAAAAAAACCCTCCCTATAAGCAGTATAAACCCTACTTGACATTCAATCGGGAATCAAACCACTATAGCTTACTGCTAGAGAGAAATACTGTAGTTGATTAAGCTGAACAATCAGCGGTTTTAAACAGCAGTGCACTGTTTTCACTAAGGGCCTATTCACACTGGGCCACCATGGTGGCGACACTGGTGGCCGGTCAAAATGTGCATTGACCACCAGCTCAGCCCCCAGTGCAGCTGCAGCCACAAAGCTCACAGTTGGACGTAAAAGAGGCAGGTGCATAGCGTATATATTTTTTTTAATAGCGCAAACATAGGGAAAACATAGTTTTTGGGCTCATCCGTTTTAAAGAGATAGAAGTAACAGACAGGCTTTTTTAACTCACCTAGACCCTATAGAAATAACCCTGACAAGTTTTACTCTTGAAATTTTTATATATAAATGAATACATTTTGGTTAATATTAATAATACATTTATAACTAATATTATAATAATGATAATAAATAAATAAATACACATAAACACACAAGAATGAGTGTTTTAAGTTTTCATGAGCAAAAGGGACGTCTGAAAGATAAATTGTCAGGAAAATCTACGAGACTGCGGGACAGCATACCTCCAGAAGACAAACTATTGCTAACGTCAAGGTAAATGAAATAAGACATAGTTAATATAAATATACCATTTATTAATAACACTGTAAAACCTTGACACAATGTATACATTGTAATGACGAAAATATGTTAATGAAATAGAGTAGGACTTTTTTTATATCATAAAAACGTTTCTCCATATTTTTATTACCTAAACAACTTCAAAAGACAGGCTTTGCCTATAGAGGCCCTATTTATTTTCTCTACGTTAGAATTTGTTGGTCACGCTTATTGTACATAGCAGATGTTCTTTTCATGTTTAAGATGATTTACTTTTGTTTTCTGTATTTGTCATATGTCAGCCTGGTGAGAGCAACGGACTGAAAGTAGCATAATTATTTAAAACCTTTATAGTCGTAATCAACTTAATTTGTTTTGTATCTTTTTATTAATGTGAATTTATTATGCAATTAGCTTTTTGCCCGTTCTACGTACGGGAATCTTGTAGTAAGTCGAAACCTTATATTCAGAACAGGAGTTGGTTTTTCATATTTAGTGTGCATTTTTCCAGATATGCTGGCAAAACTATTACTGAATAGGAATACATATAAACCTTCGCAAATCTGACAGTTTCAAAACCAAAACGAATGCTTCGCAATTAAATGTCACCCGATCGTGTTAGTCCATAATTTATATCTAATGATAAAAGGAATTGCTTTATAGATCTATGAGGCATAGCCCTAAGGTAGGCCTGTAATTGAAAGTTACTTTTCACACTGGTTATAAATGTAGTTAAAATACTACCTCAACCTCACTACTGCACACTTTATTCGGGTTGAAATTTTCATTAACAAAGGTGCTCTTGTCTTTTCCAAGAAACACTGAGAAATAAGGACATTAATGCGTTACCAACAGACATACACACACAAATACAGAATTGAATTAGGGGATTTGCTACGCTTTAACCAAAGCAAATTACAAACAAAATAATTATTTGAAAGTTTTTATAGTGTCATCAAATGTTATGATAATCGTTTTTAGGCCTAATCAAACTGTAACAATTTGTGTAAATCCGTTGGCAAATATAGGCTATAAATAAATACACAGTCCCCAAACATTTATACGTTAACAACGCCAAGCTTAAAAAATTCATGATGGTTTGCTAAAAAATCTTTCAATAATGTTTTATCATTTCATAGAATAAACTAACATTTTTGAGTCCAGACAGAAAACGCAAAAATTATACAGTAAGACATCAATTAAATTTAATCTATCTATCTATACTATTATAAAGAAGAGGTGGTGTCTGTGTGTGTGTGTGTTTGTATGAGCTAATCTCAAAAACTACTGAACCTATTGGGCTCAAATTGCACACACATGAAGCTACAGTTCCGAGGATACATATAGAACTATTCCCGCTTCAATATTGTCCTAGGGCTATGCCCCGTGGGCTTTCAAAAATCGGAGGTGAGAGATTTCAAAGTAAATTTTGATTGATGGTATCCATGACAACAAAGAACAAACCTACAAAGTTTAAAAATGTAAACAAGCAGTACTAACTGTCAAATTAATTTTGATTTCACAAAGAAGAGGTGGTGTCTGTGTGTTTGTATGAGCTAATCTCAAAAACTACTGAACCTATTGGGCTCAAATTGCACACACATGAAGCTACAGTTCCGAGGATACATATAGAACTACTCCCGCTTCAATATTGTCCTAGGGCTATGCCCCGTGGGCTTTCAAAAATCGGAGGTGAGAGATTTCAAAGTAAATTTTGATTGATGGTATCCATGACAACAAAGAACAAACCTACAAAGTTTAAAAATGTAAACAAGCAGTACTAACTGTCAAATTAATTTTGATTTCACAATTCCATACAGCTGGTTCAAACATTCATTTAAATACTGCATGAATGTTAGAACAGAGAGGGTAAGGATCATATTTAAAATAATTATGTCACTATCCTGAATGTAAACATTATTTAACATTACTTAAATGGAGCTGTCAAACCATACGCTAATGTCACTTTATACTTACATGCCAACCCCGTACGAAGGACGGGTACTCTGCTAGTAAGAAATAAGAAATGCAGCACTAACGATAACTATAGTTGTAAGTAGTGATGTGTTTGTACGTAAAAATGATTCTTACTGCTACCACCGGTTCTAAGGAAAAGTAGCAGTACCATAAAATAATGTTTACATTTAAGAAAAGAACTATAGTACTTACGACCAATTCAAACTGTCCTTCTAATCAAACTGTTTTATAGGTGTTCATCCGTTGGCAAATATATAAATAAATAAATACACAGGCCACAAAACATGTAACATGTAAAGTTAACAACGTAAAGCTTTAAAACTCACTATGGTTTGCTAAAAAAAACTTTCACTTGATGTGGTGCAGTACCGAAGTTATTAATCTCCCTTGGTTTTAAATGTATTTTAAGTTTTCAAAAATCAAAGTTATTTCCCATTAATAGCATTATTTGTAAGCGACTTTTAATGTTAACATATTAATTACAGTTTGAAGAAACCACCTTTATCCAAACAAAGGTTTCTTATGTAAAAGATTACGTAATCTCTAAACGATAATTGGTACATCTAGCAAACATTCGGAGGAAATGTGACAAAAAACGCACAAATCTGGGGTTTTGGGCGTTTGTAGTTTTACTTCCTAAGTAGGAAAAGTACCGATATCGTTGTCGAAATGTAAGTAAGTAGAAACCAAAAGTGACACATTGGAAAAGCGAGTTTAGCTACATCTGCAAGTTAAACCTCTGTTACGATCACAGCAAAATCAGAAAGATCTTCCAAGATGTCAGCAACATCCACGATCACCCAGTCACCCACTGCAGTTGTGATTTTTTACTTTGCACTTAACACAACTGTCCTTGAAGCGCCGTCAATGAGTGGAAACCTTTTTTGTAAGCTACTTGCGATTAATTAAACCGGTTAAGTAAGGCACAGCGTTTTTAATCTCACTTGGTTTGGATGTGCTAACAAAACTTGATCGGAAATGGTTGCGGTATTTGTAAACAACTTTTACTGTAAACATATCAGCGACAGCTAGAAGTGAGAACTAATCCAAACAGCTGATTGTTATTTCATCAAATGTAATAGTAAACATTAGGAGAAAATTGGACAAAAATCAAACAAAATTGGGTTTTTGATGGTTCGTTATTTTGTTTTCAAAGAAGCGAGGCCATGTTTTTATAGCCAAAGACACTCTCACCAATCCAGTAAATACAGACAAATGATTAGAACCTTGATCGGTATTCTAGTTTTCTAGGAGTAGGCCGCGTAAAATGACATTTTGGCGTTACAGACGCAACCACAGAATGGACAAACAGACAGAAATTGAGATAAGACTCGTTTAGGCTTTCTTAGGCTATGAAACGTAAAAATAACCAAAAACTGCATGATTCTAAGCAATGTACAAACAAAACTGTAATTTTATTTATATAGATAATTGTGACCTGTGTATTATATGTATCCGATCTGAAAGAGAAAATAAACAAACATTTTATTCTTTGAAAATCGCAACCCCGAGCCACTGCATTTCTGTGTGAAGATGTCAGTGGCGTAACAGAAGGGCCTGCAATGCGGGGGGGGGGGGGGGGGAGCTGAGGGGCCCCCGAACTGGTGAGCGGGAAATGCGAGCAGAGAGGCCCGTGAGACGAGTGGGTCCGAAAAATTTGGGTTCATTCTTATTCAGATGTATTACCATAGATAAAACATAGTTCCTTAGAACCTCGTTAATTCGAACCTCGATAATTCAAAAACCTCTAAAATTAGAAATGTTTGTCTGTTCCCCTCAGAAAACCTCTAAAATTAAAAAAATAATATACCCATAATTCAAAGTGATTTTTACGCTTAATGCAGCTCCTCTAAAATTTGAATTTGCACATACTCGAGCTTCTACAATTCGAACTGCATTACCGTAAGTCTAAAAAATGTGCCTGTTGAAACATGAACTGGCAATCTTATTGATGTTCATATGAGTGATCCATCCAGGACTCGTGTCCGTGAAAAGCTCTTTCTGGACCGAAGTCGTCGCTCTGCAGGTTGGTGGCTGTGTAATGGGTGACGAGGGTCCGTCTCTTGCTTAGTCCCTTCTGCGTCGGCAGCGACATCACGTCGGATTGATGGAGGGGCGATCCCTATGATAGGATAGAGTTTGTGTACTGGGGTTGGTTTCAAACATCAAGTTACTATCCGAGCCATGTCATTGACTGCAATGTCAACCTTTTTTGCATGTGACGATGCATTTCATACTGGTACAGCGTACTCCGCAGCCGACACACTGAGCGCTTAAGCTGAGGTTCTGAAGACATTAGGGTTAGCACCCCAGCATCTGCTAGTGAGCTTCCTGATGATATTATTCCTCGCTGAGACTTTACCCCTTGTCACAATACAATGCGCCTTAAATGTCAGTGTGCAGTCCAGTATGACACATTTGGGTGTAGAACAATGCTGAAGACGGTCTCCCCGCCACCCCACGACGTGTCCATTAGTCTCTGTTCTCTCAAACTCTCTACACTTAAAACTGGGACTTCCATAATTCAAATTTTTTTTCTGACCTCTATAAATAAACTCTTCACATCTCAAACTTCCCATAGCTCAAAAATATTGTCTTACTTCTGAATTTCGAATTAGCGAGGTTCTACAGTATTATTTTAGTATAATTTCATAATTTGTGCTACTGTTTTTGGTTATATGTTTAAGGGATGATTTATATTTTATGATTAGATCGTATCTTATATCTATATCGAGTCTTTGTCCCCCCCCCCCAGAAGCCAAAAACACCATTCGTTCAAATTTATATATATATATGTGTGTGTGTGTGTGTGTGTGTCCGTGAACCCATAACTTGAGTAATTTTTATCCGATTTTGATGAAATTTGGTTTTAAAGGTGTAAGGCGGGATAAACTTGAATGAGTTCGCAAACTAGCATGATCGGATCATGGGAACGGGGTTTTATGGGGCAAAAATTGGTTTTTCTCATTTTTGACCCCCAAAACACAAATTTTCCCAATTTATCTCTAGACAGACCATAGAGCTTTAAAAAAACTAATAATTTAGTTTATCAAAGTGTTTTTATACGGTTATTGTTAACGGAGAAAATTAAAAAAAATTTAAATTAAAAATTCCCATGTTATTCTTATGGAGAATATTGAAAATGTTGTAGTTTGCTTGTTTATGGATATATTTTGATTAAAACTTGGCAAATTTATTTATTTTATACTAAACTATTAATATTTTACTAAAACACACTTTATGAGGCGGTTTGGGAGCTCGGTATCAGCGCTAGTCCACGACTAAAACCGGATATTTCCGGTATTTTAAGCTGCCGCCTCGAAAACGGGTTTGTGAGCTCGGGATCAGTTAGGCGCGAGCCTAAATATTGTTGGTTTGGGAGTCAAGTAGACTTAGGCGCGAGCCTAAGAGATGGTCTCGGTGGGTTTGGGAGACCAATTTCGGGACTAAGAGATATATTTTCGCCATGAAAATTAGTGTGTTTAGTCCCCAACTTTAGTCCTGCCAGGGGGCAGGTCTAAGTCGACATCATGCCGGTATTACTTCATTAGCAAGTTAATCGTTTACATATTAAATAAAAGAATGTTATATTGGAATTCGTTATTAAGTTCCGAACAAATTCATTACTCTCAAAGTATATTTGATAACAGTTTTTTTTTTAGGTTTCTGTTGTTCAAAGTAAAACAAAAATCTTGCAGAAAGTAATTTAACGAAAGATTATTTGGTTTTTGTTTTGACTGTTAACTGCAATAAAAATATGGACCCTAAATAGAATTTATTTCAACTGAGAGTTTTGTTATGTCACACCCGCCCCTCCTTATATCCTATCAATATCCCATCAGCAAATTCGAGGGATAGTTTCGATTATGGATTTATTATAAGATTATTGACAACCAATAATCACAAGCTTTATGGGCGGCTGTGACTAATTAAAAACAAGCCAAACAACACTCCATAAAATCAGGAAGCATCGCCAAACCTTCGTTGATTTCTTCCGAGCGCTAAAGACCGAAATCAAATTATTCTATTATAATTGTGAGCAAAGTTATGAAGCTGGAGTAGTGCGATCTAGCCTCGGACAATGTGCGTCTTGCCGACATCAGCACGGTCAACGGCACTAGCCTCGACCAACTCTGACGCTCTGATTGGCTGAGACATTGCAGGCCTTCAGTATTGCGTCGATTTTTGAGTAGTTGAGCGTGAGATGTAGAAGTGTTAATCACGCAGTAGCTCGTCCGTCTGCTCGCCCCTTTTAAACAATGTAAATTTTTGTATTATCATAATTAGATTATAAATCCAAATTAGTAATTGTAACTGAATTGTAACCATTGTGATTAGTTGTGAACCCACACACTAACATTTGCCCAATTGACAAATGTTATTTAATCGATGTTTCTGCCGTGTGTGATCTAGTGTTAAAATAACATAAATTCAAGCTCCCAACCAGAATTTATTAATTTGTCCCTTACACACCACTCGGGTCGGACGTTACAGTTATAAGCACCTGTACCTTAATTATAAATATTTTATAAGCTAGGAAAAAATTAGCGACCTACCCCCCCCCCCCCGCAACCCCCTACGAAAGAATGAAGAGATAATAAACAAAACATAAAAAACTGCAAATAGCTCACAGACATAATCGTTTTCTTTTTATTGCGTTGTGATTGAGATCAGTTCAGTGTCATTGACCAATTGCTAGTTACATCAAAATGGAGTACCTTGATTATTTGGAGTATAAGAAAATATATACAGTATATCAATAACCCCGCCACAGAAACCCTGCAGACTAAGCGAATATCCAATAACCTAATAGGACTTTCAATTAAATTTATTTAAATAGCTTTAGGTTTAACAAGTCACTAAAACTACCTACGTGTAGGTATGCTGCTACAGGGAAGGCAATAAAGTGTGTTTTTTACCAAAATATTAACAGCTTTACATAAAATAAATAAATTTGCCAAGTTTCATCTAAATATACCCAAAAACTACCAAACTACAACAGTTAACTTATTCTCCATGAGAATAACATGGGAATTTTAAATTTACGATTTTTTGAATAGTCTCTAGCCAATAACCGTTCAAAACATTTTAAGATACTTATTTGTTTTTTATACTCTTTAAAATATTTTAAAGATAAAGATTTATGTTTTAGGGGTTAAAATTGAAAAAAAAACTATTTTTACCCAAAAAACCCCGGGTTCCCATGGTCTGATCATGCTGGTTCGCGAACTCATGAAGGTTTATCATGAGGGCCTTCATGAAGGCTTCATGAAGGGCCTTACACTTTCATGCCAAATTTTATCAAAATCAGACAAAAATTACTCAAGTTGTCACGTTCATGGACGTATATATAATATATTGGGTATACATATACAAACATTTGAACAAATAGTGTTTTTGGCCTCTAGAGACATCAGAATGGAAAAGTATATCGGTCACGGAACTAAGTGCTACCTACGGTAATAGCTACTTCCCTATAGAAAAATTAAATAAAATAGTGTCATATTGTTTTTTAAATTTGACAACATTTAAAATACATTTAAACATTTAAAATACAGGGCAATTGCTGATTAATTTCGAAGCTTTTTATTGCATGAAACCGAGTTTTAGATGTTACCGTTCCACACACAGGGTAATCTTTGTTAAATGATTACCTACTGTTTTTGACCTCTGAAAGAAATCAGATTGATTTTCAGAAACCTATGTTGTTCTGTACGTATTTATAAGGTGTAGTACCTTAGATAAAACATAGCTGTCATTGAGATGTAAATCAACGATCTTACAAAACTACATTTTTGCAATGGTGCAATGCAGAAACTTACACCATAGTCTACTAATTAGCCACCGTTGATATACCAAGATAAAATTGTATCCATCTTCAATTGTTCATCTTTTGTTGTTGTCAACGGCAACGTGTTCTGCAGTGGCCGTTACCAACGTCAAAACCTGAATTCCCCGCGATTCCCTGTCCATCTAGCTGCGCTGCAACTTAGTCGCGACTATACTTGATCAACGACCATTTCAACTTAGCTCACATAGCTCACAAGCCTGGTTTTTGGTCCGGGGACCAAATTAGGCGCGTCCAACACTAGGCACGTACTCGCTGGGCTCGAGCTCCCAAACCGCCTCTATAAGTTTCAGTTTCCTTGTGGCAGCAAACCTAGATACTCGTCAAACCTAATGTTATTTAGATTTAATTGAAAATCATTCAGAGAAATGGAAATTTGCTTAGTCGGCAGGTTTGCTGCGGCGGAGGTATTTTATGATTAGATCGTTTATTTGGTTAAACTAAGTTTTAAATTACTGAAACAACAGGAAACAAATTGTAAACAAAAACAATCTCTACAGTGCACCCAGAACTAACAATAAAATTAGCTGTTACATAAGGATGAGAAATTTACTAGATCAAGATATCTACTTCATCCATGGGAGTATGTTTTATCTATATTGTGCAGGTTTTCTAATAAAAAAAAACAAAACAAAGCTGAATGAACAACTCAAAGAGTATGCTACTGACAAAATTATCTTTCCCCTAATTGTTGATACTTTAATGGATCAGCTGTTTAAATAAACATTCATTCTCATCTCAACAGCTGATCCACAAACGTATTAATACTGAGATTATGCAGGTACTCGAGTTTTAAATATTCGTTAGCAAATCAAACTAATCTAAATGGTAGTTTTATCCAATTGAAGCATAATTTCTATCGTATTATGCTTCATGTTAATTTCTATTCTATTAGGTTGGACATTTAAATAATGTCCATGATAGTTGAATGCAATTTACTTTTTGCAATTTATTTAACTTAAATTTTCAGAGCTGCTCAAAACAAATCATGTAATAAAAAGTTCCCATCAAATTTACAACAAAAAATATGGATTAAACGAAAAATTGGAGTGTTAAAAGTTAAGAACAAATGCTACTTTTGTTTCAGTTGGCTATAGCATAATGGCTCACAATAATAAAAACATTGTTGAAACAAAAGTATATTTATCAATGCAAATGACAATTAAATTGCAGAGGTTATATTGCGAGATATTTTAACATCTGAAAAGAACCTTACATCACAATCCATGAGTTGACAGATGAGTGGTCAGTTGGGTTTTCCTGGCAAAAGTCTTCTCACAGACAACGCACTTGTGATTCTTGATAATCCCATGGACAGCCATGTGTTGTTTGACGTGGGTTCTTAGTTTGAACGTTTGACCACATATATTACAGACATGAGGTCTGCTATCTTTATGTGTATTCTCATGCTGCTGCAAATTACTTAATCGTTTAAACAATTTTCCACAAGTTGAGCAGGAAAACTTTTGATCATCATTGTGTACAATCATGTGTGTTTTTAGTTTTAATTCATGATTAAATGCTTTACCACAAATTTCACAGCATACAGTTGTTTCAGAGTGTAAATTTATATGTAGAGATAATCTACTTTTAGTATAAAAAGTACGATCACATAGTGCACAAATGTATTCTTCTCTTTGTTGATGTGATGTTTGAATGTGATAACTAAGTATTGGTTTGTTTTTAAACACTTTATGACATTCAGCACATTTATATTGTTTTTCCCTTAAATGGACAGCATCCGTATGTACTTTAAGGTTTTCTTTATGGCTAAACCCCTTTCCACAATCTTTACATCTAAATAAAAGACTTTCAATCTTACGAAAATGGACTGTTTCAATATGATTTTTAAGGCGATGGGTAGAGATTTCTTTGTTACAAATATTACAAATCTCTTTTTTTGTTTGCACTCTTTTACATTTGTTTGTTGAATGTTTTCTTTCTATATGAGCTTTCAGGCCACCTTTTTGTGCAAATGCTCTATTGCAGATATCACATGGAAACAACTTTAGTCCTTTGTGAACCATTAAATGTTTTTCCAACCTGCTTTTGTAAATAAATCTCAGATTACAAATATTACAAGATAATGGTTTATGGCTGTCTTTACTAGTGTCATCTTTATCAATAGAACGTTCAATTTTCTTCACACACATTTTACATCTTTCACATTGACACAAAATACCGTCTTGTATTCCTGTGCATACTTCTCCAGGTATTGGAGCAGAAGTATCTTCATCCTGCAACATTTTTCACATTTACTACAAACAATTTTCTTTTCTATCACCATTTCATAATACTTATAAGCGTTAGGAATCAATAGTAACTGATTTCTACAGTTGTTTAAATAATTAGTGCACTAATTTCTATCAGTTACAAGTGAATCTGAAGGTTAACCTGCAATAATCCCTAGTCGATAAGAACAAAAAAACCTGCCACCAACAACAAGAATTCTTTAACAAAGAAAATAACTATTAGCCTAATTAATTTAGACTAAAATATGGGAGGGTTGTAATTTTATTCAAATCAAAGGCCAACAACTGATGAAACAAAAACCAAACTGATAAAAACTGCAACAGACACATCACAAAAGCACAATGATCAAGGACAGCTGGATTTAGTTTCAAGCGATCAAAAAGCTGCAGACTTCTCTCAAGAGCTGGTGGCTTTTTCATAACTAAGCAAGCATTCATATAAGTACATTACCCACCAATTGTTAACCCACTGGCATACTTGGAGTTGTATGGAACATTTTCATCCCGCTTCTAATGTGCTCTGGCATTCCTAGACGGAACTATTCCGTACAGGGACATTGCCAATAGTTCGACATTGTTTTGAGGAATCACAGCACTTGTCAAGTCGATAACTTTTTGCTGTGAATCTGCAATAGTTATTGGATGAACTTTTAGTTTCTTCAGTTTCCTAACCTCTTTAGGGATAACAAAAATATTAGTAAACAAGTGTGAGTTTTAAGGTTATGTTTTGTCACGATTACCTCTAATTTAGGATAGAGTGGAATAGATCAGTTATAAATAATTGCAAATTATCTTCGGGTATTTCTGAGGAGGAAGATAATAATATGAGACAAAATTATAATAATAATGAATAAGGAACTCATATAAAGGGCCGAGGTGAGCTATAAAAACCAGATAGTTTTTATACGGCTGTTTCTTAGCTGTTTACATTAATTGTCTACAGAGTTCATCGTTGCAGATAGCTATTATTTAATAAATGTGATTTTAAAGTGGGAAAGTAGGGCTCAAAAAAGTGCTCAAAATTTAGCCAAGTGGGAGGCCTCATACAGTTAGAACACCGTAAATTAGTAAAAATGTTCGCGCAAGTGTACTGCAGTCATTAACGTTCAGCACGTAAACAGTCTGTTGCACAGACGTTACATCACGTGACTTTTGGCTATGGTGCTATTTAAAGATTAAAGATTTTTGACGAAGCCCCGCGATATAGCTGAAGACCTTAAGCTGTGCATAAAACACGAGGATGCTGCTATTCATCAATCAATGCTATGAAAAATATCGGTAAGTTTACAGTAAAGATGGGAAGCCTGTGTAGATTTAAATGGACATCACTTGACTAAGTATCCAATAGTCAATGACATCACTTAAGAGAAATTGTCCACGATAAATAAAATGGCAAGGTCATTATTTAGAGATTTTAGTTTATTTGCAGTAATAAACTCTTTTTTTCTCGAACAGTTTCATATTGAAAAGTGTCATGTCTTTTTTTACTTTCCCATTAGTTGCATTTGTAGGTCACTAAAAGATAAAAAAAAACAGATCTCTGTGTGTAATCAAGTAGTGCAATTTGGCATGCCAATGGGTTGATAATAAATGGCAATTCTACTTGAAATAATATCTAATCCATCAAGAAATAAAAAATAAAAATAAAACTACATAAGGTTATTAGCTTGGATTCACAACACAAACAAAAGTCAGGCGTGTTCAATAGGTAAAACCCCATTAACTATATTGGATACTGAAGTAGACTTCCCATCTATATGAACCATCTGTAGCTAATGTTTTATTAAATAAACGTTATCAGCAATCTAACACATACTTTCTCCCATAAGCTTGTCAACAACCATTATCATGGGTAAGCTGTGGGAGTAACTAACTATGATATTTTTGTAGGAGAAAATCACAATAGTTACAATAACTTTTGAACCGTAATTTTTACGGAAATGTGATTTGTACCATTTTGTTCAGAACCTAAAGGTCTAAAACATACTAAATGTTTTCAAAATCGTTCAGGCCATTTTCGAGAAAATCTTATTTCTCCGTTATTTTACAAAAACAATACTTCCTCCATATACTATGTATAGGGCAAGAAAGGAATAACGTGTGAATTATTGAGCTGATGTCACCTGTCTGCCATGGGACGTCTGACCCTAAAAAACCCTACTTGCGACATTGCCAATTCCAACAGGCCGCGGCCTGGAGTTGCGGTGGTGTAAATTCACAAATGGGAATTCCGAAGCTTGACAAGTTATCAACAATCAAGAATATTCCATTTTCAAACCCTCCAACCTTTCTAGAATATTTGCAAACAGTTTATGACTTAAACACAACTCAAATAATGTCTTACCTCTTCTGAGTCTGAATCTGAAGATAGTGTTTGGATCTCATTTGATGTGGCTGCTACTACTGGCAAGGTCTTACTTGTGGTATTTCTTCTTTTTCTCTTTGGACAATGACTCTCACCATGGTCACTTCCAGATTCAACAGTCTCCTGGAAAAATTATATTTTAGTATTTAAATAACTGGTGAAATGTGGAAAGTGTGTTCCGCTGGATTTGTAAAATGTTTCTGGGCAATAAAGTAGTATTACAGTCATAGGTTTAGACTGTATTAATTTCATTTTATTTCGCTGTTACAGATCGCCCGATCAGAGGTTTGATCATTTTAAACTCAACAGTATGTAAAACTGACCAAAAGTCTAATACTTAAAATATCATGATTGCACAATATTATTTGCTGTGCAATATTGTATTTTGTCGATATATAAAACACAAAATATGACATTAATGACTATTTACAGATTTTGTATGGGTTTTTAACGAATTTCCCTGCAGGGAAGTAGCTACAGTATTACCGTAGGTGGCATGGTAAGACCGAGGCCCGGGACCGATTCCCTTTTTCATTTTGATGTCTCCAGAGGCCAAAAACACCATTCGTTCAAATGTTTATATATATTCAATTCAATATTTCTTTATTCATTAATAAAGCACTAAAGTACATGAATAGTGTCATTCTTTTACGTTTTTACATAAAAATGTTCTTACATTCTATAAATACAAAGTTCTTAAAATCTATATATATAATTCTGTAAGACCAAATTTTTACCAGAAAATTGTGGACGTCTGGTAAGTCACAGAAAAGTGGGAGGGGTCTTAAATTAAAGGTCTTGACCCCAGGGACTCGGGAAAAATAGCAGAATTCCCATAAAGTTACCAGAAAACGAGATATAACGTAAAATGTCATCCATAAGAATAGCATTAGAAGCCATTTACTACTGATTTTTGTTTACTTCAATACAGCTGATCGTGATTTATCATCAAGCCAGTATGCAATGTTAACATTTGGATTTCTCATTTGCCAGTCAAAAACCAGGGACAACGTTACCTATAATAATCAATACTTTTTAGTTACGTTATAAAATGTGGAAATAAATTATATTACTGTGAACTTTTTCAAATTTGTGTATTTTTAACGTAGGCTGTAACTTGAAATAACCACATTGACTAAATAATTAAAGATTCAAGATTAAATAAAAACTTCTGCTTTGTTTTTATTTCAAAACATAGCCTGTGTTCTAGATTTATTCTACACTTTCTTTATTTTAAATTTGAGATTTATTTTAGTGTTTAATCAATATTTAGTATGAAGTGGAATAACCTCAACGGCTACTCTTAGAAAATAACCTAGGAACAAAGATGGAATGGGTTCGTACAGGAAATATATATTTGTTAATTAAGTAAGTACTATGACAAGTTCCAATGGGAGGAAAAACAATATTGTTTAGAGATTTTAAACAGGCACTGTCTGTTGCTCGCAAAAGAGTTAAGAATCAGCCGATGATTAGGCCTAATTTGATAGAATATGTAACGTCAATATATCGCACCTTTAGGAGGAATACCACCACATAATTGTAAGTAATAATTGTAGTTTTTTTTATGTTGATCAGAAAAAAATGTACGTTAAGTTTGGTCAATGGGATGCCTTTACTTTACACTAATGTTGTTAAACCTTAACAAAAGGAGTATAAACTTAGAAATATTAACTGGGTAGGGATGCTAATTTAGCTGGTTTGGCCAAAAACTAAGCTTACCTCAACACACCTTTGTTTGCCTTTTCATATTTGACGAAGACAATTTCCAAAATTCTAATCAGGGAAGTCTTTTTTTTATCACAATTAACCACAAGACCAAAGCTACCTTAATAAACCGGTATTTATTCACAAACTATTATATGTTTGCTGTCTTTAGCAGAGTTAAACCTATGTAGTGATTCGAATGATTTATTGAAAATAACATCAACAAAGATAAACAACAAACTGTTTTTTACACAA
The DNA here is from genome assembly GCF_028750875.1 of Macrosteles quadrilineatus. Taxonomy (NCBI): domain Eukaryota; kingdom Metazoa; phylum Arthropoda; class Insecta; order Hemiptera; family Cicadellidae; genus Macrosteles; species Macrosteles quadrilineatus. Next base: position 79,703,911 of record NW_026542597.1, read on the forward strand.
AAGATATGGCGTACAGGGATTCTGACACATAGATAATATATATTTGTTTTTAAATTTGTTTAGATATTAGAATAATTTGTTTTATATTATTGAGCTTTTTAGGGACTTATGTCCCTACAAGCCACTAGTCTAACATAAGTTTACACAAATTAAAAATTAACGCTCCTTCTAAAATTTTATAGTTCATCAAGGGAATACAATACCTTGTTGATGAGAAATGTTTTAAGACCCCCTCTTAAATCCCACCATGCTTTTTGCCGGGAGTGTTGCACGACGTCCAAGTGCCACGACGTCCAATAATATTTTTCCAGTGCCACGACGTCCAAAACATCATTTTTGAGTTGTTGCACGACGTCCAAGTGCCACGACGTCCAAAAGTACAGTAACTGCCAAAAATATAGTCTTTCTACAAGCTTTGGACGTCGTGGCACTTGGACGTCGTGAAACAGCGCACTGTAGGATTGTAAAGAAGTATCATTTGCACCACGTCCAAAGCCTCTGCCAGTTGCACGACGTCCAAGTGCCACGACGTCCAATCAATATTTGACTGTTGCACGACGTCCAAGTGCCACGACGTCCAAAGTCCCTGCACACTGTGAACACTGTTTGCCGACCTCAGTGCATACAGTTCGTATTGCAATTATTGAAGGCAACTAGGCCTAGTCAACTGTTTGAAAGTTGTCAACCGCTTCGTCTTCGATTAATGTTTAAATTATTCAATATTCAATGATTCTAATTGAACTAATTATTGTATTAGCTTAAATTTTTATATGTAAAATAAATACTATGTCACCGTAAAATGTAGTGATGCAGTATTTCTGTTGTTATGATTGCATAATTGATTTCTACAAAATAGAGCTATGTCATAGAAACGAAATAAATAAATGACTACACTATTCACTATATTGTATGATTAATACAATAAATTAATCACTAGCCCAAAAGTAAATATGGTAGGTTTAATGTGAGTAGTGGTAGAATTCTAAGTACTGCAGTAGAATAGAATTGTCATACTATATCACTTGGTAGCAAATTTACTCGTAAGATAAAATGTATGCACAGTTTTATAACAGCTGTAAGACTTCCCATTTAAGTACCGGTATCATTGAAATTGTATAACTTCCATTGAACAGAAATGAGATAAGTAGATATTGATACACAGATATATGAATTTTCATACACTTATAATATGACGAATTCAAAAAATGTTTATCCGTCAAATGTGCTAAATATTATGTAAACTATCACTTATCAACTTTTTAAGCTATAATGGTGTTACTACAATGGTTAAAAATGTTTCCTGTGAAACATGTATTTTTTAAACTAAAAGAAGGTTTTCTTTTAGTACAAACCTTGCTCTATTAGTGCATACGAAAAATAATTTCACTATTTTACGAGATCAATGTTTGACAACAAATGGTTGAAGCAGATATTCAGAGAGTGTCTCCAACTGATGCAGTAATAAATAGGGTGGTCTGCCGTTACACTTTAGACGCATAAATGAGCGAAGCATTATTTAAAGATTGTCAATGGCTAAAGCAGCTAACAACCTACAATATGTTCCCATTCAACAGATTCACTGTTTGCCCGATATTATTTAAGTTCTAAAGAATGACAAATTTATCTGATAGTTCATACTGTACCTTTTTAGTGAAACTGGCCATCCTGACTATTTGCTTGTACTTTGTAAATGGGCGTAGCAGGATGTACTCGTGCAATCAACATTTGTTCTACAATCGTCAGGTCAGTTAATTCGTTCGGGACACTTGACTCATCCATATTATTTAACGCCGTGAATTTAGTTGCATTTGAACGACAACGCGAACAAATCGGTGATTGGTTTGAAGCTGTTAGTTGTTGGCGATGACAGTAAGTGCAAGTGTAACATTTTTGTGCATCTAATTCATGTTGGAATTGATTAGCTAACTGCCTATCAATCTGGTTAGAGACAAAAATAGGGGGGTTAACTTACAAACGGTCCTGTAAGTCTAATTTTTTTATATGTTGTCTAGGATGGTAAGCAGTTGTTTAAAATGAAAAATGCACAATTCTCCACCCTCCGCGCCCGCCGCCATATTGAAAAATCGATAAAATCTGTACTTTCTAGAGATTTTCGCCTATATCTCCGTTTTGGTTCGTTTTAGCGAAATATATGTAATGACAATGTTGTAGACAATTGGATTTCCTATAAAATAAGTATAACAATTTGGTTCTAAGACTTATGGATACGAAAATATTTAAATTTTTGTACAATAAAACGTCAATTTCTTTGTTATTTTGACAAATCTCTATTAGTCCAAGCAAACTAAAAAAACTGACACAGGGAACGTAAAAAAATTGGAAGAAAACGTTTTATGGTTTTATTTTGTAGTGATGGGTCTGCAGAGTGACGTACTAAAAGTTGCCAAAAATCGGTCTACAGAAATTCTCCTAAAATCACGATAAAAATGGCGGCTTTTCTCAACATTGGACAAATTTGAAAAAAATATACCACATGAATATTTTATTCAAAATTTTGTGAGATATTGACTTGGGACGACCACCGAAGTTTATTGGGTGGTTAGTACTTTATTTACATAGGGAACTCATTTTTGGCCGCCATCTTGAATCCGCCATATTAGATATAAATAAAGAAAATCAAATGCAATGATAACGTTGTGACCCATCATTATAAACCAGATTTTCACGCTGATTTCAATGCCGAAATCCGTTTTTAAAAATCTGTTTACATTTTTTACCAACCCGTGAGCCCAACATTTTTTAAATTATCAAAATTTTAAAAAACGGGATACCTACAATAACATTTAACGAAAAATATGACACCAAGATCTTTTAAATCGGTTCACAATTGGGGCTACAAACAGGAAGAACTAATACCCTTACATTTGCGCGCGCCAGACGGGGTAGAGCGCAGCCTTAAACAACTACTTACCATCCTAGACAACATATAACAAATTTAGACTTACCGGACCGTTTGTAAGTTAAGGGGAGTCTGTACCTTTTTGGTGAAAAAAAAAGATTTTTTTATTTTTATCTTAAAAAATTCTTCAATTCTTTGTGTTTATTTATATATATAACACTTCATATTTTGCAAAAGTTTTTTTATAAAAAAAAAAACAAATAAATAGTACTGCATGATATTTTTCAATGTTCTTAGGATGCGCGACCTAAGCCCTTTAGAACTTCAAGGGCGTTTTACCGAAAATAGTGTTTTTTAAAAGTTAGGTACGCATAACTTAAAAACTATAAGAGATAGCAATATGAAACTTCACACACATCTTCTTCACATCATGGTGAGTAGTGCTTGATACCTCTTTAAGTTTAAAATGATTTGGTTTAAGTCATTACCAAGGTAACATACAAAATAAATCAGGTAAAAAAATTGCATATTTTATTTATAAAAATAAAAAATAAAAAACAAGAATATATTTAAGTTTTAACTAGCAAGCCGGGTACCCTTTGGCATAGAGATCATGTAGTAAAAATTTCACTTTAAATGGTTTATGGGTTTCTGAGGTATGCGTACCTATATTGGTGCATATCTTCCCATTTAAATAGCATTAGGGCGTAAAAGGGACAGACTCCCCTTAACATACCTCTATTTACTGGACTAATATTACGACGTGGTCTTTGAGCCATGCTCAAAACAAATATAGCAAAACTGTTACTTCCATCGATAAACTAACTTTAACCTAGGATGAAAGTAAACATTGAAATGTAAACAAAACAGTTACAAACAATTAACATAATATGTTTATCTTATTTAAATAAAACAAGATAAACCCATATGTCATAAACCCAATATAATTTTTCTTTCAACTTACATTAAAATAACAAGCGAAATTGCGTGACCTGTAAAATAAAATCCAGAAGGAAATTTGCAAATATTTTTTACCAAAACATTGTGCTCAGTATTCTTTAGCTGTTGGCCAAATTTCATATCAATTGGTCAAGCCATTACATTCTGATGCTCTTACAAAGAAGTTACAAAGTGAGGGAAAGTGAGCTACGCTCGCTCCGCTCGCTTCGCTCAAAAACGTATTTTAGCCATAGCACAGAAAATATATAATACTATAATAGTAATCTATCTATCTATCTATACTATTATAAAGAAGAGGTGGTGTGTGTGTGTTTGTGTGTGTGTGTCTGTGTGTTTGTATGAGAGAATCTCAAAAAGTACTGAACCGACTGGGCTCAAATTGCACGCAAGTGAAGCTACAGCTCCGAGGATACATATTATACAACTATTCCCTCTTCGTTATTGTCCTAGGGCTCTGTCCCGTGGGCTTTCAAAAATTTGAGGTAAGAGATTTTAAAATAATGATTGATGGTGAAATGAAAAAAAAAATGAAATGAAATGATGTTTATTTCCCAACTAAAGAATACAATTCATGGTATTTTACATAATCCATGGTATCCATGGTAACAAGAGCAAACCTACATAATTTAAAAATGTAAACTGTCAAATGAATTTTGATTTCACAATTCCACACAGCTGGTTCAAACATCCTTATATACGTATAATACGTGAAGGCAATTTCTACGAAACACTACTCCTCCGTTAATAATGGACGGATTTTTACAAACGACGTGTCAAAATAAAGAATTTTTTGTGTAGACGCCCCCTTTCACTAATTTCTGTAATGAAAATCCTCGGGCTTTGCCCCACAGGCTATCAAAGTTAGAGTTTCTCCCATAAGATTAACATGGGAGAATCTAAATATTTAATTGGAAACTTTGTCCCCACTAAATTTGAGAGAACGGCTCGGCGAAGAAACTTGGTAGGGGTGTCTTGGTCTGTAGATGAGTTATTAAAAGAAAAACTAAGCAAAATCCCTTAGGACTCTGCCCCAGAAGCCTTTAAAGATCCCTCCACAGAGTTGTTTACACTTTGGCCATGTGAATAATACTTTTTAACGAAACAGCTGTTCATTTTTAAATTGTATTTCAAACAACACACATTTATTGGGAGTTACTGAATTCTACCATTGACTATTGGATACAGAAGTTGTTGTATGAATAGTCCACTTTTGCCTACATTTGATCATATTATTCTACACATATCAAATATTTATGTAGAAATATCTGCTCTTATCGTGTCTAATAATATCCAAACATAGAAACCTTGCCTAAAATTGTACCCATCTTGACAAATTATTTGCGCCTGCCTATATTACGGACTTTGGCGCACTGAGTAGGTAACATCATTGAAAAATAACACGACATTTTGGCTGTAAAATATGGTACAAAAGGAAATACTATTAAAGCAGCTACTGTCATGACAGAAAGGTCATATTCCTTTTAAACTAGATTACAAAATCCTTCATAAGATACGTTGATTAACAATATGTAAACGTCAATATATACGTAACTGCCAATCTACGGTATTTTTGCTTTTTGGAAATGTCCCATTGCTATGTCATTTGCATTATTTGTTGCCAATGAAGCCGCAAGACTATATGAACTCGGTGGCCCCTAACAGTTCAAGAATAAAAGTCAACTTCACTTCAAGTATTCCACTACACCTAACATTCCATAGAGAGATTATATTGACAACTTTATGTTATTGATAAGGCTGAGACAACTAACTGACAACCCCCATGTCAAGGAATTCCAGCTTAAAAAGTAACCCCAAAATCAATTTCTCAAAACTGTGCTAGAGGGTTCATTCATTGGCACAGAAGTACGATATGAACTGACGCGACGCGAAGGAAAAATCAAACTTACACTGTAACGGATATACCTCCATTATGAAGTTAGAATATGTCTTCCCAAAAAATATTTTCTTTTCATATAAAATCATATTACATTGATGAAATCACGGAAGTGTTTAACTACAAAAGATCCACCAATACGATTTTAATACTATTTAAAGGTTCTTCCAAAGGAAGAGATATTCTACCATATAACATACTAATAATAACTCTGATGGCGTACGGTATGGGAAATATTTTATTCATTGAATGATCAACTATATTTGGCAACTAATGCAGTTAATATCATTATTGGTTTTTTTTTACACTTATTACTCTTTAAACAATGCTAAATGCTCAAAATATGTGTATTTAACCCAATTAATCGCAGTTAGATGAATTAACGTAAGCCTTGAAAGTAACCGTTGATTTCGACGGGTTTCACCTAGTATTAAATAATGCACGAATATTAGAACAGAGAGGGTAAGGATTATAAATTTAAAATAATGATGTTACTAGCCCGAATGTAAACATTATTTTACATTACTTAAATGTAGCTGTCAAACCATATGTTAATGTAATTTCATTAGTATATGATTGTTACTTATTACTTAGTTATTTCATTTGTTTATGTTTATGATCTACTAGCTGTACCCGCGGGCTTTGCCCCGTTTAACTTCACAAGTGAGCTCGTTCGCATGTCTCAATCACGTCCTGGTTGAAGTACGTTCGCTACGCTCACTCACCTGTAGGTTGGAGCTCGTTCGCTCCGCTCACTTGCCTTCAGGTTAGCTGGTTCGCTGCGCTAACTCGCTTCCAGGTTGAAGTTCGTTCGCTACGCTCACTCACCTTTTGGTTGCAAATTAAATGAATGATTAAATGAATTTATTTATTTCCATTGAGAACTAACTTATTACAGTAGAGTCCCGCAAACTCGGGTCTCGATAACCCGGAAGTCTGGATAACTTGGCCATCACCTGGCTCAGAAAATTAGTGATTTTTTGAGTCAGAGTTAATCATGGACTCAAGCCAGCTCAAGTCAAATTATTCGCAACTGGTACTAAGGATTTGTTGTACTATATCTGATATAGTCTTTTTCTAAGTTCACGTCGCACTCGCAATTAGTTCGCATGTTTTATCTAGGAAAGCAGGTATGCCCTAAGTCATAGCATTTGTAGGTTAAGTATTATAATAACAAACATGCTTATCGTAGGTTTGTAGGCACACTTGTTCAAGAATATGCCGTGGTAGGTTTTGTTTATAAATTTTATTTTTTAATTCTTGTCTAATGACGATATTGATTTGTATTTGTGCGAAAATGTTAATTTATTTGTCGAGGGCATGAGCGGCTCTCTAGTCTTTGTATGTTACATGAAGCACAACATGAAAAAGAATAAATTAAAGGAAGGTAAAAACGGATCAGTCGCTGAAGGTCTAATCAGACCTTCGACACACATTTTGCAGTTTGTACTTGATAATGAGAATCCCATGAATCCTGTACAAAATTAAAAAAATGTTTCATTCAAACTACAAGTTTATTACTTTTCCGAGAACCAGCCTTTATCAGGACTTCCGCTCCCACGCTAGTCGGCAACATCAACTGTGCTATATGAAAACAATAAATCTTGAGTAAATATACTGTATGTTGAATTTTGAGGTTGTGGTGTTCCTTCGTAAGCACATTCGATTATAATCTAGGAATATGTAAATTTATTGTTATACGTTAACTTTATTGATATTCGATTCGCTACAGTACTATTAAACCTATAACATTTTCAATTCGTGTGCGTTGTATTTTAGAGTTGGGGAAACAAAATAAACCTGTGTACAACTTATTTATATGATATTCTCATTGGTTGCAGTTTAATAAGTGGTGTAGCAAAAACACAAACACAAAATTTATTGAAATAAAATTAAGTCAATGTTAAGTGAATACTATTAATAAACATATTTGCGACATAAGAACATTTAATTGAAGCCTAAAAAACAGTTCGAAAAAGGCATTCTATTCTTTATACTACTACAAATTAAAATGAGGGTATAAAAAATAGTTTTCAAAGATCATGTTGATCAATGTACATTCATCTAATCTTGAAAAAATAAGTATTTAAAAGCCCACTCCAAACATAATAGGTTGTTAAAAAAAGTCATCATTTTTCAAACCATGTAAACCTTATAGTTTTCCAACTATAGCCTTGTTTATTTTTTCTTTTAATGTTTATTTTTATTTTATGATGTTTCAATTTATGGTTCAAATATTCATAGTATATATATTTCTGAACAAGAACATACACCCATGTATATATAACTAATAAACGTTCCATAAGCATTTTACACGAGAGAACACTGTTCGGCAAGTAGCCGGTCATCGTAATCGGTCATCATGAAGGAGCTTGGACGTCGTGCAACAGCGCTGAGCTATATTGGACGTCGTGCAACAGTCAAATATTTATTGGACGTCGTGGCACTTGGACGTCATGCAACTGGCAGAGACTTTGGATGTCGTGCACATGTTACTTTTTTACAATCCTATAGTGCGCTGTTTCACGACGTCCAAGTGCCACGACGTCCAAAGCTTGTAGAAAGACTATATTTTTGGCAGTTACTGTACTTTTGGACGTCGTGGCACTTGGACGTCGTGCAACAACTCAAAAATGATGTTTTGGACGTCGTGGCACTGAATAAATATTATTGGACGTCGTGGCACTTGGACGTCGTGCAATGCATCCTTTTTGCCGATTTTATTTCACTTGGAATTTTGTTGTAAAATTTTGATCCGGTTTAACTTGGTTTTTTACTGTAAAGTTCTAATCTGTGGCGGTTTAAAGCAAATGTTGATTTTGTTCCTGGTATTGTAGTGGTGGTGTTCACCAGTTAATGCCAATTGAGAACGTTGTTTATAAAAAAAAAAAAAAAAAAAAAACTGTTTCATAGATGTACAATCCATATACTGTACTGTCATTACGATATTTTTAATGATCTAAAATGTCTTTTGGAGTATTTGAGTCAAGGTCCAAAATAATTCTTATAGCTCTTTTATGTAATTTTAGGATTGTTTCTAAGTTATTGATAGATGTAGCGCCATAATGAGATATCAAAAGAATTAAATTAAGTATGTACAAAAAGTATATTGATTTTAATGTTACTTGATTAAAAAGATGTTTTAATCTAGCTAAAGCAAATAGACCGGATACAGTTTTATCATAACTTTGTTTGCGTGAGAATTCCAAAGTTAGATTTTATCCATTTCAAGGCCAAAGAATTTAATATTTTGTATTTCTTGAATGGGTTTCTGATTAATGTCTAGTGAAGGATTAATTGAAAGTCTTGTCTGACGGGTCTCAAAATTTATGAACTTTGTTTTATCTGGATTCAAAAGTAACTGATTGTTTTGAAAAAAATTGGAAAGTATATCGAGATTAGCTTTAGCTGTCTTTTCAATTTCCTCTTCAGAATTAGTGGTAGATTTGCATCGTCTGCATAAAGGTATTTTTTTTAGATTTAGTCAGCCCAAGTTAGTAACAATGTTTGTGTCAACCAAATCAGTAAAATAATTATTGAATTGAAAAGCATTGATTGTTAATACGAACACTAGTAATATGGTTATCTGCTTTTGCCTTACAAACTTCAGTGTTACTAATTTGCCAATGGTTCATGTTATTTGAGTTGTTTATTTTATTATATTTTTTTTTTTGGAGCTGTAACTTTATTTCTAAACATTTTATTCTTCTGTCTTAGTTGTTTGTACATAGTGTTTTGTTTTTTAGGATTCTAGCATTATTAGCAAACTCAATAATTGATTGTTTTTCAATCTTTAGCTCTTCAAAAAACCACCTTCAATGTCTATATTTTCTACATAATTTCTTAGGAAAACACAACTCAAAATAGTACATAAAAAGTTTGTGAAACACATCATACTTTGACTCCGCAGGAGCAAAAAATACATCAAGCCAAGTTTCAAGGCTAAGTGCTTGAATAAAATTATCAATATTTTTAGTGCTAAAGTTCCTAGAGTATTCAAGAAACACAGCATTATCAGGACTATCATTTTTACCATTTATTACAAAGAGTTTACTATCATGGTCTGACAGGTGAGTATTGAATCCAATTACATTGAAATAGGCATAATTTATATTGGTAAAAATATTGACTATGGTTAATGACTGTATGTGGTTAATCCTCTACACCATTATCCCACCAAGCTTGTGGATCTACATCTGTAAATGAAGACCACTCAAACGACAATTTAAATTTGTTAACGCTGACGAATAAGTGTGTTGGATTGGAAAATCAGTTAATACAACAATATAACAATGAACTCAAGAAATCTCGCAAAGAAGACTACACTTAACAAAGATTGTTAAACAAGAACTAGACCAAAGTAAGTAGGAAATCAAAAATCTTCAGGCAGCAATTCAAATTGTACAAAACGAAAATAGAAAGTTAGAGGATGAAATAAAAAAGAATATCAGAAAGTGTCTACACTGTTATCCACCTTTAGGAAATCCATCCATAGATGGGGAAACTATTTGGATGGGGAAAATGTATTCTTCCTAAGTTTGTCTTAAATTAATGATTAATGAGTTTTTTGTTAGAAAATGTCAGATAGCTATTATTTGAGATTTCATAGATGACAATGTTGATCTTTTTCAAAAAGTTGGGATTGGCCTAGTTAAAGAGGCCTTAGCCGAATTTCAAAATTTTCGGTTAAAGATACGTAATATTATTAGACCTACTAAAATACAGATACAGTATCATAGCGCACGTTTTAGAGCAAAACTGTACAATAACTAATAGTGATGTGTCAGTACCTCAAAAGAATTCTTGATACTACCGGTTCATAGCATATCTATCAGTACCGAGAAATTATAGTAAAAATATCGGTTCCTGTACTTAGGTCTCCACAGGGTAGCCTATTGGCTATTTGACAATAAAGAGACAAAGCCGTATCAGATTTATAGGTTAAATCATAACCTGAATCAGATTATATAGTTTTATAACTTACTCAAAATAAACTAAACTATATTAAACGTATACATTATTTTCCGGATAACATTTTTTTGTATTTAGATTTGTGGGATTAGATATTTGGGATTTAATTTGGAATTCAACATCACTAGTTGCCAACAAATCTGCAAACAGTTTTGATGACTGATTTAATTCAAAATACAATTTTGTTTTCAAATAAAAAATCTGTTCATTTGAAACTAACCTGAATTGTAGAAATCTCATCATCCGATGGATCAGGCTCAGCACAGGATGGATCAGGCTCAGCATTGGATGGATCACGCTCAGCATTGGATGGATTAGGCTCAGCATGAGATGGATTAGTCTCAGCATTGGATGGATTAGGCTCAGCATGAGATGGATTAGGCTCAGCATTGGATGGATTACGCTCAGCATTGGATGGATCAGGCTCTGCATCGGATGGATTAGGCTCAGTGTCAGATGGATTAGGCTCATCATCGGATGGATTACGCTCAGCGTCGGATAGATTAGACTCAGTGTCAGATGGATTGGGCTCAGCATCCCGAGACTCTACTAAGTCTTGAACATTATCTTCAGGTTCCTCTGTGTCCGGTTCAGATTCTACTCTTACATCACTGTTAGGGTTTGCACTGTCTTTCAGAAGATCATCCACCAAGATGTTGAAATCCTGAAAATCATTAGATTTATGTAATTTTCAAGAGATGAAATACCTAGTTAGAACTAGTTAAATAGTTGGTGAAACTCTGCGTTGCCCGGGTCAAAATGCAATGCACAATACCCATGTAGCACAGATGGTTGGGCCAACGTTGGCCAACTGTGGGACAGTTGGTCGATGGTTGGTTGGAGCTTCCACAACCAACCAACCGTTGTCCAACTGTATATCTCGTAGTTGGGCCAACCAATATTTACAACTGTGGACCAACATCGGTTCATTGTTAATGAAATACATTAATATGCATTGTTGGGTATCATACATCAAGCCAACCGTTGTCCAACCGTTTTTCACTCCGTTGGACCAACAAAAGATACTTTTGTTGGACCAACGATGGTCCATAGTTGAGTTTACACGACTTTCATTCTCTGGGTCTAGCTTTCACAACATAATTATAATAAAATATCTGGTTTTACAATACCTTTATCAGTTCCAAAAGTTTCCAAAAGTTTTTGGAACTGATAAAGGTATTGTAAAACCAGATATTTTATATATTACAGTTCCGGGGCTACAACAATGAATTTTAATAATTATAATAATGCAAATATTTTTTAAATTAATATTCTTTAACTTATTTGCAACAATTTAAGGGGAAATAGTAATTAATCATATAACAGTCAATTATAATAGCATTAATAATCTAACTGTAATTAATTAATCTATATTCAAATACCAGTATCCTCTCTAACTCAAAAAAAAAAAAATTACTACTTATGATGCCTTAACAGATTAACAGAATCATATTATACTGTGTAGTATCAAAAATGTTTGAAGTATTGCGACCATTGCAACTGTCGGCTACTCTTTCACCACTTGAAAACTCTCTGTATCAACAATCACAGATAGCTCAGTGGTAAGGTAAGAGGCTCATAAGGCGAAGGACCCGGGTTCGAGACCCGTCTGGGCCAAAAAATTTTGTTCCAGCTTTTTTTCAAAATTTGTTTTTATGAACTATTTAATCAATTTACTCAACTAATAATTATGCTTTTCGTACTAAATCTTTATTATTTTGTGTGAAATAATTTTGGTTGGGCCATTGTTGGACAAAGGTTGGCTGGAAAACAGTTTAAAGAGGTGACATTTCTACCGTTGGCCAACTGTGTGGCTCCACAATTTACCAACGTTGGCCCAACCATCTGTGCTACATGGGTAATAACTCATTCGAAATCAACAATATAGCATCTAAGTGTCTAGGTATCACTCATTTCATATTAGCATAATTAATCTGAACTCTCCTTTTCATACTTCACCCACCTGCATTTTAATCCTCATAGTGTACTTGCATTGCAATATTTCATTCTGTATTCATTTTCTCTTGCATGATAACAAAATTCTTGAAACTCTAACCATTCGTTTGTAAAGTGTTATTGGCCTACTATGGCCATTCCTCTGCATATTTTTTTATTGCTCTTTAGTTTAAACCTTTTTGGCTTGTTGTAACTCTTTTACTTAACACGTTCACTGCTAAAGGAATTTATCAAATCAAATTGTATTGCTAAAAAACTTTATTGTTGTTTAACATTCCTTTTTTTGTCCTTATTGAAATACAATATTATACAATACGATCGGAAGTGAATATGACGTCAAAAAGTGACTTCATAGGCCCCTACTAATGGGTCAGTACTGACCCATCAGGAGCCAGAGTCAGAAAAAAATGGAAATGTCACTGAATACATTATATATGTCACTAAAAGTATATGTTCTAAAGACATATGTAGTCAATATCATAAAATAATCAACATAAAATAGTATATCAATTGATTGGAATTGATTATGACTACATAATGTGACGTCATATACATGGGTCAGTGCTGACCCATCAAGAACCGGAATAAAAAAAATTGAAATATTGAACAAAGATAAAAGGTTAATATTATTGAAATAAAATAGTTTAAAAGTTAATTGAAATTGAACATGACGTCATAAAGCACACAATAGTAGCACAGCGAGGGGCGTTCACAGTAACGTGGGTCAGTACCGACCCAGCCGCCTCGGCGGGAGCGAGACGCGGGAACCAACTCAACGGTGAACAAAGCAAGTCACACACTACACGCTAACGTGGTGTAGGTCCACCTTCGACCGACGCTAGGCTCACACTGAGCAAGAGATTGATGCACTGCAGTGTGGGTTAATATTGACCCGGCCGCATGAACGATGCGATCACCGTGGGTCAGTACTGACCCACCCGCAGCGAACGTGTTAAAACTCAAAAGCCGTTGTGGTTATTTTTCTGAGCATTCAATTCCTATAATATTTTGAGAATAATAATCTCTTGTCCTTAGGCTTTTTAAATCTCTTGATGACGCTTTTTGGATATAGGTACTCTGAAATATTTTAAGAAAAATCTAGAATTAGAACATTTTAGGAGAATCTGGGATATCCTATCTAAAACATTCTAGACCAACCATTATTACACATTTCCATAGTTAGAGAGATCGATCCAGATAAATCTGGTACTATATTGAAGAACTATTTTGAACATTTAGGTAAACACACACACAAATATTCAGAGAAATCTTGAACAATACACAACCTTTCTTTAATGATGTGATGTTTGGATGTGATAATGATGTTTTTGTTTGTTTTTAACCACTTTTAGACATTCAGAACATTTATAATGATATTCTCTTGAATGGACCATTACTGTATGCCTTTTAAGGTTTTTTCCTGGTTAAAACCCTTTCATAATCTTTACATATAAATAGAAGACTCTCAGTCTTACGAAAATGGATGGTTTTATTATAAGTTTTTGAAAGAAATACTCTTTCCAAATCTCTTTTAGCAAGTTTTCCAAATAGTGGTAAAATGCCTTTCTCTCCGCTGCCAAAAGTTTGACGGGGTTGACTACAGCAACCACCAGGACGGCGGGCTCGGACACTGTTCAGCAGGCAGATGCTACCCTTAGTGCTGCCTGACACTGTACTTGGGCGAGTTGCATCCTGTATACCTCCTTATTGAGAGCGTCTGCCCACACCTCCACACGGTACAAGAGTACGGACTGGACGGAAGACATTAATAGCCTTCTACAACTAGACCGCGGCCCTCCGACATTGACCATCAACCAACCATCTAAGAGAAGAAATCACCCTAGCGGCCTTTTCCGCTATACGGAAGATCTGATCCTGTCAGCTAAGCTTGCTGTCCACCAAAACCCCAAGGTACTTGGCAGAACAAACGGTTTGGACCTTGATGGCCCCCACCCTCAACGATAGTGTCAATCCGTTTTTTGCCAAAATCACGATCTCGGTTTTCTTAAAGCAAGCGAGAGGCCGTGGTCTGCCATCCATGCGTTTATGGTATGCATAACTCGGTTCAGCTTTAGCTGAGCCAGCCCAACGCTACGTGCAGCTATCAAAACTGCAACGTCATCTGCGTACCCAACCAATACAGTTTCCTCAGGCATTTCAGACCTCAGAAGGCTGTCATAAGTGACATTCTAGAGGTATGGTCCGAGTATAGAACCTTGGGCAGCACCAGAAGTGAAACTCATCTTCCGCGGGCCGTCCGTAGTGTCATACATGAGGAGGTGGAACCGGAGATAATGCTCTTTTATGCGCACGAGTGTTCTCACATTCCAGTATTTCACACCACCTCGCGGAATTAAATGGATTTCGCACATCGGCAAAAAAGACCTTCGACCAGGCAGGCATTGTGCATGCTCAAAAGGATCAAGGGGTTGGTAGTCAAAATCTTCTTGAGGACGCGTATATTTTAATTTTTAATTAGCCTAACTTAAGATTTGAAAGTTGCCATTGTTTTATGTTATTTAAGTTGACGTGAGCTGTTTTGAAAAACATGTTGTAATATGAAAAACGCTCAAGAGTAGACAATTTTCATTTAATTAATTTCATTTCATTTCGCCGGGTACCCCATTGGGTCTAGGAGCCTTATTGTTCTTCAGGGATAGGACGGCTGCCTCCATCCCTTCAGAGCTGAAAAGTGGGATGTTGTCCACCCTTCTGAAATCCCGCAGTGGGCAGGACGCAACGTGTGAGCCGGGAAAAGGGACTCGACTATTCTCTCCGTGGTGACCCCGTCCATGACGGAAGGTGGAGATCGGTTGCCAAGTTTCCTGGTTACAACTTTGTAACCCAGGCCCCATGGGTTGGAATGGACATCGTCCCTTAATGTCACCCAGCAACTGCATTTCGATTGATGGCTCGACGAAGAGACCTCCTAGCCACCCTATAAGGATCCGACTTACACGACGTATGTCAAGGGGTTCTCTAGCCCTGGTAGCAAGTCTTCTGGCTCTCAATGCTGCTCGATACAATTCCGCAATCTCGGCAGTCCACCAGTAAAACTATATACACGCTTATTGCACCGGTATCTCCTACGAGGCATAGACTCATTGTAGGCCGAGACAATCAGTTCCATCGTGGATGAAACTAACGCCTCTGCATGAGCCACGCCAGTTAGCGAGAGGTTTTAATGTTAAATCTTACGGACACTTGACGAAACGCGGCTATTTGTCACTGATGACCATCCAGGACATTAAAAATTATACAATGGTGGTCACTGGCCGTGTAATCCTCCAGGACTCTCCAGGCTCTGATCCTCGGCAAAAGGGACTCAGATGCAAGGGTAATGTCTGGGATCGTACCCCGCATCCCAGGGTGGTGGAAAGTTGGCGTGTTGCCCTCGTTGACGAAGAGTCTGGTGAATGATTTGTAGAGAATGAAATTAAATATTAAGGAATTATTGAGAAAGGGGAATAGAAATGAGAAAGGTTTTAATGAGAATTAGTTCGAAGGACCAGAGGTAAGAAATGTAGAGAAATGGAAATACAGTTGAACCTCTATAAGACGAATTTCAAGGGGTACGGGAAAAATTCGTACTATAGAGGTATTCTTAATAAAGAGGGTCGTTTTATCGAGGTTTAATACTGCTGTTATTCTTCTTATAGAGGTTTCTCCTCGCTCTAAGATAACCTCTATAAAACGAAGATGTCTATGGCCAACCTCTATAATACGAATCATTGTTACCGTTAGATCTACAGTGTACAGTACATACTGTAGGCCTACTAAAGTTACTGTACTATTTTTTCAATGCATGATTAGGTAAGAAAAACGTGGTCGTAGCAATAAAAAAAATTGGGTTTATTTATAAATCACTTAAGTATCAAAACTTTAAAGTGGCCTCATCTACATCCTGAAATTCAGCGGTCTTTGCACGTTTGCAAAACTTAGAAAGTCCACTTGCTTCATCGTACTTGTCTCTATTCTTTATGATGGTTGCTAACGTTGTTGGAGGGATGTTAAACTCCTTAGCGATGGCGATTTTCTTCTTCAACGGGTTTTCTTCCACATGCTTCAAAACTGTACGCTTAAACTCTACTGATAGTGCCGTTTTTGACTTTTTCCCTGCCATACTGTACTGTACACTTAAGACTTGCACAACTCTAAAACAAGGGAAAAACCCAGCCGGAAGGTCACTGGACGGTTCACGGGCACGTGCCAAACAATGACTGAGGAAGGAAGAGGGATGGGTGGGGGTTTCATGTTGAGACAAGCTTCTGTTTGTTTTGAAAACTACGTACTATGGAGGTTAAGATTATGAGAAATCCGTCTTATAGAGGTCCCGTTCGTCTTGTAGAGGTTTTGTGCTTAGAGTATTCGTTGTATAGAGGTTAATCAGTCCTAGCCCATGTCACAAACAAATTCGTCTTATGGAGGTTTTTAACCTAATTACTTCGTTGTACAGAGGTGTTTTTAGCATTGACCTTTATGAAAGTTTCAAGGGGATAAAAAAAAAATCGTCTTATCGAGGAATTCGTTTTACCGAGGTTCGTACTAAGGAGGTTCAACTGTATTAAATTCAGATTATGAAAGGGAGAAAAAATGAACACACATTTAATGGTTTCAAGAGAACAAGAACTCAGATTTATTTACATTTTGAATGCAACATATGTTAACGATATAATTATAAGGAATAATTTAATATGAAAACAAACACATGTTGCTGAGAAGAGAGTTAGTTTTAAGTAAAACAAAGAGGATGAAATAAAATGTTCAAGTTTACCGAACATCTGGCTCTAGCAGCAAAGTCCAGAATGTACTTGCCCTGGGAATTGGTGAGGGTCATTCCCCACTCGACAGCCCTAGCATTAAAGTCCCCTTCCACGACGACAAGTCCTGTGGTATCCCGCACGCTCGCTTCCAGGCAGTCTATCTTTTCATGAAAGTCACGGATGGCCTCGTTGGGAGTGAGGTAGACACTAAAGTAAGTGACATCCCTGCACCGAACCCAAACGAAACCTCGGCCCTTCGCGTGACCCCGCACTTGTACTTTAGCTGCATTGCACGCCCAGAATGCAGTAGTACCAAGACTATCAGAGAACCAAAAAGATGGGTCCCTATCTCGATACTGGTACAGTTCGCAGACTAATAGCGCGTGGACATCGTGTTCGAGGGCAAACTGTCAGAGAAGTGGGTCAGCAGTCCATGATCGCTCAAGATTTCACTGAAGGATTCTTATCTTAATGGAAGGGATTTCGTAAAGCATGTTGTATGCTTAATGATTGTGGAGAAAATTCAAAAAAGTGTAAATTAAAAATTCCCATGTTATTCTTATGGAGAAAATGAAAACTGTTGTTGTAGTTTACTTGTTTATGGATATATTTTAATAGCAAATTTATGAATTTCATCCCATGCTATTGACAACTTATATTAGAGATATTGGCAATGAATAATGAAATGTATAACTAATTTTAAAAGGTCAAAAAGGCTAATATGTAATAAACTAGGTGAAACCCGTCGAAATCGACGGTTACTTTCAAGGTTTACGCTAATTCATCTAACTGTGATAAATTGAGTGAAATTATACATATTTTGAACATGTAAAATTGTTTAGTGATTAATAAGTTTAAAAACAATAATGATATTAATTGCGTTAGTTACCAAATATGGTTGATCATTCAATGAATAAAATATATCCCATACTGTACGTCATTAGGGTTGTTAGTATGCTATCTGATATCTCTTCCTTTGAAAGAACCTTTAAATAGTATTAAAATCGTATTGGTGGATCTTTTGTAGTTAAACACTTCCGTGATTTCTTCTTAGGGGCCTCCTCATTTATATGGTCGTGCAGCTTCATTGGCAACAAATAATGCAAATGACATAGTAATGTGGCATTTCCAAAAAGAAAAAAAATTATGTAAATTAGCTGTTTACGCATATTGAAGTTTACATGCATTGTTAATCAACGTATCTTATAAGGATGATGTGATCTAGTTTAAAAGGAATATGACCTTTCTGTCATGACAGTAGCTGCTTAAATAGTATTTACTCATTGGGCCATTTTTACAGCCAAAATGTCGTGTTATTTTCAATAATAACACCAACCCACCCAACCCAACCCCCAACCAACCCTGTGGGCCCCGTAATATAGGCCACTGCAAATAATTGGTCAAGATTGGTACTATTTTAGGCAAGGTTTCTGTGTTTGGATGTTATTAGAAACGGCAAGAGCACAATACAATTTTTCTGCAGATGAATTTTATGTTGGAGAAATATAAGCTGAATTATAAATGTCACAATGCGAGTTTGAGCATTTTGTAACTATATTATATGGGTAAGTTACATAGATTTTTAGGCTGCTGCTCAGTGCACTTTATATATTTTAGAGATAAATTAAATGGTTTTTGTAGCTGAGTAGCGCTAGTATACATGCACAACCCTTTTCGTTAGTATAATAACATTCAAAGGCTCTCTGAGTGTTCAAGTTCTTATTTGTATACATATCTATACATTATGTTTTCACTAAGCTGAATGAATACATCGAAGTAACCTCTCTGAAAAGACTGCAGTATATTGCAGTCTTCCAGCTTAACTACTTTCTAAATCATACACATATTTCTACATAAATATTGTAAAATGTTTTATCCAGTTGCTGTATAAAACACTATTAATTTAACAAAATATGCTGAACACGGCTCAAATGGGCACCGTGCCCTTCTGCACTTGTGTTATTTTGTATTGTATTACACAATCGAAGATTTTTCCAATGATTGAAAGCATGTATGACAATAATCTCATGAACCTATGATGATCTGTCTAGAATAATATGATAAAATATAGGGAAAATGTGTGAAAAAGGCTGACTCCAACCCGTAAAATAGATTATAAGATAGTTGAATAAGAAATAATTGTAAGAGTGTCATGGAACTTTATATTGCAACACATGACATGATACAGAAGAAAATCAATTTTTAAATCAGAAAATAACATTGCAAATACTTCTTTGGGAGTATCCAGTAACTTCCAATAAATGAGCGTTGTTTTAAATAAAATTTTAAAATTAACAGCTGTTTTATTAAAAAGTATTATCCACATGACCAAAATGTAAACAAATCTGTGGAGGGAACTTTAAAGGCTTCTGGGGCAGAGCCCTAAGCGAACTTACTTTGTTTTTCTTTTGATAACTCATCTACAGACCAAGACCTTTCTTTGGACACCTCTACCAAGTTTCTACGCCCAGCCGTTCTCTCGAATTAGTGGAGACAAAGTTTCCAATTAAATATTTAGATTCCCCCATGTTAATCTTATGGGAGAAAATCAAACTTTGATGGAAGATCCTGCCCAAACTAATAAAGATATCAAAAAACTAAAAACACTTTGCAAAACTACAGATCAGGGAAATTTTTTTGACACTTTAATCATCAAAATCGGTCCAAAAATGAGGGAGTTATGTTCACAAAAATCGGCTTAGCGTATTATATATATTGTTTTAATCAATATTTCCTATATCCATTTCATCATCTGTTTTAACTTTACTTTAAATTAATTTGTTATTGTAAATATTAACTTTTTGTACCAGTTTAAACACAGCCTGACGATGGAGACATAGTTTCCGAAAGCGCTTGTAATTAAAACAGTTTATTATATATTGGCCTTTTTGAACTTTTAAATTTAGTTATACATTTCATTATTATGCTATTGATGTTTGGTCAAAAAACACTTTTTACCTTCCTTGTAGCAGCAAACCTAAGCACTCTTTAAATTAAATGTAATGTTATTTAAATTGGGAACAAATATGTTTTATCTATGGAAATATCCCCCCATGAACTTTTATGAAAACTACAAGTCAAACCCCCCTAAACCATATACTTAAAATATTCGTCATGACGAGAAACCTTGTGCAAAACTATCCATTATTTCATAAATTGCCCTTTAAGGTTGTAATCCCTTTCTAAAGGGAACTTTCCATATACCTAATGTTAAAAATACCTCAGCTGTACTTATTTGTTTATATCCTTTCAATTTATTAACTTACTAGCTGAATACCCGTCCTTTGTACGGGGTTGGCATATAAGTATAAAATGCTTATTGCAGTTACACTCAAGCTTTGTAATTGCAATGAGGGAGGACACAGTTTGATAAAAATTTTTTCCTTAAATTTACAGTAAATTTTTAAAAAAATTGCAAAAAATCACAAATTATTTATGAATTTAAAAACATAAACATAACTGTAAACAATCCTACTTTGACAGTTAGTTCTCAATGCGTATCATACATACTACTAAGGTTGCTGCTTAGTTCAAGCATTGACTAAGGAAAATAAAAGTTTCCCTTTGTTTCCCTTGTCTGTGGTTCAAGTTAGCTATTTTCATAAATTCAAAAAAATATAGTGCTGCACCCTGTTGGTAAATATTATAACTTTTTAATGATTTTGCATATCATAGAACCAACTTTTTTATTTGAAACAGCTGACTAAATTCTTTAATTCCCTTTAAATATGAATACTCATAAGGTTAACATGGGGAACTACAGAGCCACTGGGGCAGAGCCTGAAAGGATTTTTGAGATAAGAAAATGCCTACCTATATGTTAATCCCGAATGTGAACTATCATCATGCCAAATTTCAGCCCAATCCGTCCAGTAGTTAATACGTGATTGAACTTCAAACAAACAAACACACAAACTTTCACATTTATAATATTAGCTTAGTAAGATTAAAATCAGGTGTGATTATTTGTTTGTATAACTGTATTCTGTTTTGTTTATTTGAGTTTAACTTAACCAATCAATAGTTTTATTAATACTAACTTATGAAGTCAAAAGGGGTGAAGCATGTGGGTAAAAGTTTTTTTTTTATAGAGGACCAGGCTTTAAGTAACCATGGGATTGCAGCGCAGCTAGAACAGCTTATTGTGCACCGGTTAACAGCTACTGTTAGTAAAAATGAATCAGACAAGTTAAAAATTCGCTTAGTCAACAGGTTTGCTGTGGCGGGGGTATTTATTTTTCTTTGATAGATCTTCTATCTAAATAAAGTCTACATTTATTTTCCAACTATAACTTAACTTTTACAACCTTCAATAGTTGTCTTACAAAGGTTTAACTACACAAATATAATGAGAGTCAATAATTCTTTATTATTATTATATACATCAGAAAACTTTACAACACTCTAAAAGGATTTTAAATGATGCAATTGAGTGAGAAACCTTATTAACAAAAATACCAAACTTACTGACTGACTTAAACTGAATTTGACGTTGATGTTGAAAAGGCTATAAAATGTAATGTAAATAGGGTAATCATAAAAGCATAGTTAGTAAAAACATAATCATACTCTATTCATATTAACACAATTAACACAACAGCTGTGTAAGGGATGTTGTTACAGTACATCACAATCCATGAGTTGACAGATGAGTGTTCAGTTGTTTTTTCCTAGCAAAAGTCTTCTCACAGACAACACACTTGTGATTCCTGGTGATTCCATGGACAGCCATGTGTTGTTTGACATGGGTTCTTAGTTTAAATGTCATTCCACAAATGTTGCATTTATGAGGTCTGTTGTCTGCATGTGTATGCTCGTGCTGCTGTAAATTACACTCTCTTTTAAATGCTTTGCCACAAGTGTGACAGACATACGGTTTATCATCAGAGTGTATTTTGAAATGAAATTCTAATCTTGCTCTAGTCTTGAACATTTTCCCACATATTTCACAGCCGTGATTTGTACCTGAGTGATGCATTCTAAGATGCTGTACCAAATTCTGTTTAAAATTAAACACTCTACCACAATCTGCACATTTATATTCTTCTTCTTGAGGCAAATGTTGTCTTCCAATATGATGCACCAAGTCAAATTTAGTACCAAAGTCCCTGTTACATTCTCCACATTGGTATTCTTTTTGATCATGCACCCGAGAAGTATGTCGTTTAAGACCCCTTTTATCTGAAAATGACTTGTTACAAAGTTTACATTGAACAAGGGGGTGGTATTTCAATTTATAATGCACTTGACGAATGTGGCATGATAAGCCATGTTTGCTTACAAAACCTGTTTCACAGATTGTACAAATTTCTGTTTTATCTGGCTTTTCTATTGAATGTACTTTTGAAACATGATTATTTAACCAAAAGACACTGCAAAATGATTTGTCACATGTATTACACTGGTGCCTTTTCTTATTGTCATGTGGTTTCCTTAGATGTTCAATTAAATTGTAGCCGTGATTTGTACCTGAGTGATGCACTCTAAGATGTCGTACCAACTTCTGTTTAAAATTAAACACTCTACCACAATCTGCACATTTATATTCTTCTTCTTGAGGCAAATGTTGTTTTTCAATATGATGTACCAAGTCAAATTTAGTACCAAAGTCCCTGTTACATTCTCCACATTGGTATTCTTTTTTATCATGCACCCGAGAAGTATGTCGTTTAAGACCCCTTTTATCTGAAAATGACTTGTTACAAAGTTTACATTGAACAATGGGATGGTATTTCAATTTATAATGCACTTGACGAATGTGGCATGTTAAACCATGTTTGCTTACAAAACCTTTTTCACAGATTGTACAAATTTCTGTTTTATCTGGCTTTTCTATTGAATGTACATTTGAAACATGATTATTTAACCAAAAGACACTGCAAAATGATTTGTCACATGTATTACACTGGTGCCTTTTTTTATTGTCATGTGGTTTCCTTAGATGTTCAATTAAATTGTAGCCGTGATTTGTACCTGAGTGATGCATTCTAAGATGTCGTACCAACTTCTGTTTAAAATTAAACACTCTACCACAATCTGCACATTTATATTCTTCTTCTTGAGGCAAATGTTGTTTTTCAATATGATGCACCAAGTCAAATTTAGTACCAAAGTCCCTGTTACATTCTCCACATTGATATTCTTTTTTATCATGCACCCGAGAAGTATGTCGTTTAAGACCCCTTTTATCTGAAAATGACTTGTTACAAAGTTTACATTGAACAATGGGATGGTATTTCAATTTATAATGCACTTGACGAATGTGGCATGATAAGCCATGTTTGCTTACAAAACCTTTTTCACAGATTGTACAAATCTCTGTTTTACCTGGCTTTTCTATTGAATGTACTTTTGAAACATGATTATTTAACCAAAAGACACTGCAAAATGATTTGTCACATGTATTACACTGGTGCCTTTTCTTATTGTCCGGTGGTTTCCTTAGATGTTCAACTAAATTGTTTTTGTCTTTTCGGGTACAGAGTGCAAATTTAAAATATTCTAGATGGAAACCTGCATTATTTGGCAGAACCTCAGAGTCAAATACCTTATTACACTTAACACATTCACACAGAACACCATTCAACTGAGCTGTGCACTTTCCTCCTTCACTTTGCACCTGAAACACACCAAAACTGATATTCAAACTAAACCTTTAATTTTAAACACGACTGTATGGTTTTTGGATAAAACTTAAGATATTGAAATATTTGCACAGAGTGTGCTTGGTATTCATAAATAGTTTGACCATAGAATATTATAATGCGATTCTACATCAGTTTGAGCCTGAGCTTAGCTATCCTTGATGATAGTGCCTTGAAGTGATTCTTTATTTATTTGTTGCTTTTAACTTTGAACCAAACACCATGGCAAGCCAGGTATTTTTTTATCATCAAATTGTTTACAGAATACTTCTACCTTTGTATCGTGTATTATATTTTCGAAGTTCATGCTTAGAACCTAAATATATACCTAAAAATAAATTGATTGAAATAAGTACAGTAAATACAGTGCCGTAGCCAGGTTTGGAGCGCCCTGGAGCAGAAATTTCATTTCCACACTCTCTCCCAAACAATAAACATCACCATACATAAAATATACTGTATCTAATATATTTAATTCCGTAAGCGAATCGGTCCCCACAAGATATCTCGAGCTAGGAAAGAGGTATTATGGCTGTTGGGGATTCATTTTAAAGCTTAAGGTCCAAGGACGGTAGGAAAATATCAGTTACCCCTCTCGGCCCCACAGGCTATCAAAGATCCAGTCATTTTCTAATGGATGGCTTCAGTGTTTCTATACCAGCTAATGAAAAAATTTGCTTATTTGTTTGTTTATTGATTTTGATTTTAGTGTTCTGTTTTTAGGTTAGAACTAGAGGACCCATGCTGCTCTGCAGCTTTAAAATAAATATAATATCCGAGAAATAATCAAATTTATGAGAAAAAAAACACATATTGAAAAAATATTACCAGTACTGGAGCTATTAATTTTTAATCATATAAAAACCTTATGAAAAATAATTTTTATGTTGGTTTTTCACCTTGCATTTGCTTGTAACTCGTACGATTTGAATAAATAATAGCTTAGATGAAAGCCAGTATTTCAATGAAGGTTCTTAGACTAAAATATATAGGGTTATAAAATTATAACAGGTGAACATCTTAAATTGAAGTAAGAATTATAAAATAAATCAAATTATTTTGTGTTTTGGTCGAGTAATACAGTAGGTAAATATTTGCCAATGCTTTATGAGTAAACTTTGCCTGCATACTTTCAATTTGAGACCTCAATCATAAAAATCAGTCGGGTAGAAGAGCCAAACAAACTCGTGAAAAAACCAAATTAAACTCACATAAACAATACATGGGGAGCAAATTTTGTTAACGTGTATGCCGAGTGGGATTGGGTAGGCTATGTTTCTAGTAAAATATAACACGATAAACACAAACAAATATTAATATTAATAATAATACTATAGTAACTCATGTATTTTTGGTAACCAGGTCTATTTACTTCGGCAAAATTAGCGGACATTTTATAGCTATAAAAATGCACAGCTATTTGAAATCCATATATAAATGCCAAAGTACTCATGAACTTTTGAGAAAACTACAACTCAACATCCCATAAACAATATACTTAAAATGTTTCGTCATGATGAGAAACCTTGCGCAAAATTATCCGTTTTTTTCATAAATTGCCCTTTAAGGTCGTAATTTTTTTTGTAAAGGGAACTTTCCGTATACCTTAGGGTGCGTTTATGTCGGAGCTGCGACTAGCGATAAGAGCAGCGATGCCATTAGAGCCTAGACAATTAGTGCGTGTATTTCAATGGGTCTGTTTACTTTGGAGCTGCGCTTTAAATTTCTCTTGGGTCCCGACCAGCGATAGTAGCTGTGACAATGCTTCAGTCCTTTTTCTCAGCTAGTGTCGTTGGTCGTGCAAAGATGGATATTGAAAGTTTAGTGGCGGAAATATTTACGAAATCGGACAAAAACCATCACAACAGGTTTGTTGTGATAGAGGTTCGTTTTTTTCATCTAGAGAGAAAAAAATAGTAAACCATGTTTACAAGAAGAACAGAAAGGAATGTTTTATTTGTACAATATGAATCATTTTAAAATCATCAGCTGTTCCAATTAATTCTAAAAAGGCTAAAGAAAAAATATTACATGAAAGAACTTAACAAATAAGACCATATCAATATTCAAAACCCATTATAAAATATGTGGTTTTTGAAAAATTATAACAAAAATGATTGGTTAATCCTTGAATTGTAAAAGCCAATAACGTCTAAGGTCTATTACTTTCTCCCTCTATACAAAGTAGGGCCTATATGGAAAAAGAAGAAAAAATTAAATTTTCTTCTTCAGAGTCACTCATCTTCAACCACTTGACAAAACGCTACTATCTCAGCTCCAACATAAACACAGTATGAGAGCAGAGAAATAATCACAGCTTGCATCGCTGCTCGCATCGCTAAACATACCCTAATGTTAAAAATACCTCAGCTGTACTTATTTGTATGGTGTTATTTCAATTTATTACCTTATTAAAATCATCATCATCATTATTCTGTTTAGTTTATTTCAGCTTAACTTAACCAATTAATAATTATGAAGTCAAACAGGGTGAAGCCCGTGGGTAACATCTAGTGAAGATAATGAAATTTCTGTAAAACAATCTTTCTCCAGGGTTTGGTGAAGAGTTTCGTCATACTGCAGCAAAAACGGCTGATTTCAATACTGCAATACTGTACTGCGTAGGGGATTTCACCAGAGCGCTGAGTATCGTACTTGGTTCAATCATTGGTTATTAAATTGTGTTTTGTGTTTCTTTATTCAAGGAGCTTAACTTGTGGGATCATGCTGGTTCGGGAACTCGTTCGTATAGATGTATATTTACACGTTTATACAAAATTTCATCAAAATCGGATAATTTTGCTCGAGTTATCGTGCTAACGGACATGTATATATATATAAGATAATGAAATTTTTGTAAAACAATCATTCTCCAGGGTTAGGTGTAGAGTTTTGTCATACTGCAGCAAAAACGGTAAATATGACTTGATAATGGACTTAGTCTCCGAAACATGTCGTCATTAAAAATGAAAAAAATATTTAAAAAGGGTACTTTGTTAACTGTTTTTAATTTTTAATATATATATATATATATATAAATATTATGAAAATTAGTGATTTTTGTTTTTTCCCCCTATAACAACACTTGGCCTGAGCCCTGGATTGGTTTTCACATTACTTCAGGCTGGACCTAGGGGTTGCGGCATTATCATGAACATTATAGTGATTGGGGCTACTATTTTGATATATAAATACATAACTGAAAACTAAGTAAGTTACCCTTTTAAAACTGATTTAATTAGACAACGACTAGTTTCAAGAGTAACCATAGTCATGTTGTTTCAATCTTCAATATATGTTTCTACTAGCAGAGTACCCGTCCTTCGTACGGGGTTGGCGTAAAAGTATAAAATTAGTATTGCAGTTACACTCGTGCTTTGCGTTTGCAATAGGAGAGGACACGGTGCAATGGGAAAATTTGGTTCTTTTAATTTATGGTATACTATAGTATAGCACATTTACCATAGCTACATATAACGTTCTACAACTGCACCTAAACAATAGAAAAAAGTAAAGTTCTCATTCTGTATCACAGCTTTTTGTTGCTGCTTGGTTCAAATTATTAGCTGTTGTCATAAATTCAACAAAATTAATAGTGCTGCACCCTGTTGGTAAACTTTATATTTTTATAATGCTATTGAATTTCATAGAACCAACTTGTGTAGTTGAAACAGCAGACTAAAAGTTTTAATTCCTTTTAAATATGAATACTCATAAGGTTAACATGGGAAACTTCAGTGCCACTGGGGCAGAGCCCGAAAGGATTTTTGAGATAAGAATATTGGATGGTGTTTTTGGCCTCTAGGGACTTCAAAACAAATAAGTAAATCAGTTCCGGGTCCAGGTCTTATCATGTATTATGGTATACAGTAGACTCTCGCTCATCCGTACTAATGTGGCGGACGTCCGGTCGGGAGTATATAGCCGTTTTTTTCAATTTTGTTTCAGGTCCACAGTATTCATAGCCTTGTATTTTCCTTGTTTCCCAGTATGTGATCCCAGTATTCCTTGTTTTTTCAATTTTGTTCCAGGTTCCAGGTATTTATAGCCGGATAAATGCAGTTCCACCAAAAATAATATTTTCCGCCGTGTTATTTGAGTTTTTGATTATCCGAGGTAGTCTTGGTCCTGTTTAGCTCAGAAAATCGGACTTCTACTGTACTGTGCCACTAAAAAAATCACGATTGCCGATCAGGCCCAGCGGGAGTCCGGACAAGGCCGATGCAGATGAGCGAGAGTCTACTGTGGCTTATTCCCTATATGGGAAATTTACTAAAAAAAACTTGACAGTCATGTTTGTTTGGATTAAAATGTCAAAGCAAATTTAAAAATTGTGAATTTTCTCATTGTTTCTACAGAGACCAAACAAAAAGCCCAGTTAATTCAGGAGTGTGTTCATAAATTGTAATTTTTTTATTAAAAAAAGAAGGTAGTTGTGCAGTCAAAAAATGTGATAGTGTCTAAAATTACATTTTCTACCTTCTTTTATGATTATGGCATAATTTTTATGGCCAAAATCTACAGGCTCAAAAGTGACAAGTTTTCAGTGCTCCAGTATATTTTAATATTTTAAAGTAATCATTTATTCTGTAGTGCATAAGGTGAACAAGAAAAGTTTGGTAAAGCATTTAGTTTTTATAGAACCATTAAATTTAGAAAATCCTCATAAATTAAAATAAATATTTAAAGTTAAACTTTACCTTCATTGTTTCTGTGGACCCATCACATGGATTTTCACTGAACCATTTTAGCTATACTGCTCACTTAATAATTAGTATTTGGCACTATTCCTTGTGAATATATATTTAATAGATAAAAAAATATTATTTTGATTCAAAATTTCAAATTTATTTGTTCTAAAATAACACACTGCAATATTTTTAATAAATCTGACCAAAGTAGTTATTTCCTGTATAAAACTGCATGAAAAGAAACAACTGGTTCATGAAACTAGTTTCAAGTCGAAGGAACAACTGACTGGAACAGTGGTTGTGCACAAGAAGTGAGTGAGAGGGAAATACTGAGTGATAAGGGGACTCTGGTGAATGACAATATGCTGGAACTTCCAGTTGGATTATTAGTGCAGTAGAAATAGGGTTTGAGGTGGAACTAATTGCAACAGAAATTATTTCAGTTAGAAATGGTAGGTAATACACTTATAAAAAACATACCAAAAGTATACATTTGTACTGTTACGCAAAATACGGTTTTTTGGTCGCCATTTAAAAAAAGTGTAAAATTTTAAACTATTGTTAAAAAATCTGGTTTGGTATCAAATTATAGAATATTTCATGCTGGAAAAGAATATAATGGTTGAATTTAAAATATACTGATAACAGTGATGCACTACGGGCGAAAAAAAGTGCGTTTAAAAACGTGGCATTTGAAAAGTTTTTTATTTATAATTTTTATTTTATACTTTTAAAATTTTTTTTTTTCATTTTTGACCCTTAAAACGTAAAATTACCCAATTTCTCTCTAGACCTTTTTAAAGAGCTTAAAAAACAAATAGTTAAGTATATCACAGGGGTTTTGTACAATTATTAGTAGGCCTAACGGAGAAAATTTAAAAAAATGGAAATTTAAAATCCCCATGTTATTCTTATGGAGAATATGGTAAAAAGTTGTATTTACCTTGTTTATGGATATATTTTGATAAAACTTTGAAGATTTATTTACTTTATACTAAACAAATAATATTTTACTAAAAACACACTTAATTGGTTTCCTTGTAGCAGCAAACCTTGGTACTCGTTTCGTTAAACCTAATGTTATTTATTTAATAGACTAGCAACAGAGCCCATTGTGGTTAAATTAATGCAATGGTCTCTAGTAAAATAATGGTTATGAAATCCATACACCACTTTACTCACTAATATTTGGTACAGATAAGCTCATAACATTAGAATCACACACTTAACATAAGAAAATCACTTTAAACACAAATGAAAATTGTTAACAACAATATTTAATCAATAGTTATTTGTGTAACTAGTGGTGAAAGTGGCACTTTGCTGCACACGAGAGCAATGTTTACGCACGAGCCGCAGGCGAGTGCGGAATGATCTCGAGTGCAGCAAAGGCCTTTTTCACTCGTGTTACACATTATATTTTTCCTACAGTCATTATAAAGCATATAAATAATTAGTCTTTCAAACACTATACAACACGTTTTTAGGTTCAGCTGGCAACACAAATGGTGCCCTAGAGAAAGTAGTACCCGCGGTCCGTATCACTCCGCTATTTTACCTCGGCAAGAAATATGCTCCGTCTTTTGAGAATATAGTTCCGTATGTTTTTGTAATTTGAAGTGGTTTCCGCGCCTAAAAAAAATGCTTTAAAGGTATTTTCTTGTTTATTAAGACCGTAGGAATGTTTTAAAAACGTTTAAAAGAAAAGTCCAGAAAGTTCAGAAATACCAAAACTATAAACACGAAATGACAGGTTAAATCGTAGTTATAATAGTCAATCAGCTGTTCATAGTATTATTATCTTTAAGTGTTGCCAACCTATTTCCAAGCGTACACGGATTACGTGCATAATAAAACCACGCTGTTTTGTGTTGTTTGGTTGGAATCCTGATGTGCGGCAAAGTATAAACCGTGCGGCAAAGTATAAACCGTACGGCAAAGTATAAATATGCAGCAATTAGCAGCTTTCTGTACTATAAACAGTACAGGGAAGCCAACTTTGTCGGGTGACTGTAGGAAAAGAAAATTTAATTAAATAACAATATAACAATAAGCTGTTAAATTAAAAACTCATTTTTCGTATGGTTAGATTATGCATACTGGTAAATCAATTATTGCCATCTATAAAAATAATTGTTTTTTCCCGAGTCGGGTTAGCTCTTCTACCAGACCGATTTTCATAATTTTAGCCTTAAGCCGGGTTTACACTATGTAGCTAAACCTGCTACATTGCAGATTTGTGTAACATCTAGCAATGTTATATAACATTTGCTAGAAGTAGAAAAAGCAACTTTACAAAAGTGCTATATAACACTGCTATATGTAGCAGATCCTGCTATATATAGCTAGAATTGTGCTATCCATCGGGAGTCGGTAAATATCAAAAGAAATACGTGCTACATCTAACATTGCTATATGTAGCAATGATATACATATATTTTTCGTCTAGCATCTGCTATATGTAGCGCTGAACGGGTTTTCTCAGCGATCTTTGTTTACAATGGAAGGATTGGAAACGGAAAGTGGCAGTGCCTAGGATCGGGGTGATATTATTGGGGCTATTGATATTATAAACTTAATCTAACTGTTCCGTGGACAACCGGCGTTGTGATCATACGTAAAACGTTTTTGAAGTTACCGTCGCCTTATTTAGCGTTTTAATTATGGATTGTCAGAGTATTCATCATCATTAAGGTCCCGTAATAAATCTGCTACACTGTACTTATTTCTCGAAGCAAGAAGCGGTCAAACCTAAAACTTGCTAAAATCTTCGCTCCTGTCTGTCTCTCTGACTTCCAAGATCACCACGATAGCTGCCACGAACAATGTCTCTTCAGCGCACATTTCGATACGGAATGCGAATGAGGTTGTGCTACATATATCATATAGCACGAGCACCAGAATCACTAAAAATGTTTGTAAATTTTGCATACAGCAAAAGCTATAAAGCAATGTTATAAAGCAAAAGTTATATAACAGGTTTTGCTACATAGTGTAAATTCGGCTTTAAACTAAAGCTATAGACGCACCATAGATTTGCTATTAAGCATCAGCACTCATTTTGACGTATATTTTGAGCTATGCACAAACTGCCTCCCTGTACATTACTTACTGGAGTTAAATTTTTTTTTCGAGTTCGTTTGGCTCTTCTACCGGACCGATTTTCAAAATTTTTGTCTTAAAGCTATGCAAGCACATATTTTTTATCATTAATCTATCAAATGTTTAACCCTACAAAAACAATTGAATAGGTTTTTTTTTAATGTTTACTTCAATTAAAAATGTATTCCAGCA
The DNA here is from genome assembly GCF_028750875.1 of Macrosteles quadrilineatus. Classification (NCBI taxonomy): domain Eukaryota; kingdom Metazoa; phylum Arthropoda; class Insecta; order Hemiptera; family Cicadellidae; genus Macrosteles; species Macrosteles quadrilineatus. The sequence goes on from NW_026542597.1 coordinate 79,735,944, forward strand.
GTTGCATTATCCTATATGTTTTTATCTAAAAATCTTCAGTGAAATACCAGATTCCATTGGAATTATTGATTATTGAGATTGGACTTACCTAAAGTACACTGCTAAATTATAAACGACCCCAATTGTTTAAAAATGGAGTTATCTATCATCGATTTTTAGTTAAAAAGATCGTACTTGCAAACTCAACAGTACCTAAGCTAATTGTCGACGTTGACGGGTTTCACCTAGCAAATCTTAAAAAATCAAACTTTAATAATTATTTGAAAATCTACACGTATTCCTTTCCAATGACCCATTAGGTTATAAAATCGGTCCAGTAGAACTCTAGTTACTGGAGCGATAATAAAACTCTAGAGTTGTACAAAGATTTTTAAAACTGAATTACTAGATTTAATTAAAAATCAATAAGACAAATGGAAATTCGTTTAGTCTGCAGGTTTGCTGCGGCGGGGGTATTTTGTACTACGGTCGTATTTCTAAATAGTGCTTATAACCACTATTATAAAATTTTTCAGCGTTAAATTTCCTATAATTTAATACCCAAAAAGTTATTTTTACGAATATTAAAATTTTGACACTTTTTTCAAGATGGCGGCCAAAAAACGTATTTTGCGCCACAGTACGGATGTATATTTTTAGTATGTTGATTAGAAGCATACTACCTACCATTCACAGCAAGAATCATTTCTGTTGCAATTAGTTCCACCTTAAGCTATATTTTCGATTATTTCTACTGCACTATATGAACATTCATTGTTGACTTTGGCCCTTTAATATTTCAGCTTGAAATTGAAGATTTTATCTCTATTGTTTTATTAATTTTATATTAACTTAACTTCCTATTTGTCACACTTTATTGTGATGGACATTTTTTGCTCAATTTGGTGGTGAACTGAGTAGCCACCTCATCCTTTAATATTATAACCAAAAGTAACTTTCTTTATAATTTAAAATTGGGTATCACAATATATTATATATTGTAGCTATATTGTTATGGCTTGATAGTTCGATGGTTTATGTATGTAAAAGTGTGACATAATCCACCCAACCTAATTATGGATGGAAAAAAAGAAACAAAATTCAAAATTGGTGACAGAGTTTTTGCCAAACTGAAAGGGCACTCTCATTGGCCAGCCATAGTAAAAGGTATTGACTGTAAATACAAAATCCCTCGATACAATGTTACTTTCTATGGAACAGGTGAGGAAGGATGTGCAAAAGAAATAGATGTATGTTTATACAGGGAGAATAAAACCAGATATGGGACTCCAAAGCTAAAAAATAAAGAACATTTCTTAGTAGCTATGAAGGAAATCGAACTAAGTCTGAACAATAACAACTCTTTAATAAATAAAAGTAATTCCTCATCAGTTACTATAGTGAATCTGTCTAGCTCATGTGAGTCCATACACTCTGCCAAACAATCCTCCACAGAGAATAGTGATGAAATACTGGTACCGCATGATGGCATTACACCTAGTGTAACTGAGACAACACCCGAGACAATTAATACAAAAGCGGATGAAACTCCCATTTCACCAAAGGGTTCTAGCCTCAAGAAATCAATCCTAAGTTCCAATCCACAAGAAAATAAGCTGAATAAAAAGGACATTTCTCTGACTTTATTGGAGTCCAAGTGGGTAACAGATGACACAGTTCAAATTGTTTTTGACATCTTCAACAACAATATTGCACACAAGGATGTACATTTCATCAGTCCAGTATTAACACTAGCTTTTAAAACCCTTGATAATTTTGGGGAAATTCTTTTACCCCAAAATCTGGAAAATAAAAAGTTTGTCTTCATCCCTGTAAATGATTCTTCTAAGGTTCAGAGCATTGGGGGATCAGGGACATACTGGAGCATTCTTCTGTGGGATAAGGATCAAGACAAATTTTATCATTTTGACTCACTAGAAAATCTTAACCACCTGCATGCTAAGTGTATATACGAAAGGCTGGCTACATTTTACAATGCCGACGCAAATCATTCCTTGGCTTATGTAAGGACAGCTCGACAAACCAACAGTGTAGATTGTGGAATACACATGCTCCTGACTGCTGAGTGCATATCTTCAAAGATTAATGCTGGGCTTTTTGCCTCCTCCAACTATAAACTGGAAACAGATTTATCAGTTCCAACATTTACAGAATCGGATATCTTGACAAAACGAGCACAGCTAGCACTTATAATCTACAATGACCAATATACAAGGATAAATAGAGATACATTAACACAGCTTCTATTAAAAAAGGAAATAAAGAGTAACTTGACCCAGCAAAACCCTAACGCAAACCATGTACCACCACTTGTTGTAGCACCTAATCCTGAGAATGTCAACCTAAACAAACAAAAATGGACAAAAGAAAAAAGACAAAAAACATTTAAGTCTAAAGTTTCCATTAGATCCAGTCCCATTGTAACCGAGAACAAATTCGATACCTTGTCTCAAAATGTTCCTAGTCTATCAAAGGCAAATAATCAGTATGTTAGCCTAAATAAAAAACCTCAGATAAAAAAAACCTCAACATATCAAAGATAAAGTTGAAAAGGTGTTTACAAATAAAGTTAAAGTGACTGTGTATGGTGATAGCCAAAGTAGAAATGTAGGCTACAAACTTAACCAAATTAATCAGGATGATGAGATCACTGCTGTTGGAACAGTTATGCCGAATGCATGCATTAATCAAGTGGCAGAAACAGCGCGGCTTTCAAAGTCCAATGATGATGTAATTGTCCTCATTGCAGGAACTAATGATGCACTGCGGAAAGATCTCTCTCCTATATACTCAGCCTTAGAAGAGAAAATCAAGAGTATTAGCCAAAATAAAACTCTCATTGTAACTACAGTACCACCAAGATTTGACGTAGGCAAGAAGCATGAAGTTCATGATGAAATTTGTCTTGCTAACAACTACATAAGAGAGCTAGTGGATAGAATTAATAAGGTACACCTGGTTGACTTGGATATTTTGAGCAGAAATCACTTCACCCGTAAAGGTCTTCACTTGAATAGCACAGGCAAGTACAAATTAGCGAAACAAATTTATTTCAAACTTAAACAGGTTTTTGGAAAAAACAAAGAAAAATCACGCCCTCCCAGCACTACTGTGGACAGTACAGCCAGCAACGCAAATATAAGGATTATTGAGACTCTGTCATTGAGCAGTTTCAAGAGGACAGATCTGTTGGATTTGCCCACAGCATTTCTGGCGACTTTAATGATGAGCGACGTATGACGGCAGGTGTAGCAGTTGTGTTTGCTAAGTACTTCAAGAAGCCTTCTGCTGACCAGTGCATCACAGACCACCTTACACTGCAGGAAAGTCAATCTGGAGCTCTTGTGTACAGTCTTGTTACTAAAGACAAGTATTATGGCAAGCCCACCCGTCAGGACTATGAAACCGCATTTGAGCACCTAACACAAGACTTCAAAAAGAGAAACCTGAAACACTTAATATGCTCTCCCATTGGGTGTGTGAGAGACAATGTGCTTCCAAAAGACTTTATATCCAATATAATTAAATTCCAAAAACATACTCTAGCAAAAATTACTATAGTTTCTTACTTTCAAAAGTCTTTTAGAAAATTAAGAAATGGCTTGTCACACAGAGATTTTACAAGTGAACTTCATAAGCTAGTAAATGAATTGGCTCCTGCACAGACTTCAACTAACACCCTACTCAACACCACAAACGGCTACCTCAACTAGAGCAAATATCACTTTACCAGCAGACAACTATTCCCCGGTTCCATCTTCCACAACTGCACGTAACCAGACAAGCGATACAGATACTTGCCACTCTTCGACACCCAAAGTGAGGGGTCACCACCTGGAGAGCTATGCTGCTGCACTTCAAGACTGCCTGCCTATATCGCCAGTGATAAGTGGTCAACAAAGTGAGAGTGAAAAGCAGAGCAAAGTGTGTTTTTTAGGCTAATGCAAGTTAATGTATGTTGTATTAGAAACAAAATTTTAGAGTTGGAAGATTTATGCATTGATAAGAATGTCAACTTAATGTGTATCTCTGAGCATTGGTTACAAGAAAATAATGTTAATGTTTTTATTCCTAAAAATTTTATTCCTGCAACTGTAGTCTGTAGAAAAGCCAGGAAAAATGGTGGTGTAGGAATTTATATTTCAAATTCAATTAAATATTCAGTTATTGATGTTACACAGTTTTACTCTGAGATGAATTTTGAATGTTGTTGTGTTAAATTACTCGATAACAATGTTACTATTTTAAGTATTTACAGATCTCCAAATGGTAATGTTGATATTTTCCTGACTCAATTCAAAGATTCAGTAAAATACAACCTGGCAGTACATATATTAGATTACAAAAAAATGAAAATGTTGACTTATTTAAATATAATTTAGAAAAACAAAATTGGCAAATGATTGATGATTTTAAACAAAATAAAATTAATGTTCAGACGTTATTTGATGATTTTTTTTAAGAAGTATGTTAATTTATGGCATTTTTGTTCTCCTTTGATTAAAGTAACTGATAAGGTTGCATGTAAAAAATCCAAAATTATTAATTGGTATACTCCTTCATTAGCAGAAACAAAAAGTAAAATGTTAACTCTGTACACAATTTATAAGAACGAGAGCACGCCCCGTGGTCGAAAAATCGACCAAAAGTATGTATTGTACAAACTTCTCTATTTTCATCCCACAATGTAAATAAAACATGTGATTGGAATGTCTTCCATTTGTTTTGATTTTCTGTTTATATTGTGTTGTTATTTTTTCATCACCATAGCAACCAATAAAACCCATGTTAATTTTTTAAAATTTCAAATTCATTTTTTGTGCTTATTTTTGAGCCTATTTTAATTTATAAAGGGATTCTGCACACCTACAGGAAAATAGCTTTCTAACGGTATGCGTAGATTTTCCCTACGATACACACGAGCTGAGAAAAAAGGTTTTAAAGAAACATGCTTGCCTATTAATATATAGATAGATATGCTTAAGCAAGGTTCAGAGCACTGTCAGGCTGCTTATAATGTTTATTTGCAACAAAAAAGATTATATCAAAGGGAACTTCTGCAAGCTAAAAAAATTGCTGTAGAGCAGTATATAAGCAATGCCTCAAATTCCTGCAAGGCTGCATGGAAAGTTATAAGCAGTGAGTTTTCTCCAACTCACAGTTCTGATGTCAATTTAGATCCGGATGAATTTAACAATTTCTTTATAGACTCAATAAATCAGTTAAGCAAAGGAACTAATCTCGGTCCCAATAATCCAGTAGAACTCTTGAGTAGTATTCCAAAAAACACAACAATGTTCACATGGTCAGAAATTTCCTCAACTGATGTAATACAAGTAGTATCTAAATTCTCCAATGTAATTCAATGGATTATTATTGGCTGTCTAACACAATACTGAAACAAACCATCCATATAATAAGTGAGCCACTTGCTTTTATTTTTAACAAATGTATGTCAGAAGGATACTTTTCCTCATTGCTCAAAATATCTAAAGTGATTCCAGTTTTTAAAAAAGGAGATACAAATTTACATCAAAATTACAGACCTATCTCTATTATTCCGATATTCTCTAAAATATTTGAATCTCTAATGTACAATCAAGTTAGTTATTTTTTCGAGTCCCAACATTTATTTTCTGAATGCCAGCATGGTTTCCGTCCTGGTAAGTCTACCACCTCGGCAGTACTTAACTTAACAGATTTATCACTAAATGCATTTGAAAATAAGGAGTCGGTTTCGCTAGTTTTGTGTGATCTCAGTAAAGCTTTTGATAGTGTTCCTTTTGATGTACTGTATTACTACGTAAATTATCATATTATGGCATTGAAGATGGCACAATAAAAATTATTCAATCATATTTGTATGACAGAAAACAGTATGTATCAGTTAAAAATAAATGTTCTGCTATGAAACCTGTAGAGACCGGTGTCCCTCAGGGTTCTGTTTTAGGCCCTTTCTTTTTCTTAGTATACATTAACGACTTGTCTCAAAATCTCAATATCCATTCAATAATTTATGCTGATGACACCACTTTACTAGCCAGTCACAAAAACTTAGAGTACCTGAACAGGTCACTGCAGAAGCTGAGGAACAGGCTCTTGCTTGGTTTTCTTAAAAATGAGCTACATTCTAATCTTGAAAAGACACAATATTTGACATTGAGTCTCAAGCAGGAAATTAGTCTAGATTCTGTCAAGCTTTTAGGATTTCACATTGATTCAAAATTAAGTTGGTCAAATCATATTGAGGCGGTTTGCAAAAAGTTATCAAGAGTAGATTGCTTATTATGGAAATTAAAAAAATTTGTTAACCAAGAATATTTGAGACTATCGTACTTTGGTCTGTTTCAGTCCCACATACTCTATGGCATTCTAGTTTGGGGACATTCCCCTCATGTAAAAAAGGCAGTTCGTAATATTGCTAATTCAAGATCCCTATCTCATTGTAAACCTCTTTTCATACAATTAAAAATTCTAACAGTAATTAATTTGTACATTTTTCAAGTTTTACTCTACACCAAGTCAAACTTGCATTCTTTCCCCCTTAGATCTGACACTCATGAGTACAATACTAGGGGTGGAGACAAGCTCAGCATGAAACCTCATAGACTGGCTAAAACGGGTGACTCTTTCAAAATTAACTCAATTCCCTTTTTTAATAAACTACCTGATAGTGCAAAATTTGTTGATTACAATATTTTCAGAAATATAATTTATAATTGGCTAATTCAAAATCCTTTCTACAGCATAAGTGACTTTATAAAGTGTAATTTTGATGTAAATTTTAATTAAAATAAGCTATTATACCTAATTAATTGTACTTTTTATATTATTTGGATGTATCAGAAACTTGATTGTATTTGGATGATTATTTTGTAATGTATATGACGTGTCCTATTTCTTTGTAAAAAGATCAATGGAATAAATGATTCTTATTCTTATTCTTCTTATTCTTATGGGTTATAACAGATGGTATAGCTCACAAATAGTTGTTATATCAGTTTGACTTGGTAAAAAAGTTGTGTATTCAACAGAAATCAGTAACTTACATCAGTGCAATCTGTTGGCGGCTCACATCAAAATACGACAATTTTGATTAAAACACTGGCAACAACTTCCTAGATCATGGCACTTCCTAGGCATGGGGATAAGGAATGTCTAGTTGTATCAATAGTCAAAGGTAAAACATAAACACACACACACAAACAGCTACTGTTAGATTTTGAAATAATGGAATAGATAGCCATTTATCAAATTGAAGTTTGTTTCTTCACAAAACGTTCTACTGTTTGTTTAAATAACCATGGTAAGTTGCTGAAATATGTTCAGCCCCTATGATTTGAAAAGTTTGTATTTAAGTAGATCTCAAAGTCAAAGAGCTTCACTTTGCTCCGCTCAACAATTATGTTCCTTATTTAGGTCAAATACTTAACATAACAATCTTCTTCATTCAAGAAAAGTTAAGGTGAGGCCTATACTTTAAATTATTTTTTTTATCTGCCTGGCTAGTTGGAGCTTAGATAAACTTATAAAATAATGGTTTAAATGACTGATATAAGTTATTCTTCGCAATTCTGACGCAATTTAAACTACAACTAAGATAAACGTTTAGTATACAACCTTAACTAATTTTAACAACCTTAAATAGATTTCTTACAAAAGGTTGACTAAATGAATAATATAATGGGACTCAAATATTCTCCATTATAAATCAGCAAACTTTACAAAGCTCAAAAAAGGATTGTATGATACAACTGAATTATTTGATAAAAATGAGAAACCTTATTAAACAAAAAGAAAACCAGACAACAATACTTGACTTAAAACTGCATTTCACCTTGAAGTTAGAAAAGGTTAACAAAACTAATAATTCTCATAAAACATTGTTTATAAAACATATTATCATACTCTATTAATGTAGGTTAACACAATTGACGTGGACAGCTGTGTAAGAGATGTTACAACACAATCAATGAGTTGACATATGAGTGTTCAGTTGGGTTTTCCTAGCAAAAGTCTTCTCACAGACAACACACTTGTGATTCCTGGTGATTCCATGGACAGCCATGTGTTGTTTGACATGGGTTCTTAGTTTGAACGTTTGACCACATATATTACAGACATGAGGTCTGTTATCTCTGTGTGTAAGCTCGTGCTGCTGTAAATTACACTCTCTTTTAAATCCTTTGCCACAAGTGTGACAGACGTACTGTTTATCATCAGAATGTGTCATGAAATGTTTTAGTAATATTTGTTTTGACTTGAACATTTTCCCACATATTTCACAACTATGATTTGTACCTGAGTGTTGATTTTTAAGATGTAGTTGCAAATTCGGTTTAAAATTAAACACTCTACCACAATCTGCACATTTATATTGTTCTTGAGGAAAATGGAGTTTTCGGATATGATACAATAAATTATCTTTAGTACCAAAATAACAGTTACATTCTCCACATTGGTATTCTTTTGTATTCTCATGCACCCGAGAAGTATGTCGTTCAAGACCGTATTTCTTTGCAAATGACTTATTACAAAGTTTACATTGAACACGAGGATATTTTTTCAATTTATAATGTACATTACGAACGTGCATTTTTACCTTTTGTTTGTTTACAAAAACGTTTCCACAGATTGGACAAATTTCTGTTTTATCTGGGTTTTCTATCGAATGTACATTTGAAACATGATCGTTTAACGAAGAGACTCTGCTAAATAATTTGGCACATATATTACACTGGTGCCTTTTCTCATTGCCATGTGATTCCTTAATATGTTCAACTAAACCGTACTTGTATTTGTATTTGCGGGCACAGAGTGCACATTTAAAATATTCTAGTTGGAAACCTGCATTATTTGGTAGAACCTCAGAGTCAAAGGCCTTTTTACACTTAACACATTCACACAGAACACCATTCAACTGAGCTGTGCACTTTCCTCCTTCAATTTGCACCTGAAACACACCAAAACTGATATTCAGACTAAACATCTAATTGCAAACACTACTGTATGGTTTTTTGGATAAAACTTAAGATATTGAAATATTTGCACAGAGTGTGCTTGGTGTTTAGTGGTTCGACCCTAGAATACTAAAGTGCAACCTCACTATAAACAAGTCTCAATGTAATGAATTATTCTATATAACGTAGAGACTGATTTTGGAGTAACTTGTTTTGGCTATGTTTACAGTAGTAAAACATGTCTAACACTGCTTATAAATACTTAACAAAACTTAACTATTTGCGATGTCAAAACAAAGTTATTAAACAATTAAAGTAATATTTACATGTAAAGAATGTATTAAATAAAAACACCTTTAAAAAGGAAATGCAAAGCGCTCCTGTATCGCCAGTATTGCATATTGACTTTCTGCAGGTGTTTTTAAAGTTTTTTTATATATTTTTTATCTCATCTCAAAAAAATCTCGATTGAAATAAAACTCTTGTTGAACGTGATTAAAAAATTCCCGAAAATTTCTCGATATTTTTAGACTTGTCCATCCCTAACTGCAAGCTATGTTTAGATAAATGTAATAAGAGTTTTTTTTCTATTACCATTTAATAATTAAATATACACATATACCACAGATTTTAGAACATACAAATATCAACGGCGTACAATTTAGTTATTTACGATATACTTTTATTTTCCAAGGTATTTTGCAAGGTATGTTAAGTTAATCCGACACATGTTATGCAGTTCGAAACAATTATAGAAAATAGCTTTTAAATAAATAGAAAACATACAAAATACATAAATACAAAATATTGTAATTTTCATACTGTTTCCATGAAAATATATCAATAGCATTATTTTCATAACTTACAAAAAATCTAAAGCAGAGCCTTAGTTGATACAGCAACGGTTATAGAATCTTTTTTTTATTTCTATAATCAATGACATTGTTTTACAATAATCTATGATAAAGTTTAAGATTAGAATAAGCATACCACATAGTTGTGTAATAGCTATTTACCTTACAAGTGTAGTAAGAGCGTTTTTACATCACGCAGGTGAAGGTTGTGCAACGAGCGGAAGCGAGTTGCATAATTTACCTAAGTGATGTAAACACGCTCTTGCGTAACGTGTAACGTACAAGATTTTACCTGACCCGACAATATACAGGAGGTTACGAACAATATTAATCATTATCCATTTCACTCATCTTCTAACAGTAACGTTCATTTACAAACAAAAGCTAGGTTAGGAAAATTCTTCAAAACATAACAATAAAATTCAAGAGCACAGCTGATTCTAGCGTTGAACGTCGTTGGCTCCATAGAGGTATATTTTTTAAGTTAATCACTCAATGCTATTTAAATGGGTTTCATTACATCACTGAGTGAGTTTTTGATACTTTACATCACTCGAGAAGTAAGGAAGTTGTATACATCACGCTTGGGATAGGAAAGTTTAACTTGGCGGGTTAGGTAAAATATTTTACCTAACCCACCATGTTAAACTTCCCTTTCCCAAGCGTGATGTAAACTTCTTTACTTCTCCAGTGATGTAAAGTTGAAAAAAAAACTCACTTGGTGAGGTAATTAAACCCATTTAAATAACATTGAGTGCTTGAAAAATATACCTCTATGGAGCCAACGACGTTCAACGCTAGAAATCAGCTGTCTGCTTGAATGTTTTTTTTTTTTTTTTTAAGAGGTTGGCGGCCTCTTTTAACCTTGCATTTGCCCATCCACATAGACTACAGATCTGGGCGTGGAACGTATCCAGCAAAGCAAGGGGTGAGCCGGTACAGTACAAAGGTGAACTGTACTGATAAAAGTTTGTGGCAGTGACCAGGATCCGAACCCACGACACTGCTGCCTTGGGCCCAAAGTCCGCGACGCTACCAACTGAGCCACCAACTCACCAAATATAAAACATTGTGTTATTGTTATGCTTTAAAGTATTTTCCTAACCTAGCTTTTGTTTGTAAAAGAACGTTACTGTTAGAAGATGAGTGAAATGGATAATGAAAAATATTGTACGTAACCCCATGTATATTGTCGGGTCAGGTAAAATCTTGTACGTTACATGTTACGCAAGAGCGTGTTTACATCACTTAGGTGAATTATGCAACTTGCTTCTGCTCGTTGCACATTCACCTGCGAGATGTAAAAACGCTCTTACTACACTTGTAATGTAAATAGCTAATATTTAATTTTTTTGGATCAGCTGTCTTAAATTGTGAAATAAGAAATTTGGCATTTCTTCTTGTTTACATTGAAATGTCAAGGAATCAAATGTAAACACTGTGAATATTCTCACTGCAGCCATTGAGACCAATCAATATTTACTTTATCGAAGTGTGAATAGTCCTACTGCCATCCTTGGTATGGTAGCTATATTTTTGTAAAATTTAAGCTCAGATGGTTTAGTAGTTTTTGCAACTATTTTTGTATAATATTATAGACAGTTTATAACTACTGTATACGGTATTTTTGTGTAATTTCCCAACCCCTTGTAATGTCTGTAACTGCAATACAATATTACTGCATTGTTATATTGTATTCTATCACAGCCACCTCTAATACAAGGCCGCGGCGAGTGAAAAGCGGCAACGTCGCATCAGTGTCTTGGCGTTCGGTCGTTTTACCATTACAGTGAATGGAGGAGTCGCGTACTCTACGTACATAATCGTGTTTCTACAACCTTTAATCATTAGTAATGACATTAAACTTCTTACTACAGCATGCCAGATAGATGTGATGTGCCTGGATGCAAGAATTAATACGATAGCTCAATTAAAAAATGAATAATACATACAGTGTTCTAAGATTCTACTTGATCCACCGCGTAAGCAACAATTGCTTTATGCTATTCTTCGATCAAATTAGACATCTTAAAAAATAAAATTTTTCACGAATATGAGCTTAGATTAAATTTGTAAAAAATGTAAGAATAAGACAATGACGCGTATAAATATAGACGTGAGAAGCAAGTTTTAGGTAGTAATACCGTACTATTTCCTTATTTATTTGTCTATCTTATTGATAAATGCTGTAGTGATTAAAATAACTTAAATAAATGCCACTTCAAAGAAATAAGCCGTTTTTCTGTTAAGTAGGCCTACTAGTAAAAAAATATGTAGCCTACTGCACCATCTAACAATAAAAGCATCATAGTCTCCGAATCCAGTCTGAATGTTGATGTGATAGAAATTCTATTAATATTGTGGAAAGCCATATGGAGACCTAGCTTCTGAAATCGTTTACTAAATGGCAAACGTTTTTCTTAGTAATTATTCAAAGAAAATAAATTTTGAGTCAGTATGCCTTCAAAATGAAAACTTGCAATTTTGTTGTCGCTAACTTATGGTTTCCTGAGGTACCTAGACTAAAACATAATATTCCTATTAAAAATTAAAAATTAATTTTATTTGAACAAATTGTTAGATGTTAGTCTCTACAAATCCCAAAGTCTCTACAAATATTGAAGTGGCAATAAGTTAGTCCTACTGTATAACCATTCTTGGTATAGAAGCTTTATTTTGTAAAATTTAAGCACAGTCTGTCTAGTAGTTTTTACTATGTTGAATAACACACATATATACAGACACCATGGGATTGTTATATAAAAGTGTAGATTATCAAATTAACAAAGGAAATATTTAAAGTTAATCTATTTCCACATTCATCGTACTTACAATACGATAAATGCAACCAAAAACATTATGTTTGTATATTTTTAGTTTTAGACATATCGCGGTATGTTGCAATTATTTACTAAATAAACAACCTAGATTACAATTTTGCCTATTTTACTATACCTTAAAATCTACTAAAATATGTTATTACGTATTTAAATACTTTCATTCATTGATACAGAGCAGCAATACTCTCATTGATGTTCATAGCCTAGCGCGTGTGAGGACGGACGCAGAGGGGGTGTGATTGCGGCGTTGCCAGTTCGAACGTCGCGGCCTTGTATTAGAGGTGGCTGTGATTCTATTCAAAACTTGAGTAGCAAAATATATTATATATGTATAGGCCTACAACTCTACTTGGTTCTTTAAATAGAGGGTGGACACGTAACACGTACTTTAGATGTGGGCAATAACATGGACTAAGCAACACAAGTAGACTCCTCATCCCATTGTAAATTTTGAGGCTTGTTTTTCATGTCTAGTTCATGTACGTCCACACTGATCGCTGGGGTAGACAACATTTTGTTTCTATTATTTTAGGGTTATTTTCATGATTTGTGCTTTACTATTTGGATATAACTAGGAGACCAGTTATTGTTTATGATTAAATCGTTTTATTTGGTTAAATGAGTTTTTAAATGACCGAAATAACAAGAAACAAACTGTAAACAAAACATAACCTCTGCAGTTGGACGTACAGAACTAACAATAAAATTGGCTTCAGCTGTTCTACAAGGATGACAAATCTACTAAGGGAGTATGATTTATCTATGGCAATAACTAACCCCTATGTTAAATATTTCTTCCAAATTCAACCTGTATTTAATGAACCTCGTCTTTAGGAATATTCCTATACAAAGAATATATTTCTTAGGCATGAAATTTGTTACACTGAGGTTCCACTGTATAAAGCAATTCTAAGACAGTTCGAATCTGGGCTTAGCTATCCTTGATTATAGTGTCTATAAGCGATCCTTCATTTAATTGAATACTTATCCTTATTAGCGAATTTCCTAATAGGGAAGTAGCTATTATGCCTATATCATAGGTGGCTCGGTAAGACCTGGGCCACGGACTGAAATAAAGTTATCTTTATCCCATTCAAAAAGTGGCGCCAATTTTAATTTTTCAAATTTTTTTTTAAATGGCTTATTTTATGAAAAAAATTTCAATTACACTTTTATTTGGCATTTAAAATTTCCTATAAAAAAAAGATACAAAGTTCTATATGATCGAATAAGAAATAACTGAATCATCACAATTTTTAGTTGTAAAATAGGGTGGAACTAGAGCTGGCCCGTGGTCAAAAACTCAACCAAAAGTATGTATTGTGCAAACTTCTCTATTTTCCTTCCATGCTGTAAATAAAAACATTTGATTGGAATTTCTTTAATTTGTTTTGATTTTATTTTGTTGTTATTTCGTCCTCAAAATGGCAACCCATAAGGCCCATGTTAATTTGTTAGAAATTTTAAATAAATTTTCTGTGCTTATTTTTAAATATATTTTGATTTATAAAGGGATTCTGCACCTCTATAGGCAAATATTTTTCAAACAGTATGCATAGTTTCCCTGCGATGCACAGGAGCTGAGAAAAAAGGTTTTCAATAAACATGCTTGTTTATTAATATAGAAATAGCCCCATGTTTTTTGACCCAATTAACATCAATATTCTCAAAATACAAAAAAAAACCTACACATAAAGGACCAATAACCTATTCTTTTGGTACAAACCATGTGTAAGTCGGTCCAGTAGTATGGTCAGGGTGGCTGTCGTAAGCTTAAAATTTTGGCCACATGCTCAATCTCCATAAGTATATTTTCATTTTAATTTTTGACCCAGTTAACATAAAAAATTTCAAAATACAGTACTAATAAAACATGTACATAAAGGACCGGTAACCTTTCTTTTGGTACAACTTGTGTGTATATCATCCCAGTAGTATGGTCAGGATTGCTGTTGTAAGCTTAAAATTTGGGACCCATGTTAAATCTCTACAAGAAAAGTTTAATTTCCATTTTTTACCCAACTAACATAAATATTATTCAAATACAAATAAAACCTGCACATATAGGACCGATAACCTTTCTTTTAGTACAACCCTTGTGTATATTGGTCCAGTAGTATGATCAGGCTAGCTGTCATAAGTTTTGCAAAAGTTTTTTAATAAATAAGATTTCATTTCAACCATATCAGTAAAATGTTAATACTGTACATGCAATAGCATCAGCACAGGTCGAGTTTGGTATCAAATCAAAGGTTTTATTAAGTAAATACATTGACGTAAACCCAAACATAAACGGACAACCGAGTCAAAATGGCAACCGTTAAAATATTTCTTAAATTTGCCATTTTTTACCCAGCTGTTATTTTGAGCTAAAATTTGTGGGATTGTATTCTACTAAAAACCCAGAGACCAAGCTTTGGTCGGGGAAAATCATTCGTTTACTATGACAGCAGTCTTAGCATTGCAGATACATTAAATTAATCCAACTGCCACAAAGGGTTCCCACGCTCCGCACTGCTTGCAAACAAAAGTTGACTACAGCAACATCCATTATGATTTCTCATGAGCGCAGCAACATCCATGATAGTCATAGTCATAGTCATAGTCATAGTCATATAATCTTTATTCAGCAGTACAACATGTTGCACCAGAATGGCGTTATACAATTAAATTATATTGTTAGAACTAACCATAACTTATATAAAAAGGCTAAACAAAAATACAAATCTTATAACTTACAATTTACAACACATTCAACCAAAAAAATTCATCTAAGGAATAAATGGGCTTGGATAACATAAAAGTTTTTAGCTGTTTTTTAAATTTATTTTTGTCTGTTATTTGTAAAATATTATCTGGTAGATGGTTATAAAATTTAATCCCAGCATATGACGGTTTATTTTCAAAGAATTTTAAGTTGTGATTTGAAAAACTGATTTTGTGTCTGTGCCTTGTCCCATAGCTGTGGCATGAACCCAAGGTCTCAAATTTTGGTAAATTATTCTTTACAAACAAGATCAAATCAAAGATATATTGGGCAAAAACAGTAAGAATACCAAGTTTTGAAAATTGTTCTTTAACTGAGGTTCTCCAATCTTGAATGTTTAACATGATACGAAGTGCTTCTTTTTGATATAATAATATTTGTTCCAAATTTTCATGTGAGGTTGCACCATATAAAATTATGCCAAAGGAGATGTGGGAGTGAATAAAAGCAAAGTAAATTATTTTTAATGTTTCCAAAGGACATAATTTAGACATTAATTTAATTTAATGATGATTTCTCGTATGTCGAAACCTTTATTGATTTCTATGATCATCTCTTGCAATCACGTCATCATCTGTCATGATTTACCTTGATTGCAGCAAGGTCCATGATAATTTCTTACGATCGCAGCGACTGTAAGAGCATAGCAACATCAGAATGGTTTACACAGTCTTAACTTTCTTACTTTCTACACGACAGCTTAAACAGAGAACAAATGGTAATTAAAAATTAATTGAATTGGCGTTTATTTCAAATGTCATGGCCCCATAACAAAATGTTTACTTCTGATTCACAGACTTTACCGCAATCATCAAACATTCACAAAGGATTCCTGGTTTTCTTGGATTCCAAGTTGGCTGGATACCCTTCTTGGTTTTAGAATAGTTTTTCAGAAAATTTTTTGAAAAAGTGTTAATGTGTGTACAACTTGGACATATCGCTTGTATGAAGAAAATCTTGGATCATTATTTTACAATATTATTTATATTGGACAAGTGAAGTTTTTTTCTACCACTGAGGTTGCATCACTGTTTTGATAATAAATTAGTTCACAATATATATATGGTAAAGTATGTAAAATATATATAATGTAAAGCTTTAGTTATAGCAATATAATGAAATGTATACTAATGGGCATATCACTGTTTAGACTGCAATATGAAATTAAATTAACGATTGAAAGAATGTATGACGTACATTTGAATAAGTGTAAACTACATTAAGTTTTTCCATTATGTTTACCTGTTAAATTTAAACTTAAATGTTAAAAAGTCCAATAATGTACCTTTTCTACAAAACAAAATGCCAGGTGTGAGTTTACCGAGTGCAAAATTTAAATTTAAAATGGAATGAAATGAAAAATTAAATGCAAATTAATTACCTGGTTTGTATGTTAACAAATAAATCCTGGTTGTGAAGAAAACTTTCACAGCTTCCAAACTACAAAAGTTTCAATCTTGAGTTTCTCCATTATCTGAACACTTGTGTTTTTGTCTGCAATGGGTAGAATTGTGACACATAAAAAGGGTGAAATTTTCCATTACTAAGTAGAGGACATAGTTATTTAACAGGATGAACAACAGCATTGTTGCAATGGAACTTTTGACAGAACAAACTTACTTAGCTGTGAAAATGACACAGCATATCTGTCAAAAACTGTTTCTTAATCACTCACAGTTATAACAAAACATAATTAATAATTGTCATACCGTTTTTAGATTCCTGCAATTAACTTTGAAATCCTAAATATAAATGTGTTGCTTCCAGTTTTTTGGCTAGTTTTTTATATCATTCCCTATAAAACCACATAAGACCTTGATGTCTCGGCCAACCAGGTAAGGTCTATGATTTGCCGAAACCACAGAATGATACTAGCATAGACAAAAAGAATTAAATATAGACAGTCAGACGTGCTGCGGTTACCATAGGTTCTGGCGCACACCGCTGGGAGTGCCATGTAGTTACGGCGTACCTATGGTAACCACAACACGGCTGACAGTCTATATTTAAGCTTAAAAGGGTATAAATAATAAATAAAAATTATTATTATAAAATTATCAATATAAAAATAATAATAATTTCTAAATATATTTAAACTTACCCTTTTCCAAATATCAGTTGATTGTGGAAAACTATTTTCTCAAAGATGTTTTTGATCCACGGTCAATATTTCTCTTTCACAGGATTTCAGTAAAAATCACAATAGGCCTACATGATTTAGCATTCATCCAGACCGTTTTAAGTGATTGGTCTTTTACTGTGTTTTGACTGTTTTGTTTGTTGACGTCTTCAGACTTCTTATCTTCTCACGGCCATCGATTAACTTATTTTGCCAGACCACTGAGTATCGTTTTTGGTTTACTTATTAGTTATTCAATTGTGTTTTAACTAACATTCAAGGAGGTTAAAAACTACAAAATTAAAGAAGGAAGATTTTTCACTTTTTCACTAGGCAGCGGTGGCCATTCACAAGCAATAACATATGAAATCTAATGTTTCCTATGAGTACCTTTTGCAGGTAAAAACAGAAATTCCATAAATGCACACAATGCGGTGCATATCATTTATAGAGAAATAAGAAAATTCCAAGATGCTCAGGTTCATTTATTAAAAAACTCCCCGAATTACAGACAGTTTTTTGCTTGGACCTAGCCAAGGGGTCTGCAGGGCTTTATGGCCGCCTCTTTTAATTCTTAAGTAGATATATAACTTTTCCTCCAACACCTGAGTGGTCAGTAAGCTGTTATGTGATTCCTCCTAGGAAACCTATCTTGCACCTTTTAGAATGAAGCTGTTTAAAAAATAAAATACCCCCGCCGCAGCAAACCTGCAGACTAAGCGAATTTCCATTTGCCTGATTTGATTTTCAATTGAATCCATTCAAATAACATTAGGTTTAAAGAGTACATAGGTTTGCTGCCTACAGGGTAATAAAGTGTGTTTTTTTGGTAAAATATTAATAGCTTAGTATAAAATAAATAGATTGGCCAAGTTTGATCCAAATATATGCATAAACAATCTAACTACAACAGTTTACATATTCTCTATAAGAACAACATGGGAATTTTTAATTTACAGTTTTCTCCGCAACCAATAACCATACAAAAACACTTCAATATACTGAATTATTTGTTTTTTTAAGCTCCTCAAAATGGTCTAAAGGAAATTTGGGAAATGTTATGTTTTGAGGGTCAAAAATGAGAAAACCCGATTTTTACCCCATAAATCCCCCCATAAAACCCCGTTCCCATGGTCAGATCATGCTGGTTCGCGAACTCGTTCAAACAAACGTAGGTTTACACGTTTGTACCAAATTTTTTATCAAAATCGGATCATTTTTGCTCGAGTTATCGTGCTGATGGACATATATATATATATATATGAATTTGAACGGACGGTGTTTTTGGCTTCTAGAGAAATCAAAATAAAAAAGTAAATCGGTCCCGGGACTAAGTCTTACCATGAGACCTACGGTAATAGCTTATTCCCTATAGGGAAATTCGCTAAAATAAACACTTTTTTATGATTTTCAAAAATTCCACTTATAAGTTTTTACGGCAGTAATAAAAAAATAATTATAATATTGAATGACCTAATTTGAACATTTTTTAACATGAAACTAATTGACAGGCCAGAAGTTGCAATAACATTTTTAACAATCTAATAGTTTATAGTATTATAATAAAAAAGAAAACAAACCCCCCCCCCGCAGCAAACCTGCAGACTAAGCGAATTTCTATTTACCTTGTTGGATTTCTACTCCAATTTTTACTAAAATATTCCCTTAAAACTGTCTAATTTATTTCCTTTTTAAATTTATCCTAATTAATTTTAATGAGTACTTAGGTTTACTGCTACTGAGAAGGTAATGGGGTGTTTTTTTTTATTGAAATGTTAATAGCTTAAAATGAAATAAACAAAATTGCCAAATTGCATTAAAATATATCCATAAACAAGCAAACTACAACAGTTTATTTATTCTCAGTAAGAATAACATGGCAATTTTAAATTAGGAATTGTTTTAATTATCTCCCTAACCGTTAGGCAGACAACAACGCTTCAATATCCTAAATTATTTTTTTTAAGCTCTACAAAATTGTTGGGAAAGAAATTTTAAAATATTATGTTTTTAGCGTCAAAATAGGGGGAAAAACAATTTTTATACCATAAAACCCCTTTTAAATTCCTGTTCCCATAGTCCGATCATGCTGGTTCGCGAACTCATTCAAATAAATGTAGGTTTACTTGTTTGTTTGTGCCAAATATCATAAAAATCGGATCATATTTGCTCTAGTTATTGCACCAACTGACACAAATACATACTAGCATTGTCACTTCGTGACTTCAAAATCAGTGATATATTTTGATATGAAGTTGCTAAGGGTGAAAACGATTATTCCTCATCATATCCCTACTATTTTTCATTGTGTGCAAAATCTCTTTGAGGCAACTTAGAAAAATTACAAATACTAATGAAACATACTATGAAAACACAAAATCTAACAAAAGTCATGTTCTTTAGATTTTATACAAATAATACCATTACAATATTTTACTTGAATTCACTTAAACATCACTAGCTGTAACAATAACCCTATTTCCGAATGGATGTAAAAAATTAATGTAAACTTAAAAAAGTTCAGATGATTGACAACAGAATTCAGCACAAACTCTGAAATTTTAAAAACATAAAGGACGAAGAGCTTTTATGGGATATCATCCGAACACGCAAAAGGCACATCTAGAGGATAAGAGCTTTAAATTTTAACCGAATATGCCTATCAAAATAAATATTTAGTAGTCGATTTGCTGTATACAAAAATCCATCAAATTGTTTTAATAGTTTGGATGGATAGATAAACCTAGGAAGGTTGAGCTTTTGAGAAAACTGTAAGTCGCACACCCATCAACCGCTATTGATTGAATAAAAGATCTTTACGTGAAATTTCCCCAAACAATTTTAGTTTTGTGATAAACCCTCTCCTAAGGGTAGGAACACCAATTAAAGTTGTACATGGCCTAATATGTTTATAATCACATTTAAAACATTGAAGATACATCAGCGCAGTTCAATTTTGTTTGGTTTAGTTTGTTTGTTTACTTTTTCTT
The DNA here is from genome assembly GCF_028750875.1 of Macrosteles quadrilineatus. Taxonomy (NCBI): domain Eukaryota; kingdom Metazoa; phylum Arthropoda; class Insecta; order Hemiptera; family Cicadellidae; genus Macrosteles; species Macrosteles quadrilineatus. Next base: position 79,756,474 of record NW_026542597.1, read on the forward strand.
TGTTATTTGTTTACTTTTATTTATTTAACCATTTGGTTATACCATAATCAATATTGCATCAAGAGAAGTGACATTCCTTTTTTCTTATGATGTGAAAGAGTGTTCAAACCTTTGAATTCTGTTTCAGTTCTTTTCTTGTTAGTTCAGTATATTTTTATTTCACATATATTGATTTCTATATCAGTAATTAATATATAAATATAAATTAGTTCTTTGGCCTTAATTTTCAATATAAATTATGTCAAGTTTTGTCTGCAATGACATTTCAAACTTTCAAGTGGATTAACCTTATTCAAGCTGTAATTTTTATGTTTTTTATATAAGTAAATAAAGCATTGTCTGCTTTCAAATCTTCAAAAAGTATAAAAAAACACTCCTCTCTGCAATCAAAATGATTTTATGGGATGAACCACACAAACCCTTTTACACGGTTTTTGGTTGATAGCATGTTCAACGTTTATAAGGTCCATATTTACTACACATTCATCATTCCTACAGCACAACACTGACTGAGCTCTGAGCTTTTTAATTCCCTCACCACTCGAAAGTGATTTTACGCAACAAAAAAGTGTCAGCCGCTAGATATTGTGCGATTGTTGCGGTGCATGAAACCGGCCTTATGTCTTTCAACTGGGAAAGAAACACATCGGTAAAGTATTTTTCTTTGTAACATGGACATTAAAAATTGATTTACATCAAGAATAAGCGCTTAATCCTCCAGCAGGGAAAAATCAGCATATCTTCATCACCATTCTTGGCGAGGCACGGGCAGAACAACTTGTGTATATATATATATATATATATATTAATTTGAACGGATGGTGTTTTTTGCCTCTGGTAAGATCAAAACAAAAAAGTAAATCGGTCCCGGGGTTACTATAAGACCTACGGCAATAGCTTATTCCCTATATGGGAAATTGGAAAATTCGCTAAAAAAAGAGCAAAGTCAGATAACCCATGGAAACTTTAACCACAGACCAATCTATATACATAGTTGAGATAGGTAGTGATATAGTGGCCATAGCCACATATGAGCCAAACCCCTATGCCTCCTCTGAATTTCTTCTCCAAGCCTAATCCCCAACGACTAACTGTAATCAAACCCTGTACTTATATTATATTTCTTACTTGATTTAGACAAGAAAAATATAATACTGTTATACCATGATGATCCATCCAATAGTTAAGCTTTGGACCAAACTGAGCGCATTTTAACCCAACTATACATAAGGATGTCGAGTGTAGAATGGAGTGAGTGAGAAGCGTTGTGTCGCATTGTTGCTGACTAAGACCAGCTGTTCTTTGGACAGGACCATTTACCTAAAAGTAGGGATGTTTATTTTGATTTCAAAATTTGGTTGTCAGTTTACCGAGAATGCATGTACAATAAAGGTTTTGGTTTATCAGTTGCTTTGCAATAATTTCCCTGTAATCACAAAGGAGGTTCAAAATGTTGCTGCAATCGCAGGAGATGATTATGATGTCTTTACAAACGGGGTGGAGGTGGATGTTCATAAATTTGCCACAATCGGAAGATATGATGATGATGTCTTCCCCATCGCGGGAGATGTATTTGATCTTGCCCTGCTCACAGGAGACAATGATGGCGATTGCCGTGATCACGGTTTTTAAGTCCTGATATCCTTTATTGTATTATTAGGCAAGCGTGTTTCTTGAAAACCTTTTTTCTCAGCTCGTGTGCATTGCAGGGAAATTCTACGCATACTGTTTAGAAAGATATTTTCCTGTAGATGTAGAGCATTCCTTTATAAATTAAAATAGCTCAAAATAATCACAAAAAAAGGAATTAAAAATTTTAAAAAAATGTGCATGAGCTTATGGATTGCCATGCTAATGACGAAATATTTAAAAAGAAAATTAAAACGAATGGAAGAAATTCCAATCACATGTTTTATTTACAATATGGGGTAGTAATAGAGAAGTTTGCACAACACATATTTTTGGTCAAATTTACGACCATGGGGCGACCTCTAGTTATAAATGCACACTACACCAAATTAATACTCACTAAAATGCTACTACTCCTTTTCTACAGGCAGCTATTAATAGCCTACAATATCAAAGTTCAAAGTTTATAAGCCTAAAACATTCCTAAATATGTGGACCATCTTTGTGATTAATTTTGGGTATATCAATTTAGTACTTTGGTCGCGAGGGCCACACAGTTCCACTGTAGTATAGATTTTGACTTTTTAGCTGACATAAAAAACTAATCTGAAAAGGGTTGAGTCCAAACATTATTATAAACTAACTGAAATGGACTTTATGACAACTCAACATGATGTCTTACCTCTTCTGAGTCTGAATCTGAAGATAGTGATTGAATCTCATTTGATGTGGCTGCTACTACTGGCAAGGTCTTACTTGTGGTATTTCTTCTTTTTCTCTTTGGAGAATGACTCTCGCTACTGTCACTTTCAGATTCAACAGTCTCCTGGAAAAATTATATTTTATTATTTAAATAACAGGTGAAATGTGGAAAGTGTGCTCTGCTGGATTTGTCAAATGTTTCTTGGCGATAAAGTAGTATTAATTTCATTTCGCTGTTGCCGATCGGACGATGAACATGTACATTTTCATGCTAGATTACATTATTTTTTTTAAACTGCACTTGGATTTGTGGGATTAGATGTTAGGATTTAGTTTGGGATTCAACATCACTAGTTGCCAACAAATCTGCAAACAGTTTTTATGACTGATTTCATTCTAAATACAATATTGTTTTCAAATATTTTTTTATTATTAGAATTCATTTTACAATCTGTTCATAAGCATATGAGAACAATAAGTAAAATATTTGACAACAAATGGCAGGAAGCATCTGTTCATCAAGGCATGTCAAAAATGTGATCAATCATTTAAAGATTTAAAGAAATCTGTAGCTCAGGTCCAACACATGAGCATCACTTTTTAGTCTGGAAATACACTGACTATTGTCCAGCAGATTAAATAAAAAATCAGCTCATTTGAAACTGACCTGAGGTGTAGAAATCTCATAATCGGATGGATTAGGCTCAGCAACCCTGGACTCTACTAAGTCTTGAAAATTTTCTTCAGGTTCCTCTGTGTCCTGCTCAGATTTGACTTTCACATCACTGTTAGGGTTTGCGCTGTCTTTCAGAAGATCATCCACCAAGATGTTAAAATCCTGATATCATTAGATTTTTGTAATTTTCAAGATATGAAATGGTTAGAATATACATTATATATATATATTATATGTACATATTGTACATAATGATCTTTGTAGATACTTAGACACCAACCAATATTATTTAATGGTATGAATATAATATTTGTTTATTCTTCAAAAGCCTTTGAGCACTTTTAATAGTATTTAAAGTGTTATAACATTATGGCTCAAAAAATATTGTTCAAACAAACCACTGTTTAACGATAAATGCCAACACAGAGGGCCTAAACAAATAAGGTAGCCATAAGGTAGCAAATCAGTAGAATGTTCAATTTGCTACATATATTGTTTCTACTTGACAGGAAGCTGAAATTTTTACATGAAGTGTTTTCATAACCTATTTTTAAAAATTTTGTAAGGTCTTTAAGCTTTTGGTACATACTGGACTTACTTATTTACTTCTGTCTAGGAATATAAAATTAAACGTCTTTAACCTCTTTGTGGGAAACCCTGTATACTATTGAATAAAAAATTGGTAAATATACCTAATGGAAGCAGTGGAGTAGTCATAAATTTTTATTAAGTCCAAGAAGCTGCCAATTGTCTATAAAAAAACAAAAAAAAAACAGATTACCTTTAAATATTTAGGTGTTTTTGGGAAAAGCAGAGTGTAAACAAACGTTCCCGCTCACTATACCATTGAACGGAAATAAGAATAATGAGGAACATTGGGAACTAAAAATTGTCTACAACAGTAAATTATATAGTTTAGGTTCATGTTTTGATATGATAACAAAACACACACCCATTTTTCTTGGTGATCTTGTTTTTTTGGCAAAATTACGGTCTAGAGAACAGGCAAATTACTTACTTGTGACATATGTTGATTTTCATCCTTGACTTTCTCTGTAATAGGTTCCCTGTAAAAAAAACAATAAAACAATAAGATGAGTTCTGGTCTGGAAATTGGAGTGACATATTGTATATAGATCTGGCATTGATTGAATTGTTAAAATCAATAGGAGTTCTAACTAAAAGCAAAGGAATAACTGAGAGCACCCTAAATAAAAGGGTACTAGGAACTCCTTCATTCTTATGCATAAGTGAAGCCTTTAGAAGCTTTCTTGGATTAAACCATAGACAAACAGAAATAAATATAGTCTGTCAGCCGTGCTGCCGTTACTATGGTTACCATAGGTTTTGGCACACATCGCTGGGAGCGCCGTGTAGTTAAGTAGCGCTAAAGCCATAACTACATGGCGCTCCCAGCAATGTGCGCCAGAACCTATGGTAATCGCAGCACAGCTGACGGTCTATAATTAATTCTTTTTGTCTATGATTAAACTAATGCCCACGAGCAGCATGGAGAATTGAGAGAAAGCCGCAAATCAACTTCCAGGATTTGTCAAAGATCAAAGACTGGTTGTCAGCATAATCCTTTTGATTGCAGAACTAGTGAATTAATATTACTTTCAACCGGGCCGGTATGCGACTCCTATTACAATTGTGATGAAACATAAGTTGGCTTGGAAGCAATAAAAATACGTTGGGCAAATCATTCAGTGAAATGTTATACAGGAAGGATATGGTTAGAACATAGGGAAGTTTAGAGTCTATCAAAGTTAGGTCTAAAGAGGTTACAATAAACGACTTAAAAAGAAAATTAGTAAACATATTATTCATTGTGCAAGAAACAAGAAACCATATAGAAGCTATAACCATTAAGAAACCATATCCATATCTTGCATTAAATGAATCACAAAACTAAGATTTCTAAACTAAACCACAGAACCTACTAGACAGTGAAATGTTTATGTGTGTGATTTATCAGTGATACAAGTAAGCTAAATCTCTATTTTCTTATTGAAAGTTGAAGTGAAAAATTATTAAATTGCTGCATTAAATAACTCAAATTTACGGATACGAGTACACAAATACGAGATACAAGTACAGTGCAACTTAGCGGCGAGTGTCAACGGCAGCAAGGGCAGGGCTAGAAGTAGCGCAGGTGCGGCGAGGTGCGGTATTCTACTTTTTCATTGCTCTCTATGAAGCCATAATTTTAACGATAAGTATTGTTATTTACGTAAGTATTGATTTTAAAGCTAATTAGATTATCTGTAGATTTGGTCAAAATGTTTCTTCCTACAGTGAAACTATAAAAAGATATAATTGGTTAAAGAAAGTTTTTGTAATTAGCAGACTAGCAGAGTATTTTTTTGGATGTATATCAGTATTAGGCCTACGGTTAAACTATGCTATATACAAAAGAACTATTATCCAACATAAATTGTTCGCCATATTGTTAGGTGTAATATACAAAAAAAGAATCTCGTCTGTAACTTTTGAGTTACGAGTATTTATCCAAAGTAGTGTCTACTGTACTGCTCTTGCAATGTTTGGGAGTGGGTTGGGGAGAGAAACCAAGAGTGGTGGGGACTTTGAAATTTTTTACTGTCTACTTTGTTTACTAACATCCTACAAAAATTCAACTTTCACCTAATTTAGTAAGTCGGTGGCTTGGTCGGTAGCGTCTCGGACTTCGGGCCCAAGACAGCGATGTCGTGGGTTCGGATCCTGGTCACCGCCACTAAAATTTATCAGTACAGTTCACCTCTGTACTGTACCGGCTCACTCCTTGCTTTGCTGTAAACGTTCCACGCACGGGCGGTTAGTCTATGTGGACGGGCAAATGCAAGGTCAAAAGAGGCCGCCAACCTCTTTAAAAAAAAAGAGGGGCAACGACACAAAACCCTCATTGACTGGGCTAATTTAACTTAAACTCGAGAGTTTAGACTGATCCCTAAAAATAAACATGCAACAATATCAGAAACATTGATGATGGCTACAAAATTGTACTTAATTACAACCACTTTTTAACATTTAAAACAAAAATAAAATAAAATTACCTGTGGTCTTCATTGCAAGTTGATTCTTCCCGTGGAGGCCAACTGCTCTTAACGTTTTTGACACATTCTTCGTCATTAGGTTCTCTTTTTGGCACTGAAAATAAAAATGTATTAGCCCAAAGGCTGATATATTGGAGAAAGGAACCAAACTTGCACTTAAACTATTTATGCGAGTACAACTCAACAAATAGGCTGAATGCTAGGCCTAATCCTATGCCTAACGTGGAACTGAAAGTCAAGCTTAGAACTGTCACTTGGGCTTTTGGTAGATCAGTGCTGTTGGTGCAGATGATGTAAATCTGTTTAATGGCCAAATAAACATGTCTCTCCAGCCAGAAGACATACCAGTACAGTAGATTCAGGGTTTGAATTTTTTCTTGGTCAGGTTTAATGTAAATCTCATTTGGAGTTCACCTGCCTGTAGCATAGCTTGGCGGGAGAGGCCTACGTGACATGATTTTGATACTTTTTGCTTAGCCATACAATACTGAGTGTGTATGTGTGTGTGTCCACTAAAAACTGAAAGAAAAAATGTTCTGCTTTTTAAAGGTTTTTCACAATTGGAAAACATGGTAAGTTATAGCAGTAGCTTGTGGTAAGAGGCAACTAAAAGAGCTATCGAATAGCGCACCCATTCTTTTAGCGTCTCCTCAACATACCAAAATTTTTGTTTTTGTATCAGGGTAGGTAGGTTAATTGAATTAATTATATTTTATATTCCCGAATTAAAAAGTTATATTATTATTTTCTTCTTAATGTTTCAATATTTCTTGTTAAAATCATTAGCTCACTCTGGTATATTCTCAAGTATTGCTCAATGCCCTCTGTCTCCCAGGGCGTCCGTTCAGTTAGAGGGTACAGCTTAAAAACTGGGTTTACTTGCACATTCCAGGACCGGATGGCAACCAGATAGGGCCCTGCTGCGGACTTGGGGGAGGGGCTCTTCTAAGGCAACTGATTGTCTTGTACATCCTTGGTTCTAAGAGAGCGCAGGACACACAGAGTATGGCCGTGAATGGAGTGAACCAGGTTACAGGCACAGCATAGGGGGAAAAATATTTCAAGCAAACATGTCAGACGACAATGATAAACACTTATCTGTTTTCTAAATCTTCTATGTGTTAATGAATTCTCAAGTAGCAATAATCCCCTGATAAATTATGGTCAATCTAATTTTGCATAATTCTCAATAGGCCTACAAAACAATCAAGATCTAAATTGACGACAAATATTTACATTGATGATTCAAACTTAAGCCAAGTATAGAGTATACAGAATTTCTCGGATTGATATAGGATCAAAACTTAATTTAGGATACTGTAAACATGTTGAGCCCATTAATTGGTAAAATGTCAAAAGGTCGAAAAGCCCTGCAAAAAATGTCAAGGATGTGTGATACTGATATGTTAAAAACCATTTATTTTGTATAGATAAATGTTCACATGTCCTATTATATGGTAGCCTAGGTTGTAGCAATTTATGGAGGAACTACTAAGAAAAACTTAGACAAAACCCATCAACAAAAAATACCCCCGATGCAGCAAACCTGCAGACTAAGCGAATTTCCATCTACAGTACCTGGCTGGAATTCTACTAAATTATTCCCTTAAAATTGTCAGATTTAAATCCTATTTAATATCATTAATTTTTTATATGATGAACTTTCTTAGGTTTGCTGCTACTGGGAAGACGATAAGGTGTTTTTTATTTAAATATTGATAGCTTAGTACGAAGTTAACAAATTTTCCAAATTTCATTTTATTGTCCATAGACAAGCAAGCTAATACAGTTTATTTATTTTCATTCGTCACCCCTTCAACCCAATTCACCAAACAAAGTTTCATAGCCAAACTTTGAAATAAAATATAAGTTAGTTTTCAAAAACATACAATGTTTATGGTCTAACCCTAAAATATTTACTCTATGTACAAAAAACCTTACGTTGATCACAGGCAACAGCACACAACTAAACCTCACTAACCTACATTGCCGGTCTGATAGCTGAATACATCACATATCCACTGCTACCGGTACCTAAATAATATAAACATCTGTTGCCAAACATACAAAGTGGTACTATAAGAAAGCTTATGATTTCTACTTTAAAATAGTGAAAAAATCATGCAGAAAGTATTAAAATTATACAAACGGTGAGCATTCACGTGAACGCTTGCTACATGCGTCGGAATTTGAACTTTGACAGTTTGTTCACAAATGGTGTAAATGCGTCAGAAATCCGACGTGTACCAGAGAGAGGGATATACTAATTCAGGCCTAGGCCTAAACTTATTTGTTTTTTTAGCTCAACAAATGGTTTGAAAATAAATTGAAAAATTAAAGTTTTTGCGATGAAGGATGGGAAAATCTTATTTTCACCCCAAAAATCGGATGAATAAAATCGGATCATTGTTGCTCGAATCGTGCTAACAGACACACAGGTATGTAGAAATATATATATGAATTTGAAAGGATGGTGTTTTTGTCCTCTTGGGACCTCAAAACAAAAAGTAAATCGGTCCCTAGTCCAGATCTTACCATGAGTACCTATTACGGTAATAGCAAATTACCTATAGGCGTATTACCTACAAATTACCTACAGGCGTAGTATGCGATATTCGCTAATAGCCAATGTTGGCATTTTTTACACTCTAGGCCAGTGTTTCCCAACCTTTTTCCGTTCAAGGCACACTAACTAGAACACGTTTTTCGTCACGGCACACTTTTCTACAAACATATCGTTGGTTAAAATTACATTTAGTTAGTCATAAAAACCCCTTTTTCAATTAAATCTTACTCGGTAAAACCAGTTTTTTACTAGTAAATATATATATGTATAGCCTACCGTACAGGGTGAGTTTTAATTGTCCCCCCCCCCCTCAACTTTTTCTACATTTTTTCAAATATCAGTCCCAGACCACTTCCAAACATTGTTGGGTAGTAAGTACTTCATTTTGACAAGGTGGTCATTTCCGGCCACCATCTTGGATCCGCCATATTGGATGCAAAATATTTTTTTCAAATGTAAAGGTGGGGTTGTGACCCATTATTCCGAACTAGATTTTTACCCTAATTACAATGCCACAAACCATTTTTAAAAATCTTGATTCATTCTAAAGTTATTAGGGCTTTTTAAAACTTAATTTTTAGCCCATTTTAACATTGTGCATTTACAAACTAAGACCATAATCTCAAAATAGTGTTAGATAAAGATAAGTATACACTACCAGTCATTGTCGACCTATTTTCACTTAGTTATGACACATGTATTTTTTCGGCCGCCATCTTGGATCCACCATTTTGAAATGTGATAAATTATTTTAAATATGAAGGGGGTGTTGTGACCCATTATTTCAAACTACTTTTTTAAGCTCAACTCAATGCCGCAATTCATTTTTTGTTATCAAGTTTTATTTATGAAATATTGCAATTATTTTGTTAAAAATGTCAATGTTTCAAAATTTAAATATGAAAATGAAAAACGGATCATTGAATTGAGTTCAGCATAAAAAATAATTTCGAAATGATGGGACACAACACCCCCTTCATATTAAAAATAATTTATTACATTTCAAAATGGCGGCTCCAAGATGGCGGCCGAAAAAAATACATCTGTCATAACCAAGTGAAAATAGGTCGACAGTGGCTGGTAGTGTATACTTATCTTTATCTAGCACTATTTTGAGATTATGGTCTTAGTTTGTAAATGCACAATGTTAAAATGGGCTATAAATAAAGTTTTAAAAAGCCCTTATAACTTTGGAATGAATCAAGATTTTTAAAAAACGGTTTGTGGCATTGTAATCAGGGTAAAAATCTAGTTCGGAATAATGGGTCACAACCCCACCTTTACTTTTGGAAAAAAATATTTTGCATCCAATATGGCGGATCCAAGATGGCGGCCGGAAATGACCACCTTGTCAAAATGAAGTACTTACTACACAACAATGTTTGGAAGTGGTCTGGGATTGATATTTGAAAAAATGTAGAAAAAGGTTGGGGGGGGACAATTAAAACTCACCCTGTATATGTATTTAATATAAAGGTGGGTTTACCAAGGTAAAAAATATAAAGCTCACATTTGTTATCCAACATATGTACATTATTTAGTGTTTATTAAATGGAAAGTTTTAAATAATAATAAAACATTGAGCTTGATTAAAATGTTGTATGAATTTACCAATAATGAGTGAGAAATATTTAATAAACCCTGTTTCAGTTCTAGTGGGAAACTTGTGCTAGACGTTTGTTCATTGAAAATTTCTTTCTTGGACGAATGGTTGTTGACAAGCAGACTCTCAAATCGTCTTCCAAAGACTTAAGTTGAGAACAGGTTTTGGTCTTGATTGCGTTCATTGATGAGAATGCAGCTTCACAAATGTATGAGAATGAGAGAATGAGAATGATTTATTTCCTGAAAGCATAATATGTACAAGGAAACGTCAATACATCAAAATCTTAGCCTAAGCCTGCAACACACCATGCAGAGAATTGAAAAACAAAAACAAAACTTATTTATCATCACACATTGGCACTAGTAGGATTTACACATAGGCACACATCACACATGTAGGAAGTAGAAAAGGGCAATATTGCTTTCATGGCCTTCTTTGAAATCAACGGATACTCCTTTAGCAAAGGAATCCAAAAAGATGAAATATCAATATTCACTTTGGTTTTCTTAAGTTTTGATTCTGCGTCCACATCTTCAACTAATTTGGAGTAGGCCTACTGTAGCTTTAAACCACGGTCATTTTTCAAGTCAATCAGCTCACTTTCTTCATCAGTGGTATACACTGCAGTCTTGTAAGCATTTTCAATTAAAGGATTTCTCACCCAGTCCATCGAGTAAATATCAAGGGATGAGAAGTACTTTTTTATAATTTCCTTCAAACAGACGCAGACTTTTTAAAATTGGAAACATCGATTCAACAATGTCAAGTAATTCTACGCAAAAGAACGTGCTGTCATGAACGCGCAACTGCACTTAAAACACGTCTATTATGAGATCAAAAATTGTTTAACTACTTAAAATTTCGCGGCACACCTACAAAGGCCTACCGGCACACCGGTTGGGAAACACACTTTAGGCGGTTTTTAGAACCAAATAAGTTAAACTTAGTGATGTGATGTGTTGAGTTTATGAGTCGAGTTGACTCAAGTCAAGAGCCAACTCGAGTCAACTCATTCACAACTCGAGTTGGACACAAACTCATACGAAGATTGCCAAAAGCTACTTGAACTTAGAGCGTAATGAGTCCGACTCACAAAACTTAAACGCTATAGACTCAAAAATAAGTTTTATCACAAATTGTAGACCAATATTAATGGTCTATTGTTTGTAGTTTTATCTATGCTCAAGGTGAGTCAAGAAACCAAACTCATATGGAGAAAAAAAGCGAAACCTACAAAAACTTGGAAAGAAACAAGTCCAACTCGCGAAACTTAAAACGTTATTGGCTGAATTCCGAGTCAAGAAACTGAACTCATACGGAGAAAGCCAAACCTACACGAACTCAGAATGTAACTGAGTTGACTCGCGTAACATTAAATGCTGCTGGATGAATGTGAGTCGAGCCGACTCGCAAAATCATAACCCTATTGGCTGCGCTGCTGTCGACCCGAACTTGTCAGATTGAAGTTGATGATAACTTACCAATGAATACTGAGTTGAGTCTGACTGGAGTTGAGATAACTTAGTTGTGAGTCGAGTTGGACTCGAGTCAAGGAAATACCTAACTTACTGAACTCGTCACATCACTAATAAGCCTAGTCGCCCAAAAATGGGATTTTTTGCACATTTAAACTACCAGCGGTATAATAACTTACTGAACTTATACTAGGCCTACTTACTTATGTTATATTGCATTTTTTGCCTTATCTACCAAAATTAGACTAGGCCTAGCCTACCTATTTCAAACACTTTTTACCTTTGGCACTTTTGGGAGAAACACCGGGTACAGTTTCTTCATTGGGCTATGCTAAAATAATATCAATTGAAACTATTGAATAAAAAATAGGCCTATTGTTTAATAATCGATATTTTTACTAGGCTACATCAATAATATAATTAAACTGTCATAACCTAACCTAACCAACCAAAGTTGCTGATAGTGAAAAAATCCATTGAAGGTTTAAACTTTGGCTACTAATTGAATCAATAAGATTCAATGCGTAGGCCGATTAAGTAGCACAGTCCAGTTAAGAAACTGTAAGTTTTTACCCGAACTCTTTTTTGGCCTCTTAAGGTAAGTGCTGTGAGTTAACTTTGCTGCAACTAATAGCCTACTGAAACAATCTTCACATAGCCTACAAATCGATAGGTTTTATGACCGTTTTATCCTATGGTTAAAGTTTTAATCTAAGGCAACTCACCTAAAATAAACTGAATCTTATCTGTATCTGAAAATTTCTCTTCCACTTCCATGGCTGAATAATTAAATAAATCACACAGGACAGACGCAGATCAGTGAAAATAAAATAATGAAACTTTGTTGAGGTAGGCCTAACTCAAGGCTATTAAAAAGAAAAAGAGGTTGCCTCAGTCGCGCGTATGACGTCACCCGCCGACCCGGATCTGTTTACAAATAAATAAATGAAAAACAAACAACAATAACAAAGTACTTGACAGGTGACAGCTGTGTGAATTAAAAGCAGCACCGTCCGGGTCGGCGGGTGACGTCATACGCGCGACTGAGGCAACCTCTTTTTCTTTTTAATAGCCTTGGGCCTAACTAGCCTAAGTAAATATAGGCCTGGCCTAACCAAACCAAGTACTTATAAAACTGCCTAGTGTCAGTCAAGTCTAGTCAGCACTCAGCCTCAGTCAGCAGATTGTGAGTGAGTGACTTCAAGCAATGCGAATAAACAAAAACAAACCGAAAAAACAAACAAAACAATAACCGGTCGCATACTGGACTGGACTAAACTGGGAGTACGTGGACTGGACTGACTGGTATTAAGCCGGTCTGCACGATTTTTATTTCAGCTGCAGTTTTTTAATACGGACAAAATAAGAGTTTAAAAATTCGAAATTTAAAAAAAAATTATTATAGGCCTAAAACTAAAAAATATATATAATTATTTTTTTAATTAAACTGTCATAACCTAACCTAACTAACCAAACTTGCTGATAATGAAAAAATTGAATAATGGTTTACTAATAGAAAAAATAGTTATCTGTTCATAAAATAAAACTATAAACGCCTCAAATTAAATTTTATATTTTTTTAATTTTTTTAAATTAAACTGTCATAACCTAACCAAACTAACCAAACTTGCTGATAATGAAAAAATTGAATGAAGGTTTACTAATCGAAAAAATAGTTCTGTTCATAAAATAAAACTATAAATAGCTCAAATTCAATTTTATAAGGTTTTAATTATAAAATTTAACTGTTATAACCTAACAAAACTAACCAAACTTGCTGATAATGCAAAAATCTTAAACAAAAAGTTTGTGCACCCGTTGAGATTCGAACCCGGTACCATAAGATTAGAAGGCCGGCACGCTATCCACTAGACCACCGAGGCCGATGGCATCAACCCGTTTCATTGCGCTAATGGTGTTCCCTCAGCCAATAGGATGCTCTCATTTTGTTCTTATTAAAATAACTGCAGCTGAAATAAAAATTGTGCAGCCGGCACCTCCCTCCCCCTATATGGAGAAAGTAGATATATGGGAGCACTGGAGTACTGGAGAAAGAGAAGGAGAAAGTATTGTCATAGATAAAACATCCTCCTTGAGGATGAGGAGTATGTTTTATCTAGTACCGTACTAGTTGTACCCGCGGGCTTTGCCCCGTTTAACTCCATGAAGTGAGCTCGTTCGCTGCGCTCACTTGCCTTCAGGTTAGCTCGTTCGCTACGCTAACTCGCCTCCAGGTTGAAGTTCGTTCGCTACGCTCACTTACCTTTTGGTTGCAAATTAGCTGTTGTCATAAATAATGTAAAAGAAATAATAGTTCTGCACCCTGTTGGTAATCCTTGTAACGTAAATGCTATTGAACACACTTGAACATCATAGAACAGAACCAACTTGTTTAATTGAAACAGCTGTTATGATTCATTAATTCCATTTAAATATGAGTACCGTACTCATAAGGTAAACATGGGAAACTCCAGAGCCACTGGGGCGGAGCCCGAGAGTCCGATCAGAGTAAAAACAGCTTAGTTTTCCTATTTAATGCCTAAAGAGTCAGTGTACCAAATTTCAGCCTCCTAGGTAAATAGGAAGTAAGAGAATTAGTGATGAGTGAGTGAGTCAGTCAGTCAGTCAGTGAGGGCTTTGCCTTTTATATTTAAAGATTGTTTTCGTCAACATATTCAAAATGAGTTTGGAATGGATATATCTGTTTTGGGTCCCCCTGAACCCAAAAAAGTGGTTTTCGAAGTGATGTATGTGTGCGTGTATGTGTCTGTGTCTGAATGTGTACAGAGCTACAAATCACACCTCTTGTAGTCCGATTTTGGTGAAATTTGGTATGTAGGTATTAATCCGTGGTATCTCCAAGAGTTTTTTCATGTTTTTGAAATGTTTAAGAATACATAAAGAAGACTAAAGATTTCATCAAAGAAAATAACTTCAAAGAGCTGAAAAAGGATCCAACGCAGAAGTACCAAAAAGAGCTGTCCGACGTCGTGAAGAGATGCACCAGAGTGATTACAGAAGAATGTCGGCAGAAGATGAACATCCTAAATTCCAGAGCGCCTGTGATGGGAGGGATCCCGAAAATACACAAGAAGAATGTACCCATCAGACCCTTAGTTAACTGTAAATGTGCTCCTACCTACCTACAATGTTTCAAAATCGTTAGCAAGTAAGCTCAGCAATGATTTATAATTAGAATATATATACAATGTAAAGAATAGTTATGAATTTGTTGAATGTGTAAAGAACATATAGATTCAAATAGTAGGCTAGTCTCATTTGATATCTCAAATCTGTACACCGACATACCTGTATCTGAAACTGTAGATCTTGTTAAATGTAGGCTTTTACAGAATAGTTTAGACAATGAATATGTCAATCAGATTGTAAAATTGCTTGTGACTGTTTTGAAACAAAATTATTTTAGATTTAACAATAGATTTTACGAACAAACAGATGGTTTAGCTATGGGAATCTATGGTTTAGTTTAGTGGTTTAGATGGTTTAGCTATGGTTTAGCTGTATGTTAGATATGTAGACGACATTCTTGTTATTTTTAGACAAGCCCAGGAACAAGAGCACGAAACGATGATGCATACACTTAACGGCCACCATCCGAACCTCACATTTACCAACGAGTTTGAAGAAAACGAAAAGATCAACTTCCTGGATCCCACTTAGCCAAGCCAATAGGAAGAGAGAACTGGACACCATTAAGAAGATCGCTCAAGTTAATGGATTTCGAACCAAGACAATAGAGGACATCGCAAGAAAGATGAAAAGAAAACTCAATAGACAGAACAGAATACACTACACAGCAGAACAGCATTAGAAGAGATAAAAGAGGAAAACACCAGATATGTCACATTTAGCTACACGAGGACTACAACACAAAAGACTGCTAACAGATTCAAGAAATACGGAGTTTCGATAGCTTACAGGACTCAGAACACCATGAGTAAAATACTGCATCCAAAAATAGAAGATTGTAACAGATTCGACGCATCGGGCATCTATAAAATCAATTGTAACGATTGTGATAGCTTCTACATTGGACAGACTGTGAACTTCGTCAACCGCTTCAAAAACCACATATCTGCATGGAGAAACAACAAAGCGGAAAGATCAAATGTCGCACAACACCTGTTACAAAATGGACACTCAATAGGAAAAATCGAGGATAATCTATGTATTTTGAAGAATTGTAAGAAGGGATATGTGTTAAATGCTTGGGAAGAATTGTACATGTATAAGGAAAAATGTAAAAATATAAATAAGTTGATTAATGAACAAGTAAATTTTGATTCCAGTTGTACTTTTAAAAATGTATTGGCCGGTGTTTCCGGTAGCCAATAGGGTATAAGTAGGGACGCCATTCAGGATTCTTGTCATTCGCCTATTGGGTCTGATGATGATTGGAGTGTCCAATCGAAATCGATCACCACTTACCATCTTTTGTAGTTTTGTATATTTACCGTCTTGTGAGTAGTAGAACCTCGGTTAACCGAGCCTCGCTTAACCGAGACTCCGGGTTAACCGAGGCCGTCCTCGAACGATTTTTTTTATTTAAAAAGCAAAAGAAACACGCACAAACTACGTACAGTAATGAGCGTTTGGGTGCTCCTTTTATCGCAATACGCACGCTAGCCTGCAATGCGTTAAAACTACTGTACAGTAAAATGTTGGCAACTGTTGTGTTTCCTCGGCCAAATATTTGCGTAGCTTAGCGCTTATCTTTGCCGAATGCATACGGCACTGTCACCCGACACCGCTCGCCAGAGCAGCTGCAGGTGTTGTAACCCGACACCGCTCGCCGCCGGACCAACACCAATGCGAACTGTTTCAATGCCGAGACGCGACTGACTGAGCCAGTGAGCCACTCGCTCTCCCCACCACCCCGATTCGACAAATGTTTTTTTTACAGCGATGAATCTGATGGGGCGACTGAGAAAATATCACATACAGAAGGTCTAAGAATGATCGAGGGAGCACTGGCATCACTGAGCTATAATTCTAACTGGAGGTAGCACTGAATGTCAAAGATGCGTGTCGCCAGCCGCCATGTTTGCGTGAGGTGTGAGTTAAAATGAAGCCATGTTATTGGATGAAAAAACTCACTGCTATGGAAACCTAGTTATAGAAGCCATGTTATTGGATGAAAAAACCTGCTGCTATACCAACCTAACAAAATCAGCGACACGCTTTTGACAGACTTCTGCAATGGCAGTGCTACCTCCAGTTATAATTTTAGCTCAGTGACTGGCATACATTGAACAACAAGAAACCGCAACAACAAACGATTTAGTTTGGCTGCGACGCTGGCGCAACAGGGCGGCTAGCCTAAGATCCTCTAATCTAAGTAAAAAAACAATAACTGATTTCTTTGGGAAAAAAGATTAGCTTACTTTGTTTATTTTTGTACAATGTACAGTAAATTAATTTTCATTTCTTTGATTTAATTTTGTAAACAGGAATACTGTACTGTAACTAAACTTCTGTACATTGTGTAGCCTATATCATACGTATTCAGTTGTGCAATAAATTGAGTGTTAGGCTATATTAAAACAGTGTTTAGTATTGTGAGTGTTACCGTTTCCTCTCACGTTTTATTGCGTACTAATAACATTTCTTGTACTAATAAACTAAACAACAGTTCAGTTAATAACTTTTGTTCATGTTTTAGTATATCTTGAGCTATTTTTAGCCCCGGTAACGATTTTTAGGTTACGTTCCGTGTTATCCGAGGTTCGCCGTATCCGAGGTACCCTCGGTCCCAATTACCTCGGTTAACCGAGGTTCTACTGTATATATATATATATAACAGTATAAGCGTAAATATATGTTTTAAGTGTTATAAGACGTATCTTTTATTTACTTTCCGTAAATTTAATAACACGTACAATGCTGATCAAGAAGTTATTCACATAATCATCAATGAAAAAAACGAACAGCTGTTTGGATTTCTCAAGCTGTTGTAATGGTCACATTTTATTGGGGGGTTCGTTTTAATTATTTAAAGGCCGCGAAGGCTTGAGCGCGCTTGACAACAATGTCACACATGTCCACTGCAGCTGGTCATGTCTCCTAGTTCGAGACTCGGCCGCTGTCACCTTGAAGCGCTGCCGTAGACGTGGTGGGGAGAAGCCGAGACCGGTGGACAGTGGACAGTTCTTAGGACAGTCGGCGTCGAGCGTTAGGTTCGCGCACACCAACCAACCCTCCTTAGGCCGTGCGAGCGAACCAAATAATAAGGTATCCGGACGAAGGCGAGAGTAACCCGGATGCAAATCTGGAAGTGTCGTGTTACGTAAGTACACTGTATATAGCTAGCGTATACGTTGTATTCATCCCCGTATCCACTTTGGCGAGGGAAATTGCGTTATTTATTAGGCTATTCTAGGACGTTTATCGTAGTTTATTATAGAATAACGTAGTTTATCGACCGACGCTGCGAGTGTAGTGTCGCAGTCACATACGCCGACTTTTAGTCATCCAAAGTGGTTTTGTTTTATTGTAATCAGGAGTTTTTATTTATTTTCCTTAAAGTCAAGAAGAATTGGCCTAGGTGCCTTCTACGTTTTGTTTTATTTCATTATTTACTTATCGCGAGTTAGCGTCGTTTTCTTTTAATTCCGAGAAGATTATTTTTAGTTTTATTTCGAGAAGTGAGATCTTTTGTTAAGCCTAGGAGCTGGTTATTTATTTTATTTCCTAATCGTCGCCTATTTATCCATCAGCCCTAGTAGTTAGCTTAGACTTGGCCTTGTCAGCGCGTCGCTGTGCTGACACCAAGTTATAGGAGTGACTATAGTTAGTGTATTCCTTAATAGCAACTCGTGTACGGTGCGTCGACGTGCCGAGGTACACAGTGTGTACTTGTGTACTAGCAGATCGGCGCGACATTAACATCTACGAAGATCCAGAAGTGGGAAGCGAGCGACGAGGATTGTCAGCGAGACCCTGGACTACTCGAGCTGTCCGAGCAAATCGGAGGTAAGTTTACGATAGGTGCCCTACCCGACATAAACACCTCACACTGTCACTGATATATAAAAAAATTACAATTACAATTAGTAGTAATTTATTTACTACTATCATTATCATTACTACTAATTGTAATTGTAATTTTTTTATATCAGTGACAGCTAGAGAAAAATAATCTTGATCCAAACAGCTGTTCGGTTTTTTCATAGATGATTATGTGAATAACTTCTTGACCAGCATTGTACGTGTTATTAAATTTACGGAAAGTAAATAAAGATACGTCTTATAACACTAAAAACATATATTTACGCTTATACTGTTACTCACAAGACGGTAAATATACAAAAGATGGTAAGTGGTGATCTATTTTCGTTAGTAGGACCCTTGGTCCTTTATTATTTTTAATATTGTATGTAAATAAGTACTGCTCTTGAATATGTTATTGCACCTTTATACATATTTGTATTTGTTGTTATAAATTCCATCTTGTAAAAATTGTGCTTTCTCTCAACAAACACATCACACAAGTCATGAATCCACTTGATAAAGATATATGCGCTGGGTGTCTTAGGAAGGTCCTCTGTGGTGATGAAGGAATACGTTGCGATGGACCGTGCGATAGGTGGTTCCATCGTTAATGTGTTAGAATTACTAAAACTGAATACACTTAACTATTCAGCAGCTCTCAAAATAAGTGGTATTGCACCAGGGTTGACTGTACAGCTAAATCTCCTCTAGAAAATCTTGTTGATGCTATTAACTCTCTCGTTGTGAAGGTAGACAGTCTCTCTGCTAAAGTTGATAAATTGGAACAGGTTCCGGAGGATACTAAGGCAATCAAGGCGGAACTCAGTAGCATACAAGAAAAACTTAACGTAATTGAGCCTCGCATTGATGCCTTGGATAGGCGAATATCAGCAGTGGAGGAACGGGACAAAGCAGTAGAAACAAAGATTGATGATATTGTTGGAGAACTTAATGAACGTGGTCTAAGAAGGAAGAATATTATAGCTTTCAATGCACCTGAGTCAAATAGTAATGACCCAAACACTGCAGAATCTCATGATCTGGATCTTGTTGCCTCCATAGTTAAATCAGTAGATGCGAATATAAACCACGAAGAAATCAAATTCTTCCGGTTGGGTCAGAAGAAAGCTGGAAAGTCCCGTCTTGTTAAGCTCATATTCCGCTCAGAGGATGATAAATTGAAAGTCATTAACAACTTTTCTGCAAACACGGCAAGTGTCACGTATCCTCTCTTAAAAGATATTAAACTTTCATGAGACCGTACTACACTTGAAATTAAAACCCTTAATAATTTGAGGAAGGAACTTGAGGATAGAACTGCAGTGGGTGAGCCGAACCTGACAATTAAATACAGAAATGGAGTTCCTACAATTACTACTTTGAAAGCTCATCCAAAAAACTAGTTAACCACGGCAATGCTAAGCTATTATCAGAATATTAATGGGATTAGATCTAAGCTAACAGACTTTATGCATAATGTTAACACCAGTAATTATGATATTGTAATTTTAACTGAAACCAAGTTAGACCCTACGGTACACACGTCTGAGTTGGGTTTCTCAAATTTCAAAATATTCTGTTGTGACAGATCAGCTTCGACAAGTAGTAAGGCTTCTGGAGGAGGAGTACCGGTACTGGTTGCTGTCCGTGCCGTTATTAAATCATGCATAGTACCTTCACCTTGCGAAAATATTGAATCGGTCTTTTTCATGGTTAGTCTGAGCAAGTCTTTCTATTTTCTAATCTGTGGGGTATATTTACCACCTAATGAACAATTGTCTAGCTACAGTACATTCTGTGATGCCCTTGAACGGGTAACCTTGGACCCGAAAACTAAGTTTGATAATATTCTGATAGCTGGGGACTTTAACCTCATCAGTGCTACCAACCCAGATGCTTCCAAAAATATTATATATGATACTGCTAATACTTTTGATCTCAAACAGTCCAACGTTGTATTTAATGATAAAGGGGCTATGTTGGATCTTGTCTTCTCCAACTTGCCTTGTACGGTTGAAAAGGCTACTGACCGCCTTGCTTACGAAGATAGATTTCATCCTGCTTTGGATGTTGATGTATTAACTCCTGCAGGGGCATTGAACAAATACATACGTAGGGGAGAATGTTGTACCTTTGACCAGTTTTCACTTACAATTTTTTTGTAGGGACAGGAAAGCTCCAATTATTTTAAAAACAATCAACGATGATACTTAACTGTTTTATCCATGGATTAAATATTTTTTCCAGTTCCTTGTCATAAGTTTTAACCTATTTTTAGTAATAAAGAAAATTTGTTACATGGTGGTCAAAGGTTCAACATGCAGTTGTACCTTTGACCAGCATATCGATTTCAGCCCAAAACAGGTAGAAAAAAACAAATATATATCTTACATGATAGTTTTAAAAATATAAAACCAGATACACAAAGTTGAACTTATTATTCATTTCGTCAAGATTAAAAAATGGCTTTTTTCTACTTTTTAGGATTAAAAGTCCACTGCAAAATTGAAAAATTCTCTTTGTGTCTATTAGCACCTGTAGGCTAGGCATATTAGGAATATAAGTGACAGTTAGAGGAAAGTTTAAGTACAGTCCTAATCATCACTTTTCTTTATGTTTTTTGGGTCGCTGAACACGAATATGAGGTTTTCTGACAGATATTCTGCCCGGAACATTGGTTATTTTGTGAAAAACCTTAAAATTTGGGCACTTTTTTTGGTTTTTCGGGCAAATCTTGGTAAGTATGGGTTTTTGAGAAAATCCTGCTTTGTGAAATTAAAGATGACAAAATTTACTACAAGTTTCCTGTATAATGTTTCTTTCTACGACGAACCGTTTCGCCACTAGAGCACACTAAAAAAGGCCAGAAGTACAAAAAATTAAAAACATTGCTAAATGCTGCCGTTTTACATTACGTTTCCATGGAAACAACCCATGTTACGATAATTTTAACTATTTATTCATGATAACAAACTGAAACACACTTAAAAATACCCCCGCCGCAGCAAACCTGCAGACTAAGCGAATTTCCATTTCCCTGATTGGATTTACACTAAAATGTCTCCTTAGAAATATCACATTTATTCCCTATTTAAATAAAAGTTTAACGAGTACTTAGGTTTGCTGCAACGGGGAGGGTAAAAAGGTGTTTTTTGTAAAATGTAATAATTTAGTATGAAATGAATGCATTTTCCAAATTTGATCAAAATATGTTCATAAACAAGCAAACTACAACAGTTTACTTAGTCTCCATAAGAATAACATGGGCATTTTAAATTTACAGATTTTTGGAATTTTCTCCGTAACCGTTAGGCACATAACAACGCTTTAATATACAAAACTATTTGTTTTTTTAAGCTCTACAAAATGGTATGGAAAGAAATCGCTAAATTTTAAGTTTGTAGGGTCAAAAATAGGAAAAACCAATTTTCACCCCATAAAACACCCCATAAATCCCTGTTCCCATAGTCTGATCATGCTGGTTCGCTAACTTGTTCGAAAAAACGTAGGTTTACACGTTTGTCCCAATTTTCATCAAAATCGGATGATTTTTGCTCGAGTTCTCGAGTTACGGAAAAAATTCCAAAAATCTGTAAATTTAAAATGCCCATGTTATTCTTATGGAGACTAAGTAAACTGTTGTAGTTTACTTGTTTATGAACATATTTTGATCAAATTTGGAAAATGCATTCATTTCATACTAAATTATTACATTTTACAAAAAACACCTTTTTACCCTCCCTGTTGCAGCAAACCTAAGTACTCGTTAAACTTTTATTTAAATAGGGAATAAATGTGATATTTCTAAGGAGACATTTTAGTGTAAATCCAATCAGGGAAATGGAAATTCGCTTAGTCTGCCGGTTTGCTGCGGCGGGGGTATTTTTAAGTGTGTTTCAGTTTGTTATCATGAATAAATAGTTAAAATTATCGTAACATGGGTTGTTTCCATTGAAACGTAATGTAAAACGGCAGCATTTAGCAGTTTTTAATTTTTTGTACTTCTGGCCTTTTTTAGTGTGCTCTAGTGGCGAAACGGTTCGTCGTAGAAAGAAACATTATACAGGAAACTTGTAGTAAATTTTGTCATCTTTAATTTCACAAAGCAGGATTTTCTCAAAAACCCATACTTACCGAGATTTGCCCGAAAAACCAAAAAAAGTGCCCAAATTTTAAGGTTTTTCACAAAATAACCAATGTTCTGGGCAAAATATCTGTCAGCAAACCTCATATTCGTGTTCAGCGACCCAAAAAACATAAAGAAAAGTGATGATTAGGACTGTACCTAAACTTTCTGCTAACTTTCCTAATATGCCTAGACTACTGACCTGAACTCTTCAAGTAAGCTGATTGGACCCTCCTGGAGAAAAGCTCAGGAACTCAAACCAGATTGAAATAATTGGTATAA
Source organism: Macrosteles quadrilineatus (assembly GCF_028750875.1). Taxonomy (NCBI): domain Eukaryota; kingdom Metazoa; phylum Arthropoda; class Insecta; order Hemiptera; family Cicadellidae; genus Macrosteles; species Macrosteles quadrilineatus. Next base: position 79,779,603 of record NW_026542597.1, read on the forward strand.
GCCATCTGACACATACTTAACTCCCATTAGCTTGTCAACAACCTATATCATGGGTAAGCAATGGGAGTAACTATGATATTTTAATATGGAAAATCACATAATTTTTACAGGAATTAGGGGTGGCACCATTTTGTTAAGAATTATAAGGGCCATAACAGACAAATTTCAATACGAACCTTTCAATAAGAATTTTTACTTTCTCCCCCTATACATAGTATGGAGAAAGTGGTTTTGTCAAAATGTTTGTGTTTGAGTGGATATATCCATTTTGGACCCCCCTGAAACCAAAAAAGTGGTTTTCAAAGTGATGTCTGTGTGTCTGTATGTCTGGATGTGAAGGTACTAATCCATGGTATCTCCAGGCGTTTTTTTTCAATTTTGGTAAAATTTAAGTTCATATGGTTCAAAAGTTATTGTAACTTATGTTATTTCCCATTTAAAATCCAATAAAATTGCAACAAATCTGATTTTGGAAAAACCCCGGTTTTGATTAAAATTAACGTGTTGTACTACAGTACTTATAATTCTAAACAAAATAATGCAACCCCCATTAATGTAACAATTACGGTTCAAAAGTTATAGCAGCTTTTGTGATTTTTCCTACAAAATTATCACGGTTACTTCCACCACGATTTGTTGTTGACAAGCTTATGGGAGAAAGTGTGTGTCAGATTGCTGATACCATTTATTTCTTTTTAAATGGTTTTTAAGGGAAAAATAACTAGCCTATTCTATTATTATCATAACAATCTATATAACAATAACAATCTATTATTATAAATTACAATAACTTTTTTAAAACCACAATTTTTAGAGGAATGGGAGTTAAACTATATTGTTACGAATTAACTATAAGGTCAATCACATACTAATTTCAATCAAAACTCGCTTTAAAAAAATGATTTTCTCTTGTTTTATGAGAACATAGCCTAAGTTAACAACTACCATTTTGTTCAGAATTAATTTAAAGTGCCACAGCATACTAAATTTTTATCAAAATCGTTCAGCAAATTTATGATTTTTCCGTAACTTTTTGGGTTTTATAGAAAAATCACCATTGAAAATCAAAATTTTGAAAAATGGACCAAAACCAACAACAGTTTTGGTCTGAAGCTTCCTGTACACATCCACACACACGCAGACAGACAGACATCACTTCGAAAACCACTTGTTTGGGTTCAGGGGGACTCAAAATGGATATATCCACTTAAAAATTTTGACAAAAACAATAGGTACTTTTTCAATTATACTGTATGTGATGTATAGAGGGAGAAAGTAAAAAAGTAATATGAAACTATTAGGCTTTGATTGGGTCAAGGACCAAGGTGGAAAACAAATGATGACACTTAACACTTGCGTGAACTGGGTTCAAACAAAGAAATTTCTATTTTATTCATTCAGACTACAATTTATTTTATTTTGTGCACAATCACCAAACTACAGCAAAAATTTAATTTTTAATACAGTATGTGAGTTGAATACAACATTTATGATATATACAACTATTGATAATTTGAATGAAGCAATTTAACAACCAGATAAAATTAAAGACTACTCTTCTAAAGAATGCTGTAATAGGTAGGTCGTTTAAAAAGATATGGACATAATTTACATAGTGATTTTTTGGGTCCAAATAAACAGACCATTATGTACAGTATAACACTTTTTTCAAAACACTTCTTTAACCATATATCTGCCATTTTGTATTTTTTATTAGAAATTTGATATACCATATATCTAGGACTCACCCTACCCCATAAGATAAGGAAATAAATAAATTAGTAAGGTTTTAAATATGAAACATAATTCAATGTGGGCTATTTAGTCAGGGCAGTTATGTAAACCTCACAAGAGAGCATAATATAGTAATCGAAAGTGACTGGTATAATAAGTAGGCGGTAGCAATTCAAGGATCAAAATGATTATGTAAAAAACTAAAAAACACAAAATGGCGTATACTGTATTTGTTTAACAAAACTATTTTACAAAAAAGTTTCATAATGGATTTTTTCTACATTTTGACCCATAGAACCGTTTCCTGTAGTTTGTCCTTGTTTAAATTGGACACTCTGTATAAACTAGGTAATCAACACAATCAAGGCCTTGATACATCACATACAGATGCATACATACAGATACATCACAGAACACAACTGATGTGCTGTGTGATGCATTCAAGCCTTCTGAGATCTGATTTAAGCCCCCCATACACTATCCAACATGTTGGACGGACATGTCAGGATCCAACGTCTTGTCGAACATATTGGACAGTGTGTGGGTTCCAACCCGACATGCTCGACTGATATGTCAGGTCGCGGATGCTCGGTCCGATAGCACCACCCGACTCGAGCCGTCCGCCTGACATGTTGGACCCATCGAAGTATATATCACAACGTTGGACCGTGTGTGGGAAACCGTCAAACTGCTCGCCCGACTAGCCACAGTTTCCAGTTAACTTGTATTTAGCGAGTTGTGCGTGATAACCGTCCCATTTTTCCATAATGTCATTTAATAATAATAAACAGTTCTGGTCAGAATTTATTTAACTCTACAGAGACCAGAAGGCGTTGTGGGATGTCAAAAGTAAACTCTATTGCAACAAACATGCACATAGGGGCACGATATCCTGATGGAAAAGTGCAAGGAACTGTATCCAGAGTGTGATTTGAAGTTCGTTAAAAATAAAATTGAAAATTTAAGAGCCGCGTTCCATAGGCTCTAAAAATCCCTAAAATCATCGCTAAAAATCCCCCTGAAACAGCTAACAGTCGTCTCAAAATCCATCTCAGAACTAATATTTCACCTGACTTGTTGGGTAACATGCTTGATAGTGTGTGGGAAACACCCGACATAAGTCAGGTTGGATGATGGGTCCGTCGTCAGGTCAGGTTGTCAGGTCGGGTGGCATGTTCGATAGTGTATGGGGGGCTTTATAAATTCAAATGTTGAACTTCTACCAGATAAGGTCAAATTGATTGTAGGAGGATTATGTGTTGGTTACAATAAGACAATTTTTAAAATTCTTATTATAAGAGATTTGTTCAAACATTTTCAACATTGAAGGTAGTTATGATACAGGGTGGTAGTTGTTGGGATCCTCTTTTCTTCCCTTATGCAAAGATTTTGATTCAGCTCCTTTTAGTTGGTAAGGATAGATACTTTCATCAAAACATTGATTTATTATAAACAGACAAATTCTGAATCAACCACTTGACAAATCTTTCCAATTCTTTCGTAGAAAGAATGATAATTTTAAAAGGAAAGAAATGCCAAAGCTATAATTTTAATGTTGATTTCTCCTTTTGAAAATAGTTCAATGTAATTTATTAAAGTCTACCAGGAATTAAATTTCATTTAGACTAACCAACACAAGTAGACTTCTAGATGCTCTTTTTTGTTTCTAGTTTACGTCATGTCCGGTGACACTGATCGCTGGTGTTGACAAAGTTTTGTTTCTACAGTAGAATCTTACTAATATGAACCTCGATAATTCAAAAACCTCCAAAATTAGAAATGTTTGTCCTTTCCCCTCAGAAATCCTCTAAAATTAAAAATATAATATACCAATAATTCAAAGTGATTTTTACGCTTAATGCAGCTTCATCTACAATTTGAATTTGCACGTACTCGAGCCTCTACCATTTGAATTTTGTTGCCATAAATCAAACTGTTACCTCCAAAATTTTAAGTCAACCTCTACAATACGAGTTGCATTACCGTAAGCCTAAAAAATGTGCATGTTGAAACATGAACTGACAATCTTATTGATGTTCCCACGATGTGTTCATTAGTCTCTGTTCTCTCAAACTCTCTACACTTAAAACTGGGCCCTCCATAATTCAAATTTTATTTATCTGACCTCTATAAATCAAACTTTCCACGTCTCAAACTTCCCAAAGTCCAAAAATATTGTCTTTCTTCTGATATTTGAATTAGCGAGGTTCTACAGTATTATTTTAGTATAATTTCATAATTTGTACTACTGTTTTTGGTTATATGTTCAAGGGATGATTTATATTTTATGATTAGATCGTTTTATTTGGTTTATCTAGGTTTTAAATAACTGAAATAACAAGAAAGAAATTGTAAACAAAAACAATCTCTACAGTGCACCCAGAACTAACAATAAAATTAGCTGTTCCTTAAGGATGAGAAATCTACTAGATCAGGATATCTACTTCATCCATGGGAGTATTTTTCATCTATATTGTGCAGGTTTTCTAATAAATAAAAAAAAAAAAAAAACAAAGCTGAATGAACAAGTCAAAGAGTGTGCTACTGACAAAATTATCAAATATGCAAATTACAATTACATTGTGGAGATTATATTGTGAGATATTTTAACATCTGAAAATATATGAACCTTACATCACAATCCATGAGTTGACAGATGAGTGGTCAGTTGGGTTTTCCTGGCAAAAGTCTTCTCACAGACAACACACTTGTGATTCCTGGTGATTCCATGGACAGCCATGTGTTGTTTGACGTGGGTTCTTAGTTTGAACGTTTGACCACATATATTACAGACATGAGGTCTGCTATCTTTATGTGTATTCTCATGCTGCTGCAAATTACATAATCGTTTAAACAATTTTCCACAAATTGGGCAGGAAAACTTATGATCATCATTGTGTACAATCATGTGTGTTTTCAGTTTTAATTCATTTTTAAATGCTTTACCACAAATTTCACAGCATACAGTTGTTCCATAGTGTTTATTTATATGTACAATTAAACTACTTTTAAGATAATAAGTACGATCACATAGTGCACATATGTATTCTTCTCTTTGTTGATGTGATGTTTGAATGTGTTGTTTAAGTCGGTCTTTGTGATTAAAAACTTTATGACATTCAGCACATTTGTATTGATCTTCTCTTGAATGGACTGAATCCGCATGTCTTTTAAGGTTTTTTTTCTGATTAAAACCCTTTCCACAATCTTTACATCTAAATAGAAGACTTTCAATTTTACGAAAATGGACTGTTTCAATATGGTTTTTAAGGTGTTGAACAGAAATTGCTTTCTTACAAATATTACAAATGTCTTTTTTATGCGCTCTTTTCGGTTTGTTTGCTGAATGTTGTGTTTCCATATGACCTTGGAGGCTACCTTTTTGTGTAAATGCTTTATTGCAGATATCACATGGAAATAACTTAAGTCCTTTGTGAACCTTTAAATGTTTTTCCAACCTGCACTTTAAAAAAAATCTTAGATTACAAATGTTACAAGCAAATGGTTTATGGCTGTCTTTACTTGTGTAATCTTTATCATTAGAATGTTCAATTCTCTTCACACACATTTTACATCTTTCACATTGACACAAAATACCGTCTTGAATTCCTGTGCATACTTCTCCAGGTATTGGAGCAGAGGTATCTTCATCCTGCAACATTTTCCATAGTTACTGAATGCGATTCTGTATCACAATTTTCTTTTCCATCACCATTTATAAAATCAAACTACACGGTAAAGTGTTTGTTAATAAAAAAAACCCTCCCTATAAATGGTATAAACCCTACTTGACATTCAATAGGGAATCAAACCACAATATAACTGCTAGAGAGAAATACTGTAGTTGATTAACTGTACAAACAGCGGTTTTAGACAGCAGTGCACTGTTTTTACTCAATTATTGTGGGCAACATATAGCTTTTTCATAAAACAATAAAGTTTTGGGAAATTTAAGTTTTGACTGATAATGAAAACCAAATAAAAAACTGGTTAGTAAGTGTTACAAAAATATATCTAATCCGTCTACAATAATTAATTCTGTCTACTAATGTATCAAAAATTAGGGGGGGGAGGAGAATTTTGCAATTGCACATTCTTCCGAGTTGTTTGTTTAACTTTATTCCTTTTAAATCAAATTATATTGCACGTAAGAAAACATAAGATTTTATTGTTGTCCGCTAGACCAAAAAAAAAATTAAAGGATAATTTCTCAAAAACTGAAAACCCAAAAAAATTTTTGAATGGAACGGTAGGCTATATTAAAGCAATTTTTAATACAACTTTCCTTTTAAAATTATTTTACTTTTAACTTAAGAATCATGAAAACTCGGTAAGTAGATGATTCAGAATCTTTGACTAATAAACCCTTTACAAACATATAAGAAGATATAAATACCTTAAAATAACTAAATTTGTCTCAGGTCTAGGCATGGCCCTACTAGAAAACACGCAATGCTGCAGCGCGTCACAGTGGTGGATAGTTGTACTAAAATCTTACTTTTTAAATCTGACAAACAGCCTGCTTATTTACCTAAAACATAATACTGTATAATGGGATATTGCAGTGAATCCTATTAACAAATCTATCCACTAGTGTGACATCATGGATCCTGCAGCATGGTCTGTTTCTCTAGTGGGGCCTTGATCTAGGTTTTTTTGTGCGGCCTACCATAATAGCTTCTACCTTATAAGGAAATTTGCTAAAATTTGTAGGGTCAAGAAATAAAGTAAACTAATTTCATCGATTTTAAATTTAAGGGTGAATTGATTATCTATTCTATTATATAAAAATTTAGTGGTGTCTGTCTGTATGTTTGTTACTAATAGGCGCATAAACTACTGAACTGATTGGGCTTTAATTATACATAAATATAGCTACCATACCAAGGACCTTTGTAGGACTATTAACACTTCAATACTGACCGTGGGCTTTGCCCCTTTGGCTTTAAAAGTTCTGAGGTGAGGATTTTAAAAGTAAATATTGATAGTTTCCATGGCCGCCAATGCTGCCATGAGAACACATACAATGATAAAATGTTTGCAATATGCTATGCCACCCAAATGTAAACAAGCTGAACTGTCAAACCACATTAATTCACAATTCCACAGCTGGTTTATAAATAGGCATACAGGGTTAGGCAAAAGTCTGGAACCCCCCAGTTAACTTTTTAACGCGTTGCAGTAGGAAAACCAAACTCGGCACATATTTACAACATAAGAAATAGCACTTTTCATCAAGTTACAACTTTGCCCCAGCCCCCAAAATGGGGTATTTCGGGGGCAGCTCAAAATTTTCAATTGTAAACTGTACCGATTCGTCGTATAAAACAACGAATTAACGTGTAGCAGACGCAACAAATAGTCCACACAAGTGGAAGGGGTAAGAACCCAGCCGCCAGCAACGAGTCTGTCTGTCTCTCCCGTGCCTCCCTTGTAGCTAGTCGGTAAATTTAAATGGAGGATCGTGCAAATTAAATTAGTTTATTGGTCTTCATATCAAAGGTATTCTAGTCTGGAAGAACTTCAAACAGTACCAGGGACGTCCCACAAGGACTTCTGGGGATAATTTTATTTTACAGGGCCCACTCAAACATTTTTTAACACCAAGCTTCCACTGCCAAAAGCTCTGTCTTATATTATTACCTTCCAAGTTCTTCCAACCCAGGGGCAACCAAGATTTGTAAAGAATTCACTTTTGAGAGCATTGCAAGGAGTATATATATTTAAATAAAATATTTAAATATATAAAAGTAGAAGTCAGAGTCTTTTTATTTTTCTTTACAAAACACCTATCATGTGACCCCTCATATTAAAGAGTTTATCAAGAGAAATTGAGTGGTGCAAACTAGAGGTCAATATCAGAGAGAGGTCTAATCAAAATGGCAGCCATTTTAATTTAAGATGAGCATGCAAGATAAAGTCTGGACACCCCCAGTTAACTTTATAACGTGTGGCAGCAGGAAAACCAAACTTGGTAAATGTATACAACATTTAAAAATGCACTTTTTCATTTCAGTTAGAACTTGTACCCGGCCCCCAAAATGGGGTATTTTGGGGGCAGCCCCAAATTTTCAAATGCAAACACCTATCATGTGACCACTCATTTTAGAGGGTTTCTCAAGACAAATTAAATATCGAAAACTAGATGTCAATATCGCATCCATAATCAAAATGGCAGTCATTTTTAAATATCCCCTATTATCTTTTTAACAGGTTATAGCAGGAAAACTAATCTCAGCATACCTTTACAATAAAAGATAATTCACCTTTTGGTCAGTACTAAAATATTAAATTGTTAAAGGTAATTGGGGGTGTCCAAACATTATCTTGCTTGCTCATCTTAAATAATTAAAATGGCTGCCATTTTGCAGGCCCGTTTTTGACCCTGTCAGCGCCCTAGGCACGTCTAATAGTAGCGCCCCTTTGCAATATATATATAACAGGGTGTACACCGACCGGGAAATCCGGGAATCATGCGGTAGATCTTTGAACCGTGAATTTTGTATTTCTACCTGGAGTTTTCAATTTACCGTGATCGCTCATAACAACAGTGACGTTTCCGTGATCGCGCATGACAACAGTGACGTTTCCGTGACCGCGGGAGACAATAATAAATGTCTACACACGGCCACGAGGGATGATCAGAATTTTCCGCGATCGCAGAAGACGATGATGGTATCTACTATCTACAGAGCCGCAACGGATGATCAGAATATTACCACAATCACGGAAGACGATTGATGTCCACACGACCGCGGGAAACCTCAAGAACTTTGCCGCGATCGTGGAAGACGATGATGATCTCCACAAAACTGCAGGAAATGATTAAAATTTTGCCGCAATCGCTGGAGACGATTACCATGGATTCACGACTGCGGGATACGTACGATATCTACAGGACCGCGGGAGATATAATAACTATTTCTACACGGCCACGAGTGATGATCAGAATATTGCCGCGATCACGGAAGACGATGATAATGTCCAAATGACCGCAGGAAAAGATCAGAACTTTGCCTCATTCGCCGAAGACGATTATCTCCATATGTCCGAGGGAGATGATTACCATTTTGCTACAATCGCGGGAGGCGACTACTATGTCCAAACGACCAACGGGGACGATAAGATGTCTTCACGGCCGCGGGGGTGGTCAGAATTTGACCGCGATCGCGCAAGACAAGGATAATGTCCTCACGACCGCGGGAAAATATCAGAATTTTGCCTCATTTGCGGTAGATGATAATAATCTCCTCACGACCGCTGGATATGTTCATATATTGCCTCGATCATGGAAGACGATAATTTTATGTCCAAACGACCTGACTGCAGAAAATCTTGCCGCAAACGCGGGAGACGATTACGATGCCTACACGGCCGCGAGTGGTTATCAGAAGTTTACCGCAATATCATGCAAATACTACCACGATTTTTTTTTTATTTTCAAATTTTTGGCGCCCCCCAAAAAAGCCAATTGCCTCGCGCCCTAGGCACGTGCCTACCGTGCCTATTCGGTAAATCGGCCCTGCCATTTTGATTAGGGGTGCGATATTGATCTCTAGTTGCGCCATTCAATTTCTCTTGATAAACCCTTTAAAATGAGGGGTCACATGATAGGTGTTTACATTTGAAAATTTGGGGCTGCCCCCAAAATACAGTACCCCATTTTTGGGGCTGGGGCAAAGTTGTAATTTTGATAAAAAAGTGCACTTTCTTATGTTGTAAATATGTGCCAAGTTTGGTTTTCCTACTGCAACGCGTTAAAAAGTTAACTGGGGGGATCCAGACTTTTGCCTAACCTGTATCTAACAAAAAACCACTATGTGGTAACACTTTCCCCGCCAAGTCAGCAATCTAAAAAAGATAAATAGTTATTTGTGCAACTAGTGAGAAAAGTGAGCAATTGACTCACTCGAGAGAAATCCTTACTCACGAGCCGTAGGCGAGTGAGGAATGGTTTCTCGAGTGAGGCAATTGTACTTTGAACTCGAGTTGCACATTATACTTTTCCTACAGTTACCATAAAACAAATAAATTGGTGAAGAAACATAACCTATTTTTACACAGAAGTGAACTTTTAATATAACATTTAATGTGAAGTGACATATACAACAGTACAACAGCTGACCAGCTGATTTACAGCCAGTGCTGCCAACGTATTTCGCGCGCATACGACGTTGCCTGCATGTTACGCGCTCACTATTTCGTGCCTTCACGTTGCAAATCTGGACTCACTGATGAGCGAATTGGCCACTTTGCTTTCTCAAATCAGTGAGAGAACATGTACATTGTTAGGTAACTGTAGGAAAAAGTCATTACTTTTCCGCCAAGAAAAACAACGTAATGTGTGTAAGTTTGGCAACTTGGTGGCAGACTTTTGCTTGGTTTTTTTCATTAAAGTTATGTTCGTGGATAATTTCACAAATCAACTACTATAATTAATTAGTCCAACTAAGTATAATATAATTTCGAGGTAATCGGTAAATATAAAATCATCACTATTATGATTTTATGAAAGGTGGCACAAATAAGGTCAAATTTTGTAAAATAAGCTCTCACCTAGCAATGTACTAATGGGAGAGATACTTGCTCAATGAAACTAGTTTTATGATATTTTTTAAAGTGATCGAGCAAAAGTCTGCCGCCAAGCTGCCAAACTTACATACATTACATTGTTTTTCTTGGCGGAAAAGTAATGATTTATTATCTTTTTTGGATTGCTGACTTGGCAAGGAAAGTGTTACCACTTAGTGGTTTTTTGTTAGATTTTATTTATTTTTGTAGAAAATTAACAGTTAAAATAAAAATCCTCTTTTCTCTGATATATTACAGACCACGGCACAACTACATCTCATTTAATTTCAATAATATTGTTTGTGTAGAACTAAATTCTATATTTTTGGTCTTATCTGCTTTAAACCGATTAAAAACTTCTTGACACACGTACCAAAATTACTACCTATTTAACAAACCCCCTGGGCTTAAACTCAGTTTCAAATTTCATCGATGGCCATCTTGAACAACATAATATGCGTTGGTGTTACATAAGTGTTCTGATAATTAAACCCGTATATCTAAAGACTAGTGTAAATTGAGCCCTTATTAGTGAAGTAAAAATGTAATCAAACAGATTAGGTTTGTTAGAAATAGCATAAGGCAAAACAAATATTGAAAAACCCATCCATCCTAAATTTACATATCACTTTTTAATTGCTTGTTTAACATATGTAGAGTGATTTTCCCGATTGTTTTATTTGTTTTAGTGTATCAAACATAAAACAAACCTTAGTACTAGTACTAAGTTTCAAGTTCCTTGGTTTCATATGTTTTGATAAACAGTATTAAACTTTTAAAAATGACGAGTTGCTGTACCAGTGTACCATCGGTACACCGCAATTTTTCAATGGAAAGTATCGGGGAATATCACTGCTCTAAGTAATTTTATATAGTAAGTAGTTCAAATCATTCGGTATACCTAAAAAAAATACTTTATAAAAGTTTTAAAATAATTTTTCAGCTGTTCCTATGAATTTCTTTAACATTTAAATTAATTGAGATTTAATCGCAGCTGGTCCTTCTTTTGTTTTGATTTTAATCCCATGTTATTTAAATGGGCCAAAATCGTACTTTAAGGGCTTGCCAAGGGTTTATGGGTCAACGCACCGACTTGAGACCCTCAAAAGGCACTTCTACACGTTAAGGGCTTTCAAACAACATAAAAAACTTAAAAATTGAGCCAGTGGTTTGGGCTGTAGGTCCGTCAACATTCAAGGAGAAGGAGAAGGAGGAGAAGGAGATCACGGAAAATTTGCAAATTTTTAAACTAGTTTTTCTTGGCTCAAACACAACCGTTTTTTAAATTCTTTTTTTATTTTGTTGAGAATGAGTGCCCCTATCCAGTAGATGAATAACTATTTTAATAGCTTTTGTTTCTTCAGAGCTATAGAGGAGTAAAAAAGCCACTTTGTCACGTCATGTATATATACACTGCAGCAGCTGTGTACCGCTGGGGGACTTGGCGGGGCAGCTCTACAATCATGTGAGAAAATTTATTATTTGATGTTTATTTATTCTTATATTTGAATGCTCATTGATTATTGATTTTATGAAATAAGTGAGATTGTATATCTGTTGGCGTATCTAACCCTAATAAATTACTTAACATTTTGCTAATGTGAACAACCCTATTGAACGATTTTGGAGTAAAATAATTAAATTATAAAGTTCAAATTTACTTAAATCATTTTAACATTTTTTAACAATTAACATGTGTTTAGAGTAGGGCACACACCTTAAAAATTGAAACCCTTTTCTCAAGGAGACAATTAATTGTATATTTTTGCCATTTTGAGAGAAACATTGTTCACACCATTTGCTTTTTCACAAATTTGTATATCATAATTTCATATTACTACCCATAGATTAGTTATGATGTTTTCTAATCCACAGGTAAGCTATTACCTATCTATATTATAGCTTTTGACACTTTCTGTAGATTTCACATTCTATTCCAATATTAATAACTTTTTACGAGCGTTTGAAATGATATGAATGAATGAAAGCGTTTCATTGCCATTACATGTATATTTTCAACCAAGTTCCTCTAGATATTTTTATAATCAATGCCAAGTGAGCAATGCTTTTTAGAAGCAAGATCACACGTTTCTTTTCATTGAAGTCGTAATCATTGAGATATTGAAAATGTTTTTTTTATGTAATTAGTAAGTTAAAAGTTTTTGATAGGTACATTTATTGGAATTGAATCTTATTTTACACTGTTTTTCACTTCAGATTTCAAAAAGCACCATTTAAATATACATCAACCCTGGACGAAGGAAGGGTACTCTGCTAGTAGTAAATAAAAGTGTACTAAAAACAGCAAAGTATCCCAACAAAATTAAATTTCAATGTGATGACACTAGTGATAGCTTTAGGCTACGCAAGTTTGTAATATATATGAAGGTTTTAGACATGTATCTACTTTAAATACAGTATGATATTAACAAGCTGACCATCTCCTTCCTGAAGGAGCCTTATACCGTTGACTGTAAATCCTTAAGGATTAAGCTCAGGAACTCAAACCAGATTGAAATAATTGGTATGGTTACTTCCACCACGATTTGTTGTTGACAAGCTTATGGGAGAAAGTGTGTGTCAGATTGCTGATGCCATTCATTTCTTTTTAAATGGTTTTTTAAGGGAAAAAATAACTAGGCTAATCTATTATTATCATAACAATCTATTATTATAAATTACAATAACTTTTGAACTATAATTTTTAGAGGAATGGGAGTTAAACTATATTGTTAAGAATTAACTACAAGGTCAATCACATACTAATTTCAATCAAAGCCTGCTTAAAAAAAAATGATTTTCTCTTGTTTTATGAGAACATAAGTTAACAACTTATGAGAACATACGTCTTAAACGGTGATTTTTACAGGAATGGGAGTTGTACCATTTTGTTCAGAATTAATTTAAAGTGCTACAGCATACTAAATTTTATCAAAATCGTTCAGGCAATTTACGATTTTTCCGTAACTTTTTGGGTTTCTATAGAAAAATCATCATTGAAAATCAAAATTTTGAAAAATCGACCAAAACCAACTACAGTTGTGGTCTGAAGCTTCATGTATACATTCACACACACATACAAACACACACGCAGACAGACAGACATCACTTCGAAAACCACTTGTTTGGGTTCAGGGGGACTCAAAATGGATATATCCACTCAAAACTCAAACTCAAAAATGTTGACGAAAACAAAAGGTACTTTTTCAGTTATACTGTCTGTGATGTATAGAGGGAGAAAGTAAAAAAGTAATATGAGACTGATTTAGGCTTTGATTGGGTCAATGACCAAGGTGGAAAACAAAAATGATGACACTTGACACTTACGTGAACTGGGTTCAAACATAGAAATGTCTATTTTATTAATTCAGACTACAATTTATTTTATTTTATTTTGTGCACAAACACCAAACTTAAGTAACAATTTAATTTTTAATACAGTATGTGAGTTGAATACAAAATTTATGATATATACAACTACTGAACATTTGAATGAAGCAATTTAACAACCAACTAAAATTAAAGACTACTCTTCTAAAGAATGTCGTGATAAGTAGGTTGTTTAAAAAGATAGGGACATAATTTACATAGTGATTTTTTGGGTCCAAATAAACAGACCATTAAGTACAGTATAACACTTTTTTCAAATCACTTCTTTAACCAGATATTTACCATTTTGTATTTTTGATTAGATAGATATACCATATTAAATATACCATATTTCTAGGACTCAGCCTAACCCGTAAGATAAGGAAATAAATATGTTAGTAAAGTTTTTAATATGAAACATAATTCAATGTGGTCTATTTAGTCAGGGCAGTTTTGTAAACCTCACAAGAGAGAATAATATAGTAATAGTAATCGAAAGTGACTGGTATAATAAGTAGGCAGTAGCAATTCAAAGATCAAAACGTTTATGTAAAAAAAACTGCATATATTTGGTTAACAAAACTATTTTAGAAAAAAGTTTCATAATGGCTTTTTTCTACATTTTGACCCATAGAACAATTTCCTGTAGTTTGTCCTTGTTTAAATTGGACACTCTGTATAAACTAGGTAATCAACAAAATCAAGGCCTATAGATACATCACATACAGATGCATACATACAGATACATCACAGAACACAGCTGCTGTGCTTTGTGATGCATCCAAGCCATCTGAGATCTCATTTATAAATTCAAATGTTGATCTTCCACCAGATAAGGTCAAATTGATTGTCGGAGGATTATGTATTGGTTACAATAAGTGAATTGTTCTAATTCTGATCAAAGCTATAATTTTATTTTTGTTTTCTCCTTTTGAAATAGCCCAATGTAATTTATTAAAGTCTACCAGCAATTTTAATTTCATTTAGACTTACCAACACAAGTAGACTTCTAGAAGCTCTTTTTCGTTTCTAGTTCACGTCATGTCCGGTGACACTGATCGCTAGTGTTGACAAAATTTTGTTTCTACAGTAGAACCTTGCTAATTCGAACCTCGATAATTCAAATACCTCTAAAAAAATTAGAAATGTTTGTCTGTTCCCCACAGAAAACCACCAAAATTAAAAAAATAATATACCCATAGTTCAAAGTGATTTTTACGCTTAATGCAGCTCCTCTAAAATTAGAATTTGCACATACTTGTGCCTCTACAATTCAAACTGCATTACCGTAAGCCTAAAAAATGTGCCCGTTGAAACATGAACTGACAATCTTTTTGATGTTCCCATGATATGTACTTTCCGTGTCCGGAAATTAGACTTCCCTTTTCCAAAAAATAGCTACCGATATGGCTTTGTCATTCGCTTGTAAAATATCATCTAAAGTGCAAGACTGTTCTAGGAGTGGACAGATCAGCAGATGGCCAGGATCATGAACAGCACCACACGCACATAAGATGTTTTCTTTGTCTGGTAAGAGATGCAATTTCTGCATGTTTGTCTTGTATTTTGGTACCTCGACTATGATTCGATTTAGGGTCTTCCACACCGTGTAATGCAGGCCTCCACCAGGAGCCAGTTCCTCCCTGGCTGGTATGGGAGGGTTAGTCAACGTGGCCTCCCACCTTGCCACCCGATTGCTTGAGAGTGATCCATCCAGGACTCGTGTCCGTGATAAAAAGCTCTTTCTGGACCGAAGCCGTTGCTCTGCAGGTTGGTGGCTGTGTAATGGGTGACGAGGGTCCGTCTCTTGCTAAGTCCCTTCTGCGTCGGCAGCGACATCATGTCGGATTGATGGAGGGGCGATCCCTATGATAGGATAGAGTTTGTGTACTGCGGTCGGTTTTAAAAACCCAGTTACAATCCGAGCCATGTCATTGACTGCAATGTCAACCTTTTTTGCATGTGACGATGCATTCCATACTGGTGCAGCCTACTCCGCAGCCGACACAGTGAGCGCTTAAGCTGAGGTTCTGAGGACATTAGGGTTAGCACCCCAGCATCTGCTGGTGAGCTTCCTGATGATATTATTCCTCGCTGAGACTTTACCCCTTGTCACAATACCATGCGCCTTAAATGTCAGTGTGCAGTCCAGTATGACACATTTGGGTGTAGGACAATGCTGAAGACGGTCTCCCCGCTACCCCACGACGTGTCCATTAGTCTCTGTTCTCTCAAACTCTCTACACTTACAACTGGGACCTCCATAATTCAAATTATATTGTTTTGACCTCTATAAATCAAAATCTTCACATTTCAAACTTCCCATGGTTCGAAATATATTGTCTTTCTTCTGAAATTCGAATTAGCGAGGTTCTACAGTATTATTTTAGTGTAATTTCATAATTTGTGCTACTGTTATTGGTTATATGTTTAAGGGATGATTTATATTTTATGATTAGATCGTTTTATTTGGTTAAACTAGGTTTTAAATAACTGAAATAACAAGAAAGAAATTGTAAACAAAAACAATCTCTACAGTGGACCCAGAACTAACAATAAAATTAGCTGGTTATAAAATTAAATGGTTGTTTTGCTATGCATTTTAGAATTGTAAATTATTATTCTTGTTATTGTAATTGTTTATTATTGTTATTGTTATTGTATTATCATCTTGATGTAGACAAATTTGTAAAATTGGTTTAACCGTGGGAAATAAATGAAATATCTGTTCCATCAGGATGAGAAATCTACTACTTCAAGATATGTACTTCATCCATGGGAGTATGTTTCATCTATATTGTGCATGTTTTCTAATAAAAAAAAACCAAAGCTGAATGAACAACTCAAAGAGTGTGCTACTGACAACATTACCCTTCCCTTAATTTTTGATACCTTAATGGATCAGCTGTTTAAATAAACATTCATTCTCATTTTAACAGCTGATCCACGTATTAATACTGAGATTATGCAGGTACTCGAGTTTGAATATTTGGTAGCTAATCAAATAAATCTAGAAGGTATGATAGAAATTATGTGTCAATTGGATAAATTATGTAATTAAATGTCCATGATAGTTGAGTGCAATTTACTTTTTGCAATCTATATATAAAGCCAAAAGTACCCATGAACTTTTGAGAAAACTACAAGTCACACCCCCATAAACCATATACTTAAAATGTTCGTCATGACGAGAAACCTTGCGCAAAATCCATTATTTCATAAATTGCCCTATAAGGTCGTAATTGCTTTCCAAAGGGAACTTTCCATTTACCTAATGTTAAAAATACCTCAGCTGCTATTATTTGTTTGTATTACCATTACTGTATTCTGTTTTGTTTATTTCATCTAACTTAACCAATCAATAGTTTTATTAATACTAATGTAGTAAAACGGGGTGGAGCCCGTGGGTAACAATTAACATCTAACTTAAATTTTCAGAGCTGCTCAAAACAAATCATGTGATTAAAAGTTCCCATCAAATTTACAAAAAAAAAAATGGATTACACAAAAATTTAAATAAGACTTTAAAATTTAATGGAGTGTTAAAAGTTAAAAACTACTGCTCACAATAATAAAAACATTTTTAAACAAAAGTGTTTTATCAATGCAAATTACAATTAAATTGTGGGAATTATACTGCGAGATATTTTAACATCTGAAAATATATGAACCTTACATCACAATCCATGAGTTGACAGATGAGTATTCAGTTGGATTTTCCTAGCAAAAGTCTTCTCACAGACAACACACTTGTGATTCTTGATAATCCCATGGACAGCCATGTGTTGTTTGACGTGGGTTCTTAGTTTGAACGTTTGACCACATATATTACAGACATGAGGTCTGCTATCTTTATGTGTATTCTCATGCTGCTGCAAATTACATAATCGTTTAAACAATTTTCCACAATTTTGGCAGGAAAACTTATGATCATCATTGTGTACAAGCATGTGGGTTTTCAGTTTTGATCCATGTTTAATTGCTTTACCACAAATTTCACAGCATACAGTTGTTCCAGAGTGTAAATTTATATGTACAATCAAACTACTTTTAGTATAAAAAGTACGATCACATAGTGCACATATGTATTTTTCTCTTTGTTGATGGGATGTTTGAATGTGATGTTTAAGTTGTTCTTTGTGATTAAAAACTTTATGACATTCAGCACATTTGTATTGATCTTCTCTTGAATGGACCATATCCGTATGTACTTTAAGGTTTTTCCTGTGGCTAAACCCCTTTCCACAATCTTTACATTTAAATAGAAGACTTTCAATCTTACGAAAATGGACTGTTTCAATATGAATTTTAAGGTGATGGGTAGAGATTTCTTTCTTACAAATATAACAAATCTCTTTTTTATGCGCTCTCTTCGGTTTGTTTGCTGAATGTTGTTTTTCCATATGACTTTTAAGGGTAGTTTTCTGTGTAAATGCTCTATTGCAGATATCACATGGAAACAACTTTAGTCCTTTGTGAACCTTTAAATGTTTTTCCAACCTGCTTTTGTAAATAAATCTCAGATTACAAATATTACAAGATAATGGTTTATGGCTGTCTTTTCTAGTGTCATCTTTATCAATAGAACGTTCAATTGTCTTCACCCACATTTTACAGGTTTCACATTGACACAAAATACCGTCTTGTATTCCTGTACATACTTCTCCAGGTATTGTAACAGGGGTATCTTCATCCTGCAACATTTTCCATAGTTACTGAATGCGATTCTATATCACAATTTTCTTTTCCATCACCATTTATAAAATCAACTACACGGTAAAGTGTATGTTAATAAAAAAACCCTCCCTATAAGCAGTATAAACCCTACTTGACATTCAATCGGGAATCAAACCACTATAGCTTACTGCTAGAGAGAAATACTGTAGTTGATTAAGCTGAACAATCAGCGGTTTTAAACAGCAGTGCACTGTTTTCACTAAGGGCCTATTCACACTGGGCCACCATGGTGGCGACACTGGTGGCCGGTCAAAATGTGCATTGACCACCAGCTCAGCCCCCAGTGCAGCTGCAGCCACAAAGCTCACAGTTGGACGTAAAAGAGGCAGGTGCATAGCGTATATATTTTTTTTAATAGCGCAAACATAGGGAAAACATAGTTTTTGGGCTCATCCGTTTTTAAGAGATAGAAGTAACAGACAGGCTTTTTTAACTCACCTAGACCCTATAGAAATAACCCTGACAAGTTTTACTCTTGAAATTTTTATATATAAATGAATACATTTTGGTTAATATTAATAATACATTTATAACTAATATTATAAGAATGATAATAAATAAATAAATACGCATAAACACACAAGAATGAGTGTTTTAAGTTTTCATGAGCAAAAGGGACGTCTGAAAGATAAATTGTCAGGAAAATCTACGAGACTGCGGGACAGCATACCTCCAGAAGACAAACTATTGCTATCGTCAAGGTAAATGAAATAAGACAAAGTTAATATACCATTTATTAATAACACTGTAAAACCTTGACACAATGTATACATTGTAATGACGAAAATATGTTAATGAAATAGAGTAGGACATTTTTTTATATCATAAAAACGTTTCTCCATATTTTTATTACCTAAACAGCTTCAAAAGATTAGTAAACTAGTAGACCGAGTAATGCCCGCTGCTATAGTAACCGGTGGTGCTGCCGGTGGCTCCAATGTGAACAGTCCGATAAGAAACCATGGTGCGACGTGGTGGCGCCACCAGACTGGTGTCTTTCAGGAACGGAATCTCAATTACAGGCATTGCCTATAGAGGCCCTATTTATTTTCTCTACGTTAGAATTTGTAGGTCACGCTTATTGTACATAGCAGATGTTCTTTTCGTGTTTAAGATGATTTACTTTTGTTTTCTGTATTTGTCATATGTCAGCCTGGTGAGAGCAACGGACTGAAAGTAGCATAATTTTTTAAAACCTTTATAGTCGTAATCAACTTAATTTGTTTTGTATCTTTTTATTAATGTGAATTTATTATGCAATTAGCTGTTTGCCCGTTCTACGTACGGGAATCTTGTAGTAAGTCGAAACCTTATATTCAGAACAGGAGTTGGTTTTTTATATTTAGTGTGCATTTTTCCAGATATGCTGGCAAAACTATTACTGAATAGGAATACATATAAACCTTCGCAAATCTGACAGTTTCAAAACCAAAACGAATGCTTCGCAATTAAATGTCACCCGATCGTGTTAGTCCATAATTTATATCTAATGATAAAAGGAATTGCTTTATAGATCTATGAGGCATAGCCCTAAGGTAGGCCTGTAATTGAAAGTTACTTTTCACACTGGTTATAAATGTAGTTAAAATACTACCTCAACCTCACTACTGCACACTTTATTCGGGTTGAAATTTTCATTAACAAAGGTGCTCTTGTCTTTTCCAAGAAACACTGAGAAATAAGGACATTAATGCGTTACCAACAGACATACACACACAAATACAGAATTGAATTAGGGGATTTGCTACGCTTTAACCAAAGCAAATTACAAACAAAATAATTATTTGAAAGTTTTTATAGTGTCATCAAATGTTATGATAATCGTTTTTAGGCCTAATCAAACTGTAACAATTTGTGTAAATCCGTTGGCAAATATAGGCTATAAATAAATACACAGTCCCCAAACATTTATACGTTAACAACGCCAAGCTTAAAAAATTCATGATGGTTTGCTAAAAAATCTTTCAATAATGTTTTATCATTTCATAGAATAAACTAACATTTTTGAGTCCAGACAGAAAACGCAAAAATTATACAGTAAGACATCAATTAAATTTAATCTATCTATATATATATATATATATATATATATATATATACTATTATAAAGAAGAGGTGGTGTCTGTGTGTGTGTGTGTTTGTATGAGCTAATCTCAAAAACTACTGAACCTATTGGGCTCAAATTGCACACACATGAAGCTACAGTTCCGAGGATACATATAGAACTATTCCCGCTTCAATATTGTCCTAGGCCTATGCCCCGTGGGCTTTCAAAAATCGGAGGTGAGAGATTTCAAAGTAAATTTTGATTGATGGTATCCATGACAACAAAGAACAAACCTACAAAGTTTAAAAATGTAAACAAGCATATATCTATACTATTATAAAGAAGAGGTGGTGTCTGTGTGTGTGTTTGTATGAGCTAATCTCAAAAACTACTGGTTGGATCGGGCTGAAATTTGGCATGATGATAGCTCACATTCCCGATTAACATATAGGCATATTTTTATCCCAAAAAATCCTTCGGGGCTCCGCCCCAGTGGCTCTGGAGTTTCCCATGTTAACCTTATGAGAAATGGAATTAATGAATCTTAACAGCTGTTTCAATTAAACAAGTTGGTTCTGTTCTATGATGTTCAATAGCATTAAAAGTTACAAGGATTACCAACAGGGTTCAGCACTAGCACTATTATTTCTTTTACATTGATGACAACAGCAAAAGGTGAGTGAGCGTAGCGAACGAACTTCAACCTGGAGGCGAGTGAGCGTAGCGAACGAGCTAACCTGAAGGCAAGTGAGCGTAGCGAACGAGCTAACCTGAAGGAAAGTGAGCGCAGCGAACGAGCTCCAACCTAAAGGTGAGTGAGCGTAGCGAACGAACTTCAAAAAGAACCGAAATTTCTTAAACCATGTCCTCACTCATAACTGCTATAAGCATTTGATACTTATATGCCAACCCCGTACGAAGGACGGGTACTCTGCTAGTACTATTATAAAGAAGAGGTGGTGTCTGTGTGTGTGTGTGTTTGTATGAGCTAATCTCAAAAACTCCTGAACCTATTGGGCTCAAATTGCACACACATGAAGCTACAGTTCCGAGGATACATATAGAACTATTCCCGCTTCAATATTTTCCTAGGCCTATGCCCCGTGGGCTTTCAAAAATCGGAGGTGAGAGATTTCAAAGTAAATTTTGATTGATGGTATCCATGACAACAAAGAACAAACCTACAAAGTTTAAAAATGTAAACAAGCAGTACTAACTGTCAAATTAATTTTGATTTCACAATTCCATACAGCTGGTTCAAACATTCATTTAAATACTGCATGAATGTTAGAACAGAGAGGGTAAGGATCATATTTAAAATAATTATGTCACTATCCTGAATGTAAACATTATTTAACATTACTTAAATGGAGCTGTCAAACCATACGCTAATGTCACTTTATACTTACATGCCAACCCCGTACGAAGGACGGGTACTCTGCTAGTAAGAAATAAGAAATGCAGCACTAACGATAACTATAGTTGTAAGTAGTGATGTGTTTGTACGTAAAAATGATTCTTACTGCTACCACCGGTTCTAAGGAAAAGTAGCAGTACCATAAAATAACGTTTACATTTAAGAAAAGAACTATAGTACTTACGACCAATTCAAACTGTCCTTCTAATCAAACTGTTTTATAGGTGTTCATCCGTTGGCAAATATATAAATAAATAAATACACAGGCCACAAAACATGTAACATGTAAAGTTAACAACGTAAAGCTTTAAAACTCACTATGGTTTGCTAAAAAAAACTTTCACTTGATGTGGTGCAGTACCGAAGTTATTAATCTCCCTTGGTTTTAAATGTCTTTTAAGTTTTCAAAAATCAAAGTTATTTCCCATTAATAGCATTATTTGTAAGCGACTTTTAATGTTAACATATTAATTACAGTTTGAAGAAACCACCTTTATCCAAACAAAGGTTTCTTATGTAAAAGATTACGTAATCTCTAAACGATAATTGGTACATCTAGCAAACATTCGGAGGAAATGTGACAAAAAACGCACAAATCTGGGGTTTTGGGCGTTTGTAGTTTTACTTCCTAAGTAGGAAAAGTACCGATATCGTTGTTGAAATGTAAGTAAGTAGAAACCAAAAGTGACACATTGGAAAAGCGAGTTTAGCTACATCTGCAAGTTAAACCTCTGTTACGATCACAGCAAAATCAGAAAGATCTTCCAAGATGTCAGCAACATCCACGATCACCCAGTCACCCACTGCAGTTGTGATTTTTTACTTTGCACTTAACACAACTGTCCTTGAAGCGCCGTCAATGAGTGGAAACCTTTTTTGTAAGCTACTTGCGATTAATTAAACCGGTTAAGTAAGGCACAGCGTTTTTAATCTCACTTGGTTTGGATGTGCTAACAAAACTTGATCGGAAATGGTTGCGGTATTTGTAAACAACTTTTACTGTAAACATATCAGCGACAGCTAGAAGTGAGAACTAATCCAAACAGCTGATCGTTATTTCATCAAATGTAATAGTAAACATTAGGAGAAAATTGGACAAAAATCAAACAAAATTGGGTTTTTGATGGTTCGTTATTTTGTTTTCAAAGAAGCGAGGCCATGTTTTTATAGCCAAAGACACTCTCACCAATCCAGTAAATACAGACAAATGATTAGAACCTTGATCGGTATTCTAGTTTTCTAGGAGTAGGCCGCGTAAAATGACATTTTGGCGTTACAGACGCAACCACAGAATGGACAAACAGACAGAAATTGAGATAAGACTCGTTTAGGCTTTCTTAGGCTATGAAACGTAAAAATAACCAAAAACTGCATGATTCTAAGCAATGTACAGACAAAACTGTAATTTTATTTATATAGATAATTGTGACCTGTGTATTATATGTATCCGATCTGAAAGAGAAAATAAACAAACATTTTATTCTTTGAAAATCGCAACCCCGAGCCACCGCATTTCTGTGTGAAGATGTCAGTGGCGTAACAGAAGGGCCTGCAATGCGGGGGGGGGGGGGAGCTGAGGGGCCCCCGAACTGGTGAGCGGGAAATGCGAGCAGAGAGGCCCGTGAGACGAGTGGGTCCGAAAAATTTGGGTTCATTCTTATTCAGATGTATTACCATAGATAAAACATAGTTCCTTAGAACCTTGTTAATTCGAACCTCGATAATTCAAAAACCTCTAAAATTAGAAATGTTTGTCTGTTCCCCTCAGAAAACCTCTAAAATTAAAAAAATAATATACCCATAATTCAAAGTGATTTTTACGCTTAATGCAGCTCCTCTAAAATTTGAATTTGCACATACTCGAGCTTCTACAATTCGAACTGCATTACCGTAAGTCTAAAAAATGTGCCTGTTGAAACATGAACTGGCAATCTTATTGATGTTCATATGAGTGATCCATCCAGGACTCGTGTCCGTGATAAAAAGCTCTTTCTGGACCGAAGTCGTCGCTCTGCAGGTTGGTGGCTGTGTAATGGGTGACGAGGGTCCGTCTCTTGCTTAGTCCCTTCTGCGTCGGCAGCGACATCACGTCGGATTGATGGAGGGGCGATCCCTATGATAGGATAGAGTTTGTGTACTGGGGTTGGTTTCAAACACCAAGTTACAATCCGAGCCATGTCATTGACTGCAATGTCAACCTTTTTTGCATGTGACAATGCATTTCATACTGGTACAGCGTACTCCGCAGCCGACACACTGAGCGCTTAAGCTGAGGTTCTGAAGACATTAGGGTTAGCACCCCAGCATCTGCTAGTGAGCTTCCTGATGATATTATTCCTCGCTGAGACTTTACCCCTTGTCACAATACAATGCGCCTTAAATGTCAGTGTGCAGTCCAGTATGACACATTTGGGTGTAGAACAATGCTGAAGACGGTCTCCCCGCCACCCCACGACGTGTCCATTAGTCTCTGTTCTCTCAAACTCTCTACACTTAAAACTGGGACTTCCATAATTCAAATTTTTTTTCTGACCTCTATAAATAAACTCTTCACATCTCAAACTTCCCATAGCTCAAAAATATTGTCTTACTTCTGAATTTCGAATTAGCGAGGTTCTACAGTATTATTTTAGTATAATTTCATAATTTGTGCTACTGTTTTTGGTTATATGTTTAAGGGATGATTTATATTTTATGATTAGATCGTATCTTATATCTATATCGAGTCTTTGTCCCCCCCCCCCCCCCCCCCAGAAGCCAAAAACACCATTCGTTCAAATTTATATATATATATGTGTGTGTGTGTGTGTGTCCGTGAACGCCATAACTTGAGTAATTTTTATCCGATTTTGATGAAATTTGGTTTTAAAGGTGTAAGGCGGGATAAACTTGAATGAGTTCGCAAACTAGCATGATCGGATCATGGGAACGGGGTTTTATGGGGCAAAAATTGGTTTTTCTCATTTTTGACCCCCAAAACACAAATTTTCCCAATTTATCTCTAGACAGACCATAGAGCTTTAAAAAAACTAATAATTTAGTTTATCAAAGTGTTTTTATACGGTTATTGTTAACGGAGAAAATTAAAAAAAATTTAAATTAAAAATTCCCATGTTATTCTTATGGAGAATATTGAAAATGTTGTAGTTTGCTTGTTTATGGATATATTTTGATTAAAACTTGGCAAATTTATTTATTTTATACTAAGCTATTAATATTTTACTAAAACACACTTTATGAGGCGGTTTGGGAGCTCGGTATCAGCGCTAGTCCACGACTAAAACCGGATATTTCCGGTATTTTAAGCTGCCGCCTCGAAAACGGGTTTGTGAGCTCGGGATCAGTTAGGCGCGAGCCTAAATATTGTTGGTTTGGGAGTCAAGTAGACTTAGGCGCGAGCCTAAGAGATGGTCTCGGTGGGTTTGGGAGACCAATTTCGGGACTAAGAGATATATTTTCGCCATGAAAATTAGTGTGTTTAGTCCCCAACTTTAGTCCTGCCAGGGGGCAGGTCTAAGTCGACATCATGCCAGTATTACTTCATTAGCAAGTTAATCGTTTACATATTAAATAAAAGAATGTTATATTGGAATTCGTTATTAAATTCCGAACAAATTCATTACCGGTACTCTCAAAGTATATTTGATAACAGTTTTTTTTTTAGGTTTCTGTTGTTCAAAGTAAAACAAAAATCTTGCAGAAAGTAATTTAACGAAAGATTATTTGGTTTTTGTTTTGACTGTTAACTGCAATAAAATATGGACCCTAAATAGAATTTATTTCAACTGAGAGTTTTGTCATGTCACACCCGCCCCTCCTTATATCCTATCAATATCCCATCAGCAAATTCGAGGGATAGTTTCGATTATGGATTTATTATAAGATTATTGACAACCAATAATCACAAGCTTTATGGGCGGCTGTGACTAATTAAAAACAAGCCAAACAACACTCCATAAAATCAGGAAGCATCGCCAAACCTTCGTTGATTTCTTCCGAGCGCTAAAGACCGAAATCAAATTATTCTATTATAATTGTGAGCAAAGTTATGAAGCTGGAGTAGTGCGATCTAGCCTCGGACAATGTACGTCTTGCCGACATCAGCACGGTCAACGGCACTAGCCTCGACCAACTCTGACGCTCTGATTGGCTGAGACATTGCAGGCCTTCAGTATTGCGTCGATTTTTGAGTAGTTGAGCGTGAGATGTAGAAGTGTTAATCACGCAGTAGCTCGTCCGTCCACTCGCCCCTTTTAAACAATGTAAATTTTTGTATTATCATAATTAGATTATAAATCCAAATTAGTAATTGTAACTGAATTGTAACCATTGTGATTAGTTGTGAACCCCAATTGACAAATGTTATTTAATCGATGTTTCTGCCGTGTGCGATCTAGTGTTAAAATAACATTAATTCAAGCTCCCAACCAGAATTTATTAATTTGTCCCTTACACACCACTCGGGTCGGACGTTACAGTTATAAGCACCTGTACCTTAATTATAAATATTTTATAAGCTAGGAAAAAATTAGCGACCTACCCCCCCCCCCCCCCCGCAACCCCCTACGAAAGAATGAAGAGATAATAAACAAAACATAAAAAACTGCAAATAGCTCACAGACATAATCGTTTTCTTTTTATTGCGTTGTGATTGAGATCAGTTCAGTGTCATTGACCAATTGCTAGTTACATCAAAATGGAGTACCTTGATTATTTGGAGTATAAGAAAATATATACAGTATATCAATAACCCCGCCACAGAAACCCTGCAGACTAAGCGAATATCCAATAACCTAATAGGACTTTCAATTAAATTTATTTAAATAGCTTTAGGTTTAACAAGTCACTAAACTACCTACGTGTAGGTATGCTGCTACAGGGAAGGCAATAAAGTGTGTTTTTTACCAAAATATTAACAGCTTTACATAAAATAAATAAATTTGCCAAGTTTCATCTAAATATACCCAAAAACTACCAAACTACAACAGTTAACTTATTCTCCATGAGAATAACATGGGAATTTTAAATTTACGATTTTTTGAATAGTCTCTAGCCAATAACCGTTCAAAACATTTTAAGATACTTATTTGTTTTTTATACTCTTTAAAATATTTTAAAGATAAAGATTTATGTTTTAGGGGTTAAAATTGAAAAAAAAACTATTTTTACCCAAAAAACCCCGGGTTCCCATGGTCTGATCATGCTGGTTCGCGAACTCATGAAGGTTTATCATGAGGGCCTTCATGAAGGCTTCATGAAGGGCCTTACACTTTCATGCCAAATTTTATCAAAATCAGACTAAAATTACTCAAGTTGTCACGTTCATGGACGTATATATAATATATTGGGTATACATATATAAACATTTGAACAAATAGTGTTTTTGGCCTCTAGAGACATCAGAATGGAAAAGTATATCGGTCACGGAACTAAGTGCTACCTACGGTAATAGCTACTTCCCTATAGAAAAATTAAATAAAATAGTGTCATATTGTTTTTTAAATTTGACAACATTTAAAATACATTTAACCATTTAAAATACAGGGCAATTGCTGATTAATTTCGAAGCTTTTTATTGCATGAAACCGAGTTTTAGATGTTACCGTTCCACACACAGGGTAATCTTTGTTAAATGATTACCTAATGTTTTTGACCTCTGAAAGAAATCAGATTGATTTTCAGAAACCTATGTTGTTCTGTACGTATTTATAAGGTGTAGTACCTTAGATAAAACATAGCTGTCATTGAGATGTAAATCAACGATCTTACAAAACTACATTTTTGCAATGGTGCAATGCAGAAACTTACACCATAGTCTACTAATTAGCCACCGTTGATATACCAAGATAAAATTGTATCCATCTTCAATTGTTCATCTTTTGTTGTTGTCAACGGCAACGTGTTCTGCAGTGGCCGTTACCAACGTCAAAACCTGAATTCCCCGCGATTCCCTGTCCATCTAGCTGCGCTGCAACTTAGTCGCGACTTTACTTGATCAACGACCATTTCAACTTAGCTCACAAGCCTGGTTTTTGGTCCGGGGACCAAATTAGGCGCGTCCAACACTAGGCACGTACTAGCTGGGCTCGAGCTCCCAAACCGCCTCTATAAGTTTCAGTTTCCTTGTGGCAGCAAACCTAGATACTCGTCAAACCTAATGTTATTTAGATTTAATTGAAAATCATTCAGAGAAATGGAAATTTGCTTAGTCGGCAGGTTTGCTGCGGCGGAGGTATTTTATGATTAGATCGTTTATTTGGTTAAACTAAGTTTTAAATTACTGATACAACAGGAAACAAATTGTAAACAAAAACAATCTCTACAGTGCACCCAGAACTAACAATAAAATTAGCTGTTACATAAGGATGAGAAATTTACTAGATCAAGATATCTACTTCATCCATGGGAGTATGTTTTATCTATATTGTGCAGGTTTTCTAATAAAAAAAAAACAAAACAAAGCTGAATGAACAACTCAAAGAGTATGCTACTGACAAAATTATCTTTCCCCTAATTGTTGATACTTTAATGGATCAGCTGTTTAAATAAACATTCATTCTCATCTCAACAGCTGATCCACAAATGTATTAATACTGAGATTATGCAGGTACTCGAGTTTTAAATATTCGTTAGCAAATCAAACTAATCTAAATGGTAGTTTTATCCAATTGAAGCATAATTTCTATCGTATTATGCTTCATGTTAATTTCTATTCTATTAGGTTGGACATTTAAATAATGTCCATGATAGTTGAATGCAATTTACTTTTTGCAATTTATTTAACTTAAATTTTCAGAGCTGCTCAAAACAAATCATGTGATAAAAAGTTCCCATCAAATTTACAACAAAAAATATGGATTAAACAAAAAATTGGAGTGTTAAAAGTTAAGAACAAATGCTACTTTTGTTTCAGTTGGCTATAGCATAATGGCTCACAATAATAAAAACATTGTTGAAACAAAAGTATTTTATCAATGCAAATTACAATTAAATTGCGCAGATTACATTGCGAGATATTTTAACATATGAAAATATATCATGAACCTTACTTTACAATCCATGAGTTGACAGATGAGTGTTTAGTTGGGTTTTCCTAGCAAAAGTCTTTTTACAGACAACACACTTGTGATTCTTGATAATCCCATGGACAGCCATGTGTTGTTTGACATGGGTTCTTAGTTTGAACGTTTTACCACATATATTACAGACATGAGGTCTGCTATCTTTATGTGTATTCTCATGCTGCTGCAAATTACATAATCGTTTAAACAATTTTCCACAAGTTGAGCAGGAAAACTTATGATCATCATTGTGTACAATCATGTGTTTTTTCAGTTTTAATTCATGATTAAATGCTTTACCACAAATTTCACAGCATACAGTTGTTCCAGAGTGTAAATTTATATGTCGAGATAATCTACTTTTAGTATAAAACGTACGATCACATAGTGCACATATGTATTCTTCTCTTTGTTGATGTGATGTTTGAATGTGACCTTTAAGTAGTTCTTTGTGACTATAAACTTTATGACATTCAGCACATTTCATATTGATCTCCTCTTGAATGGACCATATCCGTATGTACTTTAAGGTTTTCTTTACGGCTAAATCCCTTTCCACAATCTTTACATCTAAATAAAAGACTTTCAATCTTACGAAAATGGACTGTTTCAATATGAATTTTAAGGCGATGGGTAGAGATTTCTTTCTTACAAATATTACAAGTCTCTTTTTTA
The DNA here is from genome assembly GCF_028750875.1 of Macrosteles quadrilineatus. NCBI lineage: Eukaryota > Metazoa > Arthropoda > Insecta > Hemiptera > Cicadellidae > Macrosteles > Macrosteles quadrilineatus. Next base: position 79,809,214 of record NW_026542597.1, read on the forward strand.
TGCGCTCTCTTCGGTTTGTTTGTTGAATGTTGTTTTTCCATATGACCTTTGAGGGTATTTTTCACTGTAAATGCTCTATTGCAGATATCACATGGAAACAACTTAAGTCCTTTGTGAACCTTTAAATGTTTTTCCAGCCTGCACTTTAATACAAATCTTAGATTACAAATGTTACAAGCAAATGGTTTATGGCTGTCTTTACTCATGTCTTCTTTTTCATTAGAACGTTCAATTTTCTTCACACACATTTTACAGGTTTCACATTGACACAAGATTCCGTCTTGTATTCCTGTACATACTTCTCCAGGTATTGTAACAGGGGTATCTTCATCCTGCAACATTTTCCATAGTTACTGAATGTGGATCTGTATCACAATTTTCTTTTCCTTCACCATTTCTAAAATCAAACTAGGGTACACGGTAAAGTGTTTGTAAGTAAAAGAACCCTCCCTATAAACGGTATAAACCCTACTTGAAATCCAATCAGGAATCAAACCACTAATAGCTAATTGCTAGAGAGAAATACTGTAGTTAATTAAGCTGAACAAACAGCGGTTTTAAACAGAAGGGCACTGTTTTTACTAAATTATTGTGAGTAACATATATAGCTTATTCATAAAACAATAAAGTTTTGGGAAATTTAAATTTTGATTGATATTGAAAACCTTTTAATAGATTTGATGGTTTGTTTCCACACACCAAGTAATGGTCAAATCTTCAACTGAGTAGAATTGTAGTACAGTATATCCTGAAGGTGAATTACTCCAAGGCATCTGAAATGTCGGCCACTATACGCCAATTTAAAGACAGGATCCTAACCCAAAAACTATTAGGCCTACTTAACACCCTTCTCATAGTTTTTCATGCAGAAGGTTTTTAATCAATGGATACTCATACTTAACAATACCCCCGCCGCAGCAAACCTGCAGACTAAGCGAATTTCCATTTGCCTGATTGGATTTACACTAAAATGTCTCCTTAAAAATATCACATTTATTCCCTATTTAAATAGAATCAGTTTAACACATACTTAGGTTTGCTGCAACAGGGACGGTAAAAGTGTTTTTTTTATGTAAAATGTTAATAGTTGGTAAGAAATAAAAACATTTTCCAAATTTGGGCAAAATATGTTAATAAACAAGCAAACTACAACAGTTTACTTATTCTCCATAAGAATAACATGGAAATTTTAAATTTAAAATTTTTTGGAATTTTCTCCGTAACTATTAGGCGCTAACGCTTCAATATACTAAATTATTTGTTTTTTTAAGCTCTACAAAATAGTTTAGAAAAAAATTGCAAAATTTTATGTTTTTTGGGTCAAAAATGGGAAAACCCCATTTTTACCCCATAAAAGCCCCCATACACCCCCGTTCCCATGGTCCGATCAACGATGTAAAAACTACTGGATTGCGCTCTCAGTAGCACTGCGGGCGCTGTTTTCGGTCTAGCTCCCCCCACCATCTACTGGCAGTAGCCGACGCAGCCCATACACTCACCATTGTAAAACGCGCCTTTTTAAGTTGCTGCTCTGTTTAAATATATAGATATAAAATATTGCTAATACATGCCAAAAACTTTTACTATTCTAAACTTTATGTCTTCTTCTTTTCGTGCAAAAAATAACACATTCGAACTCTTAAAAACCCTACTACATTTGTCCAGTTTTTACCGCAAATCTATGCTTGACATTAACGTGATAGGCATACTTTTTTATGACCTATTTTGTAAGATACATTGTCATTAAACATTGAAAGAAAAAAATATCGCGTTTACGTCAAACATTTACGTTACCACTGCGGCAAAAACTTAGCAAAATTATTCTAAATGTTTATGTAATAGTTTTTCGATTAATAAAATAGAATTTCAAACACAAATATTGTACTTTATATTTCTCCTTTGTAATCACTTATTATTTTACCATGTACAATTTGGAACTAGCAATATCAGTTGTCTAAAAAACTCTACAAAACGGGTTTAGTGAATTTGTAGTTTTAAAGAATTCAAATGGGTTATTTTCTGCAAGAAACAAAACAGACATAAAAGGTTTAACTAGTAAAAAGAGTTTGACAAGCGTTAGCAATATTTTATCCCTATAAATTTCAACAGTGCAGCAAATAAAAAGTGTGTTTTATAATGGTGAATGTATGGGCTGCGTCGGCTTCTGCCAGTAGGTGGTGGGGGAAGCTCGACCGCGCGGCCAACACTGAGCCAGCGATCCATGAGTTGTTTATATCGTTGGGTCCGATCATGCTGGTTCGCGAACTCGTTCGAATAAACGTAGGTTTACACGTTTGTACCAAATTTAATCAAAATCGGATCATTTTTGCTCGAGTTATCACGCTAACGGACACATATATATATATATATATAAATATAAATATTTATATATATGTATATATATATATATATATATGTGAATTTGAACGGATGGTGTTTTTGGCCTCTAGGGACCTCAAAACGAAGAAAAAAATCGGTCCCGGGTCCAGGTCTACCATGAGTACTACGGTAATAGCTTATTCCCTATATGGGAAATTCGCTAAAAACATAAGTTGAAGTGCTCTTTAGCAACAAGTATGTACAGAAGAATTTTTAAAGATAATAATTATTGATTCCAGAATATTTTGAATTTCCACAGACCAATCACAAAATTTGTCAACTCATCTCTCAGATATGCAGAAGTACCAGAATCTTTAAAAAAAGCAATAATTAGACCTGTTTATAAATCTGAAAGCCACTTTGATTATTCAAATTATCGTCCAATATCAATCTTGTCATAGGTAATTGCCTGACAAAGCACTCCGTGATAATAACGTAATAAGTCCCTACCAGTATGCATACCAGAAAAACAAAGGTACAAATGAACTATTGGCAGATTTTTCAGATTATTTAAATGGTGAATTGAGCATTGGAAATAAAATTTTTGTGATTTTTATAGATTTTTCGAAGGCGTTTGATACTTTAACACGTTCGCTGCGGGTGACTGACCCACGGCGATCGAATCGCTCATGCTGCCGGGTCAGTACTAACCCACACTGCAGTGAATCAATATGTTGCTCAGTGCTAGCCTAGCGTCAGTCGAAAGTGGACCTACACCACGTTAGCGTGTAGTGTGTGACTTGCTTTGTTCACCGTTGAGTTGGTTCCCGCGTCTCGCTCCCGCCGTGGCGGCTGGGTCGGTACTGACCCACCTTACTGTGAACGCCCCTCGCTTTGCTACTTTTTTGTGCTTTATGACGTCATATTCAATTTCAATTATTTTTTAAACTATTTTATTTCAATAATATTAACATTTCAAATCTTTTATATCTCTCATTTTGGTTTAATATTTAAAATTTTTACACTCCGGTTCTTGATGGGTCAGCACTAACCCATGTATATGACGTCACATTATGAAGTCATAATCAATTACAATCAATTGATATACTATTTTATGTTGGCTATTTTATCATAATGACTACATATATCTTTAGAACATATAAACATATGAAAGCACACCCATGTATATGACGTCACATTATGAAGTCATAATCAATTACAATCAATTGATATACTATTTTATGTTGGCTATTTTATCATAATGACTACATATATTTTTAGTGACATATATAATGTATTCAGTGACATTTCCATTTTTTTCTGACTCTGGCTCCTGATGGGTCAGTAATGACCCATTATTATGACGTCACTTTTTGACGTCATATTCACTTCCGATCGTATTATATTATATTGTATTTCAATAAGGACACAAAAAGGAGTGTTATACAACAATAAAATTTTTTAGCAATACGATTCGATTTTATAATTTCCTTTAGCAGTGAACGTGTTTTAAAACATGAAAGAATTGGAGTTGCACTGAACAAGGCATTGGTGCCATGACAATGGATTAAGTGTAAACTGTAAGAAATCTAAAATAATGAATGTCCATTCACCTTTCTACAGTTGCAAAGAATCTAGAGTGAAAGCACACTCACATAACTGTCTGCATAGTAAATCATACATAAAAGAAAAATGTAAATGTCAAATATTGGAAAGTGTTAAAACTTTTAAATATTTAGGGGTATTTGTTGATCATAATTTAAAATGGGACTCTCATATTGCATATATAAAAGATAAACTTAGTGTGTGCCTCAAAACTTTATTACTTACGAGACTACTTACTGTTTAAGACGATGAAACTAATTTATGCATCTATGTGTGAGTCACTTCTTAGGTATGGATTAAGATCATGGGGAAATGCATCAATATCAGAATTACAGAAACTACAGACTGTTCAAACAAGAATATTAAAGATTATCACTAAGCTTGATTCTGCTGTTGTCAGTGAAACTCCAATGTTGTGTTATCAGTTGACAGGGGTTTTACCAGTGGAAAAGCTGTTCACTTATTTGTTGATAATAGATTATTATTTTTCAAACAGGTTCAAAGTAAAAAATGTGCATAGATACAACTCTAGGAAAGAATTTTTCATTGTTCCTACTGTTAATAATAAATACACAAAGCGTACAAGAAACTATTTGGTTCCTACATTGTTTAATAGTTTGCCACAATGTATGAAAGAAATAAAAACATATAAATTATTGTAGGTAAAACTAAAAAAATGATATATGACCGAGTAGTTAACGTTTTTAGAAAACTCTTATTTATTGTTATTGTTAAATCATAGTATATAATACAAGTTGTGTCTTTTGTTGATTTAAGTTGCTTTTATTCTTTACAGAATTTTACATATATATATATACATATATATATAGATATCTTTTATCAACTGTTAAAAATATAGTTCCTGTTTTATTATCTATACTTATTTAATAAGCAAGCAGGTTTTTTGTGACAATTACTCCTCCGAAACTACTGAACCGATTGACTTGTATGTTATAAAGTTTGTTTCAGCTGTTATTATTCCTTGTTAGATATCTATTTGTTTGTTGAATGTTTGTAATCTGAAAGTCTATATACTCATGTTAAATAATTTTAAGAAGATTCCTTGCATATTAACAATTGTTCTTATTTTTTACATTTAATTTATTTTTGCCCATTCAATATTTAAATTGTTTGTAATCATGTAAAATGGGTATGAGCCAAATTTGTTATTTTTTAAGAAGTAGGAAATATATTTTTGTACAGTTAATAGTTCACACTGACTCAAGACCAAGATAAAGATGGAAAAGACAATTGGTATTAAAAGAAACGCTGCAGACAAGCCTTTTTTAAGGCTTATGTAGTTTGGTATTGTAAATTCATTGTATATGTGCTGTACTAAGTAATAAATAACTAATAAATAAAAATAAATAAATAAAAAAAAGTCCAATAAAACACAAAAACACAAAAAAAAACAATAAAACACACACACAATAAAACTTTAACCTGGTACCAATCCTTATATATAATACGTGAAGGCGATTTCTACGAAACACTACTCCTCCGTTAATAATGGACGGATTTTTACAAACGGCGTGTCAAAATGAAGTATTTTTTGTGAAGATGCCCCCTTTCTCCAATTCCTGTAATAAAAATCCTCGGGCTTTGCCCCACAGGCCATCAAAGTTGGAGTTTCTTCCATAAGATTAACATGGGGGGATCTAAATATTTAATTGGAAACTTTGGCCCCACTAATTTGAGAGGGCTGGGCGTATGAACTTGATAGAGGTGTCCAAAGAAAGGTCTTGGTCTGTAGATGAGTTATCAAAAGAAAAACGAACTAAATTCGCTTAGAGCTCTGCCCCAGAAGCCCTTAAGATCCCTCCACAGATTTGTTTACATTTTGGCCATGTGAATAATACTTTTTAATGAAACAGCTGTTCATTTTTAAATTGTATTTCAAACAACACACATTTATTGGGAGTTACTGAATCTAAAGATTCTACCAAATAAGTATTTGCAAAGTTATTTCCTGATTTAAAAATTGATTTTCTTCTTTATCATGTCATGTTTTGCAATATAACGTTCCATTACGAAATCAGTGGAAATTCCTTTTTGTCACAGCAATTCTTAAATTATTTCTTATTGAACTATCTTATAACTATTGTACGGGTTGGTGTCTGCCTTTTTCACCACTTTTGCCTACATTTTATCATATTATTCTACACATATCAAATATTTATGTAGAAATATCTGCTCTTATCGTGTCTAATAATATCCAAACATAGAAACCTTGCCTAAAATTGTACCCATCTTGACAAATTATTTGCACCTGCCTATATTACGGACTTTGGCACACAGGGTAGGTAACATCATTGAAAAATGACATGACATTTTGGCTGTAAAATATGGTACAAAGAGAAAATACTATTTAAGCAGCTACTGTCATGACAGAAAGATCATATTCCTTTTAAACTAGATCACATAATCCTTTATAAGATACGTTGATTAACAATATGTAAACGTCAATATACACATAACAGCCAATTTACAGTATTTTTGCTTTTTGGAAATGTCCCATTGCTTTGTCATTTGCATTATTTGTTGCCAATGAAGCCGCAAGACCATATGAACTAGGAGGCACCTAACAATTCAAGAATAAAAGCCAACTTCACTTCAAGTATTCCACTACACATAACATTCCGTAGAGAGATTATATTGACAACTTCATGTTATTAATAAGGCTGAGACAACTAACTGACATCCCCCATGTCAAGGAATTCCAGCTTTAACAGTAACCCCGCAATCAATTTCTCAAAACTATGCTAAAGGGTTCACTCATTGGCACAGAAGTACGATATGAACTGGCGTGACGTGAAGAAGGAAAAATCAAACTTACACTGTAACGGATATACCTCCCTTTGAAGTTAGAAAATGTCTTCTCGAAAAATATTATCATTTGAAATAAAATCATAGCCTATAACACTGATGAAATCACGGAAGTATTTAGCTTCAAAAGATCCGCCAATACGATTTTAATACTATTTAAAGGTTCTTCCATAGGAAGAGATGCCATATAACATACTAATAATAACTCCGATGGCGTACGGTATGGGAAATATTTTATTCATTGAATGATCAACCATATTTGGCAACTAATGCAGTTAATATCATTATTGTTTTTACACTTAATACTCTAAATGCTCAAAATATGTGTATTTCACCCAATTAATCGCAGTTAGATGAATTAACGTAAGCCTTGAAAGTAACCGTCGATTTCGACGGGTTTCACCTAGTTTACTTTATTTCTTGACCCCACCAATTTTAGCGAATTTCCCTATAAGGTAGAAGCTATTACGGTAGGCCACACAAATTGACCTAGATCAAGGCCCCACTAGAAAAACAGACCATGCTGCAGGATCCATGACGTCACACTAGTGGATAGATTTGTTGATAGATTCACTGCAATATCCCATGTTTTAGGTAAATAAGCTGGCTGTTTGTCAGATTTAAGAGGTAAGATTTTCGTACAACTATCCACTACTGTGACGTAGTGTTATGCGGCCCCGCGCTGCAGCATGGCCTGTTTTTCTAATAGGGCCTTGCCTTGACCTGAGATAAATTTACTTATTTTAAGGTAGGCCTATTCATATCTTCTTATATTTTTGTAAAGAGTTTTTTTTAGTCAAAGATTCTGAATCATCTACATACCGGGTTTTCATGATTCTTTAGTTAAAAGAAAAATAATTTTAAAAGGAAAGTTGTATTAAAAATTGCTTCAATAGGCCTATAGCCTACCGTTCCATTCAAAATGTTTATTGGATTTTCAGTTTTTAGGAACCTATCCTTCAATTTTTTTAGTCTAGCGGACGACAATAATATCTCATGTTTTTTTACGTGCAATATAATTTTACTTAAAAGGAATTATGTTAAACAAACAACTCAGAAGAATGTAAAATTCTCCTCCCCCCCCCCCCTAATTTTTTATACTTTAGTAGACAGAACTATTGTAGACGGATTAGATATATTTTTGTGACTTTTATTTATGTATTACTAGCTGTTGTACCCGTGCTTTGTAACGGGAAGAGAACACGAAATAGAAACATTTTGATCTTTACATCTGTTGATAAAATAGTTACACATAAGCCTTTAAAAAACAAAATTTTAACTTTATGGCCTTAATAGGATAGCTGTTGTCATAAATGTAAAAAAATAATAGTACTGCACCCTGTTGGTAAACCTTGTAACTTTTTAATGCTATTCAATAAGAATAAGAATAAGAAATATTTATTTCCATTGATCTTTATAAAAGAAATAGGACACGTCATTGTTATACATAGTTGTTACAAGGTGATTCAGTGTTTACAGTACAAAATATTTAAATTTAAATAGCCACTTACATGAAAATAAAAGCTTTATTTCAACTTACTCTTCAAAATCTAATATTTATTTCACAACTTAAAAAATCATCAATTTTGTAAAAGGGATTTTTAACAATCCAGTCATACAGTTTATTTTTAAAAATACTGTAAGAAACTAATTTTGCTTCTTCAGGCAGCTTATTAAAAAACATTATACAATTTAATTTATGTGAATGTTTGGTTTTTGCCAATCTGTGCTGCAATATATCTATTTTATCCCTACCTCTTGTATAGTGATTGTGTACGTCTTTTCGGAAAGAGAATTGATCTAAGTTTGACTTTGTATATATTAGAATTTGGAATACATAAAGATTTACTATGGTTGGTATCCTGAAATTAATGAAAAGAGGTTTACAATGTGTATCTGAGCATTCTCCAGCAATTCTTCGAACCGCCTTTTTCTGGAGTAAAAGGATGTCATTAATATGTGGAGATTGGCCCCACAAAATAAGACCATATAGTATGTGCGAGTCCAAAATACGCCAATCTTAAATATTCTTGACTAACAAAATCCTTATGTTTCCACAGCAAGCACCTCACTCTTGAAATTTTGTTACAAACAGATTTTATGTGTGATGACCAATTTAATTTTGAATCCAAATTAAATCCTAAAAGTTTAACTGATTTAAATTTTACCTCTGTTTTAAGACTGATTGTTATATATTGTGATTTGTCAGAATTACAAGATATTCTGTTTGCAGAAAACCAATCATATGCTCTATGTTCAGCCTCTTGACTAATTAAGCGCAGGGTTGTTAAATTAGAATGGTTAGCGAGTAAAGTTGTATCATCCGCATATATAACAGATTGTGTATTTATATTTATAGGAAGATCATTAATGTAGACATTAAAGAAAAATGGCCCTAGTACAGAGCCCTGAGGAACACCGGTTTCAACTTTTTCAGTTTTGGAACATTTATTTTAAATTGATACCAATTGAAGTCTATTACATAAAAATACGAAGAAATTAGAAGCATGGCATCATTAGTGATGCCATAAAAACGTAGTTTGTTAGTTAGGATATCAAAAGGAACCGTGTCAAAAGCTTTACTTAAATCACATAAAACTAATGACACAGATTCCTTCTTTTCTAAAGTTTCGAGAGAATGGTCAACTAAAGTGAGAATTGCTGAGGTTGTGGATTTACCTCGACGAAAGCCGAATTGGGAGTTTGACAATAGGTTATTTGTTTCAAAGTAATTATTTAATTGATTATACATTACTGCTTCAAATATTTTGGAAAAAATAGGAACAAGTGAAATAGGCCGATAATTTTGAACCATTTTTTTATCACCTTTTTTGAATATTGGGATTACTTTCGATATTTTGAGGGACGGAGAAAAATATCCCTCCCTCTTACAGGTATTCAATATAAAAGCAAGAGGGTAGCTAATAAAACCTATAGTCTTTTTCAAAATGTTATTAGAAATCCAATAATAATCCATTGATTTAGAATTTGTTAATTTAGCAACAACTTTAATTATATCCGATGATGAGACCTCTGACCAAGAAAATGTTGTATTTGTTGAGTTGTTTCCTAAAAAATCTTCTGCTTTGTAAGGGCTTGTAAGGCAATATCATAGAACCACCTTGTGTAGTTGAAACAGCTGACAAATTTCTTTTATTCCTTTTAAATACGATTACTCATAAGGTTAACATGGGAAACTCCAGAGCCACTGGGGCAGAGCCCGAAAGGACTTTTAAGATAAGAATGCGTCTATATGTTAATCGGGAATGTGAGCTATCATCATACCAAATTTCAGCCCAATCTGACCAGTATTTTTGCGTTTACTTGTAACAAACATACATCCATCCATCCATACATCCAAACTTTCTCATTTATAATATTAGTAGGATATGTATCTTTTAACAGAACAAGTATTTGTTGCCTTGTTAGTTTGTTATTTGCTTATAAGTTTGAAGATGTCTATTACAATATGTGTATCTTGTAGAAGAAATAAAGAATTTGTCTTGTCTTTAATGCACCTTCTGAATAAAGATTCTTTCTCAACAGGTTTATCAACATATTTCACACTACTGGAGAAATGAGAATATCGACAGTAGCATTATACGAGGTATGTTCGGAAAGTAAGTTCCTTTTTTAAATTTCTCCGTTCCAGCACTGCGATTGGCATTTTAGACATTTGGGCTGTGTATGTGCATATATTGGCAAGCCTGCCCTGGAAATTCGGGATCAATCAGCCGTGTTTACATCCGGTTTGAGCATTCAATTCAATTCAATTCAATTCAATTCAAAACCACTTTATTCATTTCCTGTACATAATACATTGAATAGTGTCAACAGTTGTTTAGGCCTAATAGTTATGAAATACATTTCTAACATAATAAAATAAAAACAAAATTTTACAAACTTAATTTTTTTTTTAAGTCTAAACAAAAAATACATAAATTGAATTTGTTTTTGACTTCAAAGCCTATTCAACTCTTCAAAAGAAAAAATAGCCTTGCTGATGAGAAATCTCTTTAATTTATTTTTAAATATTGTTTTGGAAGTCTCTGATTTAATTTCAATTGGGAGATTATTATAAAATTTTGATCCCGCATACATGGGTTTTTTATCAAAAAGTTTTAGACTATGGTGGCCAATTGCAAGGTTTTCCCGATTTCTGGTGAAATAATTATGACTATCCCCAACTCGTTCCAAATCATGAAGTCTGTCCTTTACTGATAAAATTGTTCTTTCAAAATGGTGCTTCCAGCTGAGACTGCCGCAGACTGTGAAGTGCGTGCTATAATTAGATTTTTAACTGCTAAAGGTATGAAAGCCATTGAAACTTGTCGAGAGATTAGTGAAGTGTATGGCGAGAACATTATGAGTGATGGAATGGTACACAATTGGGTAAGGGCATTTAAAGATGGTCCCACTAACGTTCATGATGAGCAACGCACTGGGCACTGGTGACAGTAATGACGGCAGTAATGTGGCGTAGTTAGAAAAATGGAAAAATGTATATCTTGTTAAGACTATTGTCTGGTTCTTTGTACCCGAAAATGTAAGGCAGCACTCATTTCATAGATTTTTAATTTAAGGGTAAATTGATTATAGCAAATAAAAGTGTGCTAAAACAGTTAAGTATCCAACAAAATTAGATTTCAAAAATTAGACCCTAGTGATAACTTTAAGCTATGCAAGGTTGTAATATACATGAAGTTTTTATACATTATTTAAACAAGACGAAATTCAAGGATCGAATGCTCTGATGGTAGCGAAATCCGTTAGTATTTATAAATATTGTCCCATTGTATCGTAAAAATGGAAACTGCAGAAATAATAAAGAAATTAAACTTTTAAAATAAAAATAAATTTAAGGCTTTTGGCAAAATTTCACTATGATAATTTTGTGTTGTAACATGATATCTGTGTGACTGTTAACAAATGTTTTAAAGGAAATTTTAAGTCAGCAAAACCACTTATTTTGCATCAATTTATTTTATTTTATTTTGTTCACAAACTCCAGCCTAACACATAAAGCAGCAATTAAATTTTTAATACAGTATGTGAGTTGAATACAACATTTATGATATATACAACTACTGAACATTTGAATGAAGCAATTTAACAACCAACTAAAATTAAAGACTACTCTTCTAAAGAATACTGTGATAGGTAGGTTGTTTAAAAAGATAGGGACATAATTTACATAGTGATTTTTTAGGTCTAAATAAACAGACCATTAAGTACAGAATAACACTTTTTTCAAATCACTTCTTTAACCAGATATCTGCCATTTTGTATTTTTGATTAGATAGATATTTAATATACCATATATCTAGGACTTACCCCTTAAGATAAGGAAATAAATATATTAGTAAAAGTTTTAAATATGAAACACTAGCAGAGTACCCGTCCTTCGTACGGGATTGGCATATAAGTATAAAATGCTTAGTACAGACGGTTCTCATTGCGTACCTATATCACAGTTTTTTGTTGCTGCTTAATTCAAATTAGCTGTTTTCATAAACAAAAAATAATAATAGTGCTGCACCCTGTTGGTAAATCTTATAACTTTTAATGCTTTTGCATACCACAGAACCAACCTTTTTAGTTGCAACAGCTGACTAAATTCTTTAATTCCATTTAAATATGAGTACTCATAAGGTTAACATGGGAAACTCCAGAGCCACTGGGGCGGAGCCCGAAAGGATTTTTGAGATAAGAATATGCCTATATGTTAATCGGGAATGTGAGCTATCATCATGCCAAATTTCAGCCCAATCCGTCCAGTAATTAATGCGTGATTGAACTTCAAACAAACAAACAAACAAACACACAAACTTTCACATTAATAATATTAGTAAGATAATTCAATGTGGGCTATTTATCCAGGGCAGTTTTGTAAACCTCACAAGAAAGCATAATATAGTAACAGTAATCGAAAGGGACTGGTATGATAAGTAGGCGGTAGCAATTCAAAGATCAAAATGATTATGTAAAAAACTAAAAAACACAAAACGGAGTATATTTGGTTAAAAAAAACTATTTTAGAAAAAAGTTTCATAATGGCTTTTTTCTACATTTTGACCCATAGAACCATTTCCTGTAGTTTGTCCTTGTTTATATTGGACACTCTGTATAAACTAGGTAATCAACAAAATTAAGGCCTAGATACATCACATGCAGATGCATACATACAAATGCATACATACAGATACATCACAGAACACAGCTGCTGTGCTGTGTGATGCATCCAAACAATCCGAGATCTGATTTATGAATTCAAATGTTGATCTTCCACCAAAAGGTAGTTACAGGGTGGGGCAGGGAAGTATCCCTAATTTTGAAGGTACATTAAAAGACAACCAAAAATGTTAGAACCAAACTATTTATTGAGATTAAAAGGTTACATCTGGGAGTTTATTTTAATATAACTTTACTTGGTTTTAAACCGCATATCCTGCTAGTGGTGTCCCTAATCTTAAATGCATTGCTGTTCTGGAGCTAATCTGGTTCTGGAGCTCATAATAACTTTGTGAAGCATTTGTAGTGGAATGCGTCAAGATTCAAGGTGAATTGCATCCTTCAAGGCATCTAGGGTCTTCCCTTGAACCACCCTAGGCTTAGCATCACTCCAATAGAGCATATTCTACTGATTTACCGCTCCAGAAATATGGAAGTGTGCCTCGCCACTAAACAAAACCCGAGCAACATGAGGCAGTGCCGCAATTAAGATTTCACATGCCTGCATTCGTTGTTGCCAGTCCCGTTGTGTGAGTTCATGAGCAACTACCCTATTGTATAGATGGAGGTGTAGGTCCCCATGGAGAATACAAGGAACAGTGATTAGACAACGCCAGCGCGGATGCATGCTTACAAGCAGAACTTTGAGGAGACTGCAAAATCGATCATCTGACAAGGACAATGTTTTCAGGACTCAGGACGGTTCTTTGAGCTCCAAATATCCTTCGTAATACACCACCACATACACGAAAGTAATTCACCCGCACCAAATTGTAACAGCTTTGCGACAGGTCACCCAATAACAAGTTCGCAGCCAACGGTAGCTGCACAGCAACAATAGACTGATTCTTGGAAAAATACATCTCGAGTGCAAAAGCACATTGCTCACTCGAACAAGCCATGCCTACTACTGAAAGTTATATTCTTAGAAATTCCCAAAATAAAAGCTTCATTTGAGCCTAACCCCATTCCTCCAGCACACCCCCACTACTCACAGTGCCATCTTAAAAGTAGGGATATTTCCCTGCCCCACCCTGTATGATAGGGTGGTAGTTGTTGGGATCCCCTTTTGTTCCCTTCTTATGCAAAGATTTTAATTCAGCTCTCTTTAGTTGGTAAGGATAGATACTCTCATCAAAACATAGATTTATTATAATCGGACAAATTCTGAATCAACCACTTGACAAATCTCTCCAATTCTTTTGTAGAAAGAATGATAATTTTAAAAGGAAAGAAATGTCAAAGCTCTCTACACTTAAAACTGGGACCTCCAAAATCAAATTTTATTTTTCTGACCTCTATAAATCAAACTCTCCGCATTTCAACTTCCCAAAGTTAAAAAAAATATTGTCTTTCTTCTGAAATTCGAATTAGCGAGGTTCTACAGTATTATTTTAGTGTAATTTCATAATTTGTGGTACTGTTATTGGTTATATGTTAGGGGATGATTTATATTTTATGATTAGATCGTTTTATTTGGTTAAACTAAGTTTTAAATAACTGAAATAACAAGAAAGAAATTGTAAACAAAAACAATCTCTACAGTGCACCTAGAATTAACAATAAAATTAGCTTTTCCGTAAGGATGAGTTAAATAAACATTAATTCTCATCTCAACAGCTGATCCATAAATGTATTAATACTGAGATTATGCAGGTACTAGAGTTTGAATATTTGGTAGCTAATCAAACTAATCTAAAAGGTACGATTGAAATTATGCTTCAATTGGATAAATTATGTAATTAAATGTCCATGATAGTTGAGTGCAATTTACTTGTTGCAATCTATATATAAAGCCAAAAGTACCCATGAACTTTTGAGAAAACTACAAGTCACACCCCCATAAACCATATACTTAAAATGTTCGTCATGACGAGAAACCTTTGCGCAAAATTATCCATTATTTCATAAATTGCCCTATAAGGTCGTAATTGCTTTCCAAAGGGAACTTTCCATTTACCTAATGTAAAAAATACCTCAGCTGCTATTATTTGTTTGTATTACCATTACTGTATTCTGTTTTGTTTATTTCATCTAACTTAACCAATCAATAGTTTTATTAATACTAATGTAGTAAAACGGGGTGGAGTACTAATGTAGTGCGCAGATTACATTGCAAGATATTTTAACATATGAAAATATATCATGAACCTTACTTTACAATCCATGAGTTGACAGATGAGTGTTCAGTTGGGTTTTCCTAGCAAAAGTCTTCTCACAGACAACACACTTGTGATTCCTGGTGATTTCATGGACAGCCATGTGTTGTTTGACATGGGTTCTTAGTTTGAACGTTTGACCACATATATTACAGACATGAGGTCTGCTATCTTTATGTGTATTCTCATGCTGCTTTAAATTATTTAATCGTTTAAATAATTTTCCACAATTTTGGCAGGAAAACTTGTGATCATCATTGTGTACAAGCATGTGTGTTTTCAGTGATGATCCATGTTTCATTGCTTTACCACAAATTTCACAGCATTCAGTTGTTCCAGAGTGTAAATTTATATGTACAATCAAACTACTTTTAGTATAAAAAGTACGATCACATAGTGCACATATGTACTCTTCTCTTTGTTGATGTGATGTTTGAATGTGATGTTTAAGTTGTTCTTTGTAATAAAAAACTTTATGACATTCAGCACATTTGTATTGATCTCCTCTTGAATGGACCATATCTGTATGTACTTTAAGGTTTTCTTTATGGCTAAACCCCTTTCCACAATCTTTACATCTAAATAAAAGACTTTCAATCTTACGAAAATGGACTGTTTCAATATGAATTTTAAGGCGATGGGTAGAGATTTCTTTCTTACAAATATTACAAGTCTCTTTTTTATGCGCTCTCTTCGGTTTGTTTGTTGAATGTTGTGTTTCCATATGACTTTTAAGGGTAGTTTTCTGTGTAAATGCTCTATTGCAGATATCACATGGAAACAACTTTAGTCCTTTGTGAACCTTTAAATGTTTTTCCAACCTGCACTTGAATACAAATCTCAGATTACAAATGTTACAAGCAAATGGTTTATTGCTGACTTTACTCGCGTCATCTTTTTCATTAGAACGTTCAATTTTCTTCACACACATTTTACAGGTTTCACATTGACACAAGATACCGTCTTTTATTCCTGTACATACTTCTCCAGGTATTGTAACAGGGGTATCTTCATCCTGCAACATTTTCCATAGTTACTGAATGTGGATCTGTATCACAATTTTCTTTTCCATCACCATTTATAAAATCAAACTACACGGTAAAGTGTTTGTTAAACTATTTTATTTCAATAATATTAACATTTCAAATCTTTTATATCTCTCATTTTGGTTTAATATTTAAAATTTTTACACTCCGGTTCTTGATGGGTCAGCACTAACCCATGTATATGACGTCACATTATGAAGTCATAATCAATTACAATCAATTGATATACTATTTTATGTTGGCTATTTTATCATAATGACTACATATATTTTTAGTGACATATATAATGTATTCAGTGACATTTCCATTTTTTTCTGACTCTGGCTCCTGATGGGTCAGTAATGACCCATTATTATGACGTCACTTTTTGACGTCATATTCACTTCCGATCGTATTATATTATATTGTATTTCAATAAGGACACAAAAAGGAGTGTTATACAACAATAAAATTTTTTAGCAATACGATTCGATTTTATAATTTCCTTTAGCAGTGAACGTGTTTTAAAACATGAAAGAATTGGAGTTGCACTGAACAAGGCATTGGTGCCATGACAATGGATTAAGTGTAAACTGTAAGAAATCTAAAATAATGAATGTCCATTCACCTTTCTACAGTTGCAAAGAATCTAGAGTGAAAGCACACTCACATAACTGTCTGCATAGTAAATCATACATAAAAGAAAAATGTAAATGTCAAATATTGGAAAGTGTTAACACTTTTAAATATTTAGGGGTATTTGTTGATCATAATTTAAAATGGGACTCTCATATTGCATATATAAAAGATAAACTTAGTGTGTGCCTCAAAACTTTATTACTTACGAGACTACTTACTGTTTAAGACGATGAAACTAATTTATGCATCTATGTGTGAGTCACTTCTTAGGTATGGATTAAGATCATGGGGAAATGCATCAATATCAGAATTACAGAAACTACAGACTGTTCAAACAAGAATATTAAAGATTATCACTAAGCTTGATTCTGCTGTTGTCAGTGAAACTCCAATGTTGTGTTATCAGTTGACAGGGGTTTTACCAGTGGAAAAGCTGTTCACTTATTTGTTGATAATAGATTATTATTTTTCAAACAGGTTCAAAGTAAAAAATGTGCATAGATACAACTCTAGGAAAGAATTTTTCATTGATCCTACTGTTAATAATAAATACACAAAGCGTACAAGAAACTATTTGGTTCCTACATTGTTTAATAGTTTGCCACAATGTATGAAAGAAATAAAAACATATAAATTATTGTAGGTAAAACTAAAAAAATGATATATGACCGAGTAGTTAACGTTTTTAGAAAACTCTTATTTATTGTTATTGTTAAATCATAGTATATAATACAAGTTGTGTCTTTTGTTGATTTAAGTTGCTTTTATTCTTTACAGAATTTTACATATATATATATACATATATATATAGATATCTTTTATCAACTGTTAAAAATATAGTTCCTGTTTTATTATCTATACTTATTTAATAAGCAAGCAGGTTTTTTGTGACAATTACTCCTCCGAAACTACTGAACTGATTGACTTGTATGTTATAAAGTTTGTTTCAGCTGTTATTATTCCTTGTTAGATATCTATTTGTTTGTTGAATGTTTGTAATCTGAAAGTATATACTCATGTTCAATAATTTTTTTACATTTAATTTATTTTTGCCCCTTCAATATTTAAATTGTTTGTAATCATGTAAAATGGGTATGAGCCAAATTTGTTATTTTTTAAGAAGTAGGAAATATATTTTTGTACAGTTAATAGTTCACACTGACTCAAGACCAAGATAAAGATGGAAAAGACAATTGGTATTAAAAGAAACGCTGCGGACAATCCTTTTTTTAAGGCTTATGCAGTTTGGTATTGTAAATTCATTGTATATGTGCTGTACTAAGTAATAAATAAATAATAAATAAAAATAAATAAATAAATAAAAAGTGCAATAAAATACAAAAACACACAAAAAACAATAAAACACACTCACAATAAAACTTTAACCTGGTACCAATTTACTTTAACTTATTTCTTGGCCCCACCAATTTTAGCGAATTTCCCTATAAGGTAGAAGCTATTACGGTAGGCTGCACAAATTGACCTAGATCAAGGTCCCACTAAAGAAACAGACGATGCTGCAGGATCCATGACATCACACTAGTGGATAGATTTGTTGATAGATTCACTGCAATATCCCATGTTTTAGGTAAATAAGCTGGCTGTTTGTCAGATTTAAAAGGCAAGATTTTTGTACAACTATCCACTACTGTGACGTAGTGTTATGCGGCCCCGCGCTGCAGCATGGCCTGTTTTTCTAATAGGGCCTTGCCTTGACCTGAGATAAATTTACTTATTTTAAGGTATTCATATCTTCTTATATTTTTGTAAAGTATTTTTTTTAGTCAAAGATTCTGAATCATCTACATACCGGGTTTTCATGATTCTTTAGTTAAAAGAAAAATAATTTTAAAAGGAAAGTTGTATTAAAAATTGCTTCAATATAGCCTACCGTTCCTTTCAAAATGTTTATTGGATTTTCAGTTTTTAGGAACCTATCCTTAAATTTTTTTAGTCTAGCGGATGACAATAATATCTCATGTTTTTTTTACGTGCAATATAATTTGATTTAAAAGGAATTATGTTAAACAAACAACTCGGAAGAATGTGCTATTGCAAAATTCTCCCCCCCCCTAAATTTTTGATACTTTAGTAGACAGAACTATTGTAGACGGATTAGATATATTTTTGTGACTTTTATTTATGTATTACTAGCTGTTGTACCCGTGCTTTGCAACGGGAAGAGAACACGAAATAGAAACATTTTGATCTTTACATCTGTTGATAAAATAGTTACACATAAGCCTTTTAAAAACAAAATTTTACCTTTCTGACCTTAATAGGATAGCTGTTGTCATAAATGTAAAAAAATAATAGTACTGCACCCAGTTGGTAAACCTTGTAACTTTTTAATGCTATTCAATATCATAGAACCAACTTGTTTAGTTGAAACAGCTGACAAAATTCTTTTATTCCTTTTAAATACGATTACTCATAAGGTTAACATGGGGAACACCAGAGCCACTGGGGCAGAGCCCGAAAGGACTTTTAAGATAAGAATGCGTCTATATGTTAATCGGGAATGTGAGCTATCATCATACCAAATTTCAGCCCAATCCGACCAGTAATTTTCGAGTTTACTTGTCACAAACATACATCCATCCATCCATACATCCAAACTTTCTCATTTAAAATATTAGTAGGATATGTATCTTTTAACAGCACAAGTATTTTTTGCCTTGTTAGTTTGGTATTTGCTATTTAAGTTTGAAGATGTCTATTACAATATGTGTATCATGTAGAAGAAATAAAGAATTTGTCTTGTCTTTAATGCACCTTCTGAAGAAAGATTCTTTCTCTCAACAGCTGTTTATCAACATATTTCACACTACTGGAGAAATGAGAATATCGACAGTAGCATTATACGAGGTATGTTCGGAAAGTAAGTTCCTTTTTTAAATTTCTCCGTTCCAGCGCTGCGATTGGCATTTTAGACGCTTGGGCTGTGTATGTGCATATATTGGCAAGCCTGCCCTGGAAATTCGGGATCAATCAGCCGTGTTTACATCCGGTTTTGAGCATTCAAAATGGTACCGCCAACTGAGACTGCCAACTGAGACTGCCGCCGACTGTGAAGTGCGTGCTATAATTAGATTTTTAACTGCTAAAGGTGTGAAAGCCATTGAAATTTGTCGAGAGATTAGTGAAGTGTATGACGAGAACATTATGAGTGACGGAATGGTACACAATTGGGTAAGGGCATTTAAAGATGGCCCCACTAACGTTCATGATGAGCAACGCACTGGGTACTGGTGACAGTAATGACGGCAGTAATGTGGCGTAGTTAGAAAAATTGAAAAATGTATATCTTGTTAAGACTATAGTCTGGTTCTTTGTACCCAAAAATGTAAGGCAGCACTAATTTCATAGATTTTAAATTTAAGGGTAAATTGATTATGGCAAATAAAAGTGTACCGGTACTAAAACAATTAAGTATCCAACAAAATTAGATTTCAATGTGATGACCCTAGTGATAACTTTAAGCTATGCAAGGTTGTAATATACATGAAGTTTTTATACATTATTTAAACAAGACGAAATTCAAGGATCGAATGCTCTGATGGTAGCGAAATCCGTTAGTATTTATAAATATTGTCCCATTGTATCGTAAAAATGGAAACTGCAGAAATAATAAAGAAATTAAACTTTTAAAATGAAAATAAATTTAAGGCTTTTGGCAAAATTTCACTATGATAATTTAGTGTTGTAACATGATATCTGTGTGACTGTTAACAAATGTTTTAAAGGAAATTTTAAGTCAGCAAAACCACTTATTTTGCATCAATTTATTTTATTTTATTTTGTGCACAAACTCCAGCCTAACACATAAAGCAGCAATTAAATTTTTAATACAGTATGTGAGTTGAATACAACATTTATGATATATACAACTACTGATCATTTGAATGAAGCAATTTAACAACCAACTAAAATTAAAGACTACTCTTCTAAAGAATGCTGTGATAGGTAGGTTGTTAAAAAAGATAGGGACATAATTTACATAGTGATTTTTTAGGTCTAAATAAACACACCATTATGTACAGAATAACACTTTTTTCAAATCACTTCTTTAACCAGATATCTGCCATTTTGTATTTTTGATTAGATAGATATTTAATATACCATATATCTAGGACTTACCCCTTAAGATAAGGAAATAAATATATTAGTAAAAGTTTTAAATATGAAACATAATTCAATGTGGGCTATTTATCCAGGGCAGTTTTGGGTACTTTCCTGTTAAAGGGAACATTCATTATTATCGATGATTTTTTTCGATATATCGATTTTTTCCCTTTACGATACATTACAAATTGACAGCTGATATTTAGGCTAAAATATAGTCTATTATATGGAAAGAAATGAATCTGTTCTAAGCTAACCTAACATAACCAACCAAACTTGCTGTACCATTTAAAAATTCCGTTTGATAACAGAAAAGGCGAGTGGAGAATATTAAATGGAGTTTTTAAATGTTGCAGCAAGTTTGGTTAGTTTTGTTAGGTTAGTTTAGAACATTTTTATTTCATTATTTTTTTATTTTTTTTTTCGATTCTGAACAATATTTATTTATCGTAGTTGTCAGCTGATATGTTTCAATTTGTTAATATCGATATATCGAGAGAAAAAATCATCGATAATAATGAATGTTCCCTTTAACAGGAAAGTACCCAGTTTTGTAAACCTCACAAGAGAGCATAATATAGTAATAGTAATCGAAAGGGACTGGTATGATAAGTAGGCGGTAGCAATTCAAAGATCAAAATGATTATGTAAAAAACCAAAAAAACACAAAACGGCGTATATTTGGTTAACAAAACTATTTTAGAAAAAAGTTTCATAATGGCTTTTTTCTACATTTTGACCCATAGAACCATTTCCTGTAGTTTGTCCTTGTTTATATTGGACACTCTGTATAAACTAGGTAATCAACAAAATTAAGGCCTAGATACATCACATGCAGATGCATACATACAGATGCATACATACAGATACATCACAGAACACAGCTACTGTGCTGTGTAATGCATCCAAACAATCCGAGATCTGATTTATAAATTCAAATGTTGATCTTCCACCAAAAGGTAGTTATGATAGGGTGGTAGTTGTTGGGATCCTCTCTTGTTCCCTTCTTATTCAAAGATTTTAATTCAGCTCTTTTTAGTTGGTAAGGATAGATACTCTCATCAAAACATAGATTTATTATAATCGGACAAATTCTGAATCAACCACTTGACAAATCTCTCCAATTCTTTTGTAGAAAGAATGATAATTTTAAAAGGAAAGAAATGTCAAAGCTCTCTACACTTAAAACTGGGACCTCCAAAATCAGTTTTTTTTTCTGACCTCTTTAAATCAAACTCTCCGCATTTCAAATTCCCAAAGTTAAAAAAATATTGTCTTTCTTCTGAAATTCGAATTAGCGAGGTTCTACAGTATTATTTTAGTGTAATTTCATAATTTGTGCTACTGTTATTGGTTATATGTTTAAGGGATGATTTATATTTTATGATTAGATCGTTTTATTTGGTTAAACTAAGTTTTAAATAACTGAAATAACAAGAAAGAAATTGTAAACAAAAACAATCTCTACAGTGCACCCAGAACTAACAATAAAATTAGCTTTTCCGTAAGGATGAGTTAAATAAACATTAATTCTCATCTCAACAGCTGATCCATAAATGTATTAATACTGAGATTATGCAGGTACTCGAGTTTGAATATTTGGTAGCTAATCAAACTAATCTAAAAGGTACGATTGAAATTATGCTTCAATTGGATAAATTATGTAATTAAATGTCCATGATAGTTGAGTGCAATTTACTTTTTGCAATCTATATATAAAGCCAAAAGTACCCATGAACTTTTGAGAAAACTACAAGTCACACCCCCATAAACCATATACTTAAAATGTTCGTCATGACGAGAAACCTTGCGCAAAATTATCCATTATTTCATGCCCTATAAGGTCGTAATTGCTTTCCAAAGGGAACTTTCCATTTACCTAATGTTAAAAATACCTCAGCTGCTATTATTTGTTTGTATTACCATTACTGTATTTTGTTTTGTTTATTTCATCTAACGTAACCAATCAATAGTTTTATTAATACTAATGTAGTAAAACGGGGTGGAGCCCGTGGGTAACAACTAGTTTATCTAACTTAAATTTTCAGAGCTGCTCAAAACAAATCATGTGATTAAAAGTTCCCATCAAATTTACAAAAAAAAAATGGATTAAAAAAAATTGAAATAAGACTTTAAAATTTAATGGAGTGTTAAAAGTTAAAAACTACTGCTCACAATAATAAAAACATAGTTGAAACAAAAGTATTTTATCAATGCAAATTACAATTAAATTGCGCAGATTACATTGCGAGATATTTTAACATATGAAAATATATCATGAACCTTACTTTACAATCCATGAGTTGACAGATGAGTGTTCAGTTGGGTTTTCCTAGCAAAAGTCTTTTTACAGACAACACACTTGTGATTCTTGATAATCCCATGGACAGCCATGTGTTGTTTGACATGTGTTCTTAGTTTGAACGTTTGACCACATATATTACAGACATGAGGTCTGCTATCTTTATGTGTATTCTCATGCTGCTTTAAATTATGTAATCGTTTAAATAATTTTCCACAATTTTGGCAGGAAAACTTATGATCATCATTGTGTACAAGCATGTGTGTTTTCAGTGTTGATCCATGTTTCATTGCTTTACCACAAATTTCACAGCATTCAGTTGTTCCAGAGTGTAAATTTATATGTACAATCAAACTACTTTTAGTATAAAAAGTATGATCACATAGTGCACATATGTATTCTTCTCTTTGTTGATGTGATGTTTGAATGTGATGTTTAAGTTGTTCTTTGTAATAAAAAACTTTATGACATTCAGCACATTTGTATTGATCTTCTCTTGAATGGACCATATCCGTATGTACTTTAAGGTTTTTTTTGTGGTTAAACCCCTTTCTTTACATCTAAATAAAAGACTTTCAATCTTACGAAAATGGACTGTTTCAATATGAATTTTAAGGCGATGGGTAGAGATTTCTTTTTTACAAATATTACAAGTCTCTTTTTTATGCGCTTTCTTCGGTTTGTTTGTTGAATGTTGTTTTTCCATATGACCTTTGAGGGTATTTTTCACTGTAAATGCTCTATTGCAGATATCACATGGAAACAATTTAAGTCCTTTGTGAACCTTTAAATGTTTTTCTAACCTGCACTTGAATACAAATCTCAGATTACAAATGTTACAAGCAAATGGTTTATTGCTGACTTTACTCGCGTCATCTTTTTCATTAGAACGTTCAATTTTCTTCACACACATTTTACAGGTTTCACATTGACACAAGATACCGTCTTTTATTCCTGTACATACTTCTCCAGGTATTGTAACAGGGGTATCTTCATCCTGCAACATTTTCCATAGTTACTGAATGTGGATCTGTATCACAATTTTCTTTTCCATCACCATTTATAAAATCAAACTACACGGTAAAGTGTTTGTTAATCAAAAAACCCTCCCTAAAAGCAGTATAAACCCTACTTAACATTCAATCGGGAATCAAACCACTATAGCTTACTGCTAGAGAGAAATACTGTAGTTGATTAAGCTGAACAATCAGCGGTTTTAAACAGCAGTGCACTGTTTTCACTATGGGCCTATTCACACTGGGCCACCATGGTGGCGACACTGGTGGCCGGTCAAAATTTGCATTGACCACCAGCTCAGCCCCCAGTGCAGCTGCAGCCACAAAGCTCACAGTTGGACGTAAAAGAGGCAGGTGCATAGCGTGTATTTTTTTTTAATTGTGCAAACATAGGGAAAACATAGTTTTTGGGCTCATCCGTTTTTAAGAGAGTAACAGACAGGCTTTTTTCACTCACCTAGACCCTAGAAATAACCCTGACAAGTTTTACTCTTGAAATGTTTATATATAAATCAATACATTTTGGTTAATATTAATAATACATTTATAACTAATATTATAATAATGATAATAAATAAATAAATACACATAAACACACAAGAATGAGTGTTTTAAGTTTTCATGAGCAAAAGGGACGTCTGAAAGATAAATTGTCAGGAAAATCTACGAGACTGCGGGACAGCATACCTCCAGAAGACAAACTATTGCTAACGTCAAGGTAAATGAAATAAGACAAAGTTAATATACCATTTATTAATAACACTGTAAAACCTTGACACAATGTATACATTGTAATGACGAAAATATGTTAATGAAATAGAGTAGGACATTTTTTTATATCATAAAAACGTTTCTCCATATTTTTATTACCTAAACAACTTCAAAAGATTAGTAAACTAGTAGACCGAGTAATGCCCGCTGGTAGTGACTGGTGGCGCTGCCAGTGGCTCCAATGTGAACAGTCCGATAAGAAACCATGGTGCGACGTGGTGGCGCCACCAGACTGGTGTCTTTCAGGAACGGAATCTCAATTACAGGCTTTGCCTATAGAGGCCCTATTTATTTTCTCTACGTTAGAATTTGTATGTCACGCTTATTGTACATAGCAGATGTTCTTTTCGTGTTTAAGATGATTTACTTTTGTTTTCTGTATTTGTCATATGTCAGCCTGGTGAGAGCAACGGACTGAAAGTAGCATGATTATTTAAAACCTTTATAGTCGTAATCAACTTAATTTGTTTTGTATCTTTTTATTAATGTGAATTTATTATGCAATTAGCTGTTTGCCCGTTCTACGTACGGGAATCTTGTAGTAAGTCGAAACCTTATATTCAGAACAGGAGTTGGTTTTTCATATTTAGTGTGCATTTTTCCAGATATGCTGGCAAAACTATTACTGAATAGGAATACATATAAACCTTCGCAAATCTGACAGTTTCAAAGCCAAAACGAATGCTTCGCAATTAAATGTCACCCGATCGTGTTAGTCCATAATTTATATCTAATGATAAAAGGAATTGCTTTATAGATCTATGAGGCATAGCCCTAAGGTAGGCCTGTAATTGAAAGTTACTTTTCACACTGGTTATAAATGTAGTTAAAATACTACCTCAACCTCACTACTGCACACTTTATTCGGGTTGAAATTTTCATTAACAAAGGTGCTCTTGTCTTTTCCAAGAAACACTGAGAAATAAGGACATTAATGCGTTACCAACAGACATACACACACAAATACAGAATTGAATTAGGGGATTTGCTACGCTTTAACCAAAGCAAATTACAAACAAAATAATTATTTGAAAGTTTTTATAGTGTCATCAAATGTTATGATAATCGTTTTTAGGCCTAATCAAACTGTAACAATTTGTGTAAATCCGTTGGCAAATATAGGCTATAAATAAATACACAGTCCCCAAACATTTATACGTTAACAACGCCAAGCTTAAAAAATTCATGATGGTTTGCTAAAAAATCTTTCAATAATGTTTTATCATTTCATAGAATAAACTAACATTTTTGAGTCCAGACAGAAAACGCAAAAATTATACAGTAAGACATCAATTAAATTTAATAAGAAATAAGAAATGCAGCACTAACGATAACTATAGTTGTAAAAAGTGATGTGTTTGTACGTAAAAATGATTCTTACTGCTACCACCGGTTCTAAGGAAAAGTAGCAGTACCATAAAATAACGTTTACATTTAAGAAAAGAACTATAGTACTTACGACCAATTCAAACTGTCCTTCTAATCAAACTGTTTTATAGGTGTTCATCCGTTGGCAAATATATAAATAAATAAATACACAGGCCACAAAACATGTAACATGTAAAGTTAACAACGTAAAGCTTTAAAACTCACTATGGTTTGCTAAAAAAAACTTTCACTTGATGTGGTGCAGTACCGAAGTTATTAATCTCCCTTGGTTTTAAATGTCTTTTAAGTTTTCAAAAATCAAAGTTATTTCCCATTAATAGCATTATTTGTAAGCAACTTTTAATGTTAACATATTAATTACAGTTTGAAGAAACCACCTTTATCCAAACAAAGGTTTCTTATGTAAAAGATTACGTAATCTCTAAGCGATAATTGGTACATCTAGCAAACATTCGGAGGAAATGTGACAAAAAACGCACAAATCTGGGGTTTTGGGCGTTTGTAGTTTTACTTCCTAAGTAGGAAAAGTACCGATATCGTTGTCGAAATGTAAGTAAGTAGAAACCAAAAGTGACACATTGGAAAAGCGAGTTTAGCTACATCTGCAAGTTAAACCTCTGTTACGATCACAGCAAAATCAGAAAGATCTTCCAAGATGTCAGCAACATCCACGATCACCCAGTCACCCACTGCAGTTGTGATTTTTTACTTTGCACTTAACACAACTGTCCTTGAAGCGCCGTCAATGAGTGGAAACCTTTTTTGTAAGCTACTTGCGATTAATTAAACCGGTTAAGTAAGGCACAGCGTTTTTAATCTCACTTGGTTTGGATGTGCTAACAAAACTTGATCGGAAATGGTTGCGGTATTTGTAAACAACTTTTACTGTAAACATATCAGCGACAGCTAGAAGTGAGAACTAATCCAAACAGCTGATCGTTATTTCATCAAATGTAATAGTAAACATTAGGAGAAAATTGGACAAAAATCAAACAAAATTGGGTTTTTGATGGTTCGTTATTTTGTTTTCAAAGAAGCGAGGCCATGTTTTTATAGCCAAAGACACTCTCACCAATCCAGTAAATACAGACAAATGATTAGAACCTTAATCGGTATTCTAGTTTTCTAGGAGTAGGCCGCGTAAAATGACATTTTGGCGTTACAGACGCAACCACAGAATGGACAAACAGACAGAAATTGAGATAAGACTCGTTTCGGCTTTCTTAGGCTATGAAACGTAAAAATAACCAAAAACTGCATGATTCTAAGCAATGTACAGACAAAACTGTAATTTTATTTATATAGATAATTGTGACCTGTGTATTATATGTATCCGATCTGAAAGAGAAAATAAACAAACATTTTATTCTTTGAAAATCGCAACCCCGAGCCACCGCATTTCTGTGTGAAGATGTCAGTGGCGTAACAGAAGGGCCTGCAATGCGGGGGGGGGGGGGGAGCTGAGGGGCCCCGAACTGGTGAGCGGGAAATGCGAGCAGAGAGGCCCGTGAGACGAGTGGGTCCGAAAAATTTGGGTTCATTCTTATTCAGATGTATTACCATAGATAAAACATAGTTCCTTAGAACCTCGTTAATTCGAACCTCGATAATTCAAAAACCTCTAAAATTAGAAATGTTTGTCTGTTCCCCTCAGAAAACCTCTAAAATTAAAAAAATAATATACCCATAATTCAAAGTGATTTTTACGCTTAATGCAGCTCCTCTAAAATTTGAATTTGCACATACTCGAGCTTCTACAATTCGAACTGCATTACCGTAAGTCTAAAAAATGTGCCTGTTGAAACATGAACTGGCAATCTTATTGATGTTCATATGAGTGATCCATCCAGGACTCGTGTCCGTGATAAAAAGCTCTTTCTGGACCGAAGTCGTCGCTCTGCAGGTTGGTGGCTGTGTAATGGGTGACGAGAGTCCGTCTCTTGCTTAGTCCCTTCTGCGTCGGCAGCGACATCACGTCGGATTGATGGAGGGGCGATCCCTATGATAGGATAGAGTTTGTGTACTGGGGTTGGTTTCAAACACCAAGTTACAATCCGAGCCATGTCATTGACTGCAATGTCAACCTTTTTTGCATGTGACGATGCATTTCATACTGGTACAGCGTACTCCGCAGCCGACACACTGAGCGCTTAAGCTGAGGTTCTGAGGACATTAGTGTTAGCACCCCAGCATCTGCTAGTGAGCTTCCTAATGATATTATTCCTCGCTGAGACTTTACCCCTTGTCACAATACAATGCGCCTTAAATGTCAGTGTGCAGTCCAGTATGACACATTTGGGTGTAGAACAATGCTGAAGACGGTCTCCCCGCCACCCCACGACGTGTCCATTAGTCTCTGTTCTCTCAAACTCTCTACACTTAAAACTGGGACTTCCATAATTCAAATTTTTTTTCTGACCTCTATAAATAAACTCTTCACATCTCAAACTTCCCATAGCTCAAAAATATTGTCTTACTTCTGAATTTCAAATTAGCGAGGTTCTACAGTATTATTTTAGTATAATTTCATAATTTGTGCTACTGTTTTTGGTTATATGTTTAAGGGATGATTTATATTTTATGATTAGATCGTATCTTATATCTATATCGAGTCTTTGTCCCCCCCCCCCCCCAGAAGCCAAAAACACCATTCGTTCAAATTTATATATATATATGTGTGTGTGTGTGTGTGTCCGTGAACGCCATAACTTGAGTAATTTTTATCCGATTTTGATGACATTTGGTTTTAAAGGTGTAAGGCGGGATAAACTTGAATGAGTTCGCAAACTAGCATGATCGGATCATGGGAACGGGGTTTTATGGGGCAAAAATTGGTTTTTCTCATTTTTGACCCCCAAAACACAAATTTTCCCAATTTATCTCTAGACAGACCATAGAGCTTTAAAAAAACTAATAATTTAGTTTATCAAAGTGTTTTTATACGGTTATTGTTAACGGAGAAAATTAAAAAAAATTTAAATTAAAAATTCCCATGTTATTTTTATGGAGAATATTGAAAATGTTGTAGTTTGCTTGTTTATGGATAAATTTTGATTAAAACTTGGCAAATTTATTTATTTTATACTAAGCTATTAATATTTTACTAAAACACACTTTATGAGGCGGTTTGGGAGCTCGGTATCAGCGCTAGTCCACGACTAAAACCGGATATTTCCGGTATTTTAAGCTGCCGCCTCGAAAACGGGTTTGTGAGCTCGGGATCAGTTTGGCGCGCGCCTAAATATTGTTGGTTTGGGAGTCAAGTAGACTTAGGCGCGAGCCTAAGAGATGGTCTCGGTGGGTTTGGGAGACCAATTTCGGGACTAAGAGATATATTTTCGCCATGAAAATTAGTGTGTTTAGTCCCCAACTTTAGTCCTGCCAGGGGGCAGGTCTAAGTCGACATCATGCCGGTATTACTTCATTAGCAAGTTAATCGTTTACATATTAAATAAAAGAATGTTATATTGGAATTCGTTATTAAATTCCGAACAAATTCATTACTCTCAAAGTATATTTGATAACAGTTTTTTTTTAGGTTTCTGTTGTTCAAAGTAAAACAAAAATCTTGCAGAAAGTAATTTAACGAAAGATTATTTGGTTTTTGTTTTGACTGTTAACTGCAATAAAAATATGGACCCTAAATAGAATTTATTTCAACTGAGAGTTTTGTTATGTCACACCCGCCCCTCCTTATATCCTATCAATATCCCATCAGCAAATTCGAGGGATAGTTTCGATTATGGATTTATTATAAGATTATTGACAACCAATAATCATAAGCTTTATGGGCGGCTGTGACTAATTAAAAACAAGCCAAACAACACTCCATAAAATCAGGAAGCATCGCCAAACCTTCGTTGATTTCTTCCGAGCGCTAAAGACCGAAATCAAATTATTCTATTATAATTGTGAGCAAAGTTATGAAGCTGGAGTAGTGCGATCTAGCCTCGGACAATGTACGTCTTGCCGACATCAGCACGGTCAACGGCACTAGCCTCGACCAACTCTGACGCTCTGATTGGCTGAGACATTGCAGGCCTTCAGTATTGCGTCGATTTTTGAGTAGTTGAGCGTGAGATGTAGAAGTGTTAATCACGCAGTAGCTCGTCCGTCCGCTCGCCCCTTTTAAACAATGTAAATTTTTGTATTATCATAATTAGATTATAAATCCAAATTAGTAATTGTAACTGAATTGTAACCATTGTGATTAGTTGTGAACCCCAATTGACAAATGTTATTTAATCGATGTTTCTGCCGTGTGTGATCTAGTGTTAAAATAACATTAATTCAAGCTCCCAACCAGAATTTATTAATTTGTCCCTTACACACCACTCGGGTCGGACGTTACAGTTATAAGCACCTGTACCTTAATTATAAATATTTTATAAGCTAGGAAAAAATTAGCGACCGCATACATACCCCCCCCCCCCCGCAACCCCCTACGAAAGAATGAAGAGATAATAAACAAAACATAAAAAACTGCAAATAGCTCACAGACATAATCGTTTTCTTTTTATTGCGTTGTGATTGAGATCAGTTCAGTGTCATTGACCAATTGCTAGTTACATCAAAATGGAGTACCTTGATTATTTGGAGTATAAGAAAATATATACAGTATATCAATAACCCCGCCACAGAGACCCTGCAGACTAAGCGAATATCCAATAACCTAATAGGACTTTCAATTAAATTTATTTAAATAGCTTTAGGTTTAACAAGTCACTAAAACTACCTACGTGTAGGTATGCTGCTACAGGGAAGGCAATAAAGTGTGTTTTTTACCAAAATATTAACAGCTTTACATAAAATAAATAAATTTGCCAAGTTTCATCTAAATATACCCAAAAACTACCAAACTACAACAGTTAACTTATTCTCCATGAGAATAACATGGGAATTTTAAATTTACGATTTTTTGAATAGTCTCTAGCCAATAACCGTTCAAAACATTTTAAGATACTTATTTGTTTTTTATACTCTTTAAAATATTTTAAAGATAAAGATTTATGTTTTAGGGGTTAAAATTGAGAAAAAAACTATTTTTACCCAAAAAAACCCCGGGTTCCCATGGTCTGATCATGCTGGTTCGCGAACTCATGAAGGGCCTTACACTTTCATGCCAAATTTTATCAAAATCAGACAAAAATTACTCAAGTTGTCACGTTCATGGACGTATATATAATATATTGGGTATACATATATAAACATTTGAACAAATAGTGTTTTTGGCCTCTAGAGACATCAGAATGGAAAAGTATATCGGTCACGGAACTAAGTGCTACCTACGGTAATAGCTACTTCCCTATAGAAAAATTAAATAAAATAGTGTCATATTGTTTTTTAAATTTGACAACATTTAAAATACATTTAAACATTTAAAATACAGGGCAATTGCTGATTAATTTCGAAGCTTTTTATTGCATGAAACCGAGTTTTAGATGTTACCGTTCCACACACAGGGTAATCTTTGTTAAATGATTACCTAATGTTTTTGACCTCTGAAAGAAATCAGATTGATTTTCAGAAACCTATGTTGTTCTGTACGTATTTATAAGGTGTAGTACCTTAGATAAAACATAGCTGTCATTGAGATGCTTTAAAGCTAAAGAGGGATGTTATTGTTAATTTAAGTAAGGGAGCTAGATTATTAAAACAACCCACATCTAACGATCTTAATATCTTAAAGAAAAACTATAAATCAGAACTCTTAAATGCGAAAAAAGAGTATTACAACAACAAAATCAAGCAATCACCTAACATTTCAAAAACTGCTTGGTCAATAATAAACAAAGAAACTCACAATAGTAAAAAACAAAAAGATACTGAAGGCATTGTGTTGAAAAATGGTGAGAAGCTGATAAGCCGACCCGAAGAAGTAAGCAACTTCTTTAATTCATTTTTTGCACATACAATGACCACAAAACTAGCTCAACCATCTTTCTCTACTCAAGATGACAACAATATAGATTTTTCATTGAATTCAAATTTTTATCTAAAACCCGTAACTGACACTGAAATAGTCTCAATTATCAAATCTTTTAAAAACAAAAAATCATCTGGTTATGATGGCTTATCAGTCACCATTCTAAAGGAGGTAAAAGATGAATTAAAGTTTATCCTGACACATCTTATAAATTCTTCATTTATCTCAGGCTATTTTCCAAAACAATTAAAAATTGCTAAGATCATACCAGTTCATAAAAAGAATTCTAAAAATGATGTTTCTAATTACCGTCCAGTATCAGTTCTTCCCACAATTTCAAAAGTATATGAAAAAGCAGTTTACAACAGACTGATAGAATTTTTAAGCAGATCAGAGCAAATTGATAATGAACAGCATGGTTTCTGGGCTGGAAGATCAACCGTTACTGCAGCAATTAGTCTCATTGAAGCCATAATAGATTCTGTTGATAAAGGCTTAAATACTGCTGGAACATTTATGGACATGTCGCAGGCCTTTGACAATGTAGATCATATGGTATTGCTAAACAAGCTTAAGATAATGGACATTAAGGGTGTTGCACATAAATGGTTCACTTCATATTTGGAGGATCGCTATCAATTTGTAGAACTCTCTTATTTATCAAAAAACAATTGGATACAGAAGACGAAATCAGATTTACTACAGACGTATCTAGGGGTCCCTCAGGGTTCTATTTTGGGCCCTATTTTATTTATATGCTACATTAAAAACCTCCCAAATGCATTGACTGAGTCAGCCAGTATATTAAGTATATATGCTGAAGATATAAATCTTAAAACTTCGGGTAGTTCAATTACTGATATTAAAAATTCTACTGAATTGGAGCTCAAAAATATTGAACAATTCTTAACAAACAACAATTTAACACTTAATACAAACAAGACGAATTTTGTTCTCTTTCATACAAATAAGATAAAAAAAGATCAAACCCCTAAAATTAATCTAAATAAT
This sequence comes from Macrosteles quadrilineatus, assembly GCF_028750875.1. NCBI lineage: Eukaryota > Metazoa > Arthropoda > Insecta > Hemiptera > Cicadellidae > Macrosteles > Macrosteles quadrilineatus. Next base: position 79,842,558 of record NW_026542597.1, read on the forward strand.
AAGCCGATCAATCAAGTGAAATCAACTAAATTTTTAGGCTTGATAATTGATGAACATCTAAATTGGAATGAACATATTACATATTTGGTTGGTAAAATTAATTCAGGCTTGTTTGTTTTGAGATCAATGGCTTATCTCTGTGATAAAGCTGTGTTAAAATTGATATACCACTCGCTTATAGAATGTCATATTGGCTACGGAATCGAAATTTATGGTGGGACAGCACAAAAAAATTTGAAAAAGGTTTTAAAACTACAAAAACAGGCCATTAGAGTTATTGAAAAATTTAAGAACAAGAAGTCGGTGAAAAAGTACTTTAAAGAAATGAAAATTTTTACAGTGTACGGTTTGTATATTTTTAAAACTATTCGGCATGTTTATAAAGATAAAAACACTGAAGTATCCCATAAATACAATACAAGGTGGAAAAATCTTACTGTAAAAAGTCATCATCGTCTGAAACTTTCAAAAATGAAGCCTTTGTATATTGGCAATTTATTCATAAGAAGTTTGCCTGCCTTAATAAAAAAAGATCAAAACAAACCCAATTTTTTGAAAAAGCTAAAATCATTCTTAATTAATCTGGCTCCCTATAGTATAGATGAGTTTATAAATCAAAAATGAATTAGCTGTCCATTCTAAAATAATTGTCAAATTTATGGTTAAGCCATTTAGATTAAGTTTTATAACTAATGTTGTATGCTTTGACACTATTCATGTATATAAAATGTATAAAGTGAATAAAGATAATTTGATTTGATTTGATTTGATGTAAATCAACGATCTTACAAAACTACATTTTTGCAATGGTGCAATGCAGAAACTTACACCATAGTCTACTAATTAGCCACCGTTGATATACCAAGATAAAATTGTATCCATCTTCAATTGTTCATCTTTTGTTGTTGTCAACGGCAACGTGTTCTGCAGTGGCCGTTGCCAACGTCAAAACCTGAATTCCCCGCGATTCCCTGTCCATCTAGCTGCGCTGCAACTTAGTCGCGACTATACTTGATCAACGACCATTTCAACTTAGCTCACATAGCTCACAAGCCTGGTTTTTGGTCCGGGGACCAAATTAGGCGCGTCCAACACAGGCACGTACTAGCTGGGCTCGAGCTCCCAAACCGCCTCTATAAGTTTCAGTTTCCTTGTGGCAGCAAACCTAGATACTCGTCAAACCTAATGTTATTTAGATTTAATTGAAAATCATTCAGAGAAATGGAAATTTGCTTAGTCGGCAGGTTTGCTGCGGCGGAGGTATTTTATGATTAGATCGTTTATTTGGTTAAACTAGGTTTTAAATTACTGAAACAACAGGAAACAAATTGTAAACAAAAACAATCTCTACAGTGCACCCAGAACTAACAATAAAATTAGCTGTTACATAAGGATGAGAAATTTACTAGATCAAGATATCTACTTCATCCATGGGAGTATGTTTTATCTATATTGTGCAGGTTTTCTAATAAAAAAAAACAAAACAAAGCTGAATGAACAACTCAAAGAGTATGCTACTGACAAAATTATCTTTCCCCTAATTGTTGATACTTTAATGGATCAGCTGTTTAAATAAACATTCATTCTCATCTCAACAGCTGATCCACAAACGTATTAATACTGAGATTATGCAGGTACTCGAGTTTTAAATATTCGTTAGCAAATCAAACTAATCTAAATGGTAGTTTTATCCAATTGAAGCATAATTTCTATCGTATTATGCTTCATGTTAATTTCTATTCTATTAGGTTGGACATTTAAATAATGTCCATGATAGTTGAATGCAATTTACTTTTTGCAATTTATTTAACTTAAATTTTCAGAGCTGCTCAAAACAAATCATGTGATAAAAAGTTCCCATCAAATTTACAACAAAAAATATGGATTAAACGAAAATTGGAGTGTTAAAAGTTAAGAACTACTGCTCACAATAATAAAAACATTGTTGAAACAAAAGTATTTTATCAATGCAAATGACAATTAAATTGCAGAGGTTATATTGCGAGATATTTTAACATCTGAAAAGAACCTTACATCACAATCCATGAGTTGACAGATGAGTGGTCAGTTGGGTTTTCCTGGCAAAAGTCTTCTCACAGACAACACACTTGTGATTCTTGATAATCCCATGGACAGCCATGTGTTGTTTGACATGTGTTCTTAGTTTGAACGTTTGACCACATATATTACAGACATGAGGTCTGCTATCTTTATGTGTATTCTCATGCTGCTGCAAATTACATAATCGTTTAAACAATTTTCCACAAGTTGAGCAGGAAAACTTTTGATCATCATTGTGTACAATCATGTGTGTTTTTAGTTTTAATTCATGATTAAATGCTTTACCACAAATTTCACAGCATACAGTTGTTTCAGAGTGTAAATTTATATGTAGAGATAATCTACTTTTAGTATAAAAAGTACGATCACATAGTGCACATATGTATTCTTCTCGTTGTTGATGTGATGTTTGAATGTGATATTTAAGTAGTTCTTTGTGATTAAAAACTTTATGACATTCAGCACATTTGTATTGATCTTCTCTTGAATGGACCATATCCGTATGTCTTTTAAGGGTTTTTTTCTGATTAAAACCCTTTCCACAATCTTTACATCTAAATAGAAGACTTTCGATCTTACGAAAATGGACTGTTTCGATATGATTTTTAAGGTGATGGGCAGAGAATTCTTTCTTACAAATATTACATATCTGTTTGTTATGCGTTCTTTTCTGTTTGTTTGTTGAATGTTGTGATTTCATATGACCTTGGAGGCTACCTTTTTGTGTAAATGCTTTATTGCAGATATCACATGGAAATAACTTGAGTCCTTTGTGAACCCTTAAATGTTTTTCCAACCTTGACATATATGAAAATCTCTTGTTACAAATATTACAAGATAATGGTTTATGGCTGTCTTTACTCGGGTCATCTTTTTCATTAGAACGTTCAATTTTCTTCACACACATTTTACATCTTTCACATTGACACAAGATACCGTCTTGTATTCCTGTACATACTTCTCCAGGTATTGTAACAGAGGTATCTTCATCTTCATCCTGCAAAATTTTACATAGTTACTGAATGCGATTCTGTATCATAATTTTCTTTTCCATCACCGTTTCTAAAATCAAACTACACGGTAAAGTGATTGTAAGTAAAGACCCTCCCTATAAACAGTATAAACCCTACTTGACATTCAATCGGGAATCAAACCATTGATAGCTAACTGCTAGGGAGAAATACTGTAGTTGATTAAGCTCAACAAACAGCGGTTTTAAACAGCAGTTTAATTGGTGGTTTAATTTATTGGTGAGTCGGTGGCTCAGTTGGTAGCGTCACGGACTTTGGGCCCAAGGCAGAAGTGTCGTGGGTTCGGATCCTGGTCACTGCCACAAACTTTTATCAGCACAGTTCACCTTTGTACTGTACCGGCTCACCCCTTGCTTTGCTGGATACGTTCCACGCACAGATCTGTCGTCTATGTGGACGGGCAAATGCAAGGTTAAAAGAGGCCGTCAACATCTTTTTTTTAAAAAAAAAAAGTGCAGCTTTATCATAAAACAATAAAGTTTTGGGAAATTTAAGTTTTGACTGATATTGAAACACTTTTAATACATCTTGATGGTTTGTTACCATGTACTAAAATAAATAAATAAATCAATAAGGTCTTTATTCACGAGTGAATTTCAGTTACAAAACTGTTTTACAAATTCAAGTCAGGACTTAAGCAAACAAATCTTCTTATGACTACGAAACAGAATAAGATTAGTTACAAGCTATTCAGGTGACTCTTAAAGTTGTTGTAGGCAGTGCTTTTAGCGTGCAAGGAAGTGCATTGTATTGAGCCGGCCCAAAGTAAGAAAAACCCCTTCTACCAGCATCAAAAACCACCCTTGGTATGTCAAGCAACATGTTTTTCGCTCTAGTTCTACGCTCTCTCACGTCTGATCTCGTTTTCAACTTTTTCTTCAAGTACTGTGGTGCCTCAGTGACCAGTGTTTTGTGGACGGATTGTATTTGTCATCCTACGTTGGGTGACTTGTGATATGATCATATTTTTTAAGGTTGTATACGAACCTTACACACCTAATTCACTAGTTCTGTAGCCTGTGTATTGGTATTGGGATCTGTTCCTGTGTTAAACTGTATCCAAAAACAGGTAGGCAGTAATTTAAATTAGGGAAAATCAGGAATTTGACCAACCTCAACTTGATCTTTGCTAGGAGAAATTTTCTAAACCTATTAATCACTTTTAATTTTCCAACAACACGTTTGCTTATCTGTTTGACATGGCTAGGAAAAGTCAGCTGTGAGTCAATCGTCACCCCTAGAATCTTAATGCTTTTGGAAATTGAAAGCTATGAGTTATTAATTGGGACTTTGATGCTGTTTTTCCAGCTGCTCATAGATTGCTTGCTGCATTAGCAAAGTGCATAGCGGAACATTTTTCAGGGTTTAACTTTAACCCATGATCCCAAGACCATTCATAAACCTTATGCTGTAAAGCTTCCCCGACCAAAGTAGGCTGGTATGATAAGAATATTCGACAGTCATCAAGATAAGAATACATAATCCCGAAATCCAATACTGATTCTTCACATAACCATAATTATGGAAAAATTTAAGAGAGTGTCAAAATTTACAATATGAACAAAAAGGAGAAAGGATGAATGTGAAAGAAGAATTAAATACAGGGTTTCTATAAAATAATGGTGCGGTTTTAACATCCTGTAAAACTGTTATAAGACAAATTAAATAACTTCTGTTGGTATCCCTGTATCCAGTAGCTCAAACAGTTTTGTTCACATTAGTTAAAACAGCTGTTTTGATTGTTGTGCTATTCAAAACACTTCTTATTCAATAATGTGAGTTTTTTTTGCCAACATGTTTTTAGATCAGGGAAAATTAAGTGTGTATTGTTATAAAGTGAGTTAAAGTCAGTGACTTTAGTCCAACGGGGCTATTTAGAAGAATATTTAATAAAGCTTCTCCTAATAAAAACAACATTAATCGTTGGAGTAAGCAATTCATAAACACTGGGTCAGTTAAAAAGCAAAGTAGACCTAGTAGACCACCAGTATCTAACCAGACAGTTGAAGACATCAGACTATCTTGTGTTAGAGTTCCAAAGAAATCCCTCCCTCGCCGTAGTCTTGAATTAGGAATACCTGTAAGTAGCCTACTCTTCACAAAGTTTTACACAAAAGACTCAGTCTTCATGCCTACAAAATTCAACTTCTTCAAAAAATGAAAACAACAGATTTGATAAAAAAACATGATTTGCTTCATTTATGTTGAACCAAATGGCAGAAAATGAATCTTTTTTGAATTAAGTAGTTTTTTCAGATGAAGCCACAGTTCACATCAGTGGTTGTGTTAATAGGCACGACGTAAGAATTTGGGGAGCTCAGCATCGTCATGAAACTTTTGAAAAGGAAAGAGAATCGCCAAAAATAAACGTTTGGTGCGGGCCTGTTCAGAGAAGAAGTAATTGGGCCATTTTTCTTCGCTGAAAAAACTATCAATGGAAATGTTTACTTGGACATATTAGAAAACTATTGTTTTCCTCAACTTGACGACATGGAAAATGCATTATTTTCAGCAGTATGGAGCACCTCCACATTATAAAACAATTGTTTGAGATGCTTTAGATGTTAAGTTCCCAAAAAGGTGGATTGGAAAAGGCGGTCTTAACGCAGAGCCAGGAGCCCGGATCTGACTCCATGCGATTTTTTTTTTTAGGGTCATGTAAAAAACATAGTATATGCTCAACAAATTTGCAATTTGGACCACTTAAGGGAAAAAATCATTCATGCAGTTTCAACGGTGACAAAAGAAATGTTGCAAAATGTGTTGGCTGAAGTAGATTATCGTTTGGACGTCTGCAGGGCAAGGAATGGTGGCCATGTTGAGCTGTATTAGATATGTATAAAATCTTTTTAATGTAAGGAATCCAATAAAATAAATAGTTTTTTTGTACCTCTTCTCGTTATCTTTTTATTTCATAACTAAACCGCACCATTATTTTAAGGAAACTCTGTATATATCTAGTAACAAGAAACAATGAAAGCCACATTCTAAACATAATGCAACCACAAAATTTAAACCCAATTTATGAAAATATCTAAGAATTAAGAGAAAATCAATAAATGAAACCATTGGCTTAATGATTTTCAAAATTATATATTTTTCAAAACAAGATGGAAATTTAGTTAAAATTTAAATACAAGATTGTATTTATTTTATTTGTTTACATATTTCGATGTAATAATATTGTGACTGTGACCATGACCTAAGAGTCAAAACGCATTAGTCATTATAAATATTTAATAAAGGGTAGGCCTACTATGGTTTATTTTTTATTTATATTAATTACAGTAGCCCTACATGTGAACAATATCCAATATAATATATAAATACTAGTTGAAACCCGTCAAAATCGACGGTTATTCTCAAGGCTTACACAAATTCATCTAACTGCGATAAATTGAGTGAAATTATACATATTTTGAGCATTTAGCTCATCACTAATTCTCCCACTTCCCACTTACCTAGGAGGCTGAAATTTGGTACACTGATTCTTTAGGCATTAAATAGGAAAACTAAGTGGTTTTTATTCTGATCGGACTCTCGGGCTCCGCCCCAGTGGCTCTGGAGTTTCCCATGTTAACCTAATGAGTACTCATATTTAAATGGAATTAATGAATCATAACAGCTGTTTCAATTAAACAAGTTGGTTCTGTTCTATGATGTTCAATATCATTAAAGTTACAAGGATTACCAACAGAGTGCAGCACTATTATTTTTTTAAATATTTGACAACAGCTAATTTGAAATTAAAAGGTGAGTGAGCGTAGCGAACGAACTTCAACCCGGACGTGCGAGCGCAGCGAACGAGCTCCAACCTAAAGGTGAGTGAGCGTAGCGAACGAACTTCAACCAGGACGTGATTGAGCCATGCGAACGAGCTCACATATGAAGTTAAACGGGGCAAAGCCCGCGGGTACAGCTAGTAATATATAAATACTAGTTGAAACCCGTCAAAATCGACGGTTATTCTCAAGGCTTACACAAATTCATCTAACTGCGATAAATTGAGTGAAATTATACATATTTTGAGCATTTAGCATTGTTTAAAGAGTAATAAGTGTAAAAACAATAATGATATTAATTGCGTTAGTTACCAAAAATGGTTGATCATTCAATGAATAAAATATTTCCCTTACCATCATCGGTCATCGGAGTTATTATTAGTTTGTTATCTTGTATCTCATCCTTTGGAAGAACCTTTCAATAGTATTAAAATCGTATTGGTGGATCTTTTATGGTTAAACACTTCCAATATTTCATCAGTGTAATGCAGAATAATCTATGATTTTATTTGAAAAAAATAAATCTGTTTGAGTTTGTTAGGAAGAAACATTCTAACTTCAAAGGGAGGTATAACCGTTACAGTGTAAGTTGGATTTTTCCTTCGTCACGTCGCGTCAGTTCATATCGTACGTACTTCTGTGCCAATGAGTTGTCTCAGCCTTATCAATTACATAAAGTAGTCAATATTATCTCTCGACGGAATGTTAGGTGTAGTGGAATATACTTGAAGTGAAGTTGGCTTTTATTCTTGAACTGTTAGGGGCCTCCTCGTTTATATGGTCGTGCGGCTTCATTGCCAACAAATAATGCAAATGACATAGCAATGTGGCATTTCCAAAAAGCAAAAATACTGTAAATTGGCTGTTACGTAAATATTGACGTTTACATGCATTGTTAATCAACGTATCTTGTAAAGGATGATGTGATCTAGTTTAAAAGGAATATGACCTTTCTGTAATGACAGTAGCTGCTTAAATAGTACTCATTGGGCCATTTTTTACAGCCAAAATGTCATGTTATTTTCAATAATGTTACCATCCCAGTGGGCCATGGTCCGTAATATAGGCCACTGCAAATAATTTGTCAATATAGGTACCATTTTAGGCAAGGTTTCTGTGTTTGGATGTTATTAGACACGGTAAGAGCACAATAAAATTCTTATGCAGATGAATTATCTGTTGGAGAAATATAAGACGAAATATAAATGACACAATACGAGTTTGAGCATTTTGTAACTATATGGGTAAGTATATAGATTTTTTTTAGACTGCTGCTCAGTGCACTTTAAGAAAATATTTTTTAGAGATAAATTATATGTTTTTTGTTGCTGAGTAGCGCTAGTAAACATGCACAACCCTTTTCGTTAGTCTAATAACATTCAAAGGCTCTCTAAGAGTTCAAGTTCTTATTTGTATACATACCGTATCTATATTATGTTTTCACTAAGCTGAATTAATACATCGAAGTAACCTCTCTAAAAAAGTCTGCAGTATATTGCAGTTTTCCAGCTTAATGACTTTCTAAATCATGCACATATTTCTGCATAAATATTGTAAAATGTTTTATCCAGTTGCTGTAAACTACTATCAATTTAACAAAATATGGACATGGCTCAAATGGGCACCGTGATATTCATATTCATATTCATATTCTTTATTCATATTTTTGTACAAAGGTGGTACAATGAATAGCGTCAATAAAAAGAAATACAACTACAATGATATTAGTAAATATTAACAAGTAAAATAATAACAACAAGTCTTTAGCTAGTCAAGAATGAAATACAAAATCAAAATAACTTAATGCTACCTATGCCAGGGAGGTGGAGAACTCTTCCATAGAATAAATAGCTAAATTTAATATATAATCTTTGAGTAATTTTTTAAACTTATTAAAATCTGTTTCTTTTTTTATATTTTTGGGGATAGGTGTGTGGCTAATGGTTTTCTCAAAAGTTCAAATCCATCCTTGCTTTATATATAGATACATATAAATCTATATTTAATATATAAACATTTTAACAAATGATGTTTTTGGCCTCTGGGGACATAAATCGGTACGGAGTAAATCAGTGTCGGGCCTAGGTCTTATTGTGCCACCTACGGTAATAGGTACTTCCCTGTAGGGAGATTCGCTGAAATGATTGAAAATTGAAACCCAAGACTAAAATTGCAGCTTCTGCTTAATTTCCTTTCCTCTTAAAAATTATATTTTGTTCAACACCAGAATAATAAAACAGTTGCGTGACCAAGTTTGGAGCACCCTGGAGCAGAAACTGCTTAAAAAATCGAACATCACCCAAATTTGTAAATGTCCAATATAATGGCCTTATTTGCACAACTTTTTAATAAGCACCTAAAACACAACCTTAATATAAATTGACAGATCTGCTCAAAGGTAAATCACAAGATCGAACTAACCTTTAAATTTACCTCAGAACAGACTATGTTATTTATGAAAGAAAAGTTGAAATAAGAATTATTTTGAATTTGATGGGTTATGAAAGGTGAAATATTAATCAAAATGATGTAAATATTGTTTAAACAAACGTATATTTATCTAAACAGATAACAATTAAATTATGAGGTTAATATGTGACAAAGATCTAACATCACAATCCATGAGTTGACATATGAGTGTTCAGTTGTGTTTTCCTAGCAAAAGTCTTCTCACAGACAACACACTTGTGATTCCTGGTGATTCCATGGACAGCCATGTGTTGTTTGACATGGGTTCTTAGTTTGAATGTCTTTCCACAAATGTTGCACTCATGAGGTCTGTTATCTCTGTGTGTATGTTCATGCTGCTGTAAATTAGCCTCTCTTTTAAATGATTTTCCACAAACTGTGCATACAAATTTGCTATCATCAGTATGTACTACCATGTGTGGTTTCAGTTGCATTTTGTCTTCAAACAACTTTCCACAGATTTCACAACACACATTTGATGCTAAATGTAACTTTATATGTTTAGCTAAACTTGTTTTCTTGTAAAACGTACGATTACACATAGAGCATATGTATTCTTCTCTTGGTTGATGCAATTCAAAGTGACGACGAAACGTTTCTCTGCCATAAAAAACTTTCTTACATTCAGTACATATGAATTGTTTTTTTTTCAAATGAATTACATCAGTATGCCTTTGAAGGTTGCCTTTATCACTGAAAGTTTTTCCACAAGCCTCACATTTAACCAGTAGACCAAAATGAACTTTTTCAATATGCATTTTTAGCTTTCCGGCTGATATACTTTTGTTACAAATATCACAATTCTTTCTTTTTGGCACTTTTTCTTGTATGTCAGTTGAGTGTTGAGATAGAAAATGATGTTTCAGACTAGTTGTTTGTGTAAATGCTATATTGCAGATATTACATGGAAACGGTTTAAGTCCCTTGTGAACCCTTAAATGTTTTTCCAACCTAGACATATATAAAAATCTCTTGTTACAAATGTTACAAGCAAATGGTTTATGGCTGTCTTCCCTAGTACAATCTTTGTCAATAGAAAGTTCAATTTTCTTCAAACACATTATACATCTTTTACATTGACATAAGATACCGTCTTGTATTCCTGTGCATACTTCTTCAGGTATTGGAGCAGAGGTATCTTCATCCTGCAACATTTTCTATATTTACTACGTACCAACTTTTTTATTTATTTTTTATTCGATAACCATTTCTCAGATTATAGTGATAAGGTTTGTTAGACTAGACACCTCTTTACATCTCATTTTGTGTTGATACGACTGGTTTTGAATAAGACTAGTTGTCCAGTAATTTTTATGCATCTATTGATTTAAAGTGTAATGATTATAATGTGCACTTAAAATAAGTGTTCATTTTTATTTATTTTTTATCATAACAACATATTTTGTTATCGAAACCTTGCAAAGTGTATTTTTATAAATTCAATAATACACACTATAATATAGTGTCATATGATATATAAACTTTGTTAGAATTTCTTAGCCAATCGATTAGTTTACTTTGTAGTTTAATGAATGTTTGTATTTCTAATATTTATTACATTGTTAATCTCGTGTATAGCATTATAAACTCATACAAACATAAACAAATGTTGTTCTTAGGTCATGAAATAATCCGGATTACAAAATAGGGCATGGTGCTAAAAATGGTGTAAAGCTTAACATTCAAAACAATCGTTGTTTGGGGTCCTCGAAATTGCAACAACTCAATGCATATTACTATTATTACACTGTAATCTCACACCAGAGTGTAACACTGCTTTTTAGAAATGCAATTTACATTTTCTTACTTTCTCTCAGATTTTATTTATGCCATGGTTATGAGTTGTAGGCCTATAAAAAAAACTCTGAAATGGGTTGACCGATTCTTATAACATTTTTTGAAAATATTTGGTAGGTACCATACCTAGATATGAGACTAGGACTTAAGCTATTTTTTGCATTAAAATTCTTCATTGTCCTTTAAAGTTCCTATTGATCTTTTAAAGTTAATTTGGTTATACCAAAAAGCTGTTAACAAGGATTATAACGGATTATCCAAACATACCTGAAAGGCCCAAAGGGAGGTGTGTACTTCTGAATATGGAGCATTACATGAATACTAGTCACAAGAGGCATGAGGTGAACGAAATCAACAATGACTATTAGAATGAAGACAAGCGTACAATTGCATAGTTAGCGCATTAGTAGTTGATACATGCAGAGCTAATGATCAATCTTCTGGAAATCTTGTATCAGGAGCTAAAAATAATCATTAGATCCCAAGATTATTATCAATTATGATGCAATTAGAACAACATTCAACTGTGACAATCAATAATTGCCCAGATCAAAAGATCCACAGGTGACAAGTACATAGAGAGAACAACTACAACACTACATCAACAAAACAGAGAGAACAACAACTATGACACTACATCAACAGAAGTTGCATGCCATCATTGTTCACAGCACTCAGCATTCTACAGTAACTGGCGGAATAACCTTGCTTCACCAGAGAAACTTTCAAATTGGTTGAATAAAAAAAAATAGTGTTTAAATACCAGATATTTGTCATAAAATAAATTACATTAAATAAACAATAAACTACTTTAATCTTTATATTTCATTTTACAATAATGATTAAAACTTGTTCCTATTCGTACTATTTTTAATTATTTACAAGATTATTTTGTAAATAATCCTACGTGCCACTCATCCAACACTCATCTACATTCATATTTGGCTTAAAATACCTACTTTTTATGGTCCCCATTTAATAAAAAAGTATAAAGTATACAGCATTTTTTATTTTCCCAGAAGGTGCTAGCATCACCAGACTCGTGGCTGAGCTGACTCGTGAACATGCAAAATTAAATTGTCCATTAGAAAAACAATCCTCTCTTAAGTCTAGTCCTGCAATCTTATGTGACTATCATTGTGCTTTGATGATGGCGAGGACGAAGCACAATTTCAAAGGGAATTGCAACGTAACGTATTAAAATCAAACGGGTAGTCTATAGGAACCAGGGGAAGTCGTGATATAAAAACTGATTCCCCTCAGGCACATACAGTGATCACTATGGCCTCAATTACATTTTTGTGAAGATAAACGTCTAAGTGCCGAGTGTCTGATTATGAGAAACTTACCCTACGCAACAAACAATAGGGAACATGGGTAGCTCTGAGTCTGTTGACCCAAAAGATTCCCTATAGGTTAATTTAAAAGGTTTTGTGGGTAAGAGGGAAGTAGGGAAGGGGATATAGGGGGAGTGTGACACAGCAAGCTGGGCAAAAACTATGAATAGGATGAGGTAGGTACCTACTTCCAAGAAGACCTGAGCCCCAGAGCACTCCAAAGCAGGCATTAGATGGACTTAATTCAATGTCTAGGCTGGTTTAGTTACAAACACCGGGATAAAAATTGTATATTTAAACAGTTTTTAACCAAATTTAACGACGATTTGACGACGTATGTGTCAGCTCAAAAAGTTGAAGATACCACAACAGTGGTGCATGTAAAAATTGACCATTATATCAGTTATAGATTCAATGAATGGTTTTTGATTTACTTGCAAAATATGATTGGAAATGTTGCAGTATTTGTAAACATCTTACAATCAATGTAAACATATCAGTGACAGCTAGAAGTGAGAATCTTAATCCAAAAAGCTGTTAGTCATTTCATAAATGACATAATGTAGTAAACATTGGGAGAAAACTTGATAAAAATCTCACAAATGGTTTTTTGATAGTTTTATTTTTATTTTTAAATTAGTGAGGCAATAGACAATAGACAATTAATCTTTATTTACACATTCATTAAGAATAGTAGTAGCGTCAATTTACAATTTTTTCTAAATGTGTGGTTGAGGTGTTGTTTAGTCAAAGACCTGTTGATGGTATTCTTCTAAGGAATAGAAAGGTCGATTAATGAGCCATTGATGCAAAGCTGGTTTGAGGTCATCTTCTGACTCATTTTTTTCTGAGGCCATATTTTAATAGTCAAAGACACTCTCACCAATCCAGTGAATACACAAAAATGATTTGAATCTTGTTTTCTCGGAGTAGGCCTTGTAAATTTACATTTTGGCGTTACAGAGAGAATTACAGAGAGGCAGACAGACAGATAGACTGACAGAGACAGAAAGACAGACAAAAATTGAAATAAGACTCGTTTCGGCTTTCTTAAGCTATGAAACCTAAAAATAACCCAAAACTTCATGATTCTATGCAATGTAAAGACAACACTGTAATGGAACGGACTGTAATAAATTTGAACGGATGGTGTTTCTGGGCTCTAGGGACCTCAAAACGAAAAAGTAAATCGGTCCCGGGTCCAGGTCTTACCATGAGTATTACGGTATACGGTAATAGCTTGTCTGAGTCAGTGTATCGGTCCGCGCAAAGTAGTTTGTTTAGGCTGGCCTAGAAATAAAATGTGTCGTGTATTAGTATATGTTAAATATGTTTTTTTTAAGCAATTGTGTGACTCTATTTGAACTATTTTCACGTTACCAATTTTTTTGTAATGTTCGTCATCTGGAACGAACCGTAGCTTTAAAAGTTAATTAAGACTCGTTGAAAAACTACTTTTTTTTAAATGAAGGCTCCTTTCTATCCTAGTTAAAAATTGCTAAGCATCACCTCGCCATAGGTACTATACCTTTTAAAATTTTGATTAACACTGTACACTTTTGTTTTACAGTAACAAATTAAGCGTTGCAAACAAACAACCATGCCCATAACAGACAAACATATCCAATTGAATTATTTGGCCTTATGAACAACTGATACATTGGCTAATATCTAACGTAGACTATTTAGGTACAAAATCAAATTATTTTTACTACATTTAAAACAATTCCAACGGAATCCAAAATGACATCTCCATGGTATCAACCATAGGTTTTTAAATTAGCTATGGTTTAAATCATTTTCTTTGTGCAAGAGTGATAAATAAACACCAAGTGTTTCAAATACGACTGTATCGTATATAAAAATAAAATTCTAAAGGTACATTAAAAAAATGATAATATGAAACAGGGTGAATTGGATAAAACAAATTATAACAAATCGATTCACGTATTGTTTGCCAAAATATATCTCACTTCATTTCACATTTTCATCTTATGCTATATTCAGATAGAATAATATATCTAATAAAATATGAATCTGTGAATTTTATTCAACAATTAATGCAATTTGCAATATAATAATTGGAACACAATATTCAACATTACACATTTCCAAAAATATTCAGTTAGATTGTACCCTGCCAACGAAATAACGAATTCAAGTTCAAATTCTAAAAGTATGTTACATTTAAATTTTTCATAATACAGTTAAATAGGCATAGTCTAGTGATGAAATGCACTATTTTTAGCGAATTTCCCTATAGGGAAGTAGCTATTACCGTAGGTGGCACGGTAAGACCTAGACCCGGGACCGATTTACTTTTTCATTTTGATGTCCCCAGAGGCCAAAAACCCATTCGCTCAAATTTTTATATATGTATATTAAATATATATATATATACTTATATATATATATACGTCCGTGAACGCGATAACTTGAGTAATTTTTGTCCGATTTTGATGAAATTTGGTTTAAAGGTGTAAAGCGGGATAAACTTGAATGAGTTCGCGAACCAGCACGATCGGACCATGGGAACGGGGCTTTACGGGGGGTTTTATGGGGTAAAAATTGGTTTTTCTCACTTTTGACTTTCAAAACACAAAATTTCCCGATTTCTCTTTAGACCTTTTTAAAGAGCTTAAAAAAACAAATAATTTAGTATATAAAAGTATTTTTGTTCGATTGTTAGTAACGGAGAAAATTAAAAAAATTGTAAATTTAAAATTCCCATGTTATTCTTATGGAGAATATTGTCAAATGTTGTAGTTTGCTTGTTTATGGATATATTTTGATAAAACTTGGCAAATTTATTTTTTATGTACTAAGCTATCAATATTTTACTCAAAAACACACTTTATTAGTTTCCTTGTAGCAGCAAACCTGGAAATTCGCTCAGTCGGCAGGTTTGCCGCAGCAGGGGTATTTTTAGTTTACGATTAACTTAAATTGTAAAATATAGTATAGACTAATTAAACAAACATGGAGACTTGAATGGACAAAAATTAAATTTTAATTTCCAAAAGACAAAAGATTTGTAACTATTGTAAATTAATTTTAGTGCCATAATCCTATTTTATGTAATTTCAACATACGTTTTACTTTATAATTATTATATTTTCGTTTTTATTGAATTCATGATCAAAATGGTTTGGAATTAATTTATACTGGGAAAGGGGTTACATTGATTTCACATCTTTTGTAATGAATAATATTTAATAAATGATACTTTGGCAAAACGTGTTTTGGTAAATTGCTCACAAATCTATAAACAATAAACTATAGACACACAAAACTACATCAATAATAACCGAATACATCAATAACATAACCCCTGCATATTTCCATGAGGATTAGAACTAAACTACAGAAGAACTCCAATCCTGAAAACTCTAACCATTCTAATCACCTATCAAATTGATTTAAAAAAGAATTCAAAACCCTTAATCTAGGTATAGGAGTGAGAATTGTTATTAAAGAAGGCAGAAGCCTTGATCGCAGCCAATTACTGAATATTTACTGCAATCTTGTCTTCATTGTCACCAGTGAACATGAAAACATCATTATCGTCTTTATGATCTCCTGTAATACAGATGGAAACGTTATCATTGTCCTGTGTTAATTTTTCGGTCATGAAGGCTTCACAGATTTGTTTTGCAATTGCTTGCGATGGTATAGCAAAGTTTGAGTTCTACTATATGAGGAAAATATCTACCTAAATAGTTGGTGTTAAAGATTTTACATCACAATCCATGAGTTGTCATATGAGTGTTAAGTTGTTTTTTCCTAGCAAAAGTCTTCTCACAGACAACACACTTGTGATTCCTGGTGATTCCATGGACAGCCATGTGTTGTTTGACGTGGGTTCTTAGTTTGAATGTCTTTCCACAAATGTTGCACTCATTAGGTCTGTTATCTGCATGTGTAAGCTCATGCTGCTCTAAATTACACTCTCTTTTAAATGATTTACCACACAACTGACAGGTAAATTTGTTATCATCCGTGTGTATAATCATGTGGTTTTTTAAGCGATTTTTCTGTTTAAACGCTTTCCCACAAATTTCACAACATATAGTGTTTGCCGAGTGTAAACTTATGTGTATCAATAAACTTGCTTTTGTTTTTAAAGTACGATCACATATTGCACATATGTATTCTTCGCTTTGTTGATGTGATATTTTGATATGAAAACGAAGTACCTGTTTGTCATAAAACACTTTTTGGCATTCCGCACATTTATATTGGTGTTCTCTTAAATGGATCATATTTATATGCCTTCTGAGAGGATCCCTATGACTATAACTTTTTCCGCAATCTTTACATTCATAAAAAAGACTTTTGGTCTTACGAAAATGGACGGTTTCAATATGAGCTTTCAGCCTTTTGGCACAGATACTCTTATAACAAAACTGACAAATTTCTTTTTTTTGCTCTTTTTCTTGTTTATTGGTGGAATGTTGTGATTTCATATGATATTTCAGTGTACTTTTTTGTGTAAATGCTCTTTTGCAGATGTCACATGGAAACAACTTTAGTCCCTTGTGAACCTTTAAATGTTTTTCCAACCTGCACTTTAAAGAAAATCTCATATTACAAATGTTACAGGGAAATGGTTTCAGGCTGTCTTTACTTGTGACCTCCTTATCAATGGAAAGTTCAATTTTCTTCACACACATTTTACAGCTATCACATTGACACAAGATACCGTCTTGTGTTCCTGTGCATACTTCTTCAGGTATTGGAGCAGAAGAATCTTCATCCTGCAACATTGTCCATAGTTACTACAAAATAGTTTTGCCCCTGATATCTCATTCAATAAAATCCAAAGATAGAACTTGATATAATATAAAATAATTCTGAAAAATCCCTTTAAAGCAGTTTACATGTACTGGTTTTGAATAAGACTAATGTATTTGAAGATTTATAGGATGTAGGATTTTGACTTACCAAGGTTCTTACATTAAGGGACGATGTGTGAGGGATGGGTGACATGAATGATGAAAGCCTCTCAGCTAATTATTAAGCCATAACTTTTGAAAAAAAAGCTCAATGATCTAGGACACAAACCATATGAGGTAGGACCAGTTACAAACCACAAGCTTCTGCAAGCATTGAACAGGAGACCATCTGACTAATAGGCAAGCACTATATACATATATAACAATTGATATATCCACTCACCTTGTTTCTAAACAATTTCACAAATCATCAAAGCTTCTGTCAACAGAAGTTATTATATCCACTAACATATACATACTATGATATACAAACCAAAATCCAGTGTAAATTATTTACTTCCAAACGGTTTGATCACACATTGTATACATTTTGTATTTACAGTAGACTCCATCTTATCTGGACACCTTTTAACCGGACTACACTCTGCGGAAATGACATCTCTTTAACTGGATTTTTATTAGCACATCGGTTTCACCGAACTAGATCGGCAGGAAGTGGGCGGTACTAAAACCACTGTTCTCATGGGAAAGATTTGAGACCAGTGATCACAAGCTCAATATACAAATGATCACTGTGATACAATGCTCTCATAAATTTAAGTCAAATACTGTATGCAGTATGCAATTAAACGGTCCGTTTTAACAAGTTTTTGGGGGCGTCCATAAAAACCATTATCCGGACTGGCCTCGGTCCCGAGGAGTCTGAATAAGAGGGAGTCTACTGTACTGCATTTCCCTTACAACATGCTTTAAATAATGATGCATGCATTAAATAGTTCTTAAATAATGATTTGTGTGATTGTCTGCATCGCGATGAAAAGTATAATTCACTACTTGTTGCAAAAGTTTCATTTTCGAGCTCGATAGTTGTTTTCCGCACTCGGCTTCATCTTGCTCATAAGCCACTATCTTTCCCAAAATGCAAAAGTAGGGAAATAGACTTCACTAGGGTAAATAAGTCAACTGCAAACGTTAATCACATAGATCGCGGAATGTCACAACAATAAGATAAAGAAATGCTGCGCTTGTGCAGGAGGCTTAGGCTTGTCATACAAAGTAGAACATCCATGGTTTTCCTCAATACACATCAATGGGTTTTCCTTAAGACTCTTGTTACAATATTGGTGTGCAAGGACTGGTCAGAAAGTTAGGAATGTTTTATAATAAAATAAAAAGTTCATACAAGGAAAAAGTTGTATTACATACACTTGAAAAAGCAACTAAAATGCTACTTTTCTACAAAGTGATGGTGGAAGAAGAAACATAGGTGTGATACTCCATAGGCTGACGTCACCCAGATTGAAAACAGAAAATCACCAGATTTTATGTCATATAAGTATTATATTGTGTGTCCCAGAAAGGAATACACTTTTAAAACAAATAAAACAGAAAAATTGCTTTATTTAGAGCAAGTTTTGCAAGAATAAATGTTTGTTGTACACATCAGGGAATTACTTGTGAAAAATTACATCATCCAGATGTAGACCCCTCTGGCACCGGCACTCCGCCAAACGAAACCTTACATCTGTGAAGACTTGATGGCAGAGTTTTGGTGGAATGGCTTTAATTTCCTGACGAATATTTTGCTTTAGACGATATTGGGTAATAGTAGCTTTGTTGTACACCCTACTTTATAGATACCCTTAAAGTTTAGTGAAGTTAGGTCTGGCCTTCTCGGAGGAAAGTTAATGTCACCAAATATGGAAATGACTTTCCCACAAAACAGCTGCCTTATTACCTGTTATCCCGAGGTCACGTCTGCAAGAACGGCTGTGATCATCAATCATTGTTTTGTATTGCTGGAAATCTACTGTCACAGTGTTCCCTTGGTTATCCCCAAAGAAATACGGCCCAATTTCGTAATACGCTCAATATGTTGTTCTGAACAACTCTATGGCGACCGAAGGGACAAGGGTTTATAGTTGATCCTGTAGCTTTAAATTTGCGTACCCAGCATTTAATTATGTTCACTGATGGTGTTTGGTTGAGATAATGAAGTCTGTATTTAGCACGGAAGTGTCGTAGAATTGTCACACAAGAAAGCATTTGGTAATAGTCGCGTAAACAGAAAGCACGCTGCTCAACGGTAGAGCAATCCATGGCAAATGATTTTCTACGGGCATAGCTACAAAGACCTTATCTTATCTCTCTCGGCTTTCCCCAAAATAAAAGTGCATTTCTTTCTGGGACACCCAGGATAAGTGGTATTACTGTATAAGTATTATACAGTTAGTAAATTACGTCGTGAAACAAATATGTTATTTTTTAACCGAAATAAATAGAAATATTCTGTTTGTGGCGTTGATTTTTAACAAAGGTTCCGTAATTTTTTACATAAAAAATATTGTTTAACACTCCTAACAGGGTAGGGGTTGACTTATTTTTTTCAAATAGCAACCCCAATTGAGTGACCCCTCATTTTGAAGGATTTGTAAAAAGAAACACAATGATGCAAACGGTGGGTATCTCACCCCTAGCCGAAATGGCAGGTATTCCAAAATTTGATTTACTATATGTAAAAAAGCACCAATTTCACAAATAACTTATGTATTTTTTTTTTTATGAAATAGATAAAAATATTCTTTTTGTGGAATTGATTGTTAACATAGGTTCCACAATTTTTTACATCAACAATATTTTTTAACACCTTTCAGGGTAGGGGTGGTGATTTATTTTTTTAAAATAACAAACCCTATTAAGTGACCCTTCATTTTGAAGGGTTTGTCAAAAGAAATACAATGACGCAAACCCGAGGTAGATATTTCATCCCTAGCCTAAATGGCGGGTATTCAAATATTTGATTTATGCCAAAAAGCACTCATTTTGGAATACCTGCCATTTTGTCTAGGGATGAAATATCTACTTCGGGTTTGCATCATTGTATTTCTTTTGACAAGCCCTTCAAAATGAGGGGTCACTCAATGGGGGTTGCTATTTGAAAACTATAAGTCATCCCCTACCCCCTACCAAGTTAGGGAGGTTAAACAATTTGTTTAGTGTAAAAAATTGCGGAACCTTTGCGGAATCAATGCTACAAACAGAATATTTCTATCTGTTTCTGTTTTAAAAATACAGATTTGTTTCAAGACTTAATTTACACACTGTATAAGTATAAGTATATTTCTTTTGATTTTATTGTTGTGTTTTTTCCTAAATAGTAAAATGGTGATTGCAATCTGGTTGACGTTAGCATATAATGGGAATATCACACCAATATTTTTTTTGTTCCACAATGATACATAGTAGCATTAATGAAGATCAACACCCATTATTAAAGATCTTGAGGGTGATTCACCGTATGAGGTCGGGCATTGTCATTCAAAGCAATGTTTTGGACTTGAACTTAAGGTAAGATTATTTTTTCAAACTGAATTGCCTTTTTTTGGAGAAAACTTTAATTTATTACATCGTTTCTCTACACTTGACACACTTTGACACTAGCTTTGTATGGATTTTAAGTTTATGGCCAGTATAAGAAATTTATGCTCTTTTGTACTGTAATTTGATACTTGTATACTAACTCTAGATGGCTTGTTATAAACATATGTTATAATTCTTATAACTCTTTTGGTAACGTTTATGTAAAATCAACACGGCTACTCAGTTAAAGCCAACGTTAAGAATATTAAAATTCATTCATCTTAATTTTAGCTGAAATGAAGGAAATTAAAATAGATTAGAAGACACCTTAGAGCAGTTTTTAAAATATTGTAAACCTTATTTCTATTTAAGCACATAACCATTAGGAGAAAATTTCTTTAATATCACAATCAAACATAACATTGGACAACAAGCTTTTTAATTTAAATCTATTCATAAAATAAACCTGACAACTCATGGTTCAAAATGTATTGCTACTTTTTTTGTATTGATTATATTCCTTTAGTAGTCCTTTATTAGGTGTGGTATTGACATTTGCGGCTATGTATTATCTTTTATTTCAGTTATGGCCACCCTTGTATTTCAGTGGTGATCCCTCACTCTTGGTTTTAATTGATTTATTTAAAAAAAAGATTATTGGATCTCGCTTTAGCTATGCGGGTTAGTGGGTTACGAAGTCAGCCAATCCCAAAAACGATAAGTTTGTTGAATATGGACAACAACCGATTTTGGGGATAGGAAAATTGGCATGGGGTTAGCAATCTCCAAAGTTAGCCAATTATGTGTACCCCTCAATCATGTTTAGTAAAAAGTTTAAGATAAAAATTGAGTTTGTTTATTACTTCAAAAATTCTTTCTTCTTTTATTATTTGTAAATTGCTTTAGTTACATGACATGGACTATATGAATGTAACCGGACTAAATTAAACCAAATGATTTGATTATGAAACAGGAACTTTTACAATGTGTAATACAAGGTTGTATATTATAGCTGAATAAATTAAAACCAAATCATGCAAACAAAGATTAAAAACAAAAAATGCAGGGGCCCATTTCATAATAAAGTACAAACTAATATTATTAGTAAATCAGCTGATCGCCCAATGCAAATCTAATGGAAATTAAGTTGTAAATTGTAACTTGTAGTTTATTATGAAATGGGCCCCTGACAACAAAAAGGAAAAATAACTAATGACTATATTTAAATCAATGTAAAAAATATAATATTCATCTGAACAGATTATAAATTATTTATTAGAATGGATATGCAAATATCTCTTGACAAAGGTCTAGCATCAAATCAATGAGTTGACAGATGAGTGTTCAGTTGGGTTTTGCTAGCAAAAGTCTTCTCACAGACAACACACTTGTGATTCCTGATGATTCCATGGACAGCCATGTGTTGTTTGACATGTGTTCTTAGTTTGAATGTCTTTCCACAAATGTTGCACTCATGAGGTCTGTTATCTCTGTGTGTATACTCATGCTGCTGTAAATTACACTCTCTTTTAAAAGCTTTGCCACAAGTATGACAGACGTACGGTTTATCATCAGAATGTGTCAAGAAATGTCTTTTCAATAGATCTTTTCTCTTGAACATTTCCCCACATATTTCACAACCATGATTTGTACCTGAGGTATGATTTCTAATATGGTTCAACAATTGTTGTTTGGTAGAAAACACTTTAGCACAGGTTGCACACTCATATTTTTCTTGAGGAAGATGGTGTCTTTTGATATGATGCTTTAATATTTCTTTGGTAACAAAATAACTGTTACATTCAGCACATTTGTATTCTTTGGTAAGCACATGCGTCATAGAAGTATGATATTTAAGACTTTTTTCATGTGCAAATGACTTATTACAATGTTTACATGTAAAACGGTGATGTTTGTTCAGCTGATAATGCACATTACGAATGTGTAATTTTAGGGTAGTCTTATTTACAAAACCTTTTTCACATATTGTACAAATCTGCCTTTTAAAATTTCCTGAATGTGTGTGCAAAATATGTAACTTTAACCCATGGTAACTCATAAATGATTTGGAACAAGTGGTACACTGGTAGTATTGACATGACTCGAGTACTGGCCTATTATTGGCATGTGAATTGTTAAGATGCCTAATTAGATCATGCTTATGTTTGTATTTGTGGTGACAGAATGTGCATTCAAAATATTCTTGTAGGGAACATGTATTATTAAAACCATTTGGCGGGATATTAGTTTCAAAGGCCCTGTTACACTGAACACATGCACAAATAACACCATTCAACTGAGCTGTGCACTTTTCTTCCTCACTTTGCACCTGAAACACACCAAAACTCATCTTCAGACTGAACCTAACTGTTAACAACACCCACTGAACGATTTTAGAATTGCACTTAACATATTGCAATGATTTATTTCCAGTTGCAGAGTTTGATTGCTATTCAGAAGTGGTTCCAACCTAGAATACTATAAATCAATTATTGACAGTTTGAAACTAAGCTTAGCTATCCTTCATTGTGACTTTTGGTGAACCTGAAAAAAATTATCAGCTGGATGTAATTAGTAACACGTTAATTTGATTATTAATTGATTGATTGGATTGATTTCGTGCTTGGAAATACATTCCACTACTACTGCTTTCCCATCATACATTTATACCAACACCAATCTTTCAATGATTTTCCCCTTGAACAAAGCAACATGGTGGGCCAGCTATATGGTTAAGGATTCAATTACAATTCTTGATAAGAATAATTCTACCATTTGAATATTTCAAAATTTTGTTGTCTTTTACAATGATTAATGTTTAGCAATTTGGAGTTTATACGTCACAAAAAGTCAAATTAATCAATATATAAACAAATATTATGTTAGTTTGAACTAAAGCATGATTAAGTTTCTGAACCAGATATGTAACCATGTACCTATGCGTGATATCAACTCTGGGTTCATTTATCACTTTACTTAGCACAGGGCACAAGAATTGATTGTAATAATTTCTACTCAGATCTTGGTTATAAAATTTTATAAAAATTTACTGATTGTACAACTGTCATTAAATTTACCTTATAGCAAAATATTATCTCAAGCATGAGATAAAAATGCCACTGGCGCAGATCAAGGCCCCACTAGAAAAAGCAGGCCATGCTGCAGGATTCATGACGTCACACTAGTGGATAGATTTCATTGATAAATTCATTGCCATCACCATTCCCATATGTTTTTGGTAAATAAACAAGCTGGCTGTTTGTCAGATTGTAATGGTAAGAGTTTAGTACAACTATCCACCACTGTGACGTAGTGTTGCGCTGCCCGCGCTGCAGCATGGCCTGTTTTTTCTAGTGGGGTCTTGCGCAGATACGAGCAAAAAAAATTTAAAAATATATATATAAAATTTTGAACGGATGGTGGTTTTGGCCTCCATTGCTTTGCTCCGCTCAAAAATGATGTCCCTTATTTAGCTCAAATACTTAACGTAATATTTTTGATGTTCAAAAAAATTCTTTATTTATTATTTATTCTTTATTCTTTATAGTTGTTATACTCAAAATACCCCCGCCGCAGCAAACCTGCAGACTTAGCGAATTTCCATTTGCCTGATTGGATTTAAACTAAAATGTCTCCTTAAAAATATCACATTTATTCCCTATTTAAACAGAATTAGTTTAATGAGGAGTACCTACTTAGGTTTGCTGCAACAGGGAGGGTAAAAAAGTTTTTTTATGTAAAATATTAAAAGGTACTGCGGTTTAGTAAGAAATTCATGTATTTTCCAAATTTGATCAAAATATGTTCATAAACAAGCAAACTACAACAGTTGACTTATTCTCCATAAGACGAACATGGGAATTTTAAAATTACAATTTTTTTGAATTTTCTCCGTAACAATTAGGCGCATAATAACGCTTCAATATACTAAATTATTTGTTTTTTTAAGTTCTACAAAATGGTTTGAAAAAAAATTGTGAAATTTTGTGTTTTTAAGGTCAAAAATGGGAAAAACCTATTTTTACCCCATAAAACCCCCCATAAACCCCCGTTCCCATAGTCCGATCATGCTGGTTCGCGAACTCATTCAAGTTTATCCCGCCTTACACCTTCAAACCAAATTTTACCAAAATCGGACAAAAATTACTCAAGTTATCGTGCGGATGGACACATATATATATAAAAATTTGAACGAATGGTGTTTTTGGCCTCTGGGCAGGGGCGTCGCCTTGGGGGGGGTAGGGGGGGGAGCCTCCCCCCCCTAGAATCTGGGAAAGAGAAAAGTTGGGAATTTCCTTGCCATGAGTTGGGACAGTTGAGAAGTCGGATACAAGAAAAATATATTTTTAAACTAAACAAAATTTAAATATTTGCAAAAATCCATCAAAGGGAAAAATTTCTTTGACTTGGACAAATAAACTTGACGCTTCTTTGATTTAATTTAACTTTGATTAAACAAGGCTAAACCATGGCTAAACACGCCTTATTTTAAGAAATCAATAATCAATTAGCGGTAAAGCTTGTTGGAATTTCGTTTACGAGAAATTTTGTTCCTTATTGGACGCATGTTGGGTACCTTGATCCTGTCCTGTGTTGATTATTCTGAATGATTCGTCTGCAAGTTTGAATTTTGAAAGTGCAAGCAATGTAGCTCTTCTGTTCAATTATGTTGTTTGTTAGTGTTTACAAGAAATTCAAAAATATTTTTCACGTCAGTCACATGAAATATATTTTATACCTTTTTTGTGGTATTTGGAGCAGGCTAACTGACCGGAGTACTTGCTAATAAGCAGATTAAAATAACATTAAACATAGGTTTTGTGTATCGGTATTACCTTTAAAACTCTTATTTTTAATAAACTAAATGGAATATTTATTCTCTGAATATATTTTAAAAATCTACACAAGTTATTTATCACTCCTAATTAAGGATTTACAAAAATGAATCAACTAATCACTCTGAAACAGATCTACGTGGACAAAACATAACCTAAAATTTGATGTTTGACTTTCACTCTAAGTTTGATTTTTGTCTAAGTTCTAGTTTGATGAAGATGAAGGTTAACATTTTTATTGTATGTATAAGTTTATTATCAACCAAGTTGAACGTTTTTATTTTATACGAGTCTTACTTTAGGTTTATTCCTTTCTAGGCTAGAGTAATATTATTCACAACACTGATATTAATATTTCATCATTACAAACTTGTTTAGGCCTACCCTAGCTGTAAGTTTTATGAAAGTTAAAATGTTGATCTTAACTTCTAAAAGTATTTTAATTTCATTATTTTGTAATAAAATATATTTTCTATACCCACTAATTTGTACTCTGAGGCTTATTTTATATCACTAAAATTTTACACTGCTACGTCTGCTACCACAATGGTTTTTAAAGTTTTTTGGATTCGAAACATTACTTGTTCAAGCTTTTTGAAGTCATAAAATTTCATTATGAATTGGTAGAAGTTTTAGAAATTGAGTAATTTTGTATAGGATGTAAAACTAGCTATGTTTTGTTAATGCGAGTTTATAAATACTGAATTGAATGTTACTGCAGTGTAGTATAATAATTTGTAGATTTTTAAAAATAGTACCGGTACAGAAATTGATTTCTAAAAAAAAATAGTTGGGAAATCTATGTTAGGCAGTTGGGAAATTTGAGGATTCTCCCCCCCCCTGGAATTTAACCAAGCAACGCCACTGCCTCTGGGGACATCAAAATGAAAAAGTAAATCGGTCCCGGGCTTAGGTCTTACCATGAGACCTACGGTAATAGCTACTTCCCTATAGGGAAATTCGCTAAAAGGATTGTATGATACAACTAAATGAATTTGACAAATATGAGAAAACATATTAAACAAGAATACCAGACAACAATAATTGACTTAAAACTGCATTTGACCTTCAAGTTGGAAAAGGTAGAAAAATTATAACAATAATACTCATAAAAGCATTGTTTGAAAAGCATATCATTACAATCTATTCACGGTTGACGTGAACAGGTTTGTAAGGGTTGTTACATCACAATCCATGAGTTGACAGATGAGTGTTCAGTTGGGTTTTGCTAGCAAAAGTCTTCTCACAAACGACACACTTGTGATTCCTGGTGATTCCATGGACAGCCATGTGTTGTTTGACATGTGTTCTTAGTTTGAACGTCTTTCCACAAATGTTGCACTCATGAGGTCTGTTATCTCTGTGTATATACTCATGCTGCTGTAAATTACCCTCTCTTTTAAATGCTTTGCCACAAGTATGACAGACGTACGGTTTATCATCAGAATGTTTCAAGACATGTATTTTCAATTGATCTTTTCTCTTGAACATTTTCCCACATATTTCACAACCGTGATTTCTATCTGAATGAGAATTTCTAATATGTATTATCAAATTCTGTTTAAAATCAAATACTCTACCACAATCTGCACATTTATATTCTTCGTCTTGAGGCAAATGTTGTCTTTCGATATGATGCAATAAGTGCGATCTAGAACCAAAATCACGGTTACATTCTGCACACTTGTATTCCTTTTGATCATGCATCACAGAAGTATGTCGTTTTAGACCACTTTTATCTGTAAATGACTTGTTACAAAGGTTACATTTAACACTGGGATTTTTTTTTCAATTTATAATGCACACGACGCATGTGGGATTTTAAACTAGGTTTGTTTAAAAAATCTGTTTTACAGATGGGACAAATCTCTCTTTTTTCTGGCTTTTCTATTGAATGTACATTTGAGACATGGTAGTTTAACGAAGAGACTTGGCTAAATGATTTGGCACATTTATTACATTGGTGACTTTTCTTATTGTCATGTGATCCTTTAAGATGTGCAATCAAACTTTCCTTGTATTTGTATTTGCGGGCACAGAGTGCACATTTGAAATATTCTAGTTGGAAACCTGCATTATTTGGCATAATCTCAGAGTCAAAGGCCTTTTTACACTGAACACATTCACATAGAACACCATTCAACTGAGCTGTGCACTTTCCTCCTTCACTTTGCACCTGAAACACACCAAAACTAATATTCAGACTGAACCTCCAATTGCAGACACTACTGTATAGTTTTAGGATAAAACTTAAGATATTGCAGTATTTGCACAGAGTGTCCTTGGTATCAGAAGGGGTTTGACCCTAGAATATCATAAAACAATTCTACAACAGCTTAAACCTGGGCTTAGCTATCCTTATTGATAGTGCCTTGAAGTGATCCTTCATTTGTTCTATTACTTCTAGTTGCGTTTAACTTTGAACCAAACACAATGGCAAGCCAGTTAAGTTGTTTGGCATCATGTTGTTTACAGAATAGCTTAACCATTTGTAATGTGTGATAATTTTTTTAAGTTCATGCTTAGAACCTAAATATAAACATAGGTGGGTAAAAAAGTTAAATTGATTGAAATAAATACAGTAATTATGTTGGTTGGTATTGAACAATGATAATGTTTCAGAACCAGATGCTTTTCATATACTTCACTAGGTTTCAATACTGTAAATCTGTAGGTCTTATAACATATGCTCTTGAGGGGGCCACATCACGTTTGGCTTTAGGTACCGGTTTATAACAATTAACTGGAAATTAAACAAAAATGGGTTATATCAGATGTCATACTATAATTTGGTCCCAACTGTGGGAGACTACAATAATTACAGGGGATCTTCAAGATTTTGTTACAATCATGACGAACAATATGATGTTTTACTTTCTCCCCCTATACATAGTACCTATATAAAGAAAGTATTGTTTTTGTAAAAGTTTTCGGGTTTCAGTTATCAGTGGATATATCTGTTTTAGATCCCCCTGAACCCAAAAAATATATGATTACGATAGTGTCACGACCTTGGTTTTTAGACACACATGATGACAATATCATAAATGCACACTACACCACATAATGACTATTAAAGCTAATACTGCTTTTCTACTGGCATCCATACAAGACATGCGCTAAAATACTACAAAGGTCATAACGAGTTTTAAGGAATGAATAAATCATTAATTTTTTAAAAATACCATCAACAATAGTAAATTTAAAATACCCCAGCTGCATCAAACCTGCCGACTAAGCAAATTTCTATTTGCCTGGATTGATTTTCAATTATCTATTAAATTAACATTTATGTTTCGAGTACCTTGGTTAGCTGCTACACGGAAACTAATAAAGTGTGTTAATAAAGTTTTTTTTTTTTTTTAAGATCTTTAAAAAGGTCTGGAGTAAAATTGATAAATTTTATGTTTTAAGGATTAAAAATGAGAAAGCCCCATTTTTACCCCCCCCGTAAAACCGTTCCCATGGTCCGATCATTAGCGAACTCATTCAAGTTTATCCCGCCTTACATATGTCAAAACTCATAATGATTTATATGATCATGTCTGGCAATTGTGACAACATCTGTCATGATTTACCTTGTTTACAGCAAAGGTCCATGATAATTTCTTACGACCACAGCGACTTTTCCAGCATATCAACATCATATTAGTTTCGAGATTTTTCACTTTGCACAACAACTCAAAAAATGAACACGGGCGCTTATTTCAAATGTCAAATTTCACGGTCCCATTACAAAACTTACATCCGATTCACAGACATTCGCCCCAGTTATCAAAATTCACACATGATTCCTGGTTTTATAGGGTACAAAAATTATATTCAAGTATATAAAACATTATGTATGGTTTTAAGTACAGTAAACTTGGAATTGACTTTAGGATTAAAATAAGAAATATTGAGATGACTCGAGAAACCTTGTCAGTAAATTCCTAGATATTAAAATCACTGTTAACAGATTTACAATTTTTTTTTGGTAAAACATTGTTTACTCTTGTAAAATTCGGAAACAATATCGTGATCAGAGACTAAACAAATCTTTTGACTCTAGCTGAAAACTATCACTGATGTATTAAACCCTTCAATTTACTGATTAAATAGGTTTGCAATATTTTTTTTTTTTTAGCGAATTTCCCATATAGGGAATAAGCTATTACCGTAGGTCTCATGGTAAGACCTGGACCCGGGACCGATTTAGTTTTTCGTTTTGAGGTCCCCAGAGGCCAAAAACACCATCCGTTCAAATTCATATATGTCAGTTAGCGCGATAACTCGAGCAAAAATGATCCGATTTTGATGAAATTTGGTATAAACGTGTAAACCGACATTTATTCGAACGAGTTCGCGAACCAGCATGATCGGACTATGGCAACAGGGGTTTATGGGGGGTTTTATGGGGTAAAAATGGGTTTTTCTAATTTTTCACCCTGAAAACATAAAATTTTGCAATTTCTTTCTAAACCATTTTGTAGAGCTAAAAAAAAACAAATAATTTAGTATATTGAAGCATTGTTGCATGCCTAACGGTTACGGAAAAATCGCAAAATAATGTAAATTTAAAATTACCATGTTATTCTTATGGAGAATAAATACAGTGTTGCAGCTTGCTTGTCTATGGACATATCTTAATGAAATTTTGAAATTTTGTTTACTTCATACTGAGCTATTAATGTTTCAATAAAACCCCCCTATTTTCTTCCCTGTAGCAGCAAACCTAAGTACTCATTAATATTAATGATGTGTTTAAATAGGAAATAAATCTGACAATTTTAAGGGAACAATTTAGTGGAATTCCAGCTGTGTGTATGGAAATTCGCTTAGTCTGCAGGTTTGCTGTGGCGGGGGTATTTTTTTTTAGGGAGAGGAGGGAAAATGCTTTTACGCACACAGGTAGCCAGCCTGTAGTGTGAGACTCCTGAAAATTTTCAGACTACTCACTAAAAAACCCCCTCTACTCTGTTGGACACAGACCTGGAATTGTTTGTCACATTACTTCAAGTCAGGCCAACATGTGACCTAAGCCCTCAGGGCTCGCACCGTTTCTGCAAATAGGTTTGCAATATAGATATTATCTAATTGCAAGTTTAACTTTTCCTGTTTGAAACCTTTTTCCTTGTAATACCTATGTAATACTTATGTAATACTTATGTTGCTACTATGTAATACTTGTTTTTGCAGATGTATACATTTATGGCCTACTATAACCTGAATAATTTTTTTGATAAAAAAATTAGATTAAGAAAGTGAATTTTACTTGGTTATAAAATTCACATTTGTCTTTTACTCTCTTTTTAAGCCGTGTTGCTTTTCCCAAAAGATTTAAAGAATTTCAAAATCACATTCTCACAAATAAAAATAAATTATAGTAAAATAACAGTAATAATGTAAAAATAATAACAACTCTAAATATATTTAAACTTACCCTTCTTCAAACATCAGTTAGTTTATTGTGGAAAAACATTTTCTCGAAGATTTTATAAGATTCACAGTCAATACTTCACTTTCAAAAGTTTTCAATAAAAACACAATACATGATTTAGGATTTAGGAGAAAATAATAATGCAATTTCATGTATCCAGACGGTTTAAAGTGATTGGTCTTGTACTGTGTTTCGTTTGTTGACTTCTTCAGACTTCTTAACTTTTCACAGCCATCGAGTAACTTATATTGCCAGTGCTGAGTATCGTACATGGATCACTTATTAGTTATTCAATTGTGTTTTAAACTAACATATAAGGACCTTAAACAACAAAATTTAAATTGGAATTCAATTTTTTCACTAGGCAGGGATAGTCATTCATTAACGAACAATAACTACGCTATCTAAACTTTTGCTTAGGTACCTTTTGCAGGTTAAAAGCGGGAATTCCATAATCACACACAATGCTGTGCTGAATGTGCACACAACTTTTTAGAAATAAGAAAATTCTAAGATGGGTGTTAATTTATTGAACAATTTCTCAGACGTCAATTTGTTAGTATTCTTTTGCTTGACTCGAGCCTCCTGAGCCCTGGTGTCTGCAGGGCCTTTACACCATTTAGAATCTTACTTATTTCTTTATTCTTACTTATTGAAGCCAATGTCTAAAATCTGAGAATAATTAAATCTGAGCGAGACAAAATTCTCCAATAGCAGCATAGGTCAGGTTTGGCATCAAATTACAGGTCTTATTTAGTTACCCACACAAACCCGAAATCAAACGGACAACCAAATCTGCCATTTTTTGCCCAGTTGTTATTTTTATCACAAATTTGCAGTATTCTCTTCTACTAATATGGACTTTCAATGTAACTTGCATATCGACCTGTGCTTACGTTTAAGATATACTTCTGACTTCTAGGGGTGCCCCACAGTATAATGAACATTACAAATCAAAGGAATCTTTGAATTCTATCTGACTCCTCGTGGGCTGTCCCTCTTACGGGATAAAACGTAGTAATAGCTTAAAAGAGTACACATTACTGGCTATAATTAATACACATAGTTTCATTCCTTTGAATACTATAGAATACATTACACCGTTCCGTGACCTTTAAATCACACCGTCGATAGCCACTATCATATTGAAGTTTGTTTCTTCACAAACCTTTATACTCTTTGTTAAAACAATCTTTGCCAGTTTGGCTGAAATGTGTTCAGCCCTAATGATGTAAAAAAAAATTGCATTTAAGTAGATCTCAAAGCACTTTGCTGTGCTCCGCTCAAAAATGATGTTCCTTATTTAGCTTAAATACTTAACATAACAATTTACTTCATTCCAAAAAAAATTTAGGTGGAGTACTATGTTTTAAATTATTTTTGAAGCTGACTCATGCCTGGCTAGTTGGAGCTTAAGATAAAAATTTCTAATTTCTAACCCATAACAAATTTCTACAGAATAGTTTTCTTACAAAAGGTTGACTACATAAAATAGGTTTAAATGAGCACACTTTACGAAGCTCAAAAAAAGATTGTAGCCTATGATACAACTGAATGAATTTTACAAAAATTAGAAACTTATTAAACAACCCCCGTCACCAGGGCCGGATTTCCCAATAGGCCCAGTAGGCCCGGGCCTATGGGCGCAAGCTCCCAGAGGGCGCACGGCCGAGAGGAAAAATATTTTTTTCATATCTAAAAATATAATAAATAGCCATAGCTTAAAATATTTTGCAAGTTGATAAAAAAAACTCTTGTTAATAAAGCATTATAATTTTGAAACTCATTGGGAGAAATAATTGTTAGAATATTTAAACTATTTTTCAACATTACGCATCAATTTCGTTACAACATTTGTAACAAACATTGGTTATGGAGTAGGCTGTATAGGGATGTTGTCGAGCGCCCGAGCGGTACGCTTCGTATTGCCACTGTACTC